>NC_136434.1:148357961-149007961 GCF_052849685.1 Lactuca virosa | reverse complement strand
TTAAATTTGTTTTCTTTATTTGCTTCTAAAAATAAGGTGATATAGATATCATTTATTGTTTTGGTTTTGTTAATATGGAGTAAACACATTACTATTTTGGTTTGTAATTGATCATTTTCATGTAGACCTGGAATTAGATTAACATGAAAAGCTTGTGAACGGAAGCTATTTGATGAATTTTGTGAGAGAGATATGGTTCATTGAACTTAATGATTTATGTGTATTTGAATATGGGTTTTTATGAAGGTCCTTTGGAATTGTTTGAGAAGATGAAAGGTGAAGAATTTGAGCTAGAGGAGAATGAAAAACTATATTATATTTTGGTGTATTCATCTATGATAGAATGTGTATTTAATTATAAATAGTAGTGTATTCATGTGTGAATGAGTGTATTTATTTATGATTAGAGGTATTGTTAATTCTTACACTATTTTTATTTTGTATTTATTTATGAGTACTAGTGTATTTATTTGTGAATAAAAGTGTATTCATGTGTGAATGGTTGTTTTTATTTCTGAATAACATTGTATTCATGTGTGAATGAGTGTATTTATTTATGATTAGAGATATTCACTTTTTTAAGAAATGAAAATTTTTACACTATTTTTATTTTCATTTGATGAAAAAAGGCATTGGATTATTTGTAAATTGATGTATATTCATTTGTGATTGGAGTCGTATTAGGTTTTTTGAAGAAAATTTTCGTTTTTGAATACAAGTGTTTTGATTTGGGATTGAATTTCTATTCATTTTTTGAAAAAAAAAATGAAATTCGAGGAAAAAAAATTGATTTTTTTTCAGTTTTAAATTAAATTTTGGTAAAAATGTTTTTTATATTCCATTAATAAGTAAAACTAAAAATAGAATATTTTTTTGTTTTTTTGATAACTGATCCTAAATTTAAGGAAAATTGATTGAATTTTATTTTATTTTAATTTAATTAAAATATTCAATCAATTCCCTAAAATTTAGGATCGGTTACCAAATTCGATTTTTTTTTATTTTTTTGTTAATTGAATATAAAAATCATTTTCACCAAAATTTATTTTAAAATTAAAAGAAATTTCTTAAAAAATCATTTTTTTTCTCCTATTTCACATAAATCATACGTCAATCGTAACTAATAAAGAATAAACCATCAATCATAAATGATTATATTAGAATTTGAATTTAATCATAAATGATTATATTAGAATTTGAATTTGTACATTATTATAGACAACACTGTAGTTAATGATTAAAAACCATGTATTCATACATTAACCCACATTTTCATTCATAAATATAAAATGTTATGGTTTTTAAAGAATACAATCATAATAGTAATTGAATAAAGCACAATATAAAATTTCAAAAATCAATACATTTGTAATTGTAAATGAATAAGAACAATTTCTAAAATAAATCTCATATAGTTGTAATCAGAAATGAATACAATACATAATATAAATAATTATTCTATATATCTAATCATAAATTAATAACTCAAAACATAAAAGAAATTACAATGTGATAATTAGCAATTCGTCTATGAGAATACAAGAATACAACATTGAAACATCAATGTAACGCCCCATCTCTGGTATGTAATTTAATTAAAGTAATTTTCATTTCTTAAGGGGTACTCGACGAGTCTGTAGCCCGACTCGTCGAGTAGAAGCGGGATGAGCTCGCGATTTAAGTTGGCTACTCGACGAGTCCATATGTTGGGACTCGGTGAGTCTGCCTGTCTGGATGAAGCCCTAATTTCAAGGGTTTGTACCCTATTTAAACGTCATTATAGCCTCGCCCCCCAGCCTCCAACACCTTTAGAGCAGTTCCCCTGTAAACCCTAGCCCCCATTGTTGAGTTTGAGTGTGTTTGTGCTAGTTTGGAAGTTTTGGAAGAGAAGGAAGGAAAGAAGGTCCATAGAAGAGAAAGGAGATCCAAGAGTTAGCTTCCATATGTTTCTCATTCAGGTAATAAAGCTATTACCTTGTGTATTCCTCTATTAAACCCTCTTTCATGCTTGTTATGTATTCTTTGGAGCCTTTTATGAATCAAAACTTGAGATATGGACTCTCCTTTGGATGGAAACCTTAGATCTGGACGTTATTGAACTCCAGGAGCTCATTATAGCCACCTTTATGCAATCTTGGCCTTGTTCCAAACCCTAAGTGCTTAGTATTTGTTGATTTTGGGCATTTTAGCCTCATACTCTTGTGCATGCACGTAAAGTTGGAAACTTTACGTGTAAAAACAGTCCTAGAAGCTCAGATCTATGATCTGGAAGCACCGAAATCGATTAGAATCGACTGTATAGTAATAGCATGCTTGAGACTCGGCGAGTTGTTCTTCAACTCGGCGAGTTGTTCTTCAGACTCGACGAGTTGTTCATACGACTCGGCGAGCCACAGACTGGACGTGTTCATATGATGAAGGAGAACTCGGCGAGTCGGATGAAGTTAGACTCGACGTTAGTATCAAAGAAGAACTCGTCGAGTCCTTGCTAAACTCGACGAGTAGAAGCGAGTAGAGGACTAGAATGGATAATAGGGACTCGGCGAGTTGGCGGCCCAACTCGGCGAGTCCGGTCAACTGGAAGTTGACTTTGACCAGGAAGTTGACTTTGACCAGGGGTAAAATAGTCATTTTACCCTAAGATTAGTTACCAGTATTTGATTTAGTGTTTATGGGATTTGTAGCTGGGGAGTTTCGGAGCAGCAGTCAGGCAGTTTCAGATTTAGCATCTCGGCAGCCAGCGTTACGAGGTGAGTTTTCCTTCCAGTAGGAACGGGTCTACGGCCACAATGCCGACCCGTTTAGTTAGCAGTAGTTTCGGACTTCGGTCTGATGCAGTAGTTCAGTGTGCTTGATGTCTTTGTGATTCGAGCATGTCTTTGTGTTATGTGTTCCGGACTTCGGTCCGATGCAGTATGCAGTATATGTGTTTATGCGAGTAGTTATGATTATGCTATGCTATGTTCAGTCAGTTCCGGACTTCGGTCCGATGCAGAGGGCAAGGCCCTGGTTAGTTCCGGACTTTGGTCCGATGCAGAGGGCAAGGCCCTGGTTAGTTCCGGACTTCGGTCCGATGCAGTTTCCGGACTTCGGTCCGATGCAGAGGGCAAGGCCCTGGTTAGTTCCGGACTTCGGTCCGATCCAGTTTCCGAACTTTGGTCTGATGCAGTGGGCAAGGCCCAGTAGTTGCTTTATATGTTATTGTATGGTATGTGGTAGTTTGGGGGAGCTCACTAAGCCTTGTGCTTACAGTTTCGGTTTTTGGTTTCAGGTACTTCCGCTAGTAAAGGGAAGAGCTCGGGATGATGACATGACACACACCACAGCTTCAGTTTATCCTGGGAGTTTTATTCAGATATTTTGATAGGTTTTGACATTAGTTGATTTGATAAACTTATTATGACATTTTGAAACACATGATCCATGGATTTATCTTTTAAATATTTGATATGATGATTTAGTAAAGTTTTCAAACGAAAAATTTTGGGTTGTATTTTTGGGATGTTGCAATCAAGCTCCCGTTTTTTTCAAAATTTGTCTATTGGTGAAATTGGTGCTTTTCTCTTCTGCAGAACATGCAAACCCTACAACAAATGTTATAATGATTAATGAAATGTTAATAATTAATGATTGAAACTCAAAGCTTACATCTTGATCTCTATATCTAAAAAACGTAGTTCTAATCATGAACAATTAAAATTATAATTTTAACCAATACAAGTAAACCCTAATAAAAAATTACTCCATATAATTAGAGTGCATAACTGTAAAAAAAGTTCAAAATGATTTGAAATTTTGTAATTTATTTTAGTGCAAATTGAACAAAAACTAAAAAGCATCAAAGGAAATTAAAGATATTCAAAATAAAATAACCTGATCTACTTTTTTAGGTATATGTGTGTTTGCTCCTTGTGCAATCTGTACTACATGAGATTCATCCAGGATTTCTCCAAGATAGCAGTTCCGCTCACCCGACTGACCAAGAAGTCGGTGGTGTTTCGCTGGGGGCCTGAGCAGCAGGCAGCATTTGAGACCCTCAGACAGAGATTGTGCGAGGCGCCGTTTCTCACCCTGCCAGAGGGAGTAGAGGATGTTGTAGTTTACTGTGATGCTTTGATCACAGGTATGGGAGCAGTGTTGATGCAACGAGGGCATGTGATAGCTTATGCCTCTAGACAGTTGAAGCCTCATGAGGCTAACTATCCGACGCACGATTTAGAGCTGGGGGCGGTGGTGTTCGCCCTCAAGATTTGGAGACATTACCTCTATGGGGTCCGCTATATCATTTACACGGATCACAAGAGTTTGAGGTACCTCATGGATCAGCCGAATCTGAACATGAGGCAGCGCCGATGGTTGGACGTGGTAAAGGATTATGACTGTGAGATCCTTTATCATCCGGGCAAGGCCAACGTAGTGGCCGACGCCCTGATCCGCAAGGCGGTAGTAGCCCCGATCAGGGATGTATGTCTGAGGATGACAGTGATTACTCCATTGTTGGAGCAGATCAGAGAGGCACAGGTTGAGGGCCTGAAGGAGGAGAGGCAGAAGTGTGAGAGGATTGTGGGCCGAGTAGCTTCCTTTGACTATGACAGTCGAGGATTGTTGACCCTTCATGGGAGAGTTTGGGTACCATACTGGGGAGGAGTACGACAGGTACTGATGGATGAGGCCCACAAGTCTCGGTTCTCCATTCACCCAGGGGTGACGAAGATGTACAGAGATCTTCGACCCGATTATTGGTGGCCCTGCATGAAGCGGGACGTAGCTAGGTACGTGGAGAGATGCCTGACCTGCAGGAAGGTCAAGGAGGAGCATCAGAGACCCCACGACAAGATGCAGCCGTTAGACATTCCCGTGTGGAAATGGGAGGATATCACTATGGATTTCGTCACTAAGCTTCCCAGAACCGCACGTGGAGTTGATTCGATTTGGGTCATAGTGGATCGGCTGACCAAGAGCGCGCATTTCATACCGATTCAGGAGAGCATATCGGCCGAGAAGCTAGCCGATATTTATGTGCGCGAGGTAGTGGCACGACATGGAGTGCCTGTATCAGTAGTATCAGATCGAGACGTCCGGTTCACTTCCAGGTTTTGGAAGCGGTTTCATGACGAGATGGGGAATCGTCTTCACATCAGCACCGCTTTCCACCCTCAGACGGACGGGCAGAGCGAGAGGACGATTCAGACTCTCGAGGACATACTGCGGGCATGTGTTCTAGATTTTGGTGGCAGTTGGGATACATATCTTCCATTAGCGGAATTTTCGTATAACAACAGTTACCACGCCAGTATTGACCGCCCTCCTTTCGAGATGCTTTATGGGAGGAGGTGTAGGACCCCGATTTGTTGGGGCGAGGTCGGTCAGAGGGTCATCGGGAGCACTGAGGTGGTGCTCAAGACCACAGAGTTGATCCAACAAGTCCGTAGCAGACTGCAGACTGCGCAGAGTCGGCAGAAGAGTTACGCCGACAGGAGGCGTTCAGATTTAGAGTTTCAGGTGGGCGATATGGTCCTCCTGAAGGTATCACCCTGGAAGGGTGTTATCAGGTTCCAGAAGAGGGGCAAGTTGGGCCCCAGGTTCATTGGTCCGTTTAGGGTTTTGGCCCGAGTGGGTCGGGTTGCTTATCGGTTGGATCTTCCAGCAGAGCTTAGCCAGATCCACAACACTTTCCATGTTTCTCAGTTAAGAAAGTGTTTGGTGGATGAGTCAGCAGTGGTACCATTGGAGGATATCCGGGTTGATAGCAGCCTGAATTATATCGAGAGGCCAGTTGCGATCTTAGATCGGAAGACGAAGACCTTGAGGAACAAGGTTGTTCAGTTAGTGAAGGTGCAGTGGCAGCACCGGAAGGGTTCAAAGTGGACGTGGGAGGCCGAGGAGGAAATGAAGGAGCATTACCCAGAGATATTTTTAGATTCAGCAGCAGCAGACTTCGAGGACGAAGTCTAAGATAAGTGGGGGAGATTTGTAACGCCCCATCTCTGGTATGTAATTTAATTAAAGTAATTTTCATTTCTTAAGGGGTACTCGACGAGTCTGTAGCCCGACTCGTCGAGTAGAAGCGGGATGAGCTCGCGATTTAAGTTGGCTACTCGGCGAGTCCATATGTTGGGACTTGGCGAGTCTGCCTGTCTGGATGAAGCCCTAATTTCAAGGGTTTGTACCCTATTTAAACGTCATTATAGCCTCGCACACCAGCCTACAGCACCTTTAGAGCATTTCCCCTGTAAACCCTAGCCCCCATTGTTGAGTTTGAGTGTGTTTGTGCTAGTTTGGAAGTTTTGGAAGAGAAGGAAGGAAAGAAGGTCCATAGAAGAGAAAGGAGATCCAAGAGTTAGCTTCCATCTGTTTCTCATTCAGGTAATAAAGCTATTACCTTGTGTATTCCTCTATTAAACCCTCTTTCATGCTTGTTATGTCTTCTTTGGAGCCTCTTATGATTCAAAACTTGAGATATGGACTCTCCTTTGGATGGAAACCTTAGATCTGTACGTTATTGAACTCCAGGAGCTCATTATAGCCACCTTTATGCAATCTTGGCCTTGTTCCAAACCCTAAGTGCTTAGTATTTGTTGATTTTGGGCATTTTAGCCTCATACTCTTGTGCATGCACGTAAAGTTGGAAACTTTACGTGTAAAAACAGTCCTAGAAGCTCAGATCTATGATCTGGAAGCAACGAAATCGATTAGAATCGACTGTATAGTAATAGCATGCTTGAGACTCGGCGAGTTGTTCTTCAGACTCGACGAGTTGTTCATACGACTCGGCGAGCCACAGACTGGACGTGTTCATATGATGAAGGAGAACTCGACGAGTTGTTCATACAACTCGGCGAGTCGGATGAAGTTAGACTCGACGTTAGTATCGAAGAAGAACTCATCGAGTCCTTGCTAAACTCGACGAGTAGAAGCGAGTAGAGGACTAGAATGGATAATAGGGACTCGGCGAGTTGGCGGCCCAACTCGGCGAGTCCGGTCAACTGGAAGTTGACTTTGACCAGGAAGTTGACTTTGACCAGGGGTAAAATAGTCATTTTACCCTAAGATTAGTTACCAGTATTTGATTTAGTGTTTATGGGATTTGTAGCCGGGGAGTTTCGGAGCAGCAGTCAGGCAGTTTCAGATTTAGCATCTCGGCAGCCAGCGTTACGAGGTGAGTTTTCCTTCCAGTAGGAACGGGTCTACGGCCACAATGCCGACCCGTTTAGTTAGCAGTAGTTCCGGACTTCGGTCTGATGCAGTAGTTCAGTGTGCTTGATGTCTTTGTGATTCGAGCATGTCTTTGTGTTATGTGTTCCGGACTTCAGTCCGATGCAGTATGCAGTATATGTGTTTATGCGAGTAGTTATGATTATGCTATGCTATGTTCAGTCAGTTCCGGACTTCGGTCCGATGCAGAGGGCAAGGCCCTGGTTAGTTCCGGACTTTGGTCCGATGCAGAGGGCAAGGCCCTGGTTAGTTCCGGACTTCGGTCCGATGCAGTTTCCGGACTTCGGTCCGATGCAGAGGGCAAGGCCCTGGTTAGTTCCGGACTTCGGTCCGATGCAGTTTCCGAACTTTGGTCCGATGCAGTGGGCAAGGCCCAGTAGTTGCTTTATATGTTATTGTATGGTATGTGGTAGTTTGGGGGAGCTCACTAAGCCTTGTGCTTACAGTTTCGGTTTTTGGTTTCAGGTACTTCCGCTAGTAAAGGGAAGAGCTCGGGATGATAACATGACACACACCACAGCTTCAGTTTATCCTGGGAGTTTTATTCAGATATTTTGATAGGTTTTGACATTAGTTGATTTGATAAACTTATTATGACATTTTGAAACACATGATCCATGGATTTATCTTTTAAATATTTGATATGATGATTTAGTAAAGTTTTCAAACGAAAAATTTTGGGTTGTATTTTTGGGATGTTGCAATCAAGCTCCCGTTTTTTTTCAAAATTTGTCTATTGGTGAAATTGGTGCTTTTCTCTTCTGCAGAACATGCAAACCCTACAACAAATGTTATAATGATTAATGAAATGTTAATAATTAATGATTGAAACTCAAAGCTTACATCTTGATCTCTATATCTAAAAAACGTAGTTCTAATCATGAACAATTAAAATTATAATTTTAACCAATACAAGTAAACCCTAATAAAAAATTACTCCATATAATTAGAGTGCATAACTGTAAAAAAAGTTCAAAATGATTTGAAATTTTGTAATTTATTTTAGTGCAAATTGAACAAAAACTAAAAAGCATCGAAGGAAATTAAAGATATTCAAAATAAAATAACCTGATCTACTTTTTTAGGTATATGTGTGTTTGCTCCTTGTGCAATCTGTAGTACACGATCCAAAAGGGAAAAGAAAAAGACATGTATTTCCCTTTTTTTCCTTCCTGCATTCATACTTGTGTATACTATGCCAAAACCAAAAATCAAAATTGAAGACAGAAAAGCCTTTTTTTATCTGATGAAAGCGTGAGTTTTATGAAGGAGATGGTTATGGTGGTGATGGGAAGATGGATTCGAGATAGCTGATAGTATGGACGCCAGTTGATGGATCTGTAACAAGAGGAGGATTTTAAGAAGGAGGCGCCTCTTCTGCTCCACCATTAACAACGCCGATTCGTTAATCTGTTCGTCCGAACAGCAGCCATGGCTGCTTCCTCTCTGTTTCGAAACCATCCCATACTCAAACCCTATTCTGTTTTCACGATAGGAGAGATGAAGAACAAGGGATTGAAAGGGTAGACGGCGATTAGAAGATGTTGAAGGAGGGTCCTGGTGAACCCGTGTTGAACCAGTGGTGGTCCGACGGTCTTGTATGGTGATCGTTTCTATGTTGGCGTGATTTTATGGTCGTGATTTGGCTGGAACTGATGAAACGAAGATGGTGGTGACGGGAGAATGATGAAGACGGCAAGTATGAGAGACAGAATGATTGGGTTTGTGATAACCTAGTTTGGTTAATTGATTTCATTTTAATAAGGTTGACTGAATTTAATTTCCATATAATAGTTGCTAATTTTGTGGAAAGAGACAATTACCTTCGTACCTTTTTCCTATTTTTTGAAATTTAAAAAAATATTTAAATTAGTTGGAAATTAAACAAATGCTAAATTAATTCCAGTCTCAGATTTTGAAATTTGAAGGGTCTAGAATTGTTATCGCGTTCTCAACCTTTTTGGTGTTTTCAATTGATCCTACTCCTATATATATATATATATATATATATATATATATATATATATATATATATATATATATATATATATATATATATATATATATATATATATATAGGTTCAGGTTCATTTGAGACAATTCTAATTCTGTGAGACCGTGAGACCAAATCTAAAAATAATTTTAAAATGCAGAATAACTGGAAAAATCCAAAAATTCATTTTTTAAATATTATTTTCGGAACTTGAATTAACTAAAAAAAAATAAAAAAAAAATAAAAAAAATCCCTTTTTTTTGAAAAATACATGAAATATTCTAATAGAATATTATACTGATATATTCTAAAAAATAATTTTAAAATACAAAATAAATGGAAAAATCTAAAAATTCTTTTTTTAAATACTATTTTCGGAACTTGAAATAACTAAAAAAAATAAAAAAAAATAAGAAAAATAAAAAAAAAATCCCATTTTTTTTTGAAAAATACGTGAAATATTCTAATAGAATATTACACTGTACATATTCTAAAAAATAATTTTAAAATGGAAAATAAATAGAAAAATCCAAAAATTCTTTTTTTAAATATTATTTTCGGAACTTGAATTAACTAAAATAAAAATAAAAAAAATAAAAAAAATAAAAAAATAAAAAAATACGTCTCACGGTCCAACAAAATTAGACCGTCTTACATGAACCTAACCCTATATATATATATATATATATATATATATATATATATATATATATATATATATATATATATATATATATATATATATATATATATATATAACAAATGTATAGTAGTATTCAACCAAAGCCGACATGAGTCCAAAGTTGCCGCTTGAAGTTTATTTTATTATTTAGGAGCGTTGCAAATTTAGAATTCCTTTCATGAATAAAAAAACGACAATTTTCATTTCCCACAAAGAAATCTGTCTCATTCAATTTAAATATGAAAACATTTAAATTAATATATGTCTAAGAGAATATATATTTTTTATTTTGATAATGTATTATTTTTTTTTTACCTTTTTATTTTTATTTTTAATTTTTAATTTTTTTTTTTAAATCAAACATCATATTTTTCAATTTTATTCAACTTTAACCATTAAACCATGATGCAAATCGGAAACGATAATGTAAAAATCATTAAAATAAAAAATATTATGTTTTTAGAATAAAAATTTAAAAATTCAGTTTCAAAATTTGTGCCATTAAACAAAAATAAAAAAACTTACATTAAACAAAAAATAAAATATTTGAGTTAAAACATAAAATAATATAGTATTATAAAAAAATATATAGAATGATTTTTTTTTACACAATTTGCCATAATAAAATCAGGTAAAGAAACAACGAACACATTACATATATATATTGTACTGATAAACAGAACATAAGGTCACAGGCTCACAGTTATGGCAGACTGAGTAACAGAGATACCAAGAATTTTGGTGCCCGATGTTTGGATTTTGATATCCTGCAAACGATATCCCTCAATTTCTCTACCTGTATTCCACAAAAACCCTAATTCTTATAACCATCTACTTTTACCAGGTAATTGCTTCGTTTTAGTTTCCGATTTAGTTATTTTAATTTCATTTAGGGTTCTATTGTGCAAGCCAGGCGATTCAGTTGTCATTGGTGACGCAATTTTGTTGTGGTTTTGACCGGATCTTTCTATACATATGTCTCGTGAAATCCTTCGGTTTTAGGGTTTATTTATTTAATCAGAATCACTATTTCGGCGAAATTCTATTAATCCGCTAAGGCCTGATGTGGATTTCGAGTTTTCTGATGCGGATTTCTCTTTTGTTTATGTCTCACGAATTACTTGGTTTCCTGTAGCTAATATATCCAGTATACATGATAGAGTAAAAAAATTCTTCAAAATAACTTATAAATTCAGAATCTCTGATAAATTTCTAGATTCAACATCTCTGTTTTTATGTTAGCAGTAGCACAACTATATTAGGTTTCATTGCTTTTGGAGATAAGTAGGGCTTCCTGTTTTGCAGTTTGTGATTCACATTTTGGGAATTCTTCAATTGACATATCATTTGTACACAACCATCATAAAAAAAAACTCTACTTAGTGGAAAATTGCTAATCATTTCCAATATATTTTGGACAACTATACCGTTTCTTTAACTATGTTTTTTGTATCCAGTTTTCTTTTCTGATTCTAATACTTTTCTTCCCATTCTTAGGTCACCATGGATCAGTGATATATCAGTTAAACTATCTATTGATACCTTCATCTCGATTCACATAACTTTGATGGGTGGTTTACTGAGTGTAAGCAGTTGTAAACAAACGGAAACCTTTCATGTTTCAAAATCTGAATCCAGCAAGAGGCAAAAAACATCATCAACCATTTGGGATGACAACCCTAGATTAATCCCCAATCTCCCTGATGAAATCTCACTTGAAATCCTTGCAAGACTTCCAAGAATCTGCTACTTAAATGTAAAAGCAGTCTCACGAAGCTGGAAACTTGCAATAACAAGCCCCGAAATTTACAAAGTCAGAAAAGAACTAAAAACAACCGAAGAATGGCTCTACATATTAACCAAAACTCAAGGCGATAGACTATTATGGCACGCATTCGACCCAATTTCCAAAAAATGGCAAAAGCTACCCCCGATTCCTGATCTTCCATTCGAAGATGAAAACAAATCATCTGGTTTTCGAGTGTGGAACATGGTAGGATCAAGTATAAGAATTGCAGATGCAGTTAGAGGATGGCTTGGAAGAACCAACGGCCCAGATCAAATCCCGTTTTGCGGGTGTGCAATCGGAGCCGTTGATGGATCTCTTTACATGTTAGGCGGGTTTTCAAGATCAAGTGCAATGAATTCGGTTTTCAAATATGACCCGATTTTAAATTCTTGGAGTGAATCAAGCTCAATGTTGGTTGGAAGAGCTTATTGTAAAACCGGTGTTTTGAACAACAAACTTTTTGTAGTTGGTGGTGTTAGCAGAGGACGTGGCGGTTTAACCCCGCTCCAATCCGCGGAAGTTTTCGACCCGAAAACCGGGTTATGGTCGGAAATTCCAAATATGCCCTTTTCAAAAGCACAAGTGTTACCAACTGCTTTTTTAGCGGATTTACTTAAACCGATTGCAACCGGATTAACAACTTATCGTGGGAAATTATACGTTCCTCAAAGCTTATATTGTTGGCCTTTTTTTGTTGATGTTGGTGGTGAAGTTTATGATCCGGAATTGAATTCCTGGGTTGATATGCCGGTTGGAATGGGAGAAGGGTGGCCCGCGAAACAAGCCGGGACTAAATTGAGTGTGATTGTTGATAATGATCTTTATGCTTTGGATCCTTCGAGTTCTTTAGAAAGTGCTAGAATTAAAGTTTATGATCATGTTGAAGATTCTTGGAAAGTGGTTGAAGGTGATGTTCCGATTCGGGATTTCGCGGAATCGGAATCGCCGTATTTGCTTGCGGGGTTGTTGGGGAAGCTTCATGTTGTTACGAAAGATGGGAATCAGAATATTGCGGTGATGCAGGCTGGGAAACGGAATGGTGATTCCGGAGAAGGGTCGGAATCGGAATCGGAATTGAATGTTTGGAATGTGATTGCTTCGAGGAGTTTCGAGTCTACTGAGCTTGTGAGCTGTCAGAATCTTGATATATAGGTGAAGCATTTCTCATAATCTTTTGTTTTTTTATATTTTGAAGTTACATGTTGATATAAGATTATAAGTATCATTGTTTTTTTGTTTTCTGTTATGGCAGTTATGGATTTGGGGCCCACTGTATCAGTTTGTTTGCCGGTAAGTTTGTATGTGAGGAATGTTTTGAAATTGTTTATATGGTTGTGTTCTTTTACATGAGGATTTTCAAGATGTAAATAATGACTATTTGTGTTTTGTAAACTTCTTTAATTCGATAACAAACTTTACCATATTAATCCACAAAAATGTGTTTTACGTTGCCTTTTTTTTTTTTAAACTTATTATTATTATATATTATTTTATGTGCATGTTTTTTTTTTTTTTTTGAGGAAATGTAATGGGTAGGCATATGAAAACAAACTTATTTATCATCTAGGCTGCTGTTAGACAGGCTGTACAAACTTTTTTTTTTGGATCTTTTCTATTACACCCCGCCCCGCTCCCGAGTTCAACTTCAGGAGAAAAACGAAAGGAAATAGGTGAAAGTGAGAGGAAAGTAAGAGAAATTGGTGCTCCCGAGTTTCATTAAAGGAAGGAGGTGGAAGGAAATGAAAGGATCACTTTCCTTCCTAACTTTCCTTCCGATTTGGAAGGATTTAGAAAGAAAGAACAAAATGTTTAACTTTCCTTCCATTTCTCTCCAATTTGGGAGCACAAAAGACAAATTTCTTTTCTTTTCTTTTCTCTTCTTTTCTCTCCATACTTTCTTTTCTCTTCTTTTCTTTGCTACAACTCGGGAGCGGGGTGTTAAGGATGAGAAGTGCATTTTTGTCTTTTGCAGCCTAACACCTGGTTTCTTTTATCTTTTGGGTGTGGCTTGTTATTGAATTAAGAAAGGGCTATTGCGTTATGGTATGATGGCACTTGGAAATATTCTTATATGATGCGTAGTATACACATTATTATTAGAGAAAATGATCGTAACAGTGTTTTTTTTGACACAAAAAAGAAAATTGAAAATGATCAAAATAACCAAAGTTTTTGCAGAGCCTATCTGCGAAAATCCACGTTAATAGCGAAAGATTTTCTCAGATGTTGCCTGAGTAATCGGTGTTTTTTTTTTAATCGAATTTTGAACCTTCATAACTCTTTCGTGTGATGTCCGTTTGAGTTTTTTTTTTTCATTTTGTTTTTCTTTAACAAGGTCTATCCATGGACATATCACATTCCCATTTGGAGGTCGGAAAATCATTTTTTTAGTTCCAAAGTAGGATACTCAATGAAAAATAAACAAACTTTGAACCTTCATAGCTCTTTCATACGAAGTCGAGTCAGGTTGAAGTATTTTTTTTCACTGCGTTCACCGGTTGAAGAATTTGTATTTTTGTAAGCTCCAAACTAGGATGGTTTGTGATATTTTGAATGAAGTTTTTATGGAGGTCACATTGATGAGATACTATATTATTAAATAACATATAACATTACACCTCTAACCTCTTGGTCTCAACATAAGGTGTGAGATCACCATATTGCCACCCCAGTGAAAAAGTTATATTGTCTTTTAATGCTTAAAAGTAGTTATATGTATCTTTAAATAAAGAAAAATACTTTCTACAACCACTATTAACATTGGCCCTAAGTAGCTTCCATTAAATGAACACTGCTTATAAAGAGCAATGACAACATGTGCCTTAGAAATTGCTAAAATCCACAAAAAAAAAAAACAATGGTAACCATTATTAGTAAAACTATAACGGTAAATATGCAATTTATATATTACAAAAGCATCTTACCATACATCCTAAGGCCATGAAACATAATTCAAACTGTCCATAGCATTTTTCTTGATTATGGTTATGGTATTGAGATTGGTTCTTTCAACATTATGATTATGAAAGATTACTGGTAGGTTGGCAAAACTTAGTTGGTGAACTTCATCCGATGAACTCAATTTCAAATACATTGATATAACTTAAATTAGTTGAAAAAAGATGATTGCAAAATGAGTTTAATGTAGCATATTTATAGGAAAATAATAGGACATTATTGTCAAAGTGTCTAAATTCCTGGTGAGATGACAATTCCTAAATGACATTAAAATTCTTATTAGATTACCATAATGCGTAGTCAAAGTGTATATTTTCGTAGTCAAAGTGACATTACAATTCCCAGGTGAAATGATAACTCTTATTAGATGATTGAAATTCGTAGTCAAAGTGTATATTTTCATAGTTAAATTGACATGACAATTCGCATATGAAATGACAATTCACTAGTGAATTGATAATTCTTATTAAATGTATGGAATTCATAGTCAAAATGTATATTTTTGTAGTTACAATTCACCGGTGAAGTGATAATTCTTGTTAAATGTTTAAAATTTATAGTCAAAGTGTACAAATTCATAGTCAAATTGATATGACAATTCATATATGAAATGACAATTCTTATTAAATGTCTGAAATTCATAATCAGAGTGTACATTTTCATAGTCAGATTAACATGACAATTAATTTGCCACCTAGCGTATGTAGACTATTCTGTATAAAGAGGATAAAATAATAATGATTATGTACCAAACATTCTTACAACTTAGCATTCATATAAGTGGGGTTTTGCTTGGAGAAATGTTTTCCTCTCCCCCTTCAAAAGAGTGGTCTAAAATTGCTCATCCCATCAATAACCATTCCGGTTTGAAAAACACTTTTAGACCTTGGAATATGTCTGGAAAATGAAGAAGGAAGTAGAAGCCAAAAAGAAGAACCGGAGAAACACACTCGCCATATTGGTGCACGGAGGGATGCAATGGATAGAAAAGAAGAAATAAAAAAATGAAATGGATAAAAAACGAAATTAGAAATAAAGAAAAAAGAACAAATGATAAAGGGGTCTAAAAAATCTCTAATGTTGGAAGAAGGAGAGTTGATGCTTAAAGTAAATGAGATGACTAAGAAACAAACATGGGTTAACATAGAGAAAAAAATTTCCGTTGGATTACCCTGAAATGCAGATAGGAGATTATTAATACTATGTAGTGTATTAGAATATGATGTTTATTAAATGTTATGTTGTTTGTATTGTTACCGTTACACTATTTTTTATTTGGTAGTATTATTCAACAATGATATGATGTTTTTAGTAAATTATATTATGTAATATCATTTATCTATTCAATGTACACCTACCACACCACCTACCACCACCTAAAATTTATATATATATATATATATATATATATATATATATATATATATATATATATATATATATATATATATCTATTTAATGTACACCTACCACACCACCTAACTTTTCTATATAAAGACTGTGATAACTAATTTATAGAAAACATGTATTCTGCTTCTTCTCTAGCAAAAAAAATTCTACCAAATCTCCCACAAGTTCAAACATCCTAACGACGAATCACTTATAACATGAAGGGATTCTAATGAGGTTAATGAGACTATATCAGCCAAAAGAAAGAGAAATAGAAAACAACTCTTTTAATATCCATGTTGCATGGGAAGGAATGAGTTATGTAGAGGAAAGACGAACATGATAAAATATGCAAAAGAGTTCATAACAAAACTTGAACAATTAATACAGGCTGCAGAAGCAGAGCTTTCAAAGAAAGAACGTGAAATAAGGGTCGAGGCTTTGGATATGAATGAAAAATTAGAATGCGTTGCTGCGAAGAAAAAAACTTCCCCTACGAATTTCCTGAGTTTCCTGAATGACATATTGCGATGATGAGGAGTAATATGTGTGGGGGTTGTTTACTTAAATTTTTATATATGTTGGTTTCTAATTTAGTTATGTTATGTAACATTGATTAATGTTTTGTGACCCACCCTTTACCATAGTAATGAAAATATGTGTTTAACCGATATTTAGTAACATAAATAAGAACATAACGAAAAACCACAATTATAAGTCTTGCCAATAAAAAATGTAAAACATGTTCCTATGAGAAGGTATTCAAGTCGCATGTCGGGAAAACACTATGGTTTTGTGACGTAATAAAAAAACATAACGCCGATGTCGTTAGTTTCGTTGTTACCTCCGCTGCATAAAGTAACAAGTATTACTGTTAGTTTCATTTTATGCTAAAGGAAAGAATTAACTATATATTCTCCGTTCTTGTTAATTATACATGCTTTATTCTGACGCTTATAACACCAATGTTGCATGGTCATTCGAAAGAACTCAAGGAACATCATTATCGATATCTTATGAGCATCTTTCGACCATGCGTTGATGTATTCTGTACTATTTGATGTCATAAAATTATAACGATAACCTGAATGTGACTACTTTTTTGAGCTTCTACTAAGTACTTCAACTCGGTATATTTGTTTAAACGCAATGCTTTCATATAGTACTTAAAATCTTCCACTCTTTAAGCTTTTGCATAGCCTTCAAAACAATGTTTTTTTCATAACATTTTTGTTTAACTTGGATACTATGTTCGCGAAAAGATGATAACCACATACACCATAATACACATTTAGGAATATATTTGCAATGGGCGTGGAACAGAGACCCTATCATAAATGAATGTTAATGGTTCCAAGTCCCCGATATAGTTACGTAGTTTTTTGTAGGAACCATAACTACGACCCCATGCACTCATTCACCAAAAGAATATCGACTTCCTCGCTCAAATTATGAAATTTCACGACATCTTCTTTTTCCTCCATGTGCTTCCCTATCAATATGTATATTTCTAGAACACTATTCACATCTCCTACAATCTCAAGCTTTTCATTTCCAACAAAATTTCAAATTACAGTAATCACCCACTCTTGAAATAACTCCATTTTTTAAACATTAACATTTTGTTCTTCAAATGAGTCAATCATTCCACTAATGTTATCGTTACAACAAATGATGTAGTAGCTTAATTCACAAAATCTGAGTATCCCAAAGCAATCCTTTTACATAATGACTAATATTCTCTTATTTAACAAACCATGTTTTTTTTAACAAAAATAACATACATGTTAATTATGACATCCTCTATTTTTCATAACTGAATAAAACTTTTCTTTTTGCATTTTAAAACCATGTTGTCTTTGTTTGTGGAAAGTTATAGTTTAATAAAACGTTTTGAGTTATAGACTTTGTTTCAAAATACCAAAAACACTAAGAATGTCATAATCAATACACAACATATGTTACAATGTAAAGACATATCCGCCATGAATACTATTGCAGGTTGTCTCTTTATTCACTCGAAATTCATATTCAAGTTCCAAAAGCTCTAGTATCGCTACCTGTGATTCATATAGCTTGAATGGGTTAGTTTTGGGAACATGGTGAGACACATATGGTTTTTAATCCCATAATATTATAATGATAATAAATCATATATAATAATCCTAACAAAACCAACATTACCAAACATATATATATATATATATATATATATATATATATATATATATATATATATATATATATATATATATATATATATAAGATACTATATATCCGGAGTTACCCAACCCATCGATTCTCACACACTAATCCTATAACAATGATCCTATGGGATTTATCCTAATGGATCACTTTAAGCAATGAGTAGACTATACTGCTTCGGGTATTCATTGGCAAGTGTAAGTCAATTGAGGCAACCATGTTGGGGGATAGAATAAAAAACACCTACGAGAATGAAAACTCGAAAATGTTCGACAAGAATGTCTAGAAAGTGGAAGTGGTTTTTGTCACACCCCAAAACCGGAACGGCGGAAACGTTCTGGGGTGGAGGACGTCATGTCAAGTATCACAACATATGTAGTATAGTAATCAAAGTACAACAACCATTGCATTAATAGTAATAATTTTACATAGGTTACATTTTACAACAACATCAAAGTAGATATAGGAAATAACACAAGCTGCGGCTTGGTACTAGGCCGACTTCGCAAAAGCTCCCGGAGTGTACCTGTCTACGGATGACCTGAGAATACAAGTTATTTTGAAAGCGAGTATCAGCATTTTTAAATGCTGGTGAGTTCATAAGTATTTAATGACATTGGTATAAATACATGTTTTTCTTCAAAATAATCTCATAAAAGATGGTGGTTTAGAATCTACAGAGTGTTAGAATTCTTTCCAGAAAAACCTATATTTTCTAATAAAAGTAGTCTTCTACCAAGACACGATTGTTTTATGTTTAAGCAAATGAGTTTCTCCATTAAAAGCAGTCTTCTACCAAGACCCAACTGTTCTATGTTTAAAGAGTATTTTCCCTTAAAGGTACTATCATTATCAAGATATAGTTTTTACTTTAAAGAAATTGTGAGAAAAATCACAAGTAAAAGTAATAGGGAAAATAATATTTTACTTCAGCAGTAACACTGCTGGCTAAAAGTAAATAAAACCTAGACTCCAGGCGAGACGCCTCGCAAAGCCTAAAAGTAAATAAGACATAGACTCCAGGAAGGTATTAAATGGACAATACGCCTAGCCAAGTCTAAAAGTAATATGACATAGACTCCAGGAAGGTATTAAATGGACAATACGCCTGTCAAAGTCTAAAAGTACATAAAAGGGTGAATGTGAAATCGTATGTAACCATGCTGATTGACGATCGAATACCTGATGACCCTCTAGGTCACACGTAGTGTGGTGACATTATGTCACCCCTGGGCCTGTTCGGCTCGGACTGTAGCTAGCAGTCGGGATGTGGGAGTGTCTGTCCCGTATAGATCTATACACATGATGTCCGCTCTCCCTCCAGGAGACTCTGGTTACAAGGTGATAGCGCTAGGAAGCGTCGTATCGGGAAGTAGTGCGTCACATTCTATTTATAGTATTAAAGTAATGGTATAGACTCACGAATGAACTGACTCCTGTGTAATTCTTCGTACTAGAAAGAGTAAATAGAATCTCCTAACTATTCCTATAATAGTTACTAGTATTTTAGGTATATGAATAATGGAAGGATGCCTTTGCTACCCAAAGGAAATGAACTGGCTGATAGAGCTTTTATGACTATATATGTATACATGATATATAACTAATATTTAAACGACCTTCGGACGGATAACCGATACCCTAAAGCCACATCCAAACAAGGAAAAGGAGTTAGAGCGAGCTAGCCTTCCTAAGTCCTTTAAACATTACTTATATAACTATACATATACAGGCATGCATTTGTCAATATAAAAGCATAAAAGAAATTTTGATAAAACCTTTGGAAAAACTTTAATAATCTAAAAAGGGATATTCATACTTTAAAAGAGATTTGAAAACAAGATTTGAAAACCTTTAGCTGGATAAAGCAGTTTAACATGCAAAAATCTATTTGCTATACAGTTATTAATCACATGTGATTGATATAATAACTCTATAGTTCAACTTGTATCCCCCCCATAAAAGCATTTAAAATCATTTAAAAGGTTGATTCAGGGGTATGAACTTACCTGACGTGGGTGATTCGGATGAACGGATGGTATGGGATGCTAAGTGTCAAGTGAGGACTTGAACACACACGCGAATCCTATTTAGCATGTAGTGATACATTTAAGTATCTAATTAGTCATTTAATAACTAATTATGCAAGTAAAGACATCCTAATACATGAAAACACTTTGCTACAAGTGCTAGGAGTACTAAGGGTTGTATATAAAGAGAGTATGGCCTCACATTGGAGTTTACTCCTCAAATGGTGGCCCTTAGGGGTGTTTACGGTTTCTGGACCACTTCCCCCATGAGTTTACGGCCGTAAACTCATGGAAGTGGTGCCATTGGGTGTTCAAAGGTCCTAAACCACTCAAGGAATTAAGCTAGACTCGAATCAAGGGCTTAGGAAGTGACTAAGGCTCCATATGGACCCTTGGTGGAGTTTGCGGTCGTAAACACATGAGTTTACGACCGTAAACTCATGTTTTCCCACCCATTTCGTGTTTTGGTGTTCCTAGGTTAAGCATGCAAGGTTCTAGTCATTTATTCAAGCCATAGGAGGTGTTAGGGGCACCATATGACCCCTTTATAGAGTTTACGGCCAAAGGACCATTTCCTTAAGGGTTTACGACCGTAAACTCTATGAGGACATGGTTTCTTTGATGCTTAAGGTCCTTAGTTCAATGGTGGTTGGTTCTAGGCTAAGTTCTGGGCTTAAGGAAGGAAGAAAGGGCAACTTTGCACCCTTAAAGGGAGTTTACGGCCCAAGAACATGCCTTGGCCGTAAACTCTCTTCCAACCCATGTTTCTTGATGATTCTAAGGCCTAAACATGTTAAACCTAATGTACAACGAGTTAGAACAAGAGTACTTACGATCTAGGAGCTTGAATGGTCGTTTTTGGCCAAGAACACTAGTATGTGTTCTTGGTGTTCTTGGTGAAACTTGAAGATCTATGAAAACATGAATTTCATGGATGAAAACATGTAAGATCACTAGTTCAAGTAGGATATCAACTAGTTAGGACGAGAAACTTATGAGTTTTGGAGATCGGGGACGAAGAACGGGATGATAGTTGAGAGGATTTGAGCCAAAGGAAAGGAGGGAATGAACAAATGGCCACATTTCTCCATATAAAGTGGAGTTTACGGCCCACATGGAGTTTACGGCCGTAAACTCCCATGTGGTGGCCGTGAACTCCAGGTCAAGGTGTTTCAGCCCCGTTCGTTGTACTATAGCTTCGGCAGATAAACCCCGACACTTATCCCTTAAGTGTACAAGGTTCGGAACGCTCTAACAAACTCTAAATTGTGCTAAATGATAGCAGGAATAAGTCTGACACAAATTTGGGTTGACTGGCTGAGCTTTCAAAGCAATAGAAAATTTTGGGTTGTCACAGTTTTCACCTTAATCTGTTAGATAACTTAAACATACCTACTAGTTGTCTGATATCGACCCACCATTTATGGCTGTCTAGAGGAGGAATACTAGTACAACACTCCGGTACGTAACTCGTACCCCGACACATGTTAGTGCCACAGAACACAACTCTACTCTCCGTTTCAATCTCACACCCCCAGTATGAGAGTATTAATTTATTCAACTTACTTTGAATTAAGCATCCTTTACAAGCCTTAGTTTACAACTAGACAAAACTACAATACATGTAATCAACTTCCACTATATGTTTCCTATTCATGCAATACTATCACAATATAGGGTATACATTTAGTAAATAATACAAATAGCAAACATTAAATATACATTTAATAGTTTAAGTAATAAATACGTTTATTAATATCATTCTCATGAAAGTAACTATGCACTCACTATACAAGATATACAATTAATCTTTTAAATAACATATACTTTTATTAGCATCATGTTTATGAAAATAACTATACACTCACTTGATTAAAGGTGGAAGGTTTGCGGATAAGTTATCTTTTCGTCTAACACTTTCGCATTTCCTTTTAAATGACATGAATACAAATCTTACTAAGTTTTAGTCATTGCTTATATTATTTGAAACTATAATAAGAATATCCCAAAGTCCTCATTAATCCCAAAGAATACTAATATCTATCAAATAAGGAATGAGTAGGTAAGATCATATTGGAGGTAGGATCGTTTGACGTATAAATATACTATTTGGAAAATCCATTTTAAACACCTCACTAAAATCTTGCATTGACACCATGCCCGTAAGTAGATTAATCATCATTATAACTGAAATTACTGATAAATCTTATTTATAGACTTATAATAACGACAATGAATTCCAATACAAGTTATACTTAACAAATATAGTAAGTGCAACTCACCATACAAAGTTTTCTAGTAAAAACTTGGAAATTCTACGAGCGTAAGTTCGTCGCTGAATCTTTCTTTTGTCATGTTTTCCAACGCTGCAGTGCCTCGCTAAGATTCTTCAGAAACTCAGAAAATCGGATCCACGAGAGTGCGGGAAAAACTTGGGAGAGAAAGGTGTGATCTTAGAAGTGATTATGAATCCATATATATATATATATATATATATATATATATATATATATATATATATATACATAGGATTTAAAAAAACCACGTCGCGACTTACGTAGGGCGTGCCACGACCACGTGCCGCATTCTGGTTGAGCTACGTCAACTCTTGGTTATTGGGGGGAAATTGGGTCTCCAGTTGCCACATGGTAGTGTCTGGTGCTGCCACGTCACTCTGTGGTAGGTGGGGGTTGAGACTCTTCAGTTATTAGGTATTTTCTTGTTTTCTTCGGATAATTGTATCTTTCGCATACGAACTCCGTTTTTGACGTACTTTATATCCACAGATTCGTAATTCCGTGTACTACAACTTTTATTTAGATTTTAATAGCTAATTCACAATCTATTTTCGCTTCATGTATTATAAAGAGCATACAATGAATGATCTTGTAAAATTCATAACTTGTTCATACAAGTTTCATTTTCGATGTTCCTTATATCCATTGTTTCGTAATTTCATGTACATCAACTTTCATTTACATTACTTTGGCTAAAAAGTAATATATATTCGTTTCCTATTCTATAATAACTACTGACGCAATGTGTTGTAACACATAACTTTGAAAAATCACAACTTCTTCACATGACGTTACATTTTGGCGATCTATATACTCACGGGTTCGTATTCACGACTACTACAAGATTCATATATATTATTTATTCAACACAATATTTTAATTATAAACGTTATTTAACATAATTTGTTAAGTTTATAATATGATTTTATACAAATATTATATAACCATAATATTTATCCATATAACATGTACACAATAAATATATAATTAACATTTATATAAACACGTATTGTAAACGGAGAATTCTTATTTGTTTATTTCTATATAAGAAAACTTACATTATTAACCATCGTAAATAAGGATCTTCTACGAAACACTTTAACGAAAAACGCAGGCATTGCAATCGTTAATTACAAAATCTATCTACTGGGATACACTATGGGAAAACTGCCATAACTCCTTCTAGGAAGCTCGAAATGGCACACTGCTTCTTGCATTGGAAACTAGACATGCACACTTTTTCAATTATATATTATACATATTTTTGGATATCTAGATTGCTATAGATTTTCTATTGAAGTTGGACAAAAAATAAATATATTTTGTTCTTTTTTTATATTACACAATCCTTATAGTTGGTCCACTTTTAAATTCATCCAATGATGTCCTTTGACATCACTTATCTTTCAACTTAATATGAAACGTATGGATTCCTTCAAACTTATCAAATTAAGAACCTTCATTAGTTCTCCAATTATTCTGCTTTTTAATAAAATGATTGACTTCTTTGTAAAAATGCCTTATTCAACTCTTTGTCCCTTTCATCATGCTCAGATGTCACTTCGTTCGTTTTTCACCTTCCATGAAAATTTTCAACACACACACACTATTCCGTATTTCAATAATTATGTCTTTTAGAATAATAAACAATAATACATCAATCGTTTATCATGGTATTCCCTAGTCATGCATTCTTATCATTTCCAAATAGCACATAGGACCTAAGTGTGTCAATAATAGTGGTCCTAAATCAACTTGGTTCTTTCTTATTCCTCACAGTTTAAGCTTAATTAGGTTCAGGTCAGAACACTTAATTCACTTAAACTATGGCTTTAATACCAAATCGTAACACCCCATTATTTCAATAACGAGAATAACATAAAATATTGACATTAGTTGCACTAATGTCATCTCTAATGGAAGAAAGTCCTAAAAATTCAACATAAAAATAACGAAAAAGCATGATTTAGGGTTTAAAAAATTCCAAGGCTGAAGCGAACACTAAGTACAAAATCTACCAATAATCTAAACAAAATATTCTAGTATTTGCTTCGTACTAATCCAATGTCTAAGTCTTTCCATTTGGCACATCCTCTTCGAAGGATCTAAGTCCATACATACTTCAAACCCAAACCTAAAACACATGTCAATAAAAGTGATACATAAGACAAAGAACGGGTTATCAGTATATTTATTTTAAGACTCAAAATAACATTTAGAAGAATAACACATATTTCCCTTTTTACAAATAAAAGCCATGTAGAATTATCAAATACGAAACCAAAAGATATAAATGGAGCCGTAATTCCCTTGAAAAGTAAGAAAGTCGATCAACATCGATTTTGGTATGATCCTCTTAAAGGACCATAATGTACCTTAAAGTAGAATATGTGTCATCCCTTGATTTGATACTTCGCTTCGAAGGTTCTCACTTTATCTGAAGCTTGTACCCAAGGTAACCCCTTGTTAATGCATGCTTCCCCCATTGAGAATCCCACATGAGGATAGACCATTATTTCGCGTAGGGAGGTGTCGTACCAGTAGTGCCTTACAGTGTCTAGAAAATTAGAATAATCTTGGCTAAACAAGATATTTAAACCAAATTACCCATAAAAACAACAGAAAGTTTCAAAAAACATTCATGGCATTTGACATTAACAATTCAATAAATGAAAAACATAAACAATATTTCAACAAAATTGACATGTGCCCTGTATTGGAAAAAGCATCACCGTGTACTCACATTAGGGGGTTAAAGATAGATTAACCCTAAAACTCCCATGCTTATCTTAAACTATTATTGAGTCCGAAATTTGATCATAAATTACAATATACTAATAAAGTATTATCATACAACAAGAAGAATTAGCATAAACAACCTATGTTCAACCGTTTCGTCAAATATGTTTTTTGTCCCTCGTTGTAGCACTCTAAGGTCTATTTAATCCCATACTGCTAACAATACATTGACTTTTCCGCCTATCATTCCCCAATGTGATCAATACATAATACATATAGTAAACCCATAAGATTAATGACTAAAGACTTATGATTTGGGAAAATATCCAATGAGGGTGATTTAAGACTAAGACTCAAGAGTTCTGAATGAAAGTGATTATTCAATAATACTTAAATGAGTTAAAAATGATTTAGTGAATTACCATTAGTTTAAGAAATATGCCTATTCCTTCGACCATAAATATGTTGAATCCAAACATTACTCACTAGGCATTTCCAATGCCTAAACTATATTTTTGACATATAATCGTGTGAGAGTAGCGACTGAAGGCATTAAAGGAGACCTTGGATATATAGAAGAGCATGTTTTTATATCCTTTCCTTTGAATTAATGTTATGCGGTAATATTGAACACCCTCAAAGTTTAATCTTTTGAACTACAAACTTTTAACAATTTAAGACTTTGGGAGCATATTTTCTGTAAAGATGATTTTATAAGAATAATACATGATTTTTAAGCAAGTTATTCATTTAAACTGAAAAGGGATGTTTCATTAGTGACTTAGACCGAGTTATAAAATGGTTTTCTTCACTCCACACTCTCAATAACACCAACTGTGCCACCTTCCACTACCCTAAAAGTGTGAACGGCACCCCCACCCTTTCCGCTGCCTAACAAGACTGTTGAAACCTAATTTGATCTCCTTAGTGGCTCCCGACACCTCCATGTGTTTTATTTCCATGTCAACATCCTCTTCCACTGCTAATTCATCGTCTGCTACTACATCGACAACCACATCACCTTTACTGACATATCGCCACTTCCACTTCTAGTCATATAATTTCAACCCATGTTCATCACGTTATTTCAAAACCAATCCACAAAACTCAATCTCCATGTCGATTCTTCTTACAGATTCCCTTACATGTATTTAATTGTGAAATCCCCAAATTCACGGTCATTTTAAAAATTTTATTTATGTTTATTTTAAAATCAGAGTATTCATTTTTAAAGAATAATATTGTGGAATTTGTTCCCAGAAAAACATGATAAACATATTATCAAAACATTTCCGAAGAAATGTATTTTGTTTATATTAAAACTTTGGGATGTCATTATCAATACATAAACATAAGCATAAACAGACCTTACATTCATTTACACTAGTGATCTACATCTCCTTTAATCTCTCAGTGTAATGTAGCTTCGTATCGACACCTGTGAATCTGTGATACAAATAAACTGAGTGGGTTAGGTTGGGAAACCTGGTGAGTACATAGAGATTTCAATCCCACAATGTTATATATATATATATATATATATATATATATATATATATATATATATATATATATATATATATATATATATATATATATGTGTGTGTGTGTGTGTGTGTGTGTGTGTTTTAGAACTCACAAAATATACAATTTCACCTTATATAAGCAATTTTTACCCCACCCCGTCGATCCTTACATCTACACGATCTATACTCTCGGATATAAAATTAACCTCTTTACCTAATCCATAATCCCGGATCTAAAATTAACCTCTTTACCTAATCCATACTCCCGGATCTAAAATTAACATCTTTACCTAATCCATACTCATAGATCTAAAATTAACCTCTTTACCTAATCCATACTCCCAGATCTAAAATTAACCTCTTTACCTAATCCATACTCCCGGATCAGGTATGTATAATCCATGCTCCCGGATCAATAACTATGCCCATTCCATACTCCCGGAATAGGGACAATTGATTATGTCTAATCCATGCTCCCAGATTAATGACAAATAATTATGTCCTCTCCATACTCTCGGACTAAGGACAAATGACTAAGTCTAATATTCCTCTTAATTAATTTAGGTTTACTCTGTATCCTAAATCATCATATATTATCAGATATGCTCTTAACACGTATTTCAGGCAATATCAAATATTTCACACACAAACATATATTTAATACTTTAATCAATACTTTTATCAAAATCATGTTCATGAAAGAGACTATGCACTCACTTGTTAAAGTGATGATTCCAAACTCGGACAACGCTTCGCTTCTAACAACTCTATTTTCCTTCAGCGAAACCGTGGTATCATTACCGCTAGATTTTAGTCTAATATTTATAGCGACTATTTACGAGCGATATTGTTTTATAAGTGTTAAACAATACGTTTCAACCACTATGTACAGATAGGGGCAAGGCATGAAACACCGGAGGGCAGGACCATTTTGGCATTATAACACTTCTGAAATCCAACAACCTTATGCGGCCCTCAAACCAGATTCCCCGTACCACGAGTAGTTAAAAGATATTATACTAGCACTTTGTATATTATATTTTATAATATATATATTGCTTATAAGTTCATAATAACGGTATTAAACTTAAACATAAGCTATACTTAAAGTAGGGTAAACATATCTCATTTACCAGGGGTTTGGCTAGGAATCGGGTTTTGCGGGGGCAGAACTTCCGAGTCAAAAGCTCTTCTTCTCGGAGCCTTCTAGCGCTCCGGGACTCGCCTCTAACACTTAGGAAGTGCTAGGGAAAATACTTGAGGGTTTGGGGGGGGGGGGGGTGTTGGGAGAGAAGGGTTGAGAATGGTTTGAAGGAATGACAGATTTGCGCCACTATTTATAGGCTGGGAGTTGGACCAACTCGCCGAGTTTAGGGCCTCCAACTCGTCGAGTTGAGTGCCAAGTGGCACCATCTGCTGGCAAGGTGTGGGGAGGAAGCAATGGTCAGGATTTGTGCCACGTGTCACTCGCAGATCACTCCAAAAACTAATTATCTTCTAAAATCCGTAACTTTTGCATACGAGCTCCGTTTTTGACGTTCTTTATATCCACGCGTAGGCGGCAACACGATCTACAACTTTGGTTTAGAATCTGTCGGCTAGTTTTCACTTTATTTTTAAATTTATATTTTAACAGGCTTGGACAGGTAAAGTCCGTTAAAAATTCATAACTTTGTCATCAGAGATCAGACGTCCGTTTTCATCTGTCTTTTTATCCTTGAGCTCCTATCAACGACATCTTCGATTCTCATTTAGGTTGTGTCGGCTAAAAATTGGTCGATCTAAAATTCGAATTCCGGGCTGTGCACTGCTGTGCTAAATCATAGAAAGATCATAACTTCCTCATACGAAGTCAGATTTGGGCGTTCTTTTTATGCATGCTCTCGGTTTAACATACACTAAGACTTTCATTTAGATTTCTAAGTCTAGAAAGTTTTTTTTTTTATCAAAAATTCACTTTTTACGTTACGCAGTGCCGTGCCGGTTTAGCCGTAAAACTTCGACATGTCATAACTTCTTCGTTATAACTCGGATTTCGGCGTTGTTTATATGTACGGAACCCTTGTGACATATACTATAACTTGGTTAAGATTACTTACTCTAAATAGTATTCTATCAAAAAGTCATTTTGGACGCTTATTGTCTCTAAATTGACTAGCCTGAATCTACAAGTGTTACAATTATCTCCCCCCTTACGATGATTACGCTTCAGAATCATCAACGAAACAGGGCTTGTATAATGACTCCATACATTATGTCTTCATCCTAGGTAATAATCGTAACTTCTATGTTCCTTCGAATGAGTATCTAACTCTTGGACTTCTTGACTACAGGCGATGCTTGATCTTGCACCCGCTCTTCGTACTATGTTGGACTTTCAATCGTAACCTTCGAGTTATAAAATCAGTACTTATTGTAGACTCCTTCTTCTTCTTAACAGACTTAAGATAATTTCTTTCCTTCTATTACCATAATAGACCGATAGGTTATGTTCTAATGACATCTCATCGCATGATGCAACACTTAGACTCAGGTCTTTTAGAGTCAAATTCCAAAATGGAAGTTTCCTTCCTTCATGTTCTAATGTGATATAATCACATTCTATCATGCAACTCTTCTAGCTACAAGCTTCAACGATCACAATACTTTTATTTCACTTCAATCTTCTGGCTTAAGTTAGATGCTAAATCGATCTTAGTTCTCTGAACCACTTATCATACTCATCTTAGTCAGACTCGATTTGATATGACCAGTAGGGTCGGAATAACAATCATCTTCTTAGTCATTACCGAAACGATGGCAATGACATACTTGAACAAAACGGAGTCAATTACTAGCTTCTTGGTAACCTTGTGACTTTCCCTGATCCAAGTGCGAGTCCTGTGCTTCCAGTAGTATAGGCCTCTACTACCTTTCACACCTACTCATACTCGTCACAAGTATTGTCTCACAGTCCCCAAGTTCTTATTTCCTAAAATCACAAAACAATTTAATACATATGAATGTGTCCAAATAATCAAAAAAATTTCCCTAGACTCTACTAGGACTTATTCCATGCGTATCTTCAATCATCAATTCTGCTTCAACTCGGTTGGTGGTGGAAATGCTAGACGATGGGACAACTTCATGGATTATACCAAAATTTCTTTCTTTCAGCTAATCGAAAGTGTACTACTCCCGTACTGGACGTATTATTTATTAGACACATTCTAAAGGAAAGATACATCTCTTACAATATCTTCCGATAAGTATCATTCACTATCATCAACTTTCTTATTTCCTCTATTTTCTCAGTCTGGTATGACTCCTTATCATGACGTTCCATACACCGTAATAGTTGTTTAAGACGAGAAATTTAAGATAGAGAAGGTTTAGACATGTAATCCTCCTAATTACTACGAAAAGTAACATGCCAGTTCTAATATCATAATTAAACGTTTAGAATCCTGAACACATAATGTAACACCCGGAAAATGGAAGGCCATTTGAAGAAAGAAGGTCTCCAAACAAGAAGGCAACTCGTCTAGTCCAAGGTCAAGAACTCGACGAGTAGAAACGTTGTCACGCGTGTTTTTGGAAGACCAACTCGACGAGTTGGAGGGGATCTACTCGACGAGTTGGACAGGGTTTGGGAAACCCTAGATCCGGGATTTTGCACCCTATTTAAACACTTTATGACTTAGGGTTTGGCCTCATTTCCAGCCTCCATTGTACAAACCCTAGATCTCGAAACCCTAATGCTTGTGAGCCATTTTTGAGAGAAATCTTGTGTGTTGAAGCTTGTGGAAGAAGGAGAGGCTTAAGGAATCAAGGATGAGATTATAGATCCAACAACTTCGTTCCATCCTCATCATTTTCTGGTAAGCAAGTCTCAAACTTGCTTAATAACCTCTTAGATCTCTTCTTCTTCTTCATTTTATTGGGTTTTTGGTTCAAGTAGCATGTTCTTTGGGATTTGGACGTCCCAAGTGATCTACCTTTCAGATCTGGGGTCTAGAAGGGGTTTCATGGTATAAAGGTGCAAACTTTATGACCATGGAAGCCCCATGCAAACTTTAAGGTGTTATTATGGCCTTTTAAGCCCAAAAGGCCATGTATGGAAGGAAAGTTAGGAGCTTTACGTGTTCAAATGATGTATAAGGCCTAGATCTATGTTAGTATGCTTTAGTTTGGAGTATTATGGCTTTTGGACCAAGATCTATGTCCTAGAGAACTAGGGTTTTAGCTAAACCTATTTAGAAGGACTATTAGTAGGTAAAGTCGGAAACTTTACCCTTAAAAGGGCATTTCCAGTATGTAGATTAAGAATGAAGATTAGATATGAAGAGTAGGGGCTTAATCCTTTAAGATGGCCCAAACAGACAGAGGGACTCGGCGAGTCCAGAGAGGGACTCGACGAGTTGAGTCGATTTGTCCCGATTGTGTATAGGGCAGAACTCGACGAGTCTGAGGAGGGACTCGACGAGTTGACTCATTCTGTCATGACTTTAAGCAGTGAGGGAACTCGGCGAGTCAGGGGGGTGACTCGACGAGTTGAGTCAATTCGGAGTGTTGACCTTGACTTTGACCAAGGTTGACCATGGAGGGTTATGAAATGTGGGAAGGGTTCAAAAGGGTTGAGTAGAGTCCATACTTGGACAAGAGTATGTGAGGGGTGGAATGGTCTTCTACCCCAGTGAGGACTTATGGTTAAGTTATAAGAATCTCATACTTATCTAATTTGTATGATGATTAGTAGCTCGGGAAGTCGAGAGATCAGCAGTTCGGGGATTTGCCAGCTAGCAGCGAGAGGTCTATTCGCGGGATTATGCAGTCAGCTTGTGAGGTGAGTTTCCTTCAGTAGGAACGGGTCGAAGGCACCAATGTCGACCCGTGTAGAGTAGCTAAGTGTGGGTTGGGCCCTTATCTTAGAATTGTTTATGATTAGTAGCTAAGTGTGGGCTGGGCCCATATCTTAGACTTGTTTATGATTAGTAGCTAAGTGTGGGCTGGGCCCATATCTTAGTATTATCTGAGTATGTTTATGAATGGGTAGATTATGGTATTAGTATGTTCCAGACTAAAATCCGATGCCGGGTGGTACCCAATGAAGGAATGCATGTTTAGTTATACTTGTTGTCTTTGTGATACTTGTATGTGCCTGGTAGGGAGGTGAGTGTGGGCGGGGTCTCGTATCTCACCACTAGCTGAGAGTGGACGGGGTTCCATATCTCATTATCAGTAGAGTAGGGGCGGGGCCCAAGATAGGCAAGACCTTAGTATGAGAGTATATATAGTATTGTGTATGATTTTTTATGTACTAGCATGATTATATGATATTTTTATGTGTATAGCGGGCGAGGCCCAATGACAGGCGGGGCCTAGAGAAACAAATCTGTATACCGAGCGGGACTCGATGTCAGGCGGGGCCTGGTGCCGGATACTGTCCGATGCCGGGCGGGGCCCAGTCTATGTGCTTATGTGATATGTGTATGGTATATGGTAGATTGGGGAGACTCACTAAGCTTCGTGCTTACAGTTTTCAGTTTTGGTTTCAGATACTTCCAGTAGCAAGGGGAAGAGCTCAGGATGACTGCAGTGCACACACCATTTATTCAGCCTGGGATGTTTTTACTATGATATATTTTATGATGTTTTGAGAATAATGATTTATGACTCTATGTAATGTTTTGATAATTATGGTTTTATTAATGATTTAAAATGAAACTTTTGGACCGTATTTTTGGGATGTTGCACATAAAGTTTCCAGATCCGGTCGGCAATATACCATAGATTCGATCAATTAATTGCATATAAGGCATCTTTATAACTATAACATAAATCATTTAGCACATAATAGCAATTTAGGCATCTTTCCTAAAATAAGCTAGTGCTCCTGTCTAAAACGTAGTAGACACTCATCTCACAATCATCGCTTAGCATTCTAAGTTTATGTCTACAAATCGTACAAATTCCTAGTTCGCTTAAACTAATGCTCTGATACCAACTGTGACATCCCCAAATTCACAGTCATTTTAAAAACTTTATTTATGCTTTTTTGAAAATCAGAGTATTCATTTTTAAAGAATAATATTACGAAATTTGTTCCCAGAATAACATGATAAACATATTATCAAAGCATTTCCGAAGAAATGTATTTTTTTTATATTAAAACTTTGGGATGTCATTGTCAATACAAAACCATAAGCATAAACAGACCTTACATTCATTTACACTAGTGATCTACATCTCTTTTAATCTCTCAGTGTAATGTAGCTTCGTATCGACACCCGTGATACAAATAAACTGAGTGGGTCAGGTTGGAAAACCTGGTGAGTACATAGGGATTTCATTCCCACAATGTTATATCATATGTGTGTGTGTATATATATATATATATATATATATATATATATATATATATATATATGTTTTAGAACTCACAACGTATATAATTTCACCACATATAAGCAAATTTTACCCCATCCCGTTGATCCTTACAACGACACGATCTATACTCTAGGATCTAAAATTAACCTCTTTACCTAATCCATACTCCCGGATCTAAAATTAACCTTTGTACCTAATCTATACTCCCAGATCTAAAAATAACTTCTTTACCTAATCCATACTCAGAGATCTAAAATTAACCTCTCTACCTAATCCATACTCCCGGATCTAAAATTAACCTCTTTACCTAATCCATACTCCCGGATCTAAAATTAACCTCTTTACCTAATCCATACTCCCGGATCAGGTATGTCTAATCCATGCTCCCAGATCAATAACGATGCCCATTCCATACTCCCGGACTAGAGACAATTGACTATGTCTAATCCATGCTCCCAGATTAATGAGAAATAAGTATGTCCTCTCCATACTCTCGGACTAAGGACAAATGACTAAGTCTAATCCTTGCTCTCGGATCAATGACAAGTTTTAAAGTTCTACCCTCCGTCTATATCTCACTCGTACTTATAAGGAGATACCACCCAATATTCTTCTTAATTAATTCAGGTTTACTCTGTATCCTAAATCATCATATATGATCAAATATGCTCTTAACACGTATTTCAGGCAATGTCAAATATTTCACACACAAACATATATTTAATATTTTAATCAATACTTGTATTAAAATCATGTTCATGAAAGGGACTATGCACTCACTTGTTAAAATGATGATTCCAAACTCGGGCAGCGCTTCGTTTCTAACAATTCTATTTTCCTTTAGCGAAACCTAGTATCTTTACCGCTAGTATTTAGTCTAATATTTATAGCGATTATTTACGAGCGATACTGTTTTATAAGTGTTAAACAATACTTTTCAACCAATATGTGCATACAGAGGCCAGACATGAAACACCGGATGGCAGGACCATTTTGGCATTATAACACTTCTGAAATCCAACAACCCTATGCGGCCCTTCAAACCAGATTCCCCGTACTACGAGTAGTTAAAAGATATTATACTAACACTTTGTATATTATATTTTATAATATAAATATTGTTTATAAGTTTATAATAATGATATTAAACTTAAACATAAGTTCTACTTAAAGAAGGGTAAGCATAACTCATTTACCAGTGGTTTGGCTAGGAACCGGGTTCTACGGGGGCAAAACTTCTGAGCCGAAAGCTTGTCTTCTTGGAACCTTATAGCGCTCCAGGACTCGCCTCTAACACTTAGGAAGTGCTAGGGAAAAGACTTGAGGGTTTGGGGGGGGGGGGTGTTGGGAGAGAAGGGTTGAGAATGGTGTGAAGAAATGATAGATTTGCGCCTCTATTTATAGGCTGGGATTTGGACCAACTCACCGAGTTCAGGGCCTCTAACTCGTAGAGTAGAGTGACAAGTGTCACCATCTGGTGTCAAGGCGTGGGGAGGAAGAAATGGTCAGGATTTGTGTCATGTGTCACTCGCAGATCACTCAAAAAACTAATTATCTTTTAAAATCTGTAACTTTTGCATGCGAGTTCCGTTTTTGATGTTCTTTATATCCACACGTAGGCAGCAACATGATCTACAACTTTCCTTTAGACCCTGTCGGATAATTTTGACTTTATTTTTAAAGTTATATTAACATGCATGTATAGGTAAAATCTGTTAAAAATTCATAACTTTGTCAACCGACATCCGTTTTCAGCTGTCTTTTTATCATTGAGCTCCTATGTAACGTCCCAAATTTCGAGTCCAAAAATTTCATTTTAATTAACTGATTATAAAAGCATTTATAAGAAAACCACATAAAATATATCATTCCGTAAATCAGTATATCATGTCTGAGAACCCAAGTCATAAAATAGCATCATGTCAGAGTACAATCCCAGAATATCTCAAGTGCGGAAAATCAATGCGAGTGTGTATGATGTGCTACTACCCCGCCAACTCCTTCCCCTTCGCTGAAGAGGTACCTGAAACCAAAACTATAAACTGTAAGCACGAAGCTTAGTGAGTTTCCCCCATCATACCACATACCATACAATCATATAGCACACATACTGCCGGGCAATTCTGGGGTGCCCGACCTACCCGGTACGGCCATTCTGGGGTGCCGGCCTACCCGTACGGCCATTCTGGGGTGCTGACCTATCGGTGTCGAGCCATTATGGGGTGCTGACCTACCCGTCGGTCCTAACAACCGAACCTCGGGGACTATTCCACCCCTTATTGCTACTTTCACATATATCATAACACAGACATACTATCAGACATATCTGGGGTGTCCGAACTACCCTTCGGTCTTAACAACCGAACTTGGGGACTATTCCCTTCCTACTACCACTATCACATATAACATATCATGCCAGCATATCAACATATCATCACATACTGTCAGACATATCTGGGGTGCCCGACCTACCCTTCGGTCCTAACAACCGAACTCTACTACTATCACATATAACATATCATGCTAGCATATAACATATCAGGTAGTAGCAAACCTGGATGATATCACAAACATAATCATCCAACATACAACTCCTACTGGTGGGCCGACATTGTGGCCGTAGACCCACTGCTACTGGAAGGTAACTCACCTCTTACGAGTAGCTGCTGATAATCTGTGCGGGGAAATCTCTGTCTGCTGCTGCTCCGGAAATCCTCCGGCTATAATCCCCACAAAACGCTCAGTCAGAATCTGATATATACTCTTAGGGTAAAATGACTATTTTACCCTTGACCAAGTCCAAGTCAAAGTCAAAGTCAAAGTCAACTTCCAGTTGACCCGACTCGCCGAGTTGGGCCGTCAACTCGTCGAGTCCCTAACCTTTTAACTGTCCTCATCCACGTCTGTACTCGTCGAGTTTAGAAATGACTCGACGAGTTCTCCTTCTATACGAGCATCGAATGAACCTTCATCCGACTCGTCGAGTTGTATGAACAACTCGTTGAGTCCATCCTCATCCTAAGAACCAGTCCTGACCTCGACTCTCCGAGTTGTATGAACAACTCGTCGAGTTCATCTTCAAGAGTTGGGAGATTGCCTTGGACTCGCCGAGTCTGTTCATGCACTCGCCGAGTCCTATGAACTCCAGGACTATGGCTTAGCCCAGTACGCTGGGTCACTCCCCTGGACCCTCTAAAACCTTTCCAGCACTCCACTGGGTCTCTTTGACCCATAACAGAAAAGGGAAGTCTAGCCTCGGACTCGCCGAGTCCCAAGAACGACTCGCCGAGTCGATACAGTCCAAGTCTTATTTCTTCGATTTCTGGTGTACAACTCTTGTCCAAATGATAGATCTAGGTCCCTAAACTCGATCTAGCTCGTAAAGTTACGAACTTTACGTGCATGCATGGGACTTTGAGTCAAAAAGGCTCTAAAAGAGACTCTTGAGTTGCATGGGGGCTTCCATGGGTGCAAAAGCAACCCTTTTCTGCCTTGTAACTCCTTCATGGACCTAGATCCGAAGCCTCAACCCCCAACCATGCTTGCAATCATGGTTGGTTATCAAGAATGGCTTATAAAAGCCCTAAATCTCCCCAAAAAGGGATCTAGCAAAAGAACAAGCAAGGTATCGACTTTATACCTTCTGTGAACTGCAAATGGTGCACCAACTTGAACTCCCTTGGTCTCCTCTTGATTCCTCTAGGCTTTTCCTTCTCCTTTGAATTCAAAATCACCAAGAAGCACCATAAAAGCCTTAGCTCTTATACAAACAGCTAGGGTTTGCTATGGGGGGTTTTCTGGAAGCAATAGGGACGAAGGGTGGCTGAATGAGACGTTTAAATAGGGTGCAAACCCTTAGATTAGGGTTTTTGTCCAGTCAGAGCCTACTCGTCGAGTCTGCAGCCGACTCGACGAGTCCGTCATCTAAATCCTGAGTAAAATCCGTTTCTACTCGACGAGTTGGTCATTCAACTCGCCGAGTCCCAGGCCAAAAATGCAAAATACTCAAATAAAATACATACCAGGAACCAGGTGCTACAAATCTCCCCCACTTATTTTAGACTTCGTCCTCGAAGTCCGCTACTCGATCCTGGAATAGCTCTGGGTAATGCTCCATCATCTCATCCTCCGGCTCTCTGATCCATTCCGAGCCCTTCCGGTGTTGCCACTGCACCTTCACGAGCTCCACCCTCTTGTTACTCAGATCCTTCGACTTCCGGTCGAGGATTGCTACAGGTCGCTCAATGTAATTCAGACTGTCATCGACCTGAATATCCTCTAAGGGTACCACTGCTGGGTCGTCCACCAGGCACTTCCGCAGCTGGGATACGTGGAATGTGCTGTGGATCTGACTGAGCTCGGCTGGTAGGTACAACCTATACGCCACCTTACCCACCCGGGCTAAAACCCTGAACGGTCCAATGTACCTGGGGCCTAACTTGCCCCGTTTCCTGAATCGGATGACGCCTTTCCATGGAGACACCTTCAGGAGAACCATATCCTCGACCTGGAACTCCAGGTCTGATCGGTGCTTGTCGGCATAACTTTTCTGCCGACTCTGAGTAGTCTGAAGCCTGCTTCGGACCTGCTAAATCCTCTCCGTCGTCTTGAGCACCACTTCGGTGCTCCCCATGACCCTCTGCCCAACCTCACCCCAGCATATCGGGGTCCTGCACTTCCTCCCGTACAACATCTCGAAGGGAGGACGATCGATACTCGCGTGATAGCTGTTGTTATACGAGAACCCAGCCAATGAGAGGTAAGTATCCCAGCTACCACCGAAGTCTAGCACACATGCCCGCAACATATCCTCCAAAGTCTGGATGGTCCGCTCGCTCTGACCATCAGTCTGCGGGTGAAATGCAGTGCTAAAGTGCAGACGAGTACCCAACTCGTCGTGGAATTTCTTCCAAAATCTGGAAGTAAACCTCACATCCCTGTCAGAAATCACGGAGACTGGCACTCCATGCCGAGCCACCACCTCCCGAATGTAGATGTCGGCCAGCTTCTCGGCCGATATACTCTCCTGGATTGGTATAAAATGGGCACTCTTGGTCAACCGATCCACGATGACCCATATGGAATCCACTCTCCGCGCGGTCCTGGGAAGTTTGGTGATGAAGTCCATAGTGATATCTTCCCACTTCCACATGGGAATATCCAACGGCTGCGTCTTGCCGTGTGGCCTCTGGTGCTCGGCCTTGACCTTCCTGCAGGTCAAGCACCGCTCCACATACCATGCTACATCCCGCTTCATGCAGGGCCACCAATAGTCAAGACGAAGGTCTCTATACATCTTCGTCGCCCTGGGATGAATGGAGAATCAGGATTTGTGCGCCTCCTCCATCAGAACCTGGCGCACACCCCCGTGGTATGGAACCCACACCCTGCGGTGTAGTGTCAATAACCCTCGGCTATCATAGTCGAAGGAGGAAACCTGACCTACTATACGCTCGCTCTTCCGATGTTCCTCCTTCATAGCCTCATGCTGGGCCTCTCGGATCTGCTCCAGCAGCGGAGTCACCACGGTCATCCGCATGCAGATATCCCGGATCGGCGCCGCCTTGCGGCTAAGCGCGTCTGCCACCACATTGGCCTTCCCCGGGTGGTAAAGGATCTCGCAATCATAATTCTTCACCACATCCAACCACCGATGCTGCCTCATGTTCAGATTCGGCTGATCCATGAGGTACCTCAAACTCTTGTGGTCCGTGTAAATGGTACAACGGACCCCATATAGGTAATGACGCCAAATCTTGAGGGCGAACACAACATCCCCCAACTCCAAATCATGCGTCGGATAATTCGCCTCGTGAGGCTTCAGCTGCCTCGAAGCGTAGGCGATGACATGCCCCCTCTGCATCAATACCGCGCCCAAACCCGAAATAGACGCGTCGCAGTACACAACAAAATCCTCTACGCCCTTTGGCAGGGCTAAGATTGGCGCCTCGCACAACCTCTGTCTCAGTGTCTCGAACGCCGCCTGCTGCTCAGGCCCCCAACGGAAAACTACGGCTTTCTTCGTTAACCGTGTCAAAGGTACGACTATCTTGGAGAAGTCCTGGATGAATCTTCGATAATAGCCAGCTAATCCCAAGAAACTCCGAATCTCGGATGGAGACTTCGGAACCTCCCATCTCATCACAGCCTCTACCTTGGCCTGGTCGACCAAAATACCGTTCTGGTTGACAAGGTGCCCAAGGAACTGCACCTCGCGCAACCAGAACTCGCACTTGGAGAACTTGGCGTACAAGCTCTCCCTCCATAGAGTCCCCAACACCTCTCGCAGATGCTCCTCATGCTCCTCCTGTGTCTTGGAGTAAACCAGGATATCATCGATGAAAACTATCACTGACCGATCCAGCATCAGTCTACACACACGGTTCATGAGGTCCATGAACGCGGCAGGAGCATTGGTGAGCCCGAAAGGCATCACCACGAACTCATAGTGGCCAAAACGCGTCCGAAACGCAGTCTTCTGCACATCCTCCTCTCTGACCCTCATCTGATGATACCCTGAACGTAAATCAATCTTGGAGAACCAAGATGCTCCCTGTAGCTGGTCAAAGAGGTCATCAATCCTCGGGAGTGGGTAACGGTTCTTCACCGTTACCTTATTCAGCTCCTTATAATCTATACACATCCGATGCGACCCGTCCTTCTTTTTCACAAACAGAATCGGGGCTCCCTAGGGTGAACTGCTCGGTCTAATGAATCCTTTGTCTAACAGCTCCTGCAGCTGTGTAGACAACTCCTGCATCTCGGGAGGAGCCAACCGATACGGTGCCCTGGCTATCGGAGCCGCACCAGGGACAAGGTCGATCCTGAACTCCACCTGCCGCTCCGGGGGTATCCCAGGAAGCTCCTCTGGGAACACATCTGCGTAGTCTCGCACCACTGGAACATCGCCCACTATCACCTTACCCGCCTCCCGAGTATCCGTGACATAGGCGACATACCAGCACAACCCTGCTGAAGGTAGCGCCTAGCCCTTGCTGCTAAACACACGGTGGGTCCGCGCTGCGGTCTCTCGCCGTGGATCACCAAATCTCCCCCACCTGGGGTCCTGACCCGCAACTAACTATTGTGCACAATCTATCATCGCCCCATTAGGTCTCAACCAGTCCATGCCTATAATCACCTTGTTCCCATGCAACGGAATGGGAATCAAGTCTACCAGGTATCGCTCCTCGAATAACCTCAGCACACAATCTCGGAAAACTGCTGATGCTCGCACCGATCGATCGTCGGAAATCTCTACCTCTAAAGAGTAATCGAACCTGCCCGAAGACTCAAAAAACCTCTTGCTGAGCACAAGAGAAACAAAAGATCGAGTGGCACCTGAATCAAACAACACCTGTACCGGAATACCGTTCACATGGAACGATCCTAATATGTACATACAGAGCATATATCAATATCATAAACATCATATAAACAGATCAGAGGGAAAGAATCATACCCGTCACCACATCGGGTGCGACGCGTGCCTCCTCGGTAGTCAACTGGAAAGCCCGGCTCCTCACCACTGGAGCCTCTCCCTTGCCCTGCCGGCCATCAGTAATCCGCAGGGTCGTTGGAGCTGGCGCCTTCACTGGCGCTGCTGCTGTCAACTGGGGGCAATTGGCCTTCTTGTGGCCCCTCTGGTTACAGTGGAAACACAGCAACTCAGATGTCAGAATAGTGGGTGCAGGGGCGGTACAATCCCTGCTGAAGTGCCCCGTCTTGCCGCACTTGTAGCAGCCCGACGATCCCAACCTACACGCCCCCTCGTGTGGCCTGCCGCATTTCCTGCAGCGGCCCTGTCCTGACTGGCCTTTCGGCCTACCATCTGATCCCTTGGGCTTCTTCCTCGAAGCCCCAGTCGTCTGTCCCTCCTCTACCTTCCTCTTCCGGATATGCTCCAGATCAATCTCCCTCTCCCTTGCTCTGGCAATCATGGAATCCAGGGTAGGGCAAGCTGAAAAACTAACATGCTCCCGAATGTCAGCTCGTAGCATGTCATGGTAGCGGGTCCTCCTCATATCCTCATCTCCCGCATACTGGGGCACCAGTAACGCCCTCTCCCGGAACTTGGTGGTGATCTCCGCCACAGTCTCCGTAGTCTGTCTCATATCCAAAAACTCCCTGGCCAGCTGCTGAAGCTCCACAGCTGGCGCGAACTCACTCCTGAACCGGGTCACAAAGTCCGGCCATGTCATAGCCTCAACAGCTGAGGCTCCCAGAGAGTCACCAACCGACTCCCACCAATCTCTGGCCCTGTCTCTCAAGCACCCTGCTGCATATCTCACCTTCGACCCGTCGGGGCAGAAGCTGGTCAACTGTGCAGACTCAATGTCTGTAATCCACCGTGTGGCCACAATGGGGTCCTTCGCCCCATGGAAATCCGGCGCACCACTGCCCCTGAAGTCCTTAAAGGACAGTGTGCGTGATCCCGACTGGCTGGTCGCCATGTGGCTCCTGAACGCCCGGAGGCGATCCTCCACCAGCTCGACAATCCCTTCCTTGATCGACCCAAAGATGACCGGGGTCGCATCAAGGATGCCTCTAGTGATCTCGGATGCGATGAACTCGTGTAGCCTCTCATCCACTGGTTCGGAACCTGAGCCCGAACCCGATCCCTCTCCTGAGCTGCCAACTGCTGGCCTCGGACGTAGTACCACCATTCTGCAATACATAATGACAACCGTCAGTGATACTGATACATCTAGAGGGATCACACCCAACACAAGTTCCCTGGTCTTGCCTCAGCCTTCCTCGATTCAAGTACGAATCCTCTGCTTTCAGTAGTACGGGCCCATACTACCTTCCACATCTATCCGTACTCTCCTCAAGAACCGCCTCGACTCCACCAAGTCCCTTCTACTACTACTGATCTCTGCTACTCTCATCCTGGGCTTGCCCTAGGGAAATCTCTGACTCTACCTAAACCAGTCCTCAGCTGCTGAAGGCCTCCTCGTAATGTCAATTAGTCATCACCTGAATACCATCACATGTGACGAGGCTCAGATAATCCTTCGAGTACAAGACTCGTCCCTACAACGGTTAGACTCAGACAAGAGCTGCGCAATAGGGCCAAGTCCAGCACTCTGAGATTATTCAACCCTGATCACATGTGACGTGACGTATCCACCTAATGGCTAACTCCCATCACTCAGAGCCCCACATAGCACAAAGCGTGCAACATTCAGACAAAGGGAACGATCTCAAGCAATCCTATCCTCATAACAGGAAACTGTACTAGCATACAATGCTAAACTCATACTATCAGGTATAACCTAAACAGGCTATCCTACTGCTGTCTATTCAATACTAGCATGCAATTCTTATAAGCGGAAACACATAAAGCAGGCACATATGGCATCATTCCTAGATCCTTAGTCCTATTCTAGCATGCTGTTCTACTGAAGCTGATAAACATAACATAAACTTGTATGGGTACTTTGGGGAATACTTACTTAAGCTCGGCCGGTCGCGCACATCACACACTTCGTTCTTTCTCAAAACTCCTTTAACTTATCTTTTAGAAAACCATTTTCTTGTAAAAAGCTTTTAATCCCTCGATTTGAGTCCAGACACCCCCAAGGGTGTGTCCGAATCCCTCAAACCAGGGCTCTGATACCAACTTGTAACGTCCCAAATTTCGAGTCCAAAAATTTCATTTTAATTAACTGATTATAAAAGCATTTATAAGAAAACCACATAAAATATATCATTCCGTAAATCAATATATCATGTCTGAGAACCCAAGTCATAAAATAGCATCATGTCAGAGTACAATCCCAGAATATCTCAAGTGCGGAAAATCAATGCGAGTGTGTATGATGTGCTACTACCGCGCCAGCTCCTTCCCCTTCGCTGAAGAGGTACCTGAAACCAAAACTATAAACTGTAAGCACGAAGCTTAGTGAGTTTCCCCCATCATACCACATACCATACAATCATATAGCACACATACTGCCGGACAATTCTGGGGTGCCCGACCTACCCGGTCCGGCCATTCTGGGGTGCCGACCTACCTGTACGGCCATTCTGGGGTGCCGACCTACCCGTGTCAAGCCATTATGGGGTGCTGACCTACCGGTGTCGAGCCATTCTGGGGTGCTGACCTACCCGTCGGTCCTAACAACCGAACCTCGGGGACTATTCCACCCCTTATTGCTACTTTCACATATATCATAACACTGACATACTATCAGACATATCTGGGGTGCCCGAACTACCCTTTGGTCTTAACAACCGAACTTGGGGACTATTCCCTTCCTACTACCACTATCACATATAACATATCATGCCAGCATATCAACATATCATCACATACTGTCAGACATATCTGGGGTGCCCGACCTACCCTTCGGTCCTAACAACCGAACTCTACTACTATCACATATAACATATCATGCTAGCATATAACATATCAGGTAGTAGCAAACCTGGATGATATCACAAAGACAATCATCCAACATACAACTCCTACTGGTGGGCCGGCATTGTGGCCGTAGACCCACCGCTACTGGAAGGTAACTCACCTCTTACGAGTAGCTGCTGATAATCTGTGCGGGGAAATCTCTGTCTGCTGCTGCTCCGGAAATCCTCCGGCTATAATCCCCACAAAACGCTCAGTCAGAATCTGATATATACTCTTAGGGTAAAATGACTATTTTACCCCTGACCAAGTCCAAGTCAAAGTCAAAGTCAAAGTGAACTTCCAGTTGACCTGATGTGACAACCCGAAATTTCTATTCTGTACAACCATGCAATCCAATAGAAGTCAGAACTATTTCTGCTAACTTTCAAGCTTTTTGGAATAAGTTTGAGTGTTTTTAAGTTAGTACTTCAGGAGATAACAGGAGAGAGGATGCCCTAGGGTTTATTGTGCATCAATAAAGTTCCAAAACCTCCAAGTGTTTGGAGTTTACGGCCTAAATGGAATTAGGGCCGTAAACCCTAATGACTATATAAGTGACACTTAGCTTATTTTTAACTTTTTTTCACACTTCCAAGTGTAGAACCAATTCTCTCTCAAGTATCATCCAGAGTTCTTCAAAAATCTTCAAGAAAGTAAGTGTTTTCTTCCTTTTTTAGTTGATATCTACCCTAATCTAGTGATCTTACATGATTTCATCCATGAAATCATTCCATTTGTGTAGATCTTCAAGTGTTCTTAGTTTCACCAAGAACACCAAGAACACACACTAGTGTTCTTGGACTTCTAGCACCTTTTCAAGCTTCTACATAGTAAGTACTCTTACTTTGGCTTGTTATAAGACTTGATACACTTCTAAAACATCTAGAAATCACAAGGAAACACTAGATCAAAGGTGTTTACGGTCCAAGATGTTCTTGGACCGTAAACCCTAATAAAGGGGCCAAAGTGTGCCCTAGTCCCTACCAAGCCTTGTAAACTAGTTTGGATCTCATCCTTGATGTGCTTAGGACTTAAAACATCAAAAATACCATAAACCATGGGGGTTTACGGCCGTAAACACATGGAGAAGTGGTCCATGGGCCGTAAACTCCATTTAGGAGTGAAATGATGCCACAAACACTTCCTAAGGCTTATACTTGAAGTAGGATGCTTCCTTATGACTTGAAAAGCTTCAAAACACAAAATGGGAGAAGTGACATGAGTTTACGGCCGTAAACTCATGGGTTTACGACCGTAAACTCCAAGGTTGATGGTCACAAAACCGTAAACTCCAAAGGAGTTTACCCTTGAACCCTAAACTCAATAGCAATGTCCTACCACCCTTAGATGAAATCCTTAGGACTTATAGCACTTAAATCAAGTATTTTACATGTCTTAGGATGTCTTAACTTGGTTAATTAGTTGTTTTATAACTAATTGGATACATATATGTGTCATTATATGTTAACTAGGATCCTTGTGTGTGCTCAAGTCTTCACTTGACACCTAACATCCTATACATTCCGTTCATCCAAACCACTCACTACAGGTGAGTTCATACCCCTTAATTAACCTTTTAAAATGTTTTTAAATGCTTTTATGGGGGGGGGGGATACAAGTTGATCTATCATAGTTATTATATCAATCACATGTGATTAATAACTACCAAACAAGTGGATTTCTTACTTTTCAAACTGTTTTACTTCAAACTGTTTTACCAAACTGTTTTACTTCAAACTGTTTTACAAACTCTTTTACATATCAAATGGTTTTATCAAACTCTTTTACATGTCAAATACTTTTACTTCAAATCTTTTACACTTATATTCTGTTAAATGTATATCTTTATAGATATAGTTATATAAGTAGGATTGAAAGGACTTAGGACTGATAACTCACCTTACCTCCTGTTCCTCGTTTGGTTGTGGACTTAGGGTATCGGCTATTTGTCCGAAGGTCGTTTGAATCCTAGTTATATATTATGTATATGTATATAGATATAAAAGTTCCTTCTTTCTATTCAATAGCCTTGGGTAGCAAGGGTATACAAACATGTTCATACATGAAAAACATATTACTAGTAAGCTATAATACGTATAGTTTAGGGATTTATTAATACTACTAGAACAATGAAACATACAATGAGTCAGTTCATACATGAGTCAATACATGCTAGATAGAGAGAGAACACACAATACAGGTAGTACACAGTACATTACAATACATGCTAGATAGAGAGAACACACAATACAGCTAGTACACACAGTACATTACAATACATGCTAGATAGAGAGAGAACACACAATACATCTAGTACACACAATACATTACAATACAGGCTAGACAGAGGGAGAACATACAATACAGCTAGCACATACATTACATATACATTTCTTCAATTATGTTAGCCACATAACGGGGCATGGCATCACCTGCCATGACCGTTTTGTATCCAGAATCTCCTTAATTGGGGAGCGTATGAGTTTGTGTATAGATCTATACTGGATTGACTATCCTACACCTTGCTGCTCGCTACAGTGGGACTTGCAAGTCTACGGGTGCCAAACGTCATTTCTTACGACGTCTTACATTGTCGTTTTTCTATAGAGTCGGTAGCAGGATACAGGCCGATCACATGGTACTTTAAATTACAATTGGTTTAAGGTAGTTAGTACAGCAGTAGTTACTTAATACAACACTACAGTACTATTTCATTTTCACATTGCATTCACTTTGTGATCTTCACACAATATACAGTAATGTAAAACTATATTTTTGGTAAATGATAGTCAGATTGGGAAAATACATACTCTTACAAGAGACACACACGCAGACACTAGATGCCTTGGTAGAAGGCTACTTTTAGTAGGAAACATAGGGTTTTCTAGGAGAGTCAAACATTTTACAAACATTCACAAACTTTTGCATACTTACACAGCACATACTTACAAGTACTTTCATACAAATACAGACACAAAAATACTTATGATCTCACCAGCTATAAAGCTGATACTCTCTTTCAAAATAACTTGTATCATCAGGTCACCAGTAGACAGGTACCGATGCAAGGTTTAGAGAAGATGGAGCTCGTTCAAGACTCATCTTTCATTTTGATGTATTCTTTGGTGTCTATATAACTTGACAAAACACACTTGTATTAAAATTATATTATTAATGCAATGAATGATGTTGTTGCTTGTTTACTACTATTCATTGTTGTGATACTGTACATGACGTCCTCCGCCCCAGAATGTTTCCGCCGTTCCTGGTTTTGGGGTGTGACACCTGACTTGCCAAGTTGGGCCGTCAACTCGTCGAGTCCCTAACCTTTTAACTGTCCTCATCCACGTCTCTACTCGTCGAGTTTAGAAATGACTCGACGAGTTCTCCTTCTATACGAGCATCGAATGAACCTTCATCCGACTCGTCGAGTTGTATGAACAACTCGTCGAGTCCATCCTCATCCTAAGAACCAGTACTGACCTCGACTCGCCGAGTTGTATGAACAACTCGTCGAGTTCATCTTCAAGAGTTGGGAGATTGCCTTGGACTCGCCGAGTCTGTTCATGCACTCGCCGAGTCCTATGAACTCCAGGACTATGGCTTAGCCCAGTACGCTGGGTCACTCCCCTGGACCCTCTAAAACCTTTCCAGCACTCCACTGGGTCTCTTTGACCCATAACAGAAAAGGGAAGTCTAGCCTCGGACTCGCCGAGTCGATACAGTCCAAGTCTTATTTCTTCGATTTCTGGTGTACAACTCTTGTCCAAATGATAGATCTAGGTCCCTAAACTCGATCTAGCACGTAAAGTTACGAAGTTTACGTGCATGCATGGGACTTTGAGTCAAAAAGGCTCTAAAAGAGACTCTTGGGTTGCATGGGGGCTTCCATGGGTGCAAAAGCAACCCTTTTCTGCCTTGTAACTCCTTCATGGACCTAGATCTGAAGCCTCAACCCCCAACCATGCTTGCAATCATGGTTGGTTACCAAGAATGGCTTATAAAAGCCCTAAATCTCCCCAAAAAGGGATCTAGCAAAAGAACAAGCAAGGTATCGACTTTATACCTTCTGTGAACTGCAAATGGTGCACCAACTTGAACTCCCTTGGTCTCCTCTTGATTTCTCTAGGCTTTTCCTTCTCCTTTGAATTCAAAATCACCAAGAAGCACCACAAAAGCCTTAGCTCTTATACAAACAGCTAGGGTTTGCTATGGGGGGTTTTCTGGAAGCAATAGGGACGAAGGGTGGCTGAATGAGACGTTTAAATAGGGTGCAAACCCTTAGATTAGGGTTTTTGTCCAGTCAGAGCCTACTCGTCGAGTCTGCAGCCGACTCGACGAGTCTGTCATCTAAATCCCGAGTAAAATCCATTTCTACTCGATGAGTTGGTCCTTCAACTCGCCGAGTCCCAGGCCAAAAATGCAAAATACTCAAATAAAATACATACCAGGAACCAGGTGCTACATCCTATCAATGAGATCTTCGATTCTCGCTTAGGTTGTGTCGGCTAAAAACTGGTTGATCTAAAATTCGAATTCCGGGCTGTGTACTGTTATGCTAAATCTTAGAAAAATCATAACTTCTTCATACGAAGTCAGATTTGGGCGTTCTTTTTATGCATGCTCTAGGTTTAACGTATACTACGACTTTCGTTTAGATTGCTAAGGCTAGAAAATAATTTATCTAAAATTCACTTTTTATGTTACGCGGTGCCGTGCCGGTTTAGCCGTAAGACTTCGACAGGTCATAACTTCTTCGTTATAACTCGGATTTCGGCGTTCTTTATATGTACAGAACCCTTGTGGCATATACTATAACTTGGGTAAGATTATTTACTCTAAATAGTCTTCTATCAAAAAGTCATTTTTGACGCTTATTGTCTCTAAATTGACTAGCTCGAATCTGCGGGCGTTACATTAATGATACTCAGTAGTCTAAATCCATAAAGGAGGAATACCAAGATCTTATTGATAATATAACTTGAGTGCTTATTCTCAGGCTAGAAGATGAAGATATCATTAATTATATATAGTTATTAAAAAAGAAGCATAATTCAGATGGTACACTTGCGCGCTACAAGGCTAGACTTGTGCTAACGACCACCACTAGGCTACTTTTATGTATTCAACCCATTGTATAGTTTAGACCAATGTATTTATGCATGCATCTTGAAAGGTAATGATAATATATGATCACATTCAATTGTATGGTATCAAAGCCACTTCTATAAAAATCCTCATATCTTCCTTATGTTTCTTTTATATCACCGACGACTCTCCTTTGCCACCACATAAACTATAAACTATTTTCAAGCAATTATGATCCCATGGAAGTTGTACTTACCTTATTCAAAAAGTTTTTTTGTGTTATAAACGTCAAGTCTTATGTCCTCCTAGTTCTTGACCTTGAAAGGTTAAATTATGACTCTTGGTAGAAATTATGCACCACTCATTATGAAGCCTATGATGCAATTGAACATAATAAGGTCACATATCATGAACTAAACACAAAACCCACTTAACCGAATTGGAAGAAAGTTGATGTTGTGGTGAAATCATGGATTTATTCCACTCTTTCTCAAAATCTTCTAAACATGATAATCAAGAAGGATTCGAATGCTCGTCAAGTTTGGCTGAACATCGAATGACTTTATTGTGATAACTAAGATTCACAAGCAACTCAATTAGATACCAAGGTCTAGAATGTCTCCATGCATGTGGAAGAAAGTCAATGATGTGGTGAAAGGATGGATTTATTCCACTCTTTTTCAAAATCTTCTCAATATATACTCAAGAAGGATTCGAATGCTCGTAAAGTGTGGCTCAACATCGAATGATCATGATAACTAAGATTCACAAGCAATTCAATTAGACATCGAGCTACATAATGTCTACATGCATGATATTCTTGTTGACACATATTATTCCAAAATCAAGTCTATTTCCCACCTTCTCGAGAACCTCGATCCCGAAGCCAAGGTACTTGACAAGAACCTTGTGATTTACACCATCAATGGTCTTTCTCCTTATTTTGATAACATTGAAAGCATCATACGACACCACTCACCATTTCCATCATTCACCGAAGCACATTCCATTATTGTTGGAAGAGCAACAATTATAATTTTCAAGGGGTCCTTGTCTATTGGCTCATGGTGACCACCCATCATCACCAGCCATTCTCTACACCACATAAAATGAAAGCCAACGGGAAAACAACCGCTGAACGAATCGCCAACAGCGTACCAATTTCGGAAACAACCTAGAAACAATAGCAACAATACACAACACCCACCCCTACAATATAGGTGGGTTTACTTCCCTCCATCAGCCCAATTCCACCAGACTTGGAGTCCTCGACCCAACAACACCCTCTAGTGGAATGATCCACAACCACGACAGTCGCCACCGAGCTTTCTCGACCCCGATCCTTCTCGACAAACAACCTAGGCCCACGTTGCTGTCTCACATATCAAGCCTCAGGAAATCTCTCTCAGGTTCTTGTAGCACCACCTTTGGCATGGTTTGGAATTGAGAAGCCAACCTACGACTCTTACCTAAATGTTTAGCTCCATGTCTCTTCAAGACCCGAACAAACAAATCATGGACACGGGTGCTACAAACCACATTCACAATAATCGAGGTAACATATCTTGCGTGATATCCTAGTTGGGAATAGGTCGAAAATACCTGTATTTGCCACCGGGACACACCGCTTTTCTCTTAAAAATCCTCATCGCCCACTTTACCTAAATAATATATGTATTACCCCTTCAATTATATGTCGATGATTTACAAGAGATTGGAGGGGAATATTTAGGCTTAGCTCAATGCCGGTTAGAAGTTGTGAAAGTGCACATTCATATACACTACAAGAATAATGACCATTAGTGGCGACGGGCGTCACAACTAAAGGGTCGCTGCTGTTGGCTCATCGTTAATGCTCCAATTGGCGCCGCTAATGTTTACCGTCGCCACTAATACCGTCCGTCGCCACTAAAAGTATCGCCACTAATCGTAGTTTTCTCTTCTTTTTTTTTTAGTTTTTTGAAAACGCTCCGTCCGTATACAAAACAAACGTTATACAATTATAAAAATTGTTATAAAAATATAAAAACGTTATAAAAACATATAACCAAAAACACATACATACATGCACAAATACATACATAATACACATACAAAAACACATACATACATATATAATAGATATAAAAAAATAGATATACAGACATGATACACATACTAATACACAAATACATACATAATACACATACAAAAACACACACACACACACACACATATATATATATATATATATATATATATATATATATATATATATATATATATATACATACACGATATACATACAAGTACACATACATATACAAAATATACATTCTACATATAAAAATTAAAACAAACATATATAGAACATGTGGTGGCGTTTAATCTGGCGAAGAAGAGTGGTGGTGGACCGTTGGCGGTATTTTGGTAGTAGGACCAATTTTCCGGCCAATTTCTAGCAGACAACAACAAATTCTGGCGGATCTTCAACAATTTCGGCTCTTCAAAAATTTCGGCAAGGGACTGAAACAATCTGATACCACCAACGAGTATGTCACATGGGGAGAAGATAAAGAATAAGAAAAATAGAAAAGAAGGAGCTGTTGCCGGAGTGGTGACTGAGATAAAAGAGTTCACAGAAGAGGAAAAAATGAGTTGAAGGGGTTATATTTGCGAAGGGTATTAGCGGCGACATCTTTGGGGGGAAATTTTGATGGTCATTTGAGTATTATCGGCGACACCTTTGGGGGAAACTTTGGCGGTCAAAATCTTCGAGTATTAGTGGCGCCACCGTCGCCGCTATTGGTATGTAAGGTATCGATTTCCAGTCCTTCGATTAGGGACAAAATCAACGGATAAGGTTTCACCTCATATTTCGATGCGGATCGGGGTCGATAGGCATTAGCGGCGACATCCACCTTTAGCGGCGACACATAATGCGAAAGTTACGTGTCGCCGCTAAAAGTGTCCCCGCTAATGTCTTTTATTCTTGTAGTGATAAGCTAATCATGGAAGTCTATATTAAGTTAACAAGTTATTATCAATTTATGCTCTTATATTCTAAAGGTATTGTCCAAATTCTAAAGTTCTTTTTGAGTCATCTATTATATTGTCAATACTCCCTTTGACGAAAAATAAATGGATTAAATGCCTCACCTCATACGCTACTTTGTCCCTACAACCAGTGTCTTTTTAGGAGAAAAAAGTAGAACCTTCGACTGACTAAGCAAAGACCAAGACCAAGCAAAACCCATAACAAATAACTTCAGAATCACCACTTTCAAGACATTCTTATATGAAGAGGGGTTTTTCGTTTTAGTTCGTTGATTTTATTTCTGAATTTTATAAATAGGTTTTATTTGCTTCAGCTGTGTAAAGCTAGCATTCGGTGTTTTTAGTTCCAGGTATTTTGCAGGGTTTTTTTTTTGGAAAGAAAAATTTATATTGCAAACAACTAGCTAGCAAGGCACTAGGGAAGCAAGAGTATTTTGTAAGTATTTCATGATCTTGTTGCGTAGTTAGGTGAGGATTCAGGCTTTTAAGCTTGGGAGAAAGGGTTGGAACCCCCCTTCTCATCCTGCGCTAGCTGGGGTTCTATAACTAGATTCGGACTTAATTAGCTTTTTAAATAACTGATTGTTTCTTAATCATATTTGGTTTCTACAACCTCTTTCCATAAATCATCTTCACATTCATAGTAGTTTTCTTTCAAATTAAACACTACTAGAAAAGGATTTTTTTCCTACGAATATAATACCAACGGAACAGTGGCAAAAATGGAACCCTAATATAACGACGGAAATAAAAGCAGTTGGTAATTTCCGAAAGAATACCGATGGATTTTAAAAATTAAAAAAAAATTATTTTATTAATTTCCGTTGGTATTCCTTGACAAACAAATCATGCTGGTACCTTTCCGACGGAAAGGTCTATCAGTAATCTGTCACAAATTTCGCCCTTTTTCTACAGAAAAAGTCCTTCGGATATCCGTCGGTAAAACTCTTTAGCAAAGGATTTCCTACGAATTATGAGGGAAATGAGGTTTTTTTTCCTCCTAGTACTAGAAGATAGTGGACATATACAACATATATAGATAGAGATCACATGTAAATTATGGTGTTTAGTATTAAAACTTCAATGCTTTGATGGTTTAGAGATCAGCCAGGCCCTTACTTAAATTTCAAATGAGTACAACAGCTGAGGGGTTGAATGCCCTTAATACACAAGTTTCGGCTCCAGCTAATTCTCCATCTCTTTCAGGTATCTCTCATTCGCCAATTTAACTTTAAGTCTTCACTTGCACTTAGTATCTAAATTGGTTCTTACACCTCAACCACTCCTTTATATGTTTATGTATGAACTTGTGTATGGTCATGGTGGATTGGCGGTGGTGATGGGTTGTATGTATCTATGTTTATGTGGTCATTCATTAAGGTCCTACTTGTCTCACAAGTGAGGACACGATTGGAAAGCCCTTATACTATGTTTGACATGCGTTTCAGAAAGTCCATATTTTGGGTAAAGGAATTATTTATTATCGCCTTCTCATTGTATAATTTCAGTTGGCATCTTGTGCATCATAGCTTTTGGCGGAGGATTTGTTGTTGCTGCTGCTATCCTTATTCCCCTCGCTTGGTGGCGGTTCAGAAAACAACAAGACCGTTTCTTAGATTTCCCAGGTTATTAGTAAATCTAACAAGATGATCACCTGATAATTTGGTTGAAAATGTGTTTTTTGATTCTTTTATGTTTTTAGATGGAGAGGACCCCAAAGTTCATCTAGGGAAACTCAAGAGGTTTTCTCTGCGCGAATTACAAGTTGCAACCCATGATTTTAGTAAAGGAAACTTTCTTAGTCAAGGTGCATTTGGTAAAGTTTACAAAGGACATCCACTACAAGAAAATTTCAATTTAGCTACGGAAAAATTCCGTAGCAAAAAGCTGAAATTCCGTAGCTAAACCTAAATAACTACGGAATTTGCTACGTAATTTATCAATTAGACTCCGTAGCTTTATTTCTTGTAGCAAACTGTTTAACTACGGAATTATATTTCCATAGCAATTTTGCTATGACAATTTCTACGACATCTATTTCGTTGCATTTGAATTCCATAGCGAATTCCGTAACTATTTTTCCGTAGCAAATTTCGTAGCTTTTTGTTCCGTAGCAAATTCCGTAACTACTTGTTCTGTAGCAAATTCCGTAGCCATTTGTTTCGTAGCAAATTCCGTAACTACTTGTTCCGTAACAAATTCTGTAGCCATATGTTCCGTAGGAAATTTCGTAGCCATTAGTTCCGTAGCAAATTCCGTAACTACTTGTTCCGTAACAAATTCCGTAGCCATCTGTTTCATAGAAAATTCCGTAGCCATTTGTTCAACAACAATTTGATCCGCAACAATAGGTTCCGAAGCAAATTCAGTATGATAAAAATATTCAATAAAATCCAATTTTCCAGTTATAATAGTCATAAAAATATATAAAAATGTTTTTAAATATAAATTTAATAGTTACATCAAATTTATAAATATATTATATCATCAAAAATTCTTCTACAAGGTTGTCTAATCATCAAAACTGAATATTCATTACAAATACAGTCAAGCAGTTTAGATTTGAACCGCCACATACACACAAACAACCACATGCTCAACCAAAATGGCAAAACCTGCAAAATCAAATTTACAATCAACTTGATTAAAATTCAGTATGTTGTATAAAATCCCATTTTGTTTTGCTTTAAGGGTTTCCCTAGTTTTTGACCAACTAGAAATATAAAATCTGAAATGTATAAAATTGTTGAAGATAGACATCATTAGTGTACATCCTACTAGACATCTTCCATAATGAAAACTGAATAGATACAAGTACAAACGACTTATCTTTGCCATTGCTTCTAGGAGACCATTGTGATGCAATGAAAACTGCATAAATGATGGTTGAGTCCAGATAAAAGTAAACAAAATACATGTAACATTACCAACAACCATCAATTCAAGTAAAAAAAAAATCTTTCATCAATAGCTGAAATCACAAATTTTATACCTACATCAAAAAGACTACAAATATTTTGCTTTCACACACACACATGAATAAATGTTTTTACCCTCAAATAATAGTAAAAATTTACAAAATATGAATTAGATTATAAATCTTAACCTCAACAAATAGTAAAATATATAAGATACAAATTAGATTGCAAATCAATGAATCATAACCACAAAATAAATGAATAATAGTAAAAACAAATATAAAATACATTTAACTGGGAGTATGATTTTGTAAATATTATCATAACCTCAAATAATAGTAAAAAAATAAGATACCAATTAGATTATATAAAAAAAATGAAACTCACGATATCTTATTGAGAGAAATCAAAGTTCTTGATTGCATCTGTTCCAACAATAACTACCTGTTAATCATTAAAGAAAAAGAGAAAATAAATAAGAATATTCAAAGTTTCAAACATCAATAGATGTTGACATGGTTAACAAAATCAATAGATTCAGAATCTTTTCCATCAATGAGCATATCCAATATCATAAACATTAGTTATAGGTTAATCAACTATTGCAACCAGAAGAACATGGCTTAATCTAAAGAATCAATCAGGTATACCTTGTCTTGTGGGAGGATGGAGGCACCATGTTTTGTTCTAAATATATGTTCTTGGATTGCTTCCTGAATCCTGCATATTATCAATAATAAATATTATTATTACTACTATAATTATCATTAAAGGAGAGATTGTAATAAGCATAAAATTGTAAGCTAGGCTCTCCCTTCACCTTGTATAAGAGGAAGCACTTAGCATTGTCAACTGTAAAATGATTAAAACAAGAGTCCATGAACAAATGCCATCACCCCAAACAAATTATGCAACTTATAAATGATTAAAAGATAAATACAACTGAAAAGTGTACCAAATGTTTTTTCCTGTAAGGCTTTTTCACAATTAGACAATTCTGCTTCATAATTAACATCAGCATCAGAGCTTACATCTTCTACAGACATCATCTGCTTTCGGCTTCTTTTACCCTTTTCCATAGAATTAAACTCTTCAATTTGTGAACTTCATATCTGTCTTTTAACAACTCCTCCCAATAATTTGATCTTTTTGGTTCTTGTATTTCCTCTTTCTCTTTTGACGCCTCATCAATGTACTCAAAATTTGCCACCTAATCATATTGATATACACAATAAGTATTAAAAAGTTCAAATCTTTAGTGTAGAGGTCAATAATGTCGATTTATAGTGCGGAAAATGAAAACCTTAAATGCTTTTAAAAAGGCATCTTCTTCTACATCATCCATTGCAGCATTTTCTTCTTCAATGTAATCATGGTTAAGCAATCTATCAAAGTGTCAACGGTTACAAATGTTAAAAGAAGATATAAAAAACCATTTAGAATTATTTCTTTTTTATTTAACAAGCTTAATCAGAACAACTATAAATATAGATGAGTAAATATCTTGCATTATTTACCTATCTATTGCAACATCATCGTATTGGATTTGTCTTGATTTTAAAGCCTCATCATTCTCATCAGCAAATAATTCCTTTGATCCATACATGATAATGTCATCCAGCTTTTCTTACATTGTAATAAAACATAACCAGATTACATAACAACTTCTTAATCAATGTAATATATTTTGTCAACATGCATATGAACATCAAATTATCATAAACATGTACCTGATTGATGTTTTGATTTTAAGCCTCCCAACAACCAAATGCTCCAACACCATCTTCTTCTTGGTCATCCCCATCATCCTTTCTTGAATTGTTCCTCTTTTTATAAGTCTAAAATATTATAACCTGAAAATGGCAGCTATCAGAATTTACAGAAACACCCTTATGTTAACCAGCCAAAACACAACATGATCTCCTGTGATAATTTCTAACCTTATTTTTCTGTCCAAGACGATGAGCTCTGGCCATTGCTAGTTGCAGATCAGCATGTGGATTGCAATCACTATTACAAAAATATATCAAGATAGAAACATGCAACTACAACAACAAATAACTACTAAAAAATTACAACTTTACCTGTCATAAATAAACAGACTAACCTAACTTTGAATAAAAGTAGACCCCCACCCACACCACCTAATCTACACACAAGTTGCATCTCATTTTGATGACAATCAATGAAACTCAAGTATACTATATGTTAAAAGAATCATCCAAGTCTTAAAAGTCCAACTCAACAGTTTACTGTACTGCACATTAACATTCATAAGTATAATGCATTAGACAATAATATTATGTCCATCAATTGTAGTTTTTAACAACTTTTGGTGATAGAGTTAAACTGATCAAATCAGTGAAATTATCATATTCAACTGTAGGTTAAAAAATTCATAAAATTCATAAAAAAATGTGAAATTATCGGCTAATAAATACAATATTAATGCTAAAGTCTCCACTAAATCCGCAAACATTATAAAATTGATCAAATCAGATAATTTAGGTGGGGATAATTCAACTTATGACCTAAGATTTATGGTATCCAATTCTCAAAGAGGGAATCAATCATTCGAATTAATCCATAATTTAGAGTAATTGCAGAATCTAGATTGGCTGATTATGAAGAATTCAAAATGTAAACAACAAAAGAAATATCGTAGAGGAGGTTGTTATGGAAAACCATAAGTCCTAATTTCCTGAAATACTCTGTTTTCTATTCATGAAATGAAGCCACCAAAACCCTAATTTAACTCTCGATCAAGCTTATATGTAATAGATATCAGAATCAAAGCGAAATAAAAGGATAATCAGATTCAAGTTAATTGGTGGTGAGAAACTACAATTGATGTGCTTCTTCAAAGAAATAAAAGGCTAATCAGATTCAACTCTATTTTAACAAATTCATAAAATTAATAAAAAAGTGAAATTATCAGCTAATAAATACATAACAAAGAAGAATGTTACCTGTAGGGACGAAGAAGATCGAGAAAAATCTACCGATTGACGGAGCAGGTGGCGAACGACAAAGCAAACGAGAGTGAGAGGAGCTCCCTATAGAGTGAAGTCTGATCGATAATGGTGTAAGTGGAGATTGGGGGAAAATTAGGAATGAGGAATAAGGAATTAGGTCAAAATAATGAGTAAAGAGCAAAAGTCCAGCCTAGAAAATAATTCAGACGTGATGGGGAGGCTGAGCAACGGCGGCAGGTTGAGAGAGGGAGAGATGCGATCGGCGGGACAGGTCATGAGATCGACAAAATCTTCTGCAGTTTGATCGGGATACCTCTTATTTGGGGAAGAAGTGTATTTTGGTCATGTGATTTGACCTATTTGCCCTTAATGAGAGTACTTCTTTCTCAATTTTCTGCAGTTTGAACCTTCCAATTGAATACTGCCCAATCGTACCTTCCAATTGAATATTGCATGTTTTTTTTACCCTAGCAACATATGCCCTTTACTTGTATTATTGGTATGTGAAAGGATTTAATTTTGTGGAAGTTTCCTTCAAACTTCAACATTGGATGATTTCTAGAATACCATTCTACACATGTGGTTTTAATTTGTCAAGAATGGGTGGTAGCATGTTTGTCAAGAATGGATGGTAGCATGTTTGTCAAGCTTGGATGGTAATAGACAATTGAATTCATACATTCATTTGCCTATAAAAGGAAATGAAACCAAGCTTATTAAGAAAACAACACACCTCAAATTACATCTTCATTTTTCTCTCATATTCATACAAATATATATTTGATATATTTGTTTTTCTTTCCTCTATCTCTGTAAACACTGAATATTATAGTAAATTGGTTCTCGGCTTCCTCCGCCCGTGGTTTTTCCCGATTTGGGTTTCCACGTAAATATCGCGTGTTTTTTCTTTTTATCGTTCGATTTATTCTTGGTTGATTATTCAAATAGTTTTATATTCCGTTGAATCGCTATCGTGATATTTGGGTTTTATACTTCGATCTTGAAGTTATCGATTATTTATTGTAGTCGATTTGTCTACAATTGGTATCAGAGCTATCCGGGTTTTCCGATAACGATTCGTAAAAAAACTATTTTCAACCATGTCATCGATGAAGTACGATATTCCTTTACTTGACAGAAACACAAGATTCCCTCTCTGGCAAGTAAAGATGAAAGATGTGTTGATCCAAATGGATCTCCACAAAGCACTATTAGGAATGGAGAAAATGCCGGCAACTTGGTCGACTGAGGAAAAGGAGATGAAAGATCTGAAGGCGTCGTCACAGATCCGTCTGCATCTTTCTAACGACGTTCTCCAAGATGTGTTGAAAGAGACATCCGCAGCGGCTCTCTGGCTAAAACTCGAGCAGCTACTTATGACGAAAAGCTTGCCCAACAAGCTACACTTGAAGCAACGACTTTTTAACCTAAAGATGGGTGAAGGTAGTTCTTTGTCTGATCACCTCTCTACCTTTAAAGAGCTTGTAGGAAATCTGGAGAATATGGACGTCAAATACGAAGATGAAGACTTGGCGTTATTTTTATTATCTTCTCTCCCAGACTCCTACGATCACTTTCGTGACACCATTATCTATTCTCGGGACACTCTTGTCCTTGACGAGGTAATGACTGCTCTTGATTCAAAGGAAAAGATGAAGCAGATAGTTGGGAACAGTAGCAGCGATTCTAAAGCCGAAGGTCTCAACATCAGAGGGAGACCTAACGAGAGATGTAGCTCTTCACAAAACCGATCTAGATCTAAGTCCAAAGCCAATCGCAAGTATTGCAATTATTGCCACAAGAAGGGACATCTGATCGATGAATGTTTCAAGTTAAAGAACAAGGAGAAAGCAAAGGCAATCGCAAAGGGAAAAACAACCAATAACACCGTTGAAGCCGATGTTGCCGAAACTGGTTCCGATGGCGAGCTTCTATCCGTTTCAGACTACGGTTTAATGACCACGAGTGAGTGGGTACTTGATTCAGCGTGTACTTTTCATATGAGCTCCAACCGAAGCGTTTTTCATTCATATGAAAAGGTTAACGAAGGCCACGTTCTAATGGGTAACGACACTTCGTGTCGTATTATTGGACGGGGTACACTCAGGTTCCGCATGTTCGATGGCGTTGTTCGAACGATTCAAGATGTGAAGCACGTATCCGGTCTTAGGCGAAATTTACTAAGTCTCGGTACTTTCGAGAAGAAAGGTTACGAGTTTGTTGGCAAAGACGGGAAACTCCATATTTTCAAGGAAGGTTCTGTGGTCATCCGAGGAGTTAGAAAATCCGCAAACCTTTACATTATGGATGGGCAAGTTATCTCCGGCGAAGTCTCGGTATGTTCTAAATCCCTCTCCAATGCTGATCGCTCTCGTCTATGGCACCTCAGGCTCGCTCACATGTCATACCATGGTATGAATGAACTAAGTCGAACGGGGTTGCTCGGGGAGCACAAATCAATCGAACTTGAATTCTATGAAGATTGTGTATTTGGAAAGCAGAAGCGAGTGAGTTTTATCGGTGGCAAACATACGACGAAAGGGCCACTTGACTACATACACTCTGATTTATGGGGACCAGCGAAGGTTACATCGAAAGGTGGAGCCTCTTATATGCTCACGATAATTGACGATTTCTCAAGAAAGGTATGGTCGTTCTTCTTGAAGTCAAAGGGAGAAGTATTCCAAACTTTTAGAGATTGGAAAGTATTGGTTGAAAAGCAATCAGGTTTTGAAGTGAAATACCTTCGTACTGATAATGGACTGGAATTTTGTTCTGAAGAATTCAACTCCTATTGCCGTAGGGAAGGAATTACGAGGCATCGCACCGTAGTTCATACACCACAGCAGAACGGTGTAGCGGAACGTATGAAACGCACCATCATGGAGAAGGTCTGACGCATGCTATCTCATTCGAAGTTGCCGAAGTCTTTTTGGGCCCAGGCCGCTTCAACCGCATGCTACATTAGCAACTGTTCCCCTTCTCGTGTTATTCAAAAGAAGACCCCATTTGAGCTTTGGTCCGGCCAACCTGCTGATTACACGAAATTGATTCCATTTGGATGTCCAGCATATGCCCGAGTTGATAACGGTAAATTGGAACCGAGGGCAATTAAATGCGTCTTTCTCGGATATTCGACAGGTGTTAAAGGGTTCAAATTATGGACCCCGGAGCTAAGCAAGGTTTTGACATCTAAAGATGTGACCTTCGATGAAAAAGCCATGCTTCATCCTGTCTCCAACATTCAGACCAGAGAAAATGAAAATTCGAAAAAGACAAAGTTCGAGTGGAGGTGGAGTTTCCTTTAAATTCATCTTTCGAGGACCAGTCTCATGAAGGTGTCGAGGTTTCTCAACCCTCGAATAATCAACATTCCTCTTCTCATGAGCCAGCCGAAGCTCCAAGCCAACCTCACAGTCCCTCCATTGCAAGAGATAGACCTCGCAGACAGATTGTACCTCCAAAGAGATATGTTCAAGCCAATTTTGTCGCTTATGCACTTACAGTTGCCAATGAAGTTGAGTCTGTTCTGGAGCCCACAAGCTACAACGAGGCCATTCAATCCAAACATTCTAATAAGTGGATGGTTGCCATGCACGAGGAGATGGAATCTCTTCAGAAAAATGGCACATGGGATCTCGTTCCAGCTCCAAAGGGTAAGAAGACAGTTAAGTGCAAATGGGTCTACAAGTTGAAGGAGGCTATCCACCCAGGTGACAAACCAAGATATAAAGCTCGTTTGGTAGCCAAAGGCTACAGTCAAATCCCAGGTATCGATTATACCGACATTTTCTCTCCGGTTGTGAAACACACGTCAATACGTGTCTTGTTGGGATTAGTTGCCTCTCATGACTATGAATTAGAGCAACTTGATGTTACTACATCATTCTTAAATGGTGTGCTTGAGGAAGAGATATATATGCAACAACCTGAAGGTTTTGTAGCTCCTGGCAAGGAAAGCTACGTGTGCAAATTGAAGAAGTCTCTTTATGGCCTCAAGCAATCTCCTCGACAATGGTATAAAAGGTTTGACTCATTTATGACCAGTCACAAGCTGAAAAGGTGCACCTACGACAGCTGCGTTTACTACAAAAAGTGTGACGATGGTTCAATGGTCTATCTACTTTTATACGTGGATGACATGTTAATTGCAGCGAAGAATATAAAGGAGATTCAAAAGATAAAAGACCAGTTGAATGCTGAGTTCGATATGAAGGACTTGGGTGCTGCCAAGAAAATTCTAGGAATGGAAATAGTGCGAGACCGTAGTGCAAGAACTATATACCTTTCTCAACAAAGCTACATTGAGAAGGTTCTGCACCGTTTCAATATGCATGACGCAAAAGAAGTCAGCACTCCTTTCGCAGCCCACTTCAAGCTATCATCCGCCTTAAGTCCTACCACCGAAGAAGATATAGCATACATGGCAAAGGTACCATACTCCAGCGCTGTAGGATCTCTTATGTATGCTATGATTTGTACACGTCCAGATTTGTCATATACGGTAAGCATGGTGAGCAGATACATGGCGAATCCAGGAAAGGAGCATTGGGTTGCTGTTAAATGGATTTTTCGCTACTTGCGAGGTACTTCCTCTTTATGTCTGCGGTTTGGAAAAACCGATAATGGAGTACTTGGTTATGTGGATTCCGATTATGCAAAGGACTTGGATAAAAGACGATCGATTACAGGGTACGTGTTTACTTTGGGTGATTGCGCAGTTAGCTGGAAAGCGCAGTTACAATCTACTGTAGCGTTATCCACCACTGAAGCCGAATACATGGCTGCTACGGAAGCAGTGAAGGAAGCCCTCTGGTTGAAACGGTTGATAGGTGAGCTTTCAAACAAGTTATTTGTTAACACTGTTTTTTGTGACAATCAAAGTGCAATATTTCTGACGAAGGATCAAATGTTCCATGATCGAATGAAGCATATTGATGTTCGTTATCACTTCATCAGAGATGTTATTGCTAAAGGCGATATTACAGTAAACAAGATTAGCACCAATGATAATCCTGCTGATATGTTCACTAAAAGTCTTCCAATAGCCAAATTCAAAGCATGTTTGGATTTGGTGGGTGTTTCAGATCGCATTTGAGCCTGATAGGCTCGTGGTGGAGGAAGTATATTTACTTTTCGAAATCAATTTTTTCTCATATGGTGTTTGCAGATTCTTATAGAGATTTGGAGTATGATGAGCTGTTGATAAACTGTTTTGCATGATCATTGTGCAAGTTAAAGTTTTTTCATCCTGTCTCATTTGAAGTCAAGGTGGAGATTGTGGAAGTTTCCTTCAAACTTCAACATTGGATGATTTCTAGAATACCATTTTACACATGTGGTTTTAATTTGTCAAGAATGGGTGGTAGCATGTTTGTCAAGAATGGATGGTAGCATGTTTGTCAAGCTTGGATGGTAATAGACAATTGAATTCATACATTCATTTGCCTATAAAAGGAAATGAAACCAAGCTTATTAAAAAAACAACACACCTCAAATTACATCTTCATTTTTCTCTCATATTCATACAAATATATATTTGATATATTTGTTTTTCTTTCCTCTATCTCTGTAAACACTGAATATTATAGTAAATTGGTTCTCGGCTTCCTCCGCCCGTTGTTTTTCCCGATTTGGGTTTCCACGTAAATATCGCGTGTTTTTTCTTTTTATCGTTCGATTTATTCTTGGTTGATTATTCAAATAGTTTTATATTCCGTTGAATCGCTATCGTGATATTTGGGTTTTATACTTCGATCTTGAAGTTATCGATTATTTATTGTAGTCGATTTGTCTACAAATTTTAAACCATTATCGTGTGTTTTCTATTTTTTAAAATTAAAAAAATAGAATTACAAATATTAAAAAAAAAAATTAAGGATTTTTGAAGATCTGTCTTTTAATATCAACAAATAGAAATTTCTTTTATATTGACTTTTAATGTGAAAATATATTTGTTCAAATTTAAAATTGATTAGAATTTATTTTAGTAGTATAAATCTTTTTAATAAATATGTCAAAGTAGCAACAAACAGAATATGCTTAGAGTTAAAAATTATAAATACAAACATCAATATCATATATATATATATATATTTGAGATCACTATAATCAATTATTAGTTACTATGATATAATTATATAAGGAAGATAGATATATATATATATTTGAGATCACTATAATCAATTATTAGTTACTATGATATAATTATATAAGGAAGATAGATAATTCTTGATTCACATGTTTACGTAATCATATAGAAAATACTTGAGTTTATCTTTTTTTTTTTTTTTTTTGTGTTTGTCTTTTTTTGCTCTCCATAAAATTTTCTTTTTTTGCTCTCCATAAAATTCAACCAATTGGAATGATTAACATGAAAAAAAGAACTACTGCATGAAATTTAAATGAACATTGTGTTTCTTGAATTTGTCCTATTTATGAATCAAATGAACATATGGCATTTTGGTTTTGATATGTAGATATCCTCATTTAATCAAATAAAAATAATATTAATATTGAACATTTTTCATAGATACACATTAAATTTAATATTAAAAATATATCCATTTTTAAGAAATGCGTTTACATTATAAAAATGGAATTTAATAATGAAAAAACTGCATCAAATTCATAGTGTCATGCATTTGGCCACATGGACTAAAAATTCAATAATGAAAAAGTGCATCACACTCATACAACCATATTTGTATCAGATTACACCCCTATTCACATGATTCCCTTCCGGCCATTCCACCCCATTCTTTTCCAACCATTCAACCCATGTTCACATGATTACATTCCAGTCCTATATGATTCCATTCCAACCGAATATAATAAGACAGAACGATATATTGAATGGGACAAAATTGATATATTAAACAGGACAACATTAAAATGAACACAACCATTAAAAGGAAGATCAATAACAGAAGCCGTATGAAGAAAACTCAAACTATTCATGTTTTTCTATTAGTTTCAATCTTGTTTTTCTTTTTAGTTATATATCATTTGTCATGAAAACTAATAATAATAATAATAATAATAATAATAATAATAATAATAATAATAATAATATGTTGCCTTGTTGGACCACTTGGCACCTTGAAGATGAAAATTGAAGAAGAAACACGTAAGCATTAGATTTAAAAGTGCTTTTTAGAGAAAATATTAGTATATAATGTTGGAATCTTAAGTCATCATCTCCCTCCACTCCTGTCTTCCACTCCTAAAAGGCTAACACAATTTCTGGAACAAAGTAAGGGACACCAACAAGTGGTTGGGTCTCATGGGTATTAATTATAGGATTAAAATGATTCTATCAATCCTATATATTCAGTGTATTACCAAGAGGGTTAAAAAACACCAAAACACAGCAACATACATAGACATATACACATATATATGTAATTGGTTTTTGAGTTATATTTCCAATCAATCAAAGAGTTATTTTGATATATATATATATATATATATATATATATATATATATATATATATATATATATATATATATATATATATATATATATATTTGTCTGTGTCTTTACAAATTGCAATATTAGAATTGGTATCAGAGCTCAAGAACAGGGGCTTTGAATTCATACCTGGTGATCAAGAAGGACACCAGTAAAAGAAAATGTCCGATGTTGAAGATGATCGAAGTGGGGGTGCTGCTGCTCCTCCGACGAGAATCAAGGAAGTCGGAACCACATCGGTGGCCTGCCCAATGTTAACCCAGACAAATTACACTGTCTGGGCTCTACGCATGAAGGTCGTCCTGCGTATACACAAGGTTTGGTCAGAAATCGAACCTGGAACAACTAAAGTTGAAGAAAAAGACTGCTTAGCAGTAGGCTTACTATATCAAGCAATTCCCGAAGCACTTGTGATGCAAATTGGGGATGTCAGCTCCGCAAAGGCTCTCTGGGAAGCAATCAAGGCCCGTCACGTTGGCGCTGATCGGGTGAAAGAAGCCCGACTTCAAACCCTGAACACCGATTTCGATCGGTTGAGGATGAATGAAACGGAGACCATCGACTCTTTCACCGGAAAGCTCTCCGGTTTAGCTTCGAAATCTGCATCGCTTGGTGAAACGATAGACGAATCGAAGCTTGTGAAGAAGCTTCTGAAGGTCGTTCCCAGACGATTCATCCATTTGGTAGCATCACTCGAGCAGGTGCTCGATCTGAAATCCGTGGGCTTCGAGGACGTAGTCGGACGTCTGAAAGCTTACGAAGAGAGAATAAGAGAGGCAGATGATAGCGGAGATGGTGGCGCGAAGGTGTTGTTTGCCTCAAGATCGACTGGCGGCTGGAGCGGTGGTGGAGCGTCTGGTTCGTCCGGAGGATCGTCGGGAGGGAAGGAGTCGAATAAGGGAAGAAAAGGGGGTTCGGGGGGTTTTAATCGAACCGGGTCAGGTGGATCCGGTGGAGCCGGGTCTTCGAATGGATCCGGGTCAAAATCAACCCGACCCAATTCGGCCCAAAACAATAATAAGCCCAATAACCGGCCCAATTCTAATTCGGACTCGAACAGTAACCCGAAAAAAGATCTGTCAAAAATTATTTGTTACAGATGCGATAAATCGGGCCATTACGCATCCAAATGTCCGGACCGAACCCAAAAATTTCAAGAAAGTAATTTTACTGAACACGACGATGCCGATGAAACAGTATTTCTACACGAGTCCGTATTTTTGAACGAAGAGAAGGTGATACCGTCTCGATACAACTCACAAGAAAACGATGTGTGGTATTTGGACAACAGGGCAAGTAATCACATGACAGGAAATCGTTCATTTTTCTCCGAACTCGACGAAGGAATAACCGGAAAGGTCAAATTCGGTGATAATTCGTGTGTCGAAATAAAAGGGAAAGGCTCAATTGTTTTCCAAGGAAAATCGGGGCAACAACGATTGATAACGGAGATTTATTTCATTCCGGATTTGAAAAATAATATTTTCAGTCTCGGACAAGCAACCGAAGCCGGGTGCGATATTCGGATGAAAGACAACTATTTGACAATGCATGATGCCGACAACTGCTTATTAATGAAGGTACAAAGAACTCCAAATCGCCTTTATAAAATACAGTTGCCTATTGGAGTACCTATTTGCCTTCATACAAGACTGAGTGAAGATACGTGGCGCTGGCATGCAAGACTTGGACACATCAATTTCGAGTCAATGAAAAAGATGTCCAAGAAAGGTCTAGTCAAAGGGTTACCCCATTTTGACAGTGAAAATCAATTGTGTGAATCTTGTTTGGTGGGCAAGCAAACAAGAAAGTCATTTCCATTAATGACGACGTACAAAGCAACACGGCCATTGGAGCTAGTTCACGGTGATTTATGTGGTCCGATAACACCGTCAACGAAGGGTCAAAATCGATACATTTTCACACTAATTGACGATTTTTCATGGTATATGTGGATTTTTCTCTTAAAAGAGAAAAATGAGGCGTTTTTACACTTCAAAAAATTTAAAGCTTTGGCGGAGAATGAGCTCGGAAAGTCTTTAAAGGTGTTTCGAAGTGATCGAGGAGGTGAGTTTACTTCGCTCGAGTTTAATTCCTTTTGTGATATGGATGGAATCAAACGCCATCTTACCGCCCCATATTCACCACAACAAAACGGTATTGTGGAACGAAGAAACAGAACACTTATGGACATGACACGAAGTATCATGAAGGCGATGCATGTTCCAAACTATCTATGGGGAGAAGCGGTAAAACATTCCACAAACCTGGTCAACCGTGTTTACACAAGAGTACTTGGTGATACAACTCCGTACGAGAAGTTGTATAAAAGAAAACCTAATTTGGAGAACGTACGCATCTTTGGGTGTTTAGCGTATGCAAAAGTTGAACCGGTAAACGTGAAAAAATTGGATGCAAGATCAAGACCATTGGTTCATCTTGGTTCTGAACCAGGTATAAAAGCCTATCGGTTATTTAACCCGATTACACAAAAAATAATCGTAAATCGAGACGTTATTTTTAATGAAACCAAAGGATGGAATTGGGTTAACGAAGCTACACCTGACAATGAAGAACCAGGATCATTCATAGTACCATGGGATTTACCGGAAGATAAGGCAAACAACAACCAAGGAAACGAAGTAAACAACGAACCAAACGAATCAGATCACGAGATTGAAGACGGAGTAGAGGTACAAGAAAATGAGCAACCAAGTCCGATCAACAACAACGTGAACAATGTTCAAAACCAAAGGCCCACAAGACAAAAGGTGCTTCCAATTCGATTACGAGATTATGTACTTTATGTTGATGAAATTGAAGAACTTCTCCTAGCAACCAATGACGAGCCGGTATCGGTTGAAGAGGCGAAGAAAGAACCAGAGTGGGTCAAAGCCATGAATACAGAGATCAATTCAATCAACAAGAACAATACTTGGTCTCTCGTAAACAAACCTATGGGGGTGAAGCCCATTGGACTCAAATGGGTGTTCAAGCTGAAGAAAAATGCAGATGGCACCATAAACAAACACAAGGCGAGGTTGGTTGCTAAAGGGTACGTACAACAACCTGGTATTGACTTTCAAGAAGTATTTGCTCCGGTAGCTCGCATCGAAACCATACGGTTTCTCATTGCCTTAGCCGCTACCAATGGATGGGAGCTTCACCACTTGGATGTCAAGACGGCTTTCTTACATGGAGAGTTGAGAGAAACCGTCTATGTGTATCAACCGGAAGGCTACATAAGGAAAGGCGACGAGCACAAGGTGTACCGTCTTTCAAAAGCACTATATGGTCTTAGACAAGCACCGAGAGCATGGAATACAAAACTTGATGGGATTTTGAAAGGAATGAAATTTCATAAGTGCATGAAAGAACCATCGGTGTACCGGAAGAACGAAGGATCCAACTTGCTAATTTTAGCAATCTATGTTGATGATTTGTTTGTCACAGGTACAAATTTGAGCATGATCAAAAGGTTCAAATTTGAAATGTCCAAGAACTTCGAGATGTCTGATCTTGGAAGATTAACTTACTACCTGGGCATTGAAGTCAAACAAGAAGAATCAGGGATTACTATAAACCAAGAAGCGTATGCTAGACGCATTCTAAAAGAAGCCGGTTTACACGATTGCAATCCGACCCACATTCCCATGGATCCAGGAACCAAAATGTCGAAGGCCGAAGATGAACCCGAAATCGACCCGACACAATACCGTAAGTTGGTAGGATGCCTTAGATATCTCTTGCAGACAAGACCCGATATGGCATATGCGGTTGGAGTTGTTAGTCGATACATGCAAAATCCAAGAGAATCACATGGTGTTGCAATCAAACACATCCTAAGGTACTTACGTGGAACAACGTCACATGGAATCAAGTACGAGAGGATGGGGCAAAACCGGATCATTGGTTACAGCGATAGTAGTCACAATGTCGACCCGGACGACGGAAGAAGCACAACCGGTCACATTTTCTACTATGGGTTGTCTCCAATAACATGGTGTTCTCAAAAGCAAGATACTGTTGCTTTATCATCTTGCGAGGCGGAGTTCATGGCTGCAACTGCGGCTGCATGTCAAGCAATATGGCTTCAAGATTTGCTAGGCGAAATCATGAACAAAGCATAAGAGAAGGTGGTCCTAAGAGTTGATAACAAGTCAGCTATCGAACTCACGAAGAATCCTGTTTTTCACGGAAGAAGCAAACACATTCACACGAGGTTTCACTTCATTCGTAAGTGTGTTGAAAAGGAACAAGTGGAGGTGAAGTACATTCCAGGTGAAGAACAAAAGGCAGACATTCTCACAAAACCATTGGCTCGAACCAAGTTCAAGACAATGCGGGACTTGATCAGGATCGAAGACATCTTTAGAAGGACTTAAAGATTGGCGGTGATCGGGAATCTCTAGAAGGACTTAGAGATTCGGGGGTGATTGTTGGAATCTTAAGTCATCATCTCCCTCCACTCCTGTCTTCCACTCCTAAAAGGCTAACACAATTTCTGGAACAAAGTAAGGGACACCAACAAGTGGTTGGGTCTCATGTGTATTAATTATAGGATTAAAATGATTCTATCAATCCTATATATTCAGTGTATTACCAAGAGGGTTAAAAAACACCAAAACACAGCAACATACATAGACATATACACATATATATGTAATTGGTTTTTGAGTTATATTTCCAATCAATCAAAGAGTTATTTTGATATATATATATTTGTCTGTGTCTTTACAAATTGCAATATTAGATATAATGTAATCTTATGTAATAAAATTTACTTTGTATGTTTCTTCCAGATGTCTGTGTGTGATGGAGCCCTAACTATAGTTGCAAAAAATCAAACAAAATCATCAATTGGTTAGCAAAATAATCCAGTTTGGAGACATCAATGAATCAAAGAAAACCATCAAAGGCAGCAAAAAAATCATTCAGAGCAGCATATGACTTGCAGACCTGAGTTCACACACCTAATTACTAACAATGAAAAGGCAAGTTCCACACCTGAGTGAGTCAAAGTCTAGTTTAGCAAGCAAATATTGAAATAAACCATCAAAAATACTTGGATAAATAACCTCCAATACTTGGGACATGAATGATCACAGTCACAAGAGATTTGAAAAGTTAAATACTGTTTCTAAGCTATATGTATCCAATACGTGCATTTTTTTTCATATGCCAGTAACCAACCACAACACTGTTTCTAAGCATAAGGGAAATCAAATATCATTTGAAAAGTTCTTCAATAGCTTCTCAGAATTCAAATTATCAAGGTCATCAATGTTGCAGAATTTGAATTTCATCTCTGATCAGTTGGACCTCACTTCATCCCTTGTTAGACATTGATCTTTCACATGTCCAGTCAGTCAAGACTCAATCAAGAATCATTAATTCCCAAAGATATCACCATTCCGTACAATGCAGAGGCATTTGCCTGGACAGAATCACTGATTCCGGAGTAGACTCATAGACTCATGGAAGAGGAATAGAATCAATGAAACCAATTTCACAGAAAGGCATTCAGAATCTTCAAATATAATCTTCGTGAACAGCAACAAGCAAACAAACAACGACCTCCCACAGAATCTATGCAAAAAATACCATGATAGAACACATCAACAAAAATACCTCTTGAAATCGGAATGTTGTGAGCAGCAACGACCGGCGTGATGGGTGGCTGAGCAACATCGACGACATGTTGAGAGAGGGAGAGATGCAATCGGATCGGCGATGGGTTTGAACGGGATACCTCTAATTTGGGGAGGAAGTATATTTGGGTTACGTGGATTTACTAATTTGCCCTTAATAAAACATTGAAACAAACCTTACGGCTCAAGTGCAATTTATTAATCCATTCTTTTTTTTTTTTTTTTTTTTTTTTTTTTTTTTTTTTTTACATTATAAGAGAATTAGAAAAGGTATGACATCAAAATCTAAAAATTGCAGCTAAAATATTTATAATGTATAAATTGTATTATAATTAAATTTTCAAAACAATTAAAAATAATAATTTATTTTTGTTGTTGAGTTTTCAAAGATAATTGTGTATTTTTAATATATTTTTTTTTTCAATAATCTTTTATATTTTGCTACGGAATCATATTTCGTAACTATTTTACTACGGAATTTTATGTAGCAAAATACCTACGGATTTTGATTTCGTAGCTATTTTGCAAATTCATCTTTTTGTAACAAGTTCCATAATAGATTAGCTACACAATTTTACTTTGTAGCAAATTTTCCTAGCAAAATAACTACGGATCTCAATTTCATAGCTAACTAGCTACGTATTTTTATTTCGTAGCCAATTATGTAGCCAACTAGCTACATACATGGATTTTGTAACAAGTTTCATAGAGAACTAGCTACAACCAAAAAACTTATAGCATTATTTGTAGTAAACTAGCTACGGATTTTAATTCCGTAGCAACTATTCAAGATTTAGGTACAGAATGCAATTTCGTAGCCATTTCCGTAGCAAATTCGTTACAACCAACCATTTTGTAACATATTCCGTAGTAAAATAACTATGAATTTAGATCCCGTAACAACTTTACGTAGCTATTTAAGATTTAGCTACATAATGCAATTTCGTAACCATTTATGTAGCAAAATAGCTACGACAAGTCATTCCGTAGCATATTCCATAGTAAAATAGCAATGAATTTTAATTCCATAGTAACTTTCCGTAGCTATTTAGGATTTTTCTTGTAGTGATGGTTCTCTGGTGGCTGTAAAGAGACTCACAGGTTATGTTCAAGGTAACGAATTACAGTTTCAAAAGGAGGTTGAGACGATAAGCAAAGTGGTGCATCGGAATCTACTCCGGCTGCAAGGGTTTTGCATGACACAAACTGAACAGTTGATTGTGTATCCGTATACGGCCAATGACAGTGTTGTATCTTGTCTACACGGTATTTTCAATATCTCTAGCCCTATGTTCCTTAAACAACACCTACTCCGGCTTTTTAGGTCAAATACACGGTTTTCCGATTTTAAATAGAAGAATCCGTTACAACTTGTCATATTACCTAACAAACCAACTGATAAATTACTGTAGATCGACCTGATACACAGCCTGCACTTGATTGGTCGACAAGGAAACGAATAGCGTTGGGATCCGCAAGGGGCCTTGCTTATTTGCATGACCATTGTGACCCAAAGATCATTCATCGTTATGTGAAAGCCTCAAGTATCTTGTTGGATGAGGAGTTTGAAGCTGTTATCGGAGACTTTGGGTTGGCTAAACTCATGGACTACAATGATACTCATGTTACAACACATGTCCGTGGTTCTATTGGACACATAGCGCCAGAGTATCTATCCACAGGGAGATCTTCATAAAAAACCGATGTTTTTGGGTATGGTGTTTTGCTTCTGGAACTCATCACCGGGCAACGGGCCTATGATCGTGCTCGCCTTGACAATCGTAACGAGGTCATGTTGCTTGATTTGGTAAGCATGTTAACAAGCCTTGGTTCTAGTTCGATCATATCATCTTTATTTAAGGCATAAGTTTGTGTTTTTTCGATAGATGATTGAGTTTGAAATTGTGTAGGTGAAAAGACTATTGAAAGATAAGAATCTGGAGACACTGGTGGATGAGGAATTAGAAGGTAACTACGTGGACGATGAAGTGGAAGAGTTGATACAAATAGCTCTATTGTGCACACAAGTCAAACCAATGGAGCGACCCAAGATGTCAGAAGTTGTGAAAATGCTCGAAGGTGATGGTTTAGCGGAGAGGTGGGAGGAGTGGCACAAAGAGGAGATCATTTTGCAACACAAAGACATCTACACTCATAATCTGAATATTGATTGTGTTATTGTGGATTCAACTTAAAACCTTAGCAATGATCAATTGTCTGGTGCTAGATGATTGCATTCGTGTTTAGTAGTGGTTTGTTGGAATCAATTCGCTTGATTCTTTCGGAATGGATTATTCAGGAATCAATTTACTTGATTCTATGAAAGTGTGTCATAAAACAAAGAAGGAAACTGAATAGGGAAATCAGAACAGGGCTCAACTCACTGTGCAAAAAAGAAGAACAATGAAACAGAGGAGAACCAAAATAGGGGAGAAACAAGAAATCTGGGAAATTTACTTAGGCTGCAAGTTTTATTGATTCAAAGCTTTGAAACTAATACTAAAAACATCAAAACGTTACCCTATTTATACTAGACAAGATAGAATCCAAATTCCTAAACTAACTCAAAAAACTTTAAAAAAGAAACTTTCCAAAAATGCCCCTGGGTTAACAGTTAAAACTGTCCCAGTTTTTCTGGATTATCCCAACATTTTCCCCTTAATCCAAAAACTTTGCATCATCTTCATTTTTTCAAAGTTGACTTTTCCCATTGATTTAGTCAACCTTTTTCTTTCCATTGATATTTCTTTTGATATAAACTAGAGCATAACTTGTTGGACCTTTAATACACCTCAAAGTGTGCTTTTTAGTCTGTACACAATTCTTGGTCTTCTTCACATCTATAGGAATGTTTCTAGGGATAAAAATAGACATTCTATCACATTTTGTCTCATTGCCAACCGATAAGGGAGTGATATCAGCAGGGGCGCGGAATCAGGATTATAAAATAACGGGGGATTATATTCGTGGACTATGAAAACACAATCTTTGCCATATTGTTGTTTCATTTAGTTAACCATGATATGATAATTGTATATGACCTAACTCGATGGTGAGTTGGATAAGTTAAAACCGAATGTCGTTTTCTGGGATAACGAATCAAAGAATCTAACTTTACATCTTTAAATATGAAATATCATTTTTTTAGATTCAATATTAGCTATTCGATGTTACTATTATTTTTCAGGTCGTGAGGGTGTATTATGACCATTTTCCTTGATATTATTAGTAACAAAATTCATTTGTGGGTAATGAACATGTTCTTTTTGTTGTAAAAAATAATCCATAGTTCTTTTTTGGTTCATAGTTTACCTAGGATTATGAAACACACACACACACACACACACACACACATATATATATATATATATATATATATATATATATATATATATATATTTATAATACCTCAAATTTCAAACCAAAATTTTTATTTTTAAATTACCCAAAATGTTGTTCATAAACCAAATCATCGGAAAAACACAATTATCAATACAAATCATCATCACAAAGTATTTGAGTGCCACATAATGCCCAGTAACAAATCTCCCAGCGAGTGTGTACAATCAGACATTCGCCTTCCCGCGATCCTCAGAACCCGAAACACATATAATCCACAACTGTAAGCACGAAGCTTAGTGAGTTCCCCAAGATATCTCATACAACACAACACATAAACAACTATGGGTTATCAGCAACCCTGGAGACTATACAAAGTCTCATTAGGCAAACAGCACGCCTTGTGGGTTATCAGCAACCCTGGAGACTGATGGGTTTTAGGCATATAACAAAATAAATTTAAACTCTTAACTGTGCATGCAACCTAAAACAATATCTATGTTTTCACTATTGAACTTATAACTATGAACATCAAAATAAGAACCCTAGGTTATTTTCGAAAAACATATAAAAGGGTTTAAGATTATACACCGTATTGTTATTATAACAAATGACAATGATCCTTGTTTTGTTGAAGCTTTGGAAGCAAGCACTACAAGCGTCGTGCCTCTAATGGTTCACACCCAAGCTAGCAAGAAGGATATTAAGAAGAGAGGGGGAAGGAGAGTATAATTTCGGCCAACCCTAGAGGAAGAAGAGATGGCCGAAAGATGAAGGTTAGGGGGACTTTATATAGTGCAAGTAGGAAACCCTAGATAAGCCCAAAATCAATATAATAATATTATCTTGAATTGGTAATTATCTAGCTTCCTAATTATCCTCCAAGGATAATTCTAGAAACCCTAAAATGCCTCTAAAAACCGTCCACCCTATGTGTGGAAGGTTCTGGAGCCTTTTGCTCAACTACTGAACAATTTCACTTTAGTCCCTACACTTTTATTCCATTAATCACGAAATTAATTCCAATTAATTTATAATTAATTATTAATTAAATATTACTATTTACAATTAATATATTATTCTAATAATATATTAATAAATTATTTATTTCAATTTATTAATCAAATAATAAATCAACATCTTTCTCTAAAAATCATCTTGTCCAGTTGTTACGTTTGAGGGTAACCCAAAAGGACTGTGCTACTATTAATTCAAGTTTATACCAATTATAGTTATGGATTTAGACACCTAATACAACAATCTCCAACTTGGATAAGTCTTTAATTATAATTGCCAGTATAACTTCTAAACTGATCGGCAAATTGTAGCTTCTAAAAGCCATTGTCAAACTCTGACCCAGTCACTTAGGTGTCCTAAGATAAGTGATCATATAATACTCCGTTTTACTAGATATCATTCGGACATGAGACATGGAACAAAATCAATCTCATTGTCCAATACTTTTTTTCCCGATTTCTAATTCGTAATGTCATAAAACTTCTAATCGAACACATCAATTTAGTCCTGGTTGGGCCCGACACTATAAGTCAACACCAAATCACCGAGGGGCCTAAAGATATCGATTTTCTTGTTAAGGCAAAAGGAACGAATAAACTTTGACTTATATGCTTGCACCATTTACCCATCAAATCATGCACGCCAACACATTTTATAACATCAAGTTACTGATGCGTTTACGTATCATCAATGCACAACTTATTCGTAAACCATAACTCACATATCTCCATTTTAAGATTATAAGATATTATCATCTCAGAATTACTCGTGATAAATTCCATGAAGTAATTCTCTAAGCCTGGGTTAATCCAATACTTAAATCTCCATTTCTAAGTACTCATGAACATTGTAACAATACTATTGCTATGTCTAAAACTCTTTAGACAATCTACAATTCAATTCATGACAGTCTTAATTCACTACTTACTTCGGAAAAGTATGATCGATTGTGGAGTTTTGAGTAATGGAATTACTCGGGAAGTAAAACATGCAAAAATGAAACACAAGAATAAACAATTGACAAAAGGTAGTAAATAAACTCATAAATAAACCTCTATTATTTAATCACCAAAATTCAATTACATTTACTTTGTTACAAGTTTCAAACTAACTATCTAACTACTAAAACTAATATGATCTCTCAGACTAATGCTCCTACCATGCTGAATGTGTTTAACCATACTCAGACCCTTTGTGAGTGGATCTGCAGGATTCTCTTCAGATGATACCCTATTCACTACGAGGTGACCTTCTTCTACCCTATGTCTGATGAAATGGTATTTTTTGTCGATATGTCTTGATCTGCCATGATCTCTTCATTAATTTGTCAAGGCAACCGCTCCTTCATTATCACATAAAATTTCCATTGGATCCTTGATGGTTGGCACAACTACAAGATGTCTGATGAATTTCTTCAACCAAATTGCTTCCTTTGATTCTTCGCTTGCCTCTATGTACTCTGATTTATAGGTAGAATCAGCCACTGTCTCTTGCTTGGAACTTTTCCATGTAACTGCTCCTCCATTTAAGGTAAACACCCAGCCAGATTGAGAACGGAAGTTGTCTCTGTCTGTTTGAAAGCTGGCATCACTATACCCAGTTACTCTCAGTGTATCACTGCAACCAAGTACTAGGACCCAGTCCTTAGTCCTTCGTAGATACTTGAGAATATTCTTAACAGCTATACAATGAGCTTTACCTGGATTATCCTGATAACGACTGACCATGCTCAAATCAAAGGAGACATCAGGGCGAGTAGATGTCATAACATACATTATAGATCCAACGGCGGTAGCGTATGAAACTCTACTCATTTATGCTATCTCTGCATTGGTACTCGGACTCTGAGTCTTACTCAGTTTGGTATTACTCTAGATAGGCAGTTCCCCTTTATTTGAACTCTCCATACTAAAACGTTTTAGCACCTTTTCCAAGTATGTACTTTGACTAAGTCCGGTTAGTCTTTTACTCCTGTCTCTTAGAATTCTTATCCCCAGAATATAAGCAGCCTCTCCTAGATCCTTCATAGCGAAACACTTTCCAAGCCAAGACTTAACCTCTTGCAAAGTTGGAATGTGTTTTCCTATAAGAAGTATGTCATCAACATACAATACTAGTAAGGTCAGTATAATCCCACTAGCTTTGACATAAACATAGGATTCATCTTCACTTATAGCGAAGCCAAACTCCTTGACCTTCTCGTCAAAGAAAAGATTCCATCTGCGATATGCTTATTTCAATCCATAGATTGTTTTCTCAAGCTTACAAACTCTATTTGGATACTTTGCATCAACAAACGCCTGTGGCTGACTCATGTAAACATCCTCAACCAATTTCCCATTAAGGAAGGCGGGTTTGACATCCATCTGCCAAATTTCATAGTCATGAAACGCAGGTGTGGCAAGAATTATCCTAATAGATTTTATCTTAGCCACTGGTGAGAAGGTCTCATCATAGTCAACCCCTGGGGTTTGAGTAAAGCCCTTCGCAACCAGTCGAGCCTTGAAAGTGTGTACCTTTCCATCCATGTCGATCTTTTTTTTGAAGATCCATTTGCATCCAACTGTCTTTCGACCTGGTACATTATCGACCAAATTCCAAACTTGGTTGTCATACATGGACTTGATCTCACTGTCCATTGCCTCTTGCCATTTGGCTGCCTCAAGGCCTACCATTTCTTCCTTGTAGTTAGCCCGTTCATCCAAATTTACCACTGTACTGTCACTGATAAACATATCACCATCTGTAGTAATATGGAAACCATAGAACTCAGGTGGCATTCTAGCTCTACTGGAATGCCCAAGAAGTAATGAATCATCAACTGGTTCAAATGTAATCTCTTCATCTGGTTGAATCCTAGAGTCTTAAGAGGTTCTTTCATCGTTTGATTCTTGAATCTCTTCAATTTCAATGGTACTCCCACTGTCCTCTTTGAATATGAACTCTCTCGCGAAATACTCCTCTTCGTGTTACAAAGACCACGTTCTCACTGGGTCTATTGAATAAATATCCAAAGGACTTCTGTAGGTGGCCGATGAAAATATATCTCTCACTTCGAGGTTCAAGATTATCGTGAGTCTCTCGTCTAACGAAGTCTTCACAACCCCAAACCTTGATATGTGCTAACGAGGGAACCTTCCCTGTCCACATCTCGTGAGGTGTTTTGGCAACCTTCTTAGTTGGGACAAGATTAAGAATATGGGTAGCAGTATCTAAGGCATACCCCTAGAACGAAATTGGAAGAGAAGATCGAATCATCATGCAACGAACCATGTCCAACAAGGTTCGATTGCGCCTCTCAGCCACACCATTAAGTTGTGGTGTCCTAGGAGGGGTCAATTGTGAAACTATTCCACATTCCTTGAGGTAGTCATGGAACTCGATACTAAGATACTCTCCGCCTCTATCTGATCGGAGCATCTTTATCTTCCTGGCCAATTGATTCTTGACTTCATGTTTAAACTCTTTGCTTTTCAAAGATTTCTGACTTATGCTTGATTAAGTAGATATAACCATATATGCTATAATAATCAGTGAAAGTCACATAGAATCAATTTTCATCCCTTTTGGTGGATCTGAAGGGACCACACACATCTGTGTGTATGAGGTCCAACAAACCTTCACCTCTTTCACAAGATCCAGTGAAAGGTGATTTTGTCATCTTAGCCAAAAGACAAGATTCGCATGCATTATCCGACCTTAGGTCAAAGGACTCCAACACTCCATCCTTTTGGAGTTGGGTGATGCGTTTCTTGTTAATGTGTCCAAGACGACAATGCCATAAGCATGTTTTGTCTATAACATTAGATGAATCAATTTGAAATACACTATTGCCTAAATTGTCTACACACATCACAGTTTCATACACTCCATCACAAGGTAAAGCTTCAAAATAAAAAAAACACAATTTTTATAAGCAGAAATACAACCATTCTCATCATTAAAAGAATATCTAAAACCTTGTCTGGACAATGCATGAAAAGAAATAATGTTTCGTGTCATTTCTAAGAAGTAGCAACAATTTATCAAATCTAAGCACAAAGAACTAGACTATAAACTCCAATCTTGGTGATAGGTGAAGATCGCCTATTCCCCATGATCAAGTTCATTCTACCGTGCTCCACCTCTTCACATCTTCTTAGCCCCTGCAAATCAGAACAAATGTTAAATCCACATCCTGTATCAAGGACCCAAGAACGAGAAGATGATGAGTTATTAGATGAGATGGTGTATATACCTGCAGAAGTCGGCTTTGTTTCTAATGCCCTTTGTCATTGCAGTAATCGCAAGTGTCCTATTTGGGATCAGAGACAGGAGGAGCATCAGAACTGGATTTACCTTTGGGTCCATTTCTTGACGACCTAGCTTGAGACTTTCCCTTCCATTTTTGCTATGGAGGACCTTTCCTCTTCTTCCCTTTCCCTTGACCAATGGATAGAACGGGAGCACTAGCAGGAGTGGAGGAAATACTCTTTCCCTTCATCCCTGCTTCAGTTGTTCGCTGGAGGTTGTGCAATTGAGCCAATGTGGTTTCATTGTTGTTCATATGATAGGTCAAGATGAACTGAACATAAAAACTTGGTAAGGAGTTCAAGACTATGTCAATAGCCAACTCCTCATCAAAATGCACATTAAGCCTAACAAGGAAATCTACGTATCGTTGTATCCTTTGCACGTGGCTGCTAACAGACTCTCCCTCTTTCATTTTGCTTGCTATGAGGGACTTTACCACCTCGTACTTTTCTTGACGAGCTCGCTTATGGTACTTTTCCATACGGTCCGTGTTCATCTCGTACGGCCAGTAATCCTCATAGAATATTTGCAACTCAAGAGTCATGGTGGCTACCATGATGCAAGCAACTTTTGTTGCATCATTTTAGTGCTTCTTGTAGGCGGCTAATTCCTCAGGAGTGACCTTCTCTTCATTAATCTCATTTAGTTGTTTCTAAAGGACATACTCCTTGTCCTCGAAACGAAGGTCCATCTTAATGTTATGCATCCAGTCGTTATAGTTGGTGCCATCCAATGTTACCTTCGAGCATATGTTCAACAACAAAAAGTTATGGGAGGAGGAGGAGGAACGAGAAGCATAATTTGAAGTAGACATCTGTAAAAAGAAGGTAGTTTTAGTGAGATAAGAATAATCCTTAATATAACAACCCAAAAATGAAATATTAAGGCTAGGATCCAACTATATAATTCACAACTTAGAAAAGGGATGTCATAATCTAATTGCAAATTTTATAAAGGTAGGTAAATGACGATTTACCAATTCCACCAGTAGAAAACGAAATTTAAAAAAGAAATTAAGTTTTGATGAAATTCCTAGATCTTTTGAGATTCATTGAAACTACTCAATGACATGTTTAATCTCAGATTATGCTATGCTATTTGTGACTGGGATACGGAGGATCACAAACAAGATGTGAATAACCATGCAAATGTGATTAGTAACCTCATTGTCATTTAACATCCCAATTGATTTGTTGGTAAACCACATACGCTCCATCAACAATGATAATTTATAAGATATCCATTACAACTCTTTATTATCCACATTAGTCTGACGTTTAACCACACACGCTCCACCAACGACTCATGAAGTGTATTGTGCAATTTCATGGGTTAGCATACAAATTCACATTTTTCTAAAGTAACTTAGATTTGGATTTTAATAAAAAGAGTTTAGTTACTTTTAATAACGTTATACTTTTAATGAGAATTAATTTGTCCTATCAAACTCGTTCGGCTAACGACCCTCCATTAATCAAGGAATCAGTGGGTGAGAGTGGACACCCATTCAAATATCATTTTATAGGCAGTTTCGTTATACTCCCTTATAGAATAGCTTCGTGAATGAGGCGTACTAGCGGTTCGACTGACTTAGTCTTATTCATATAGTAATTATTAAACTTTTAATTTTACATATAGTATAAGGTGTATTTTAAAACTTTTTCAAAATACTAGGTTTATAATTAAATTTCAAAATTAAATAATAAATTTAAATTTAAAAATAAACCAAATGATTTAATAAATATCTATTAGTTAACATTTAATTAATTATATTAAATCAAATAAGGATTATCCAATTAATTTAGTCCTAATCCTTACCCTCTAATTTTCGAAAATTTGGGTATAGGATTTACCAAATTTTTTTTTAAATTATCCCTTTTAAACAATTAAAATAATAATTACCAAAAATTTAGGAAACCCTAACCAACTAATACCATTTTCGAAAAGTTTCTTGGGGAGGATGGCTAGGGTTTCAAAACCCTAGCCCTAATTTCAAATCTTAGGGGGCAAGGTTAGGGTTTAGAAACCCTAACCCTAATTTTGAATTTTAAGCCTTTTAGGGTTTAATTGCCGTACACCCTAATTTGATCAAATTCGACAATTATAGAAAAATCAATTGAAAACAAACCAAATGCTCTGATACCACTGGTGGGTTTTAGGCATAACAAAACAAACTTAAACTCTTAAGTGTGCATACAACCTAAAACAAGATATATATTTTCACTGTTGAACCTATAACTATGGACATCAAAATAAGAACCCTAGAAAACCTAGGTAATTTTCAAAAAACATATAAAAGGGTTTAGGATTATATACCTTATTGTTATTATAGCAAATAACAATGATCCTTGTTTTGTTGAAGCTTTGGAAGCAAGCACCACACGCGTCATGCCTCTAATGGTTCACACCCAAGCTAGCAAGAAGGATATTAAGGAGAGAGGGGGAAGGAGAGTATAATTTAGGCCAACCCTAGAGGAAGAAGAGATGGCCGAAATATGAAGGCTAGGGGACCTTTATATATATTGCAAGTAGGAAACCCTAGATGAGCCCAAAACCAATATAATAATATTATCTTGAATTGGTAATTATCCAGCTTCCTAACTATCCTCCAAGGATAATTCTAGAAACCCTAAAATGCCTCTAGAAACCATCCACCCTATGTGTGGAAGGTTTTGGAGCCTTTTGCTCAACTATTGAATAATTGTACTTTAGTCCCTACACTTTTAATTAATTCAGTTATTCTCGAAATTAGTTCCAGTTAATTTCTGATTAATTATTAATTAAATATTACTATTTCCATGTAACACCCTATCCCGAATAGTTCCCAGTTGGGGGTGTGGGTGACATAATTTGGATGATATGGGTGTTCAGTTTGTGATTTAGAGCCAAGGGGTATTTTGGTAAAGTGTCAGCTCGGCTTTGATGGAAATTGGATTTTTTATTCGGGGAGTTTTAAGGCGATCCTGAGATGATTAAAGCATTGATATCGGGCTTAAAATGAAGAAGTTATGGTGTCCGGAAGAAATTAGGGTTTAAGGAAAAACCGTAGTACGTGGGGTGTACTAGTGTAAAATTCAGTACACGAGTCTTCATCAGGTGTACGCTTAGTGTACCGCGAAGTGTTGAATAGGAATGTGAGGCCTCATATGCTGGGCGTATGAGGAGTACGCCGGGTGTACGTGTAACATACGTCTCTTGAGGTATTATGTAGATTATGTAGCTTAATATTAGCTTTGGGCTAACACTTGGACAATGGACCTTTAGGGGTGGACCTTAGCAAAAATGGGCGAAGAAGTTGGGCTGCTCATAAGCCGTACGCTGGGCGTAACCTGGCGTACGTGGGGCGTAGTGGCACATTGGATTCGAAGGACTCGGGGTGTACGCACAACGTACAAAGAGGTACGCTCAGCGTACACGGGCAAATGCCAAACCCTAAATTTTAGGGTTTAAGACATATAAATACCCCATTATAACCTCCCCTCTAGCCTCCTCACTAGTCCCTCACCCCCAGAAAACCCTAATTCGCCTCTTACTCCATTATTGTGTGTGCTTGACCTTTTTTAGTTCATTTTTGTGAAGAAAGGCTTGGAAGAAGTGAAGAGAAGTTGGAGGAGAAGCACTTGAGTATCTTGAGCTCAAGGATCTGGAACAAGTTCATCTTTTGGAACCCAAATGAGGTATAAAGCTCCTACCTTTCCTCCTAGAAGTATAGATCTAGGGTTTTGAAGCTTTGGACCTTTTTAGATCCAAAGAATGGATCTTGTTCATGCAACTTTGTTTTTGAGCTTAGGGTTGCCACCCTTGAAGCTCAAAGTCTCCCTTAAGCAGTAAAGTTGCAAGCTTTGAAGCTTTTATGTAGCCATGCATGAGATCTAGCCATTTCCATGGAAGTTTATTGCTATTTTTAGAGTTGGGTTCATTTGGTGGGTTGCAAGCCATCAAGTGATCTACTTTATGGGTTAGGATGAAGTATTGGACTCAGATCTGTAGTTTGGACGTAGTGTCTTAAGGGATTAAGCAGTTTTGGAGAAAATGGCTTAACAGGAGAGTATGTTGGGCGTACACGCCAGTACGCGCAGCCTACAAGCCATTCAAGCAGTACGCGCAACGTACAGAAGGGTACGCTCAGACAATGGGCTTTATGTTATTGGGCCTCGGTTTGGGCCAGACTTTGGTCATAGCAGTAGTTGGGTCGTGATGGGCCTGCAGAAGTCAGTCAAGGGCCCAAGGGCTAGTTGGGCTTGAGAGGAAAGCCTATTTGAGGAATTGGGCCCAATTTAGAAAATTGGTCCATTTGGAGACTTTAATGGGCTTTAATGAGTTTGGAAGGATTAGAAAGGATTGGGCCTAGGTTGTGGTCCAAATTAAATAGAAAGGGGTAAAACAGTCATTTTACCCTTAGAAAGACTCTTAGTTTTGACTAAGTATTATTGTATAGAGTTAGCCGGGGAGTCGTGGGAGCAGCCAGCAGAGATTCCTCACGCACGAGTTCAACATTCTGTTTGAGAGGTGAGTCTTCTCCTGTAGTAACGGGTCTAAGGCACCAAGGCCGGCCTGTTTAAATGTGATTATATGTGTCGGGATTAGTCCGATGTAGGTTTCATGTTCCAGACTCCGGTCTGATGTCGGGCGGGGCCCGATGCAGTTAGAATGCTTGATGTCTTAATGATTCTTGCATGTGTCTGATTATGTGGTAGTTTGGGGGAACTCACTAAGCTTCGTGCTTACAGTTTTTAGTTTTGGTTTCAGGTACTTCAGCTAGCAAAGGGAAGGGCTCGGGATGATCGCATGGCACACACCACAATTTCTCTAGCCTGGGAGGTTTACTATGATATTTTTTTTGACTTTATGATATGTTGACAGATACTACGATATTTTGATATACTTGGTTTATGATTTTATATGATAACGATGACATTTATGGTTTAATAAGGTTTTAAAAAGGAAATTTTTGGTCGGTATTTTTGGGATGTTTCAAGTTGGTATCAGAGCCTTGGTTTGAGGGATTCGCGCACACTCTCGGGTGTGTCTGGACTCAAACTAAGGACTTGGTATGAAAATTTTCAAAAGAAAATCACTTTTATAAACAAAATTTTAAAATGAGAATAGAGTTTTGGAAAGGGAAAAGGGTGTGGTGCATGCAATCATCCGGGCTCAAGTATGTACTCCCAGATTACCCATACAAGTTTATGTTATGTTATGATTATCAGCTTTATGAGAATTGCATGCTAGCTTAGGACTAATGATCTAGGAAGGATGCCTTATGTGCCTGTTATATGTGTCCCAGCTTTATGAACTGCATGCTAGTACAAATTAGTCAGGGATAACCTGAAAGAGATATGCTTGATTATGTTTACTCGATGCTCGAATGCTGCTTGCTTTGTGCTTTTAGGAGTCTTAGTTATTTTTTACTAACTAGTAAATGAATATGTTACGTTACATATTGCGAGGATTGAATAATTTCAGAAGGTTAGGTCTAGCCCTATTGCACAACTCTTGTTTGAGTCCAACCGTTGTAGGGTAGGACCTCTCATTCGAAGAATTATCTAGTCTTAGTGATATGTAATAGTATTCACGAGCTAGTTAGGGGGGAGATGGCAGGGATTTCTTATGCAGCTAATGGCGGAGAGTGGGTTGGTGATTACCCTAGGGCAAGCCTAGGAAGAGTTTAGTATGAGATCAGTAGTAGTAGTAGTAGTAGAAGGGACTTGGTGGAGTCATGGCAATTCTTGAGGAAAGTACGGATAGATGTGGAAGGTAGTATGTGCCCATAATACTGAAAGCAGAGGATCCGTACTCGAATCAAATAGGGCTGAGATGAATCCAGGAAGCTTGTAGTATGTTAGATCCCTCGATATTTGATGAGTATACTGATGTTTGTTATGGTGTATTTTCAGTATGGTGGTTCTACGCCCTAGGCCGACTGGCACTTCAGATGAGGGATCAGGCTCGGGCTCTGGATCCGAGCAGATGGACGAGCAGAAGAGGGAGTTTATTTCATCTGAGATCACACACAACATTCTCGATCAGACTCCTGTGATTTTTGGATCAGTCAAGGAGGGTATTTTAGAGCTTCTGGATGAGAAGCTGAGCGCTTTCCGCACTGAGATAGCGGCCATGATGGGAACGCGCACATTGACTTTCAGGGATTTTAGAGCTTGTGGAGCTCCCGACTACCATGGGGCTCGGGACCCCATTGTGAGTACCAGATGGTTGGCGTGTCACACCCCCGAACCAGACGGCGGAAACGTCAGGAGGCTTGTGCGTGACTTCATCCTTGTAGTATCATCACATAGTATATAATTGAAACATAACATCATCATCACCACACATGTAATATAACAACATATATTGTTTACATCAAGTATTGTGTTTGAATATTACATGTCAAAATAATTAAAGTCTGACGAAATAAAATATAACAAAACATCCATTAGTTTGTTCAGCCCAACCTACTTCAACGGTTTCCTGAGAATACAAGTTTATTTAAAAAAAGGTCAACATAAAAATGTTGGTGAGTTCATAAGAATGTTTGAGAAAATGATTTGTATAACTTTGTAATCACAAGAAAATCCTGTATTTTCTTAAAATAGTTTAGTATGTTGTGTCCAATCTAGTATTAATGCATGTGTGTTATTGTTTAATAGAATGCCAAAAGTGATTGAAGAGAATGTAAATAATATGCCCCCAGACAACCCTATGTTGCTTGTAAAAGAAGAAAAATAATAGTCTCCCGTAAATTTCATAATGTTAATTCCTTTAAGTGAGCCGTCATAACCATACTAATTAATGACAATTTCACTTGTCTTGGCGTTTGTGAACGCCGATGGAAAATAGAATAAGGTTGTCGTCACCCTAGACTGATGTAGTCTAACTGTAGCGAACAGCTCAGGTGTGGGGTGTCATCCCCGTATAGATCTATACACAAAACCCCGCTCTCCCTCCAAGAGACTCTGACTATAACTACAGGCTACGAGCGTACACTCAATAGGTGTCAACCGACACGTCTTACTAGATCCTTAATCGAATTTTACGCGAATAGAAACATATAAACTCATTCCGGGTCCAATGAACCATGTCTGCGGACTACTGAGTCTCACTGAACACGTAAGTCATTTTCAGGCCCGAAAGAAATGAGATTATATAACATGGACCCAAAATATATGTAAAAGGACAACTAAGGCCCATTTCACATGTAAGGTATTTATAGGCCCAAATAGCACACAAATAGTATCCAAGGTCCGTCGCGCATGTTAATGGGTCAGTGAGGCCCAACAAACAAATAAATAGTATTTAGGACCTATCAAGCATATTAATTGGGCCACTAAGGCCCAATATTATACGAATGGCAAAATTAGTCCGTTGGTTATTTTATTGCTAGTATTAGTTCAATTATTTGTCAAATTGACTTAAAAATACCACTTTTGTAATCATATATATATATATATATATATATATATATATATATATATATATATATATATATATATATATATATATATTAAATGCACATAAGTTAATATGTCTAGATGATTTAAAAGTATGTATAAGTCATATAAACTTGTATCTAACAAATGTATAAACACTTTTAGTAAGTTAAAACAATTTTCTGATTTTTGGCATTTACGTCTCTATTTTTAGAAAAATTATAGAAAAATCATTGTACGTCGAAATTTGGATCCGTCAACTCCGAGGGTTTAGAAAATGAGTCTACTTTCTTCATAATTTTTATTATAATTTTTAGTGATCTCAAACCAGTGTCAAAATGTTCATCTTCACAGACTGGTCTGAAATCCTTCCTGAAATGATAGGCAGTTTTGTCAAAATCGCCAAACCTTGTAGAAAAATCGTATGAACGCGTGAGAGTAGTCATTTTAAAGGTATAAACCTGAAAGTTTTGCATGTAAAACAGTTTTGAAAAATATTACCATCAAGTTGGTCAAAACAATCCGTAACTAGACCAAAACTTTTCTGTTAAAAGCTGATTTTTGAGTTTAGGTTATAGATTTTTGAACACAACACTTGTTTTTGCTATTTTGAGTGTATAAATCTCAGATCTGCAAGTTTACATGACAACATATACTTTTCTCATAGTTTTAATTAAGATCTAAGTGATAAACTTTATATTTTTAACATATTTTTAGATTTATGAAGTAAACAACACATAATCACCAAATAAATCATGAAAAACACACATAGTCATGCATATACACATAGATCTACACAAAACAACTTGTATTCTCCCCCAAAACTTAGTAAGAACTGAAAATAGGGGTGTGAACTCACATTGGTTTGAAGGTTTAGGTTTTTGATGAAGAATGAGAAGGTTCTCGGCCTTAGCAAGCTTCTTGAGTGGAGATCTTGAAGATGTGGGTGGTCCTAGAGTCTTATCCACGAAAATAAGGTTGTAAGAACAAAGATCTTACTCTAGAATTGAAACAAAACAACGGGGTTTAACCAAGACTTACCTAGTGTATGAAGCTTTGGAAGAAACTCCTTGGAGAGCAAGCACCCACACGATTTTTAGAGCAAGGAAGTGAGGGAATTTCTTGAGAGTTTTAGAGAGAATTGGTGTTTGATTTGTGGGTGGAATGAAGATGGTGGCGAGGGCTTCTTATGGTCGAGAATAGAAGGGGGAGGGAGAGAAGTGAGAGAAGTGACAAGATGGATGCCTTGGAACATGAGATTTAGCCTAGATATATGATGGATAATTTGCATGGATATCCTCCATGCAAATATTATGTGTCATCTTAGAATTGATTCAAACTTTTCCCTTTTTTTATATAACCGAGAATGGGGGGATGGGGGGGGGGAGGAAAGAGAAAGGGAAGGGTTTGGGCCATACTTGCCTGTGTTCAAAATTATGAGGCCCAAGTTGCAAATTTTCGGCCCAAAATGATGGAGGAATGGGGTTTACGGCCCAATGAAGCCCAAGAAGTTAGTTTACGGCTCAATAGGGCTTATGAAACTATTTACGGCCCATTAAGGCCCATGATGACAAAGTGAGACATTTTAGGCCCAATAAGGTCCATGAGAAGTCTTATGGCCCAAAATGCTTATATCTAATGAATATAGGTCATATCAAGGTCCAAATAGGGTTCCTTGACCCAAAACAGTCAAATTGATAGTTTACTGGCCCAATAAGATGATTCTGGTCCATTCTGAGTTTGAACCGGGTTATTAGGGTTTCAAATGGTTGATTTTGATTGAGCATTGCACTTGACATTAGCTTAGGTTACAAGTTATACAAGAGTTGATTTCAGGAATACAAAATTTCATAGCCACAAATGCTAGTTGTGACATCATCCCCCCGTTAGAGGGAATTTCGTCCCGAAATTCTTTTGAAAGATAGGGCTATGAACGAGAGAATAGATGAGGGTACTTTAGCTTCATCTTGTCTTTGCGTTCCCATGTGAATTCCGGTCTACGCTTAGCGTTCCATCGAACCTTCATAATCGATATGCGACTCTGTTTTGTACGTTTCACTTTCCTGTCCAATATCTCTACCGGCTCTTCGACGAACAGGGGATTCTCGTTTATCTCGATACAAGGAAATGGTGAGGGTTTTATCTGGTAGGCACCCTTTTTCAATTTTGATACGTGGAATGATGGGTGTACGTTGTTAAATTCTGAGGGTAGTAGTAGTCTGTAGGCCACCGGACCGATTTCGGAAAAAATCTTGAACGACCCGATGTATCGTGGGTTTAGGTTGCCCCGTTTCCCAAACGGATCATCCCTTTCCAGGGAGAGATCTTTAACAGTACTCGATCTCCAACTTGGAATTCCAGAGGTTCTTCGTCTTTTGTCAGCGTAACTCTTTTGTCGGTCACGCGACGCTTGGAGTCGGGCTTTGATTTGGATTATCTTCTCCGTCGTTTCTCGAATGATCTCGGGGTCTGTAAGAGTGTTGTTTGATGCTTGTCCTCTCGCTAGGTGGGTATGGCTGTAAACGAACCAAACGAACACGAACGCGGCTTGTTCATGTTCGTTCGTTTAAGTTAGCCGAACAAATGAACGAACACGAACGAATAAACGAACGAGATTTATTGTTCATGTTCGTTCGTTAAAAAAATTACATTGTTCATGTTCGTTCGTTTATGTTCGTGAACATGCTAAACGAACATAAACGAACAAACATAAACGAACAAAGATAAACAAACATAATTGAACATATAATATAATAATATACTCAAACACAATCAAAACATATATGAACATAAAAGGAACTTATATGAACGAACATAAACGAACGTAAGCAAACAACATAAACGAACGTTCAGAAACATAATTGAATGAACGAGACCATTGTTCATGTTCGTTCGTTTAAATAAATGAACGAGAATTTGTGTTCATGTTTGTTCATTTATTAAATAAACAAACGTAAACGGACTTCCTGCCGAACGGTTCACGAACAGTTCGCTGAACGATCAGTTCGTTTACAGCCCTATAGGTGGGTGTTGGTCATCTCAGCCCAATACAGAGGCATTCTGCCTTTACGTCCTCTATGGTGAGGTGGATTAATGGTCATGGTTAATGAGTATCGGGTACTGGTCGTCCCAAAAGTAATACCTCCAAATCCTATGGTGAACACTATTATCGCTAAGGTTAAGGTCGCGTGATGTAGTTGGCCCCCTACTTTTTAGGCTGCCATTGGAGTTTCTTACTGTGGGATTCTGAACTAGTAGGATGTTGATCTTCTCTTGTTTCTGAGGGCAGGTTGAGTAAGTCTTCGTTTTGGGATAGGGGATATCGATCCTTAAGGATGGGTTCGTTTGATTCTTAGTAGTCAGTGGTCCTATGGACACTTAACCTTTCCTCTTTATGAGTTGGATAGGCGTTCTCTGAGGTTCAAGTCTTGGCTTGGTAGCTCTCATAATTATGGGGTCGCTCCCTTCACCGGATGGCTTTGGTGTTTTTGCTGGGACTTTATGGAAATGGCTTCATGAGTTGAGTAAATTTCTGACTCGACTTGCCACATATAGATAACATTTCCGAAAGAGCTTCTGGAATCCATTCCGGAAAGATTTATAATTTTCTAAGTTACCCTCGGTGTTGTTTTCTTCTCGTTTTCTTATCTCTATTGTGGGCTAGGAACGAGCGTGGCATTTCTTACATAAGTACTTAGGAGTCTAGATGTGAGGGATGATTTAAGGATCTGTCCTTATAAGTTGTAAGGATTTAATTAGTCGATTGGTTAAAGCGTAGGGTCTCTACATGAAAATTTTATGGTGTGGATCAAGCCAGTCTCTGTCGAGTGACGCTGTTGGGTTCCTTAGAGTTTGTTGTAATAGATGTTGGATTAACTTGGAAGGGATGGTTGTTAGGAAATGAGAGTGTGTTTCATGTATTTGTTCGTGATGTTCCTGGTTTCATCCTCGTTATCACTACCGCGATCGTTCTTGTACCATGTTTAGTGAGTATTAGTAGTATGAGCGTTTCGATTATTAGTGATGAAATTAGGTAGCATGGTCCTCGCTAGGTCTTTCTATAACCGCTTGAAGGTTAAGGAGCATGTATAGCTAAGAATGGAAGGCTGTTGACTGAGGGGCTTAGTCCTCAATCCATAACCACACAAGGAATATAAAATAGAACGGCATCACGCACCCTAAACCTTTAGAACCTCAATTATATATGACTCTAATATATACACTAAGCCATCGTGGCTCTCCTGCAAAACCCTTTGTTTTTGTACGAATGATATGTCTTGTTCGGACGATAGCGTAATCTATAACTAATGACTAAATCCTTTGAATATCTTTACTGGGAAAACGTACCGCTGTTCATAGGTGATTCAGGGGGTCTCTCCTATAGTGATTGTCGGCATTCTTCCTTCCCTGCCAGAGTTTCTTGTTATTGGACAGTCCCCCTGAAGTGTACAGATTCATCACACTTGTAATAGGTCGGGCTCTTTCTGATGTTGGGGGTCTGGTGGATTGGTCGTGCTGATGTCCTGCAGTAACGGGTAGGGTGTCCCTTCCTATTGCAATTCTTACAGTGTAACTTTCGGCAGGCTCCCTTATGATGGAAATTGCACTTGCTGCATTTTGGAAGGTTTCCGGCATATGGTCTTACCGATGTTGGTGTGGTAGGTGTCGTGGCAGCATGAACCGCAATGGTCTGTTGTCTCTTCGAGGGCTCTTGTGCTGTTTTATCCTTCCTCTCTTTTCGGGACTTTATTTTCTTGCTCTTGGGTTTGTGGCAGGGGGTGTTCCTGTCGGTAGCCCCTCGTTGGTGCCCTCGGTTGTCATTGTGCTTGGATTCGTTGACACCTTTTTCGTTTTCATTTCCCTTTGTGTTGTTGAGTTGTGCCATGACAACTGTCACAGCAGCCGTCACTGCGGCTTGGAAGGTGGCGGAGTCTATTCATAGGATCGGTGCTTCGTCGGTTGGCTGGTTGTTCCCATGGGAGGACATAATTCTGTTGTATGACGAGCAACGAGCGTGTGAGTAACAAGGTCAGTTCTAGTTGTATTCATCTTATTTATATTCGCATATAATTTTCACGTGTGGTTGTATGGTTCTAATGCTTTAACTTTCATCCTGGAAATGTATTTGTGGTAAGAGTAGAAATGGACATTGTACGAATGCTAAGTTTATCATAAATGGGATATGGCTATCAATACACTTAGTGAATCAGGATTTCATGGATTTTTGGAGGGTGTGTCTCTCTTGATTTACAATTACTAGTTGTAACGAGGACATAATAAACCTAAGTCGTAGTGCATACATTGTAGGGACTCTCATATGCCGAAGTGGCGCACCAGGCGCCCAATCATTTCGCTCATTTCATGGATGGCTTCTTCCGTTCTCGGTTCTGCTAAGGCTGCCCTAGCCTTAGCCTTAATGAGTTGTTGCCTTAGGGTGATCACTTCTTCCTCTAAGGAGTGTAGATGGTCGGTGGATCCTCCTATTCTGCGGGCTGGATTGGTATTGCTCCCGATGGGTAAGGCTTGCTAAGGAGTCCTCTGGTGCTGCAGAACGGTCCTGTATCATCTATGAAGAGTGAGGTTTGCTAGGGACTTCCTCAATGTCCCCTACTTCATCCATTTCCTCATCCGATTTCTCATAATCTGTCTCCACGTACTCCTAAGGTCCTAAACCTGGATCTGCCCCTTGATTCATACCAAGTTCCCCTTCGATCAACCCATTGGCCACCAGGGCCTAATAGTAAAGGATACCTTGTTGGATTTCTTCCATGACGACTGTGCGAGAAACTGAGGGGTGAGAAGTGTATAAGGAAAGTGTATGTAGATAAAGTTTCAAATACTCCTATAGTATTTTTAATTTTTTAAGTTTGAGCTCCTTAGAGCTTTTTGGATACGAGGTAAGTTTCTAGATTCATTCCCCAACATGATCACTCCTAGACACATGTTGGTCGTATTTTGAACAAATATAGTTGATCATGCTATATTTATCCCCAATATGACTACATAACTGTCCGAGTTTAATCACGGTGTTCAATTTCCTCTAGAGACTGTTAGTGTTATAGTTTTAATGCATACTTAGGTATTATCTTATTTAGAGTGTTTTAGTCCCATTGTATTTATAGTTGCATACCGTGTATGATTAGATATGCCAGTTCACTATAAACAATGCTCTGATACCAATCTATCACACCCCTGAACCAGACGGCGGAAACGTCCGGGGGCTTGTGCGTGACTTCATCCTTGTAGTATCATCACATAGTACATAATTGAAACATAACATCATCATCACCACACATGTAATATAACAACATACATTGTTTACATCGAGTATTGTGTTTGAATATTACATGTCAAAATAATTAAAGTCTGATGAAATAAAATATAACAAAACATCCATTAGTTTGTTCAGCTCAACCTGCTTCAACGGTTTCCAGAGAATACAAGTTTATTTAAAAAGGTCAACATAAAAATGTTGGTGAGTTCATAAGCATGTTTGAGAAAATGATTTGTATAACTTTGTAATCACAAGAAAATCCTGTATTTTTGTCACAACTAGGAATTTTGATGCCATGTAACTACAACACTTATATCAATTATGAATCAACAATGTGAAAGCATGTATGATGCTTATTCAATAACAACGAAACTTTCATCTAATACTTCATTCAAGCACTACAAATAGTCAACAAAGAATTGGAAACCCTTGAAATCCCGGTTTAAGTCCATTTTGGACTAGGATTTCCTTATTGGGCCTAATGGACCAATAGGCTTCCAATTTAACTATCTTGAATATAGAACTCTCAAATGGGCCCTAATTGGACCTATATACATGAAACTTGATATTTTGGGCCTTATAAGCCTAAAATAAACTAGGTTAACTTTAATGAGCCTTATTGGGTCACAACCAATTTAATTTAGCCCTAATAGGTCATAAAAATCATTCTTTGATTTATGTTGGGCCAAAAATCATCTAATTAAATCATGATATGGGCTTAAGCATGCAAGGCCCAATTTTCTTCCTTTCTCCTCTCCATTCTCGGCCCAACAACCCAAGAAGAAAGAGTTGACTTTTCATTTGCCACCTCACTATTACTTGTTGGGTTTCCATGCAAAAGTCTCATGTTTCCATGCCCACATCACTTCAACACTCTCTCTTCCCCTCTTTCTTCTTCTCTCGGCCGAACACAACACAAACACACACACATTTCACTCAAAACTCTCTCAAGGAAACTCCCTTCACTCTTCACCAAATTCTCGAAACTTAGGAGGTTTTTCAAGAAGATATTTCCACAAATTCATCATCTAAGGTAAGTTCATGCTTGGATCTATGATCTAGATTCTTTGTTTTATCAAAAACCTCTTCCTAATCTATACAAAATCATGATCACTCTCTTAGAAATCATCTAAGTTCGAGATTTACCAAGAGGACTTGCTAGGATCGAAATTTCTTCACCTCTTCCTTCAAAAACTGAACCCACAACTCAAGGTGAGCTTCATACCCCTCTCTTTTCAGTTTTTATATGTTTTATGGGGGAGAATACAAGCAAATGTGTAGATCTATGTGTATGTGTATGCTATGTGTGATTTTATGCATGTATGTGTGATTTTATGTGTTTTTATGATGAACATGTAACCAAAAAGGGGTGTTGTTGGGCTTATAGTGTTGCGTCATGGGCTCGGTCCTTAGTCCAATTTTGATTGCCGATTTGGGCCTGTCCAACCGTGCATGTTTTTCTTTAGGGTTTAGTATTTAAGCTGCATGCATGCAGTCTTTGAAAAACACGCTTTGCTTTTTATTCTTTTTGAGTATTGTAAACCCTAGCTCGCCTCTACAATGGAAGTTCTTCATAGAGCTCTGCTGAGGCGTGACTATATTTGAATCATAAGCATATTGTTGATTCTGTTACTGTGTTTGTTTTGTTTGATCTTTATCTTTTACCTGTGAAAGATCTAATCGATCTAAGATTAATTCTCATCAATTGGTATCAGAGCAGGAGACTGTGTAATTCATACACATCTCTTCTGTTGAAGAAGTCATCAGGGTTTTTCCGCACTGATTGATATTAATTGAGCCGTTATTCCATATTGGCGTGTCGCATTAATTGTCGATCTTACCCTAACGATAAATTACAAGTCTGATTTTAAACAGGTTATCGATCAAACTTCATCACAATGTCCATGGATGATTCGCAAACCAATCCAATCAACATCTCCAACAGTATCGGATCAACGACTAGGATTCCAATCTTGTACACTCAAGATTATGAGGTTTGGACACATCACTTCGAAGATTATGTGATTGGCTCAGAAGATGATGGGTACTTGATCTGGGAAGCTATCACTGTTGGCCCGTTTGCTCATACAAACAGCTCAAGGATTGTCAAAACTCAAAAGGAGTACAATCAGCTTGTGAGTGATGTGAAAGACATTCCTCAAGACGAGAAAGATAAGTTTAAATGTAACATTAAAGCCTTAAGAATGATTAGGTTTGCATTGCAGTCAGATACGTTTCGTTTGGTGAATTCTTGCACTACAGCTAAAGAGATATGGGACAGGCTAAAAGAATTGTATTCCACCGACGCAGATCTGGAACATTCGATTCAAACTCTTTTGCTTTCAGAGTTTGGTGATTTTAAACAAAAGCCTGAAGAGAAACTGGTTCATGCTTTTGATCGTTTTAATCATCTCTTGAGTAAGATGATAAAGCATGGGATCGAAAGGAAAGTTATTGAACAGAAAGTTACCTTCATGAAGGGTCTTAGACCCGAATGGATGGCGGTTGTGTCAACAGTAAAGGCACATGAACAGTTTAAATCATATTCTCTGGCGAAACTGGTGGGAATTCTGAAATCCCATGAAAGTGCTCTGACTAAGGAAACGAGTGTGGTGTCTAGCTTGGGTTCGTTAGCCCTTGTTTCTAAAGGAAAAAGTTCTGTTAAAGAAGAGGAGGAATTAGATCTTTCTGACTATGATCTAACCAGTGAAGAGTATGCCCTGATGGTGTCTAATCCTAGAAAGTTCATTAAAAGGAAGTTCCCAGCCAACAAAAACCGAAATTGGCAGGGAAGTTACAGCGCTGAAAAGGTCAAGGAGGAACCGAAGACAACATCAAAATCAGAAGAGTCCAAGAAAGAAGTAAAAATTGGTGGAGACTCAGGATTCGATTGCCATTATTGTGGAGGCAAGAATCACTTTGCTAAGGACTGCATGCTGAAAAAGAGGGCAGAAAAGACAGATGATGACGATGAGGAAGCAAGTCTCTTGAGACGACTGGAGGAAATCAAGAAAAGAAAGTCTGCTGCTAACAATAAAACTATGAATGCTTTGATTGTGCAGGATACAGACAATCGTGATGAATTCGGTGGTGTGGAAGTATGGTCCACAGACTCAGAGGACGAAGAAGTGAGAAAACCCACTCATGGCAAGGCGATGCTGGTAAAAGAAGAACATGCTACTGGAAGGTGTTTAATGGTGACCGAAGGTGTATCCCAGATAAGAGAATATACCACTGATGGAGGAATAGAAGGCGAGAAGGAGCGAGAGGACAATTGTTTTGCTGCGAAACCTGTTAGTGCCCATATCAATGAATGTGATGAGTTGATCAAGAAGGTACAATATATTCTTGCTTCTCTAAAAATACCTGTTAGTGACTATGAAAAAGAACTAAATAACTTAAAATCAAAATTCTCTAGTATAAGTAGCAGTCTCTCTCAAACCCGTGTCACAAACTCTAACCTGACTGATGAAATTAGCAGGGTATCGTCGAAGAGTGAGGAAAGGAGGATGTGGATTGAGCTGAAGGAAAAAGAGTTGATTAGGTCTAAGGATGAGTCGATTTATTTGCAAAGAGACAATCTTAAACTTTTAAAACAAAGAAATGTGTTTTGTTTGATTGCTAAAAGGCTTTATTTTAATATCACTCAATTGCATCTCAATTGTGAAATAGGAAAGAAGATACATCGCATGATTTTGCCCTTTCTTGAGTTAAAGGAGGATGAAATTGATGCTGAAGCATACAACTGTGAAAGCGTGGTATCATCTGATGAGATCTCTCCTGCATACAAAATCGGTCTTGATAAAATTGAATCCTACATAAAGTCCAAGGACCATAAGGACATGCTCAAAAATCTGTTAGATGAGAATGATAAATTGAAGTTAAGAGCCGAAACTGTACAGAAATTTGACTCGTTGAATGCCAAATTAAGTTCAGAAAATAAAATTAATGTTGAAAATGCATCTGAACTTAATGAGGATGATGATTTGAGTGAAATCTCGGTAGAGGATGTGGTGGACTGTTCTGAGTTTGTCAAAAGCGAAACTAAAACCCACAAAAATCTGATTTCTGAAAATTCAGTGGAATTCGCTCGTTTGTCCAAAAACAAGACCAAAGTCCTTAAAGAAAAAGCAGTTGTGTATCAAACGGTACAATGCACTCCAAATCAGGTATACAAAGTTAATGTAGTAACTAAGCAACAAACAGCCGAACTGACGGCGATAGTAGCCGAAGATAATGCTGACGGATGCGATGAATTTTTCTGGTCAGCACCTATTGACAATGCTGATGAAACAGTAGGTCTGTCACAGAAAACCTCATGGAGAGTGAAAGGCAGATATGTAGCCGAACCACTTAATGATCCTACTTGTTTTGACAAGCCGAGCACAAGTGGGACTAAAAAGTACTCAGACGAGCAAGTAGTAATTTCAAACGAAACTAATTCCCCTAAGTGCAAAGCTAATATTCAAAATCCTGAGAAAAAGGCTAACATTCACAGAAACCCAAAACAGGTGAGAGACAGAAAGCATCAAAGAAATGTGAGGTACAAGAAAAACCTTACCGAAAGGAAGCTGTTCTGGAGATCTCAAAATCCTAATTATGTTCGCTATGAAAAATCTTCTAAACAAAAGGAGGTAAGGAACAAAAAGGAAAGCACCGGTTCGCAGGAAGTAAGGAACCGAAAGGGTGGTTTCGGTCCCTCGACTGAAATGAACCGAAGGGAGAGCTTCAGTTCTCAGAACCACATCAACCGAACGAACAGTGTCGACCCTCAACCCAATAACAACCGAAAGAACGGTTTCGGTCCTCAACCCAATAACAACCGAAAGAACGGTTTCGGTCCTCAACCCAATAACAACCGAAAGAACGGTTTTAGTCCTCAACCCAATAACAACCGAAAGAACGGTTTCGGTCCTCAACCCAATAACAACCGAAAGAACAGTTTCGGTCCTCAACCCAATAACAACCGAAAGAACGGTTTCGGTCCTCAACTCAATAACAACCGAAAGAGCGGTTACGTTTCTCAACCCTGCAAGACAAATGAAATGAACAGAAGAACCAATGTCACTTCTAAACCTAACTCTTCTCGTTCTAATTCTTTCAAGGATTTAAAGGGGAAAGGAAAACTCTTTTCAGAAGATGACAGACGTCCAAAAGAAATCCAAAAGAATGCAGACGTCAACACCTCTAATCGTACACCTGTCAAATTTAAGTCAAACAAAATTAAAGTTTTCACTATAAAACGAAAAGATGAAACAACTTTAATTAAACGCACTTATTTGGTTGATATTCCTCTTACTATTCCCTCTCCTGTAAAAGGCTCACAAGGACCCAAGAAACTTTGGGTTCCTAAATCTGCTTAATATTTTGCAGGTTATGCGTGACGAGCTGTTTGACGAAGAATGGTCTATTGACAGTGGCTGCTCACGTCACATGACAGGCAGGAAGGAAGAACTGAGGGAGTTTCGGTCTCTCAAGGATGGTGGTATTGTGAAGTATGGCAACAACTCGTTTGGAATGATTAAAGGCTATGGAATGATTACGAATGGTGATTTCTCAATTAGAAAGGTCGCATATGTTGAAGGGCTTCAACATAATCTTATCAGCGTATCACAGCTAGTCGTTGGGACTGGATTGAAGGTATCATTTGATGATGAAGGCTCAGAGATAGTCGAGAAGAAGTCAAATAACATTCTACTAAAATCGAAGCGAAAAGGGGAAATGTACCCTTTAAACCTCAATCCAATTCGAGGTAAACCAGCAGTTTGCTTACTCACGAAGGCTCATTCAGATGAAAGCTGGTTATGGCATCGACGTCTCTCTCATCTTAATTTCAAGGATATAAACAAACTGGTTTTGGGAGATCATGTTCGTGGTCTTCCAGTTCTCAAATTCGACAAAGAACATCTATGTGCAGCCTGTGAATTGGGAAAACAGAGTAGACAAAGTCATCCCTCCATTATCAATACAAAAGTGATAGAGCCATTGGAATTATTGCACATCGATCTGTGTGGTCCCTCTTCCATTGAAAGCATTGGTGGAAATAAGTACATTTTGGTCATTGTCGACGACTTCTCTTGCTTCACATGGGTATTTTTCTTGAAGCAAAAATCTGAGGCTACTCCAAGGCTCAAGCTCTTCATAAAGCAGGTTGAAATTCAACTAAGGAAAGTTGTTCGTAAAGTAAGAAGCGACAACGGCTTGGAATTCAAAAACAAAGATTTCGAAGATTTTCTTGCTGAGAAGGGAACGACTCATAATTTTTCAGCCCCATATACTCCACAGCAGAATGGTATTGTTGAAAGAAGAAACCGATCTCTGTGCGAAGTAGCTCGCACTATGCTAAGCTTCGCTTCATTGCCTCTGTATTTCTGGGCTGATGCTATCGCTGCCGCTTGTTACACTCAGAACCGATCATATCTAAACAAGCGATTCTCTCACACTCCTTACGAGATCTTGAACAATCGCAAACCAAATGTGAAATTCTTCCATGTGTTTGGTTCCAGGTGCTTCGTCTTCAATTCTAAAGAGAAGCAAAATAAGTTCGATGCTAAGGCTGATGAAGGTATATTCCTAGGTTACTCCCTGAATTCTAAGGCATACAGAGTTCTGAACAAGCATTCTAAGAAGATTGAAGAAACAGACTATGTCACTTTTGACGATAGATATGTTAAGAAGATGATGGCAACCAAAAGTACAACTCAGGAAATCTTTCCAAAGACTGGTCACGTAACAACCCCAATTTCAAATCTTTTCGAGCAATACATGCTTCTTTTTGATGAGCCTCAAATGGCAATTAAATCTGAATCAACAGCGAAAGACAACAAGGTTGACAGTCTAAAGCAGATCATTGATGATGCTGCTCAAAAGATGGCTGCTGATCATTCTAAAGCAACCGAGAGGCCAGTCGAAGGCGAACCTTCAAATGACCGCCCTTCAGTCCAGGGGGAGGGTCCGAATCCACAACAAGATCAAGGTCCTTCATTCCAGGGGGAGAATTCAACGTCACAATCATTTGGCTCAACCGAAAGTCCAAACGAAGGGGAGCATTCTAATCCAGAATTCGTGTCATCATTTGAGGGGGAGAGTACACATGTCAATGATGATACTTTATCAGAATTGGAAGAAGAAATCAATGCAGAATTGGATCCCTCTTGTGATCCAAATTATCCTCCACTTATTAAATGGACCAAAGATCATCCTCAGAGTCAAATTATTGGAGAATCTTCAGAAACAGTGTTAACTCGATCACAAATCAAAGCGAAACAAGCTGCACTCTTTTCTCAAGTAGAGTTTTGCATGTTCAACTCCTTTGTTTCCAAAGTTGAACCGAAGACCGTTACCTCAGCTCTTGATCATTCTGACTGGGTTCAAGCCATGCAAGATGAGTTGAATGAGTTTGAAGGAAATAAAGTATGGCGTCTTATTCCAACTCCAAAGGATGCTTCGGTTGTCGGTCTCAAATGGGTATTCAGAAATAAGATGGATAAGGAGGGGAACGTGATTCGCAACAAAGCTCGTTTAGTGGTGAAAGGCTACTGTCAAGAAGAAGGTATCGATTATGAAGAGACTTTCGCTCCAGTTGCTAGATTAGAGTCCGTTCGTATCTTTCTTGCCTATGCTGCACACAAAAACTTTGAAGTTTATCAGATGGACGTCAAGTGTGCCTTTCTCAACGGTGAACTTGAAGAAACTGTGTACGTTGAACAACCGCCGGGCTTCGTGAACGAAAAGTATCCAGATCACTGCTACATACTTGACAAAGCGGTATATGGCTTAAAGCAGGCTCCCAGAGCATGGTATGAAACTCTCACTCGGTTCTTAAAAATGTCTCGATTCAAACAAGGCTCGGTTGACCCATCCTTCTTTCGAAAGAGAGAGGGTAACCACCTTATGATAGTCCAAATTTATGTTGATGACATCATCTTCGGCTCTACGAATCCCACCTTAACAGCTGAATTCAGGAAGTTGATGGAAACTAAATTTGAGATGAGCTCAATGGGTCCAATTAACTTTTTCCTTGGCTTAAACATTAGACAGGGACCCGAAGGCATCTTTATTAACCAGGAGGCATACACCAAGACACTGCTTGCTAAGTTTGGAATGATGGGAGACTCCAGAGTTAAAGTTCCAATGGCTTTTGGGACAAAGCTTACACCTTCGTTAGAGAAGCCAGCCGCTGACATGATACTTTATCGACAAATGATTGGCTCACTAATGTATCTCACGGCCAGCAGACCTGACATCATGTTCTCAGTTTGCTATTGTGCCAGATTTCAAGCCAACCCACGCAAACCTCATTTGCAAGCTGTGAAAAATATCTTTCGATATCTGAAGCGAACCTCCTCTCTCGGTCTTTGGTATCCGGCCAATTCAGGATTCTTTGTTCAAGCGTTCTCAGACGCTGACTTGGGTGGATGTGGATTAGATCGTAAAAGCACCACCGGAGGATGCCAATTTCTAGACGGTAAATTGGTCAGCTGGCAATCGAAGAAACAAACCTGTGTTTCTCTTTCCACGGCTGAAGCTGAATACATCGCTGCTGCCTCATGCACATCTCAGGTGATATGGATACAGAGTCAGCTTAGAGATTACGGGCTAAATATGAAGAAAATCCCACTGTATTGCGACTCTGAAAGTGCAATTAGGATTTGTCACAACCCAGTGCAACACTCCAAGACTAAACATATCGCACTGAGGTATCACTTCATTAAAGATCACGTGGAAGATGGCAACGTCGAAATTCACTTTGTAAGGACAACTGATCAACTGGCAAATATATTCACTAAGGCACTTCCTGAAGCAAGTTTCAACAAGATTTTGCAAGGCCTAGGCATGATGGAATCGAAGTCAGTACCAAAATCGCCTTCGCTTCAATAAAGGTAAGAGGCGAAATAGAGTGAACCGAAATGAACCGAGCGTTCGGTCTATTTCAGGTTCGGTCTATTTCGGGTTCGGGTCGATCATGAACCGAAATGAACCGAGCGTTCGGTCTATTTCAGGTTCGGTCCATCTGAACTCGTTTGCTTCTTCTCATAACAAGGCGTTTTATTTCTTTTCAGAAACCTTCCAAAAATTCAAAAATAATTCTGTTTCTTTGTTTGTTGGTTTGTGTGGTGTGTTTCTTTGTTCTTATTAGGTAATAAGAGAACCAGTAAATCAGAATGTGGAACTAAGGCAGGTATATTTCTTTACTTCAGTACTAGTTAAGTGTCCCTAGAAGCATGCTACTGTATGTTGACCAAAGCCTCGAAAGATTCTGAGTAAAGCCTTAATGACTTGATAAATACAAATCTTGTCTCACCAATCAGGCTATAACCTTTACTCTAATCATGAGCTGCCATACTCTTCTCAAATTGAGTTAAGAGGTTTACTGCTTTGTCCATCAGTTCTAGCAGAGGCACTTTCGTTTCTTTTACCCACCTTATTTTTCTCCATCACTGATTCGTTTCACATTTTGTAACCCTTGAGACTCTCAGCAATAACCACTGAGGTTTATGGTTATACCAATTCTGTGTTGATGATCTTAAGTTCGTTCACCACGACTTAAGTAAAACCCAAAATCCAACTCCCTTACTGAATTGACGGCGAATACTTTAACGTTTGATCTATATTATGCACTTCTATGAAATCTCAATTTTCGTTTTGCGCAATCCTAATGAAAGTGCTTATTACCAAAGCTTTTCTTCCAAATGGATCCATGTTTTAATTTTTTTTTCCAATTACGATTTCACCAAGTCACTGAATATGTTCCCTACCTACTTGTTCAATAGATTACATTGATCTAACAAGTACTTCATTCAGTTTCGGTCTTATATCAAGTCTCGAATTCATGAATTGAAGCGAAAGCCACCTGTTATGATCCTTAGATTTAAAAGATGCCTTTCAATACTTCTTAACAAGTATTTGATCGTTATATAATGGGAAGCCATACAAGCACTTTAAGGTCTCTCTTGACTTTGAAGGAAGAGATTCGTGCCCAGAATCAGCTGCTTTATGTTTTTTTAAGACATCACAAATTATCTTGCACAAGTCGCTTTATTTATTTATCTTTTACACTCTATGCACGAATTTTCTTTTCTCCAACAACTAATTCTATTGGTGGTGCTTCAATGATCGATAAATTTAAAAAGCGATGAAGATTCATGTGAAATATGGGGTGACGATTGGGATAGAGTTAAGGCTGACTCAGCATTTCTCCAACCCTTAAGATAATTTGCAAAAGTGCTTTTTATGGAATGGCGTGTACAAGGGAAACGCCCTTTCTCTTTCATGCGTCATCACTGGGTATGCCTACTGTTCATCCGTCAAATCAGGCGCCAGTTCAAATAACTCCAAAATATCAGCCGGATTTTTCTCTCTCCTACTTGTACGTATAAAAGGATTTGGCACGCTGCTCTTTACCCTTTTATCACTTTCAAACTCTCGAAGAACAAAGGCGATTCATCTTACTGTTCATCTTCTTCTCCAAGTTTCTACAATGGCAGAATCTTCTTCAGTTCAAGATACCTCTGTTCACCCAACCCTTCTCACTATCAAACCTCAACAAAACCTGATCATAGATCTCACACCCTTTGTCTATGAACTCTACATGCTGTATGTTGTTGAGTGTCTTAAATACTCGCCTTTAGTCGACGCTCTGTCAAGAGTCGAAGTTGTTCCCATGACCTGCCTCTCACTAATCTACTCCACTGCTTACTACGACAAAGCCGCTGAAAGGATTCACTTTGAACTCCACAATGAGAAGTCCTCCATCTCCAAGAACCGCTTCTGTGCCCTAATTGGTCTCTCTCAAGAACCAACCAAAGTAAACCCTGAATCGATCACCACTGGTCAGTTGTTCTCCATGTTCTATCAAATGGGGTACACTAAAACCCTAACCACCATCACCAAGTTCAAGAAGTCTTGCCTTCCTCCTCCATAGAATGGCTTATTCACTCTACTGTTCAAAGGACTCTCTGAGCGCAGCGCCGACTCAGATGGAGCAAGCAAGTTTATGATTGTGCTTTACGGTCTATATCACGGGATTGATCTGGACTATGGTACAATCATCTGGCAACAAGTGATTCAAAGCTTGAGTTCTTCCTCAAGACACTCTGAAATCTCGTGTGGACGATACTGGTCAATCATCACCAAGTGGGTAATGGATCGCCTTCACGTTCCAACCATGGCAGACTCTCTTCTCTCCTCTATTGCTACTTTTCACACAACGAAGATCATTGTCACGGATCCCACCAAGTATTCTTTCACCGGATCCATCCCTGACACCATGCTTGCTTGTCTGCCTGCCGCAAGTAAACTTCTGCAACAATACAGGGAGATTCCTTCTTCGGGTCCACGGGAACTAACCCTAGCCATGGTTCGCTCCATTGGAGAAGCTGACAAGCCAGCCAAGAGGGGAAAGAAAGCTGCGACTAAGAAGGAGACGAAGGTTGCTAAAACAACCAAGGGGCAAACCCCTACGAAGCGAAGGTCAGACAAGGCTGCTCTGTCCCAGCCTGATCCCAAGAAGCAGAAAAAGCCCGCTCGGAGACTCATACTCCAATCTTCAAGTGATTCAGACTCAGAGTATGTCCCTCCCCAACACACATCTGCTCCTCCTTCAGAATCTGAAAGCGAAAGCTCTGACGAGGAGGCTTCGGGTCGTGGTAATACCCCGCCTCGCTCTCCTAACCCCGATATTCCAGTTCGCTCCCTCCCTCCTTCTCCTCCACCCGTTTCTGTCCCAGTATCCATCCCTCCTATATTTCCCATCTCTACATCTCAACCCTCTAACACTACTTCCATCCCTAATCCAATCTTTACCAACGCTACCACTACCACCACTACTACACAGGCTCATTCTTCAGCTCCTATCCCACCTGTTACCACTGAACCTCCTGTCACAACCAAACCCTTATCACCTACCCCATCTACTGACACCACCCCTGTTCTTGGAGGTGAGGACTTGGAATTTGATTCCACCTATTTCAGTCCTTACCGTGTCCAGAGTGATGAAGATGAAGATGCACCTGTAACCAAGCGTCATCTCAAAGCAGTCAATGATAAACTTGATCAACTTCTTTCCTCTTCTTCCTCTGGGGCTTATTCAGATGCTGCTCTCAAAGCATTATTTTCTTCTGTTGTACAAGAACATGGCGCATCTCTTTCTGTTGCAGCCAAGGCTATCGACGCCTCCACTTCTCAGTGTCAAAAGGCCTCGCTTGCAGTCGAGTCCTCCTCTAACGAATGCAGAGAGGCGACCGCAAAAGTCGACAAACTTATTTCCGAGGCTAACCTATTTCTAGATTCATTGCAGGATGCTGCTCAAAAGAATGCTAAGACAGTAAATGATTCGGTTGCAAATCTTCAGCGTTCTCTAGCCACCGAACGAGCTAATCTTGAAGTTGCCCGAAAAGCCATTGAAGCTGCAAATGTCAATCTGCACAATAAAGTCAATGATCGCTTAACTCAACTGGAGGCAGAATTGGCAGTTGAAAATCGAGTCATGGATGAACTCGACAAGCGAACCTCTCAACTGAAAATCCAGAATCTCAAACTTCGCACTGCAACCGCTGAACTCAATGACTTGAAGTCTGAGAGGGAAGTTATTCGAGGCTCAGCTGCTGATGTTCACTCCATCTTACTTCACCTCCTTAAAGCCCATGATCCTATCATCATCATCACCACTCGTAGGCATTTGGCTGATAAACTTCGACCTGCCCTGGCCATTCTTAGTCGTATTGAGGGTGTTCCGGTGCCCGGTGTCCAACCGAAACAAGGGGGAGAGCAGACGAAGGTTAATGAAGCTTCGGTCGGTGATAGATGCAAGAAGAAGAAGAAGAAAATTGGTGACGATGATGATACTGATGATGATATTGAAGATATTTTTAAACCAGATCCCTCTAATCCTTTTTAGAAAACAAAGGCATCTGATAAGGAACTTGAAGAAAAACTGATGAAGGAATCTTTAGAGCTTGAAAAAGAGCTTAAAGAAAAAGAGCTCCTGGAAAAGAAGAAGTCCATTTTTCCTGTGTGGACTCTTGATTCGCTTCAAAAGTGTGCTATCGATGAACCTTGTACACTGTGGCTTGAGCCTGTGATGTCGTTTGGGCTTGAAAACTCCAAGGATGCACACTTTGACATGCCGATCACGCGAAAGGCATTCATCTTTCACTGCTTTAACTCAACTGTTTCTATTCCCTCTCCAGACCCAAAGGTTGATCGGGATCTTTTGGAGTTCTATCTGGAGTTTGCTCAGCCACAGCACCTGACATGGAGCTTACAGAAGATTACTACTATCAAGGTTCTGAAGCCTTACTCAGCAGGGAAGTTTGTCAATGTGAAATTCAAAGTGACTCGAGGCTCTGAAGGCTCGGTTCATAACTTCACCCTCGCTGATCTACCGAACCTCAATCCCCACGACTGGATACTTCTCAACAACATCCTGATGTCAAATCCACAGGAGTACCAGCCGATCATTGACCATATCAAGCGAATGCTTGTATACTACATTCACGAAGTGGCGAAAATGGACCAAGAGATCGCCGCTGCCATTCACAAGCGTCCAACTATCAAACCTTCCGGCAGAATGGACGATGTGAATGTTATGGTCAAGGGTAGAATCGACCCACAGTCTCACACAGTAATGTTTGTCAGAGGCGAAAAGCAAAAAATGTATCTTCGCTCTGTGTAATAAGCACTTATTCTCAACTGCTTGCTTGGAACATATCTTGGAGATTATCCACAAGTGCAATCAGAATTCTACAGCCGATAAGAAGTTGTTTACTGACATGCTACGATGGTACATTCAGTTTCGGCAAACACTTCTTGCAGTCATCCCTCGGCTGTTCAAGGTTGTCAAGACTGTGAAGCCTACTCAAAGAAATTGATCTCTCGCCTCATTAGACGCAAAGGGGGAGATTGTTGGGCTTATAGTGTTGCGTCATGGGCTCGGTCCATAGTCCAATTTTGATTGCCGGTTTGGGCCTGTCCAACCGTGCATGTTTTTCTTTAGGGTTTAGTATTTAAGCTGCATGCATGCAGTCTTTGAAAAACAAGCTTTGCTTTTTATTCTTTTTGAGTATTGTAAACCCTAGCTCGCCTCTACAGTGGAAGTTCTTCATAGAGCTCTGCTGAGGCGTGACTATATTTGAATCATAAGCATATTGTTGATTCTGTTATTGTGTTTGTTTTGTTTGATCTTTATCTTTTACCTGTGAAAGATCTAATCGATCTAAGATTAATTCTCATCAGGTGTTACTCGAGATCTATGATATGAGAAAGGAAACAAACATGATCTAAGTTATTTTACACTAAACAAGTCAAAAATAATAACTTATAAGATTATGATAAACATATTTCAACATAAAACCCATATTTGGGCTTAAATTGTCAAAAATACAAAACTTGGGTTAAAAATTGCCAAGTCACGGTTTCTTGAGGGTCAAAAGAGTCAAAAAAATTTCTATAATCGTTTTTCTGAATATTAGAATTTTCAAAGGACTTGAAATGTAAATTTTTAGCTTAATGGGCTAATTTTGGGCTTTTTGGCCCAATAAGCCCAACATTTGCGAAAAATGAAAATTATAAGGGCTGAAATGAAACTTTCTTCAAAACAGGGGATAAAAAGTGTAACAAAACCATTTCAAGGGTCAAAAATGCTTTTCATTTCCAAAAAGGATAAAAAATGTAAAGTTTTTGGATTTTGGGCCAAAACTGTCAAATTTGCGAAAAGATGGGTTTTAACCGAAAATTACTATTTTAAAAGGGCTAAAACAGTTAACAAAATAAATTTTGGGTTAAAACAATCATTTCAACAAACTTAAGATGCAATAGTGTCAAGAAAATGTTTTAAGGGCTAAAAATGTCTTTTCTTTTACATAAAGGATTAAACTTGTTATTTTTATAAAAAGAAAGGTATTGAAAAGGTCAAATTACTATTTCAAGCAAATTATTTCATTAAGTCAAATACAAAACCACGACTGCCGAACAATCAAAAGACGAATACACGTTTAACTCCAAATATCGTTATAAACGAATCGATCGGTCTCGAATCGATACCAAACCAACAAACGTTAAATCAAACCCTTCAATAGATACGCGATACCTAAGATGAGTAGATATACAAACTTTGGGCTTGAGAGTTTCAAATCATGCTTGTTGGATCTTGCAAGTCCATCAACATGATCTTTGGGCCCAAAGGGATAACGCTTATATGTTATTGGGCCCTCTATGACCCAATATTTTATAAAAGGACTTTCAATAGCTTTTATGTGCTATAGGGCCCTAGTGGCCCATTAGTAAAGCTAGTAAGGTCAAAGTATTCAAATGCGAGTTGGACCATCGTGTCTTTCGCATCCCCGACAGCCTAAGGTACTTACGATAGTAGTAGGACATAGTGCTCCTCTTCTCTTCGTTCGCTAAGGCTTATGAGTAATCAAAGTAGACGGAATTAGGACGTTATTCAACAGTAATCAAGGTGGAGTAATCAATAGTCATTCGATATGACGGTACAAAAGTTAGCAATCACTTATATCTTTCGACATCGGAAAACATCGGGTTCTCCGGGGAAATCAATACTATTCGTTCGAAAATTCTATAACTATAATACAAAACACCCTCTTTATATACATATATGTTTTGAAATCATTCATGCATCAACTTATGGATCTTCACACTTTGATAAACTATTGTGTTTTCAGAAAATATCGGATTTTCTGGGTTTTACAAACTATACAAATCATTTTATTCACAACTATGCTTATGAACTCACCAACATTTCATATGTTGACGTTTTTCCAAAATAACTTGTATTCTCAGGTAACAGATAAGCGGAAGGGTAATACCAAGTATGTTAGAATGTTTTGTTTTGAAAACTCTGAAACAATTTGTGTTATGAATGTGTAATATTTGAAAACAATGTACTGGATGTAAACAATATCAGTTGTAATGTATTGATGCATGGTGATGTTTATGTTATGATTCATGTATATTCATTGTGATGGTATTCAATTTAAGTCACGCGAGCCCCCGGACGTTTCCGCCGTCTGGTTTCGGGATCTAATATGAGCTTACAAAGATTTATTTACTCCTTGTGTTCTTGATTTTACATGATGATTCACTAGATCTTTCTAATTCCGCACATGCCATCATAATCAACACCACTACATTTGGTATCAGAGCGGGTGTTCTTGATTAGATCAAGAATTGATCCTTGATGGCTATCTAGATTTGGTGATTCTTCATGCTCTTATTGATCTTCGTGTTTAGAGAGAAATCGAATTTTTCCTTGATTTGATCCATAATTCGATTTTTTCTCTCTAGAATACTTGTTTGTACCACTTTCTCTCACTAGAATTTGGTTCATATTCACTTTATCTCTCTAGAAAAACCCAATATCTTATCGATTGATCAAAAATGGAAGAAACAATTCGTGAAAATTGGTTTGTAGAGGATCTTCCATGGTCATTCACTTTTGAAGGAGTTCTCAATTGTTTTGTAACCGGGTATTTTAAGCGAAAAGCACGCATTTCTAAGGAGAAATGTGAATGTGGAAAGTTCAATGGCTATCCTATAGATCATGATAATTATAAGGTGTTGCTTGATCGTTTGGTAACAACTTATCATGAAAGAAGGAAGAAGAAGAAAGATGGTGAAGTAATTAAAGGAATTAGTCTTGATGAATGCAAATATGGTGATAATGTTCTTGCTTCTTACCCGGATGTTCATGATGTTCAAGAAAAAGGAGTTCAAGTTGATTCTTATGATGAAAAAGTTTTTTACTCGATTGGAGTTCAAACCGATGATATTTTGTGTTCTTGTGATTCGTTTGAAGGAATGATTCCTTATCGGAAGTCGGTGATCCAAGAAATTCACAAGTATCAAACTCCAAAAGATTTGATTCAAACTCATAAAGTTGAAGTTGTGGAAAGTGGGTTTGTTCATGAGATCAAGTCTTCAAGATGCAAAAAGATGAGAAAGAAAAAGAAGAAGAAGATTAATCGGAAAAACAAGCGGGTTTACTCACAAAAATCGTCAAATGTTGTGAAGTCGAAATCCATGAAGCAAATTTGGGTTCCAAAGCAACAATCTCCAAAGGTTGCATTGAATTTGAAGTCAAAACCCAAGAGTGTTGGAGGTTCTTTTGATGATGTTCTTGGATCATTGAAGAACACGAAGAACACGAAGAACGAGTTGTACATCTCGCATAGTGGGTGGTACAATGTTCAAATTGGAGATTTTCTCATTCCAACAAAAGAACCAAAATCTTCTAAATTTGATTCTTTCGTTGAAAACGGAACTCGATTCGTCAAAAAGGTATCTCAAATTCTCAAATGGATTCCAAAACGTCCATGATTTCAATTCGTATTTTTCGTTTTTCATTTTTGATCGATTTGCCTCATTGGATCTAATCTGTTTCAACCTCATAGTTGATCCAATTATTCTTGTTAAGATCAAAATTCCAAAAATCAAAATCATATTTCCAAATTTTTTTTTCAAATTTTCGAGTTCATCACTGTTCATCCAATTTTTTGACTGAGTCCATATATTCAAAAATCACTGTTCATCTCTCATTAATTGAATTGAGCCCATATTGTTGATTCGCATGTTTGAGCCCAAATTGCTAATCATATTAACTGTTCATCTCAAAATTTTAGCCCAATGTTATTTCAATCCATTATCGTTGATTGAGTCCAGAATAAATGTTCGATCCGATATCTTAAATCAAAAAGATCGATAATCTGATTTGTATTCAGATTATATCACTTCGTTTTTGTTCGTCACTTCATCACTCGACTTCTACTCATGCTTTACTTACTTGTACCATCGGTTTTTGATGTCAATCGGGTTGTTCTTGAGTTCCAGTTTGACTTCATCAAATGTTTGTTGTTTGAAATTGAAAATCGAAATTGTTGTTGATAGTTGATTTGAGTCGAAATCTGATGTTAGATGTTATGGGAGTCAAACGAATGTTTGATGAATCAAACGCTTTGAAGAAATCGATTTGCAGTTGACTTTTTGAAGTCAAAATTAGTTTGATTGATTTCGTTCTTGCACATCTGATATCCAATTAGAGTCGATTTCAACGGGTTGAGGGTCGAAATCAATTGGAGATGGAGTTATAAGAGCGAATGATTTTGATTTCACTGTGTATTGAGAAATGAGAACTAATAACGAAGTGAGGTGGATGTGAATTCGTTTGACTGGTGATTTGTTCGCATATTGTAAATCGAATTGGAAGGATTGATTTGGAGTCGAGAAAATGAATTTGTTTTGATCGTTGATGTTGATTATTGATTTTTGAGATATGAATCGATGGTTGAAGCTTTGGTTAACAGTCGAATGATTGTTGATGTGCAAAGGATCGATTGTCGATGGCTTGGGAGTCTAAATCTATGTTGATGTTGAAATCGATATATTTGGATTAATCAGTTTTAGATTCGAAAGGCAGGTAGTCGCTTTGATGATTTTGATATCGATGGGTTGTTGATGCTTCGTTAACAAGGAGTTAATGCTTTGTTAATGAATTGAATCTTGTTGTGGGATTTTGGAGGCTGGGTTAGATTTTTTGATTTCGTTTGTTGATGGAAGGATTGGAATCAATGGAAACTTGGATCCATTGACGAACAGATGGTCGATGCGAAGCCTAAGTAGATATTGGAATCGATTATGCGAAGTCAAGGATTAAAGGAAGTTGATTTTGATTTCATTATGCTGGTTAAGTTCGACGATTTGTGATGAAAAAGCGAATGTTTGCTGTTGATGCTTTGGAATGAAACTCAAAAAGCAAAGATTTTGATGTTTATGGATTTCGAAAGTTTGAGTCTGGGTTTGTTGGTTTGTGATTGAGATAGATTGAAATCGAACTCGTTTTGGAGTCGATATATCAAACTCGTGTTTTTGGCTGAATGAAGAACGAAGCGAAAATTGATTAACGAAAATTGGCAGAAGATTTGTTAATAACGGGTGAATCAATTAACGAAAATGAGTGTTGTTCTTTCAAACGAAAAACTGTAAGAACGAAATTATGATTCTGAGATGGATGAATGGCTAAGAAGTTACTATTCATTACTGTTCATTGGATAGGCTTCGTATGCTTCGTATGATAGAGGATTTTTCGTATGAATTGGGAAGAAGAAACATCAAGTTTCGTATATGGTCCTTGACACTTCGTATGTTTGTCACTTTTCACCCGAGAAAATTTCGGATGATTGATAAAACTTTCGTATGTTTTGAAGGAAAAATGGAAAATTTTCGAAAATAGTCCCTGAGGCTTCGAATGTTTGGCAGTTCATACCCAAATTCGAAAAAGGACTGTTTTTGCTGAAATTTGAAGAAAATACATTTCAGGCCCCTGCAATTTGTGCAAATTGACGCTTTCTACCCAACTTTGGAAAAGGGGGAGAGTTTTGCATATTTGGCTGTTTTGGGCTCAACGGGTCCCTGCAGAATTCAGAAAGTGACGATTTTTACCCGGTTTTTGAAAAATCTTGCAACTTTCACCCAAAAAGTCAAAAATTTTCATAAATTGAAAATTTTTTGTGCCTTTTTCGTGATTGTTTTTCCGTGCAAGATTTTTGGTGATTCATTTTTGGTACACATCAAGGGGGAGTATCGTGAAGACTATTCCTCGGGCGCTTCGCACCCTTCGTGGGTTTTATAATCATTTTTTTTATTATAAAAAGGGGGATAATGATGGGTATTCGAAGCTTGTTGGAGACTGAAGCCGGGACATCCAATCCTAACTTTGAGGGGGAGAATGTTAGGGTGCAAAGTCACTCTTGGATGTAGTGTTTTAGGCTTACCCTCTTGTATGTGTAAATGGGTTGAGTCTTTCCTATAAATAGGAAGTGAGTGACTCCCATTATGTAAGGAACCATTTGGAGTGTTAGACTAGAGAGAGAAATTGTGTACAAACCCATTTGTATATCCTTTCTAGATCTAATATGAGCTTACAAAGATTTATTTACTCCTTGTGTTCTTGATTTTACATGATGATTCACTAGATCTTTCTAATTCTGCACATGCCATCATAATCAACACCACTACAAGAATGCCCCCAGACAACCCTATGTTGCCTGTAAAAGAAGAAAAATAATAGTCTCCCGTAAATTTCATAATGTTAATTCCTCTAAGTGAGCCGTCATAACCATACTAATTAATGACAATTTCGCCTGTCTTGGCGTTTGTGAACGCCGACGGAAAATAGAATAAGGTTGTCATCACCCTAGACTGATGTAGTCTAACTGTAGCAAACAGCTCAGGTGTGGGGTGTCATCCCCGTATAGATCTATACACAAAACCCCGCTCTCCCTCCAAGAGACTCTGATTATAACTACAGGCTATGATCGTACACTCAATAGGTGTCAACTGACACGTCTCACTAGATCCTTAATCGAATTTTACGTGAAGAGAAACATATAAACTCACTCCGGGCCCAATGAACCATGTCTACGGACCACTGAGTCTCACTGAACACGTAAGTCATTTTCAGGCCCGAAAGAAAAAAGATTATATAACATGGGCCCGAAATATATGTAAAAGGACAACTAAGGCCCATTTCACATGTAAGGTATTTATAGGCCCAAATAGCACGCAAATAGTATCCAAGGTCCGTCGCGCATGTTAATGGGTCAGTGAGGCCCAACAAATAAATAAATAGTATTTAGGACCTATCAAGCATATTAATTGGGCCACTAAGGCCCAATATTATACAAATGACAAAATTAGTCCGTTGGTTATTTAATTGCTAGTATCAGTTCAATTATTTGTCAAATTGACTTAAAAAATACCACTTTTGTAATCATATATATATATATATATATATATATATATATATATATATATATATATATATATATTAAATTCACATAAGTTTACATGGATAGATGATTTAAAAGTATGTATAAGTCATATAAACTTGCATCTAAGAAACGTATAAACACTTTTACTAAGGTAAAACAATTTTTCTGATTTTTGGCATTTACGTCTCTATTTTTAGAAAAATTATAGAAAAATCATTGTAAGTCGAAATTTGGATCCGTCAACTCCGAGAGTTTATAAAATGAGTCTACTTTCTTCATAACTTTTATTATAATTTTTAGTGATCTCAAACCAGTGTCAAAATGTTCATCTTCACAGACTGGTCCGAAATCCTTCCTGAAATGATAGGCAGTATTGTCAAAATCGCCAAAAATTGTAGAAAAATCGTATGAACGTGTGAGAGTAGTCATTTTAAAGGTATAACCCTGAAAGTTTTGCATGTAAAACAGTTTTGAAAAATATTACCATCAAGTTGGTCAAAACAGTCCGTAACTAGACCAAAACTTTTCTGTTAAAAGCTGATTTTTAAGTTTAGGTTATAGATTTTTGAACACAACACTTGTTTTTGCTATTTTGAGTGTATAAATCTCAGATCTGCAAGTTTACATGACAACATATACTTTTCTCATAGTTTTAATGAAGATCTAAGTGATAAACTTCATATTTTTAACATATTTTTAGATTTATGAAGTAAACAACACATAATCACCAAATAAATCATGAAAAACACACATAGTCATGCATATACACATAGATCTACACAAAACAACTTGTATTCTCCCCCAAAACTTAGTAAAAACTGAAAATAGGGGGTATGAACTCACATTGGTTTGAAGGTTTAGGTTTTTGATGAAGAATGAGAAGGTTCTCGGCCTTAGCAAGCTTCTTGAGTGGAGATCTTGAAGATGTGGGTGGTCCTAGAGTCTTATCCACGCAAATAAGGTTGTAAGAACAAAGATCTTACTCTAGAATTGAAACAAAACAATGGGGTTTAACCAAGACTTACCTAGTGTATGAAGCCTTGGAAGAAACTCCTTGGAGAACAAGCACCCACACAATTTTTAGAGCAAGAAGTGAGGGAATTTCTTGAGAGTTTTAGAGAGAATTGGTGTTTGATTTGTGGGTGGAATGAAGATGGTGGTGAGGGCTGATGGGTTTTGAGCATTCTAACACTCCTAAGTGTACATGCAACCCTAAATACCTTGGATCTATGTTTTCTCTATTATACATGCAATTATGAACTTTCCAAGGTATTACCCTATCTAGCATACAATACTTGATACTTGGGTAATCAAATGGATAGAATACATACCTTTGTTTGATGCAGCTTGTCTCCATGAAGCTTGAGTGCCTAGTGCCCCAAGTGTGACACCTCAAATGGTTCACACAACACCAAATGCACATGGAATGACTTGAGAGAAATGGAACACTCCTTGAAATCGTCTAGCCCTCATATTCACACATTAGTGCACGATTTCTTGAGCCATGGGATTCTTTTATATGGTGGCTATTAGGGTTACACCATGTAACTCATAACTTTACCCATTCCTTATGCTCCATGGATTTTAACCTCCATGGAGTATCCATGGGTCACCCCATGGACTTAGTCCAACATAAGGAATCTTGGATCACAAGCCCACATATATAAGAATGAATGATTTACACAATCAACCCATATATTTAATTAGTCTCCTTTTGATCACTTAATTATTTCCAAATTAATTCTTGATCAATACTAATTAAATAAACTTATTAATATATTAGAACTTATAATATATTAACCAACCTTAAGTGTTATTTCTCTCATTATAGTCTATCCAAATGCATGATGCCATGCAACCCAAATGGACCATGCCGGGTCGGGTCAAGTCTTACCAATTATAGTTATGGACTTAGACATTAATCCAACAGTCTCCCACTTGGATAAGTCTAAAACTATTATTGCGTATGACTTCAGGAACCGATCAGCAATCGTAGCTCTCAAAAGCTTCTGTCGAACTCTGACCTTGTCGATGAACTCTGACCTTTGTCAATGACTTGTCCATTAGATAAGGGATCATATATTCCTCCATTCTAGATATCATATGGACTGAGACATGGATTATCAATCATTCTCTCTGTCCATTTGTTGTTTCCCGATTTCCGATTCATGATGACTGACTGATTGAACAAATCAAATCAGTCCTGGCTTGGCCAAGCACTCACATGTATCATCTTTAAATCATCGAGGGGCCCACATATATCGCTTTTATCCCGAAGGTAAAAGGAATGGATAAACTTCGACTCATATGGCTTGTTCTACTACTTGTTGAATCATACACAAAGGCACGTTTTATAACATCGAGTTACCGAATGCGTTTTCGTGCAATCAATGTACAACCAACTCATAGTAACAACTCATATCTCTAGGTTTGAAGAATATAAGATATTATCGTCTCATGATCACTCGTGATAAAATCCATGAAGTGATTCAAATGAGCGCGGGTTGAATCCAATACTCAGAACTTATGACCACTCATGAGTGTTGTAGCACCACTTTGTCCACCAACTTGGACCTCTACAAACCAACCCATGACAGTCTTGATTCATATATACTTCTAACATATGACCGATTGTGGATGGTTTGAATAACTTAATCATTCAGGAAGAGCGACTTAGTTATTCTGGAAGTCAAAACATGCAAAGTGAAACACAAGAATAAATGAATCAAATATGGTATCAAACCCTATGAATATAAATAAACACTTTTATTTATCACCATATTGATTACTCATTATTCATTGTTTCGGTTTTATCAACTTTATACTTGAATTAAAAACACTAGTTGTCCCATGCTCCAAGCATGTACACTATGTTTTTCTTAAACAATAGCTTTGCCATACACCAAGTATGCACTCTATGTTTGTCTATGATCCTTACTTTGTGAAATAAACCAATTGAACATAATTTCAATGATTCTAATTTCACACTCCCAAATCCTTATCGAAAAATGTGAGAATTTCAAATTCCTATCATTTATCGAAATCTGTTTAGATTTTAAACTTATATGCACTGACCCTCCTGTAATGAATATGTACAAAGTCACAAAGACTTGTCAACAGTCATTATAAGGTATTCCAATGGAGATCAACTCCATGGAAACTAAGTCTCATATTCAAATTACATTGCTTTGGACATGCTTCTTGCATTAAGTTTTCTAATCTTACACAGATAACTTCCACCTATGGAGACAACTCCATATTCTCATTTTGACTATCACTTCTGAATAAGAGATGCCTCTTTTCAGAATATGTCAATATGGTCCTTCCAAAATTAGCACTATACTTCCAACTGTCCCTGAGCAACCAATATTTGGTAAACCTCATATTGTCCTCGACAATTGCTTAATCATTTTAGTCATATCCAATTCTAGACCTTTTCCCTTCTTAATGCCTCTGGGCATTTGGAAAAATTTAGAAATGACAAATATTATAGCACATGCAATCGATCCTGTACCCAAAGCAAATGGTACACGATTCATGATGTCTCACATAAAGACATGATTCTAGACCAGTCTTTTGTTAGAATATTTTTATTTGCCATGTTTTCAAAATTTGACTATGAAGAGGGATGCCGTAATCATAATCGAATTTTGAGAACGCAATATATAGAATTTCCTTAAGTTGAACCAATCCAACATGAAATTCATATATATATTCTTGACTAAAGATGATTAAAATCTCAATCTAAGCTTAAAATCTCACTCTAAGCCTTTTACAATTGACATGAAGTATAATATCCTCTCCCTTAATTATAGAAAAACAACTTTTTCAACCCCTGCAACCTCACGAATTGAAACTTTTGTTTTCTATAATTAACATTGCTAACTTGCAACACTTATCATAATTATCATGCTCCCACTAACATGATGATTATTAGCATAAGACTCATGCTCCCACTAGCTTTGACATGTATCCAGAAAACAGCTGGACTTCTAGAAGTCAATACTTTATTGACTTTCTTACCAAAGTTCAGATTTCTGATACTAGATTGCTTTGACAAGACTTTATCAAAATCATAAACCTTATTTTAGACAGCTCACAGGTGTGTCTAAACAATTTCAGAACTATGAAAAGGGATGCCGTAATCATAGTCTCAATTGTTTATATTTTTGCCATTTCTCATAAGTCCATGTTAGTGTGCCGGATAACCATGCACGCTCCACTTAACGACTTTGAGAATGCAAAGATTACAATTGCTATCTTACTTAAAATCTACTTGGTGGAAGTGTTTCCTCACCATCATTTTCATGAATCGGAGAGAAACCTTATGACCCTTAGATTTTATGGTGTATGTGTTCTTATCCACATGAATTTGTCAAAACCATAATCACAAGACTAGGTTAGTGACAAATCCTAACTCATATGGATTGAACTTGTGCAATCTTAACCTCTTGCCACCTGGCAGCACAAGGGCCTGCCATTGCTTCCAAGTAGTTATGCAAACAATTGAGAACATGTAGAACTCAAATGTTATAGCCAACTTAAATGGAATGGGCACAGAAATTTCAACACGATAGGTTATAAACCTCTAGTTGTGTGCTAGTGATGAAATACAGGTTTTATTCTTGATTAGTTCTTGAAACCATTTCAGGATCTTTTAGACTCCCACTGTCCTCTTGACATATAAGACTCTCTTGTCAAATATTCAAGGGATAGTGCGGATTCTTTATGAAGACAAACACTTCACACAATTGGCCTTAGTTGGTCTTTGTTTAATCCAAAACATCACAACTTACCAACTTCAAATGTACAAGAGTAGGACACTTTTACTCTTACATTTGACAAGTGTTATAAACCTTTCTTTAAGATATGTCACTCAACTTATAGTCTTGGAGTATGACTCTAAGACTTGTTTTGAAACGACGTATGACTCATCTTCTTGATTTAACCATTTCAACAATTCATGACTCCTCTTCTTAGTCATAAGAATGCACTAAGATGTCCTTAGAAGACCAATTGTGATGTGGTTCTTAAATCATTAAGATGATCACAAAACATGATACTAAAGTACTCTCCCATCTTTTCAGATTTGAGAAACTTTTATCTTTCTGCCTAATTTGATTCTTCTCATTCGTTCTGCAATACATCGAGACTTTTCCAATGCTTCAGAATTACACTTAAGCCTGTAAGTATAACCATATTTACTAAACTTTAGTAAATCATGACGAATAGTCTTATCGATCTTCGTGGTGGACTTGACCAGTGCACAAGAATGTGTACTCGATCCCTTTAGTCATTTACTTGACTCACATATACATGTGAACAAGGAATTAGTCTTAATTTTCGAAAGCTGAAAGTCTCATTCATCATACTATACAACTTGCATGATTCCAAGTTTCGGTCCAATTGAAACTTGGGTGATGAGAAACTTTCCTTATTTGGTAAATTTAGAGACTACCACAAATGAAAGAATCAAATCCATTTTCCAATATTGCTATCAATGGAAACATGTAAACAACAATTTTTCACAAATGCCATTGTAAGGATACTTAAAATAAATAAATCAAAACTGCTTTTTTATTTTATTTTAAAACATCCGGAAAAACTTATCCTTACAATGCAAATGCATATGAAAAACTTGTTGTTATCTATTCCTAAGCAATATATCATAACTCTAAGCAACAGCTCAAAATTCTGATCACCGAACCCTGCGATCGAAAACCATCTTCGCGATCAGAATCAACATATACTTCCTTTAAGTTTCTTCACTTTTTCTTTGATTCTTAAAACATCAACATGTGACCAAGTCACATCATGTAATAAGAATCTCATAATATAAACTTAACAGAGTTAGATAGTGAACTTTACCTGAAGTAGAGTCAAACTTCTTGACTTGATCAACCTTATGATCTTTCAGGTAAATAGGCAGCTTCGCAATCAATGCCCCTTCCTTTGGCAAGAGAAACATATGGACTCACTGGGAATGGTACATGGGACTATCGCAGACTTAGCCTTTCTCTTTACCATTTGATCAACCTAGTTGACTATGGTCAAACCCTTTCTTTGGGATGAGAAGGCTTTTCTAGATATCCAATGTTACCATTGTCAATGTCCATTGGGAAGTTGATCTCCTAATCAATTTTCTTTACTAGTCCTCAAATCATTGCTGACCAAGCAAATAGATAAGATCATTAAGGGTCATGTCATAGTCTGTTTCATAGTAGTCCCAAAGGAACTCACTAAGTGACTTAGAAAGTGATTGAACATCCAACCTTCTTAAGACTTTGACACCCAACTCTCCCGGCTTGTCAATATGTGACTTCATCTCTAAGATGTGATCACACATAGACCTTGCTTGCCATTAGGGCTTGAGTGACCTTGAACTTGTGGGTTAGGGAGAATAATTGGAGGAGGTGGAGGAAGTAAAGTTCCAAGAGATTTGGGAAGATCATAGATGTCTGAACTAGACATCTTTTGGGAGATATTCAAGATAGTTGATCTAAAGTCCTTAATATAACACCCAATATGAAATAATAAGGCTAGGATCCAACAACCTATTTATAACTGGAAGAGGGATGCCGTAATCCGAGTTATAAAATAGTTGAAGGTAGGTAAATGACGATTTACCAATTTCCACCATGAAAAACGAAATAATGTAATTAGGTTTTTAATTGGATTTGAAACTCCTAGATCTTTTGAGATTCATTGAACTTTTCAATGGCATGTTTCAATCTCGAGTGTGCCCTTCAGGTTTTGTGACTGGGATGCCGAGGATCACAAAACAAGGTGTGAAGTAACCATGCAAATATACTTGGTACCCTTAATATTTACCCCTCAATCGATGTGCCGGTTAACCACACGAGCTCCACCGATCCTATGATAAATATTAAGTTACCCTTTGCATACTTTGTTAAATCCAGGTTAGTGTGCCGGTTAACCACACACGCTCCACTAACGGTTTAAACAAAGTGCAAAGTGTAATTTTATGGATTAGCACCTTATTCACATTTTCCTAAGTAACTAAGATTGGGAATTTATAAGTGTTTAGTTACTTAGTATTTATCATTAATACTTTTAATGAAGGGAGAATTATAGTCCTTGTCCTACCCGTTCGGCTAACGACCCTCCACCAGTCAAGGAAGCGGTGGGTGAGAGTGAACACCCATTAAACTGCCATTTTATAGGCAGTAACCTTACACCCCCCTTATAGACCGGCTTCGTGAATGAGGCCTACTAACGGTAAGACTGACTTGCTCTTATACATATATTTATTATTAACTTATAATATTATAAAGTATAAGGGTTGAATTTTAACTTTTAAAATTCTAAGGGCTAACTTGGAATTAAAGTATTCATGGGGAAAACTTTACAAATTCCAAAACTTGAGGGCAAGTTTTGAAAATATTCAAAACTAATTAATTCCATAACTTATGTGTTTAAAGTACTTTTAATTAAAAAAAACTCTTCAAGTTCCATAACTTGAGGACAAGTTATGGAAGACTTTAAACTAATAAAAGAATGTAACTTTTCTTTATTTTTGTAACTTATGGAACTAATTAAGGTTACACATTTTATCATTTAATGAAGTGACTCTTGAACCTCCATAACTTGAGGACAAGTTATGGAGTCATAAAACCATTTAATGAGGACAAGACTCTTCATTTTTGTAACCATTGCCAACTTTTTATGAGTTTTATGAAACTTAAATGTGACTTTTCATATAACTTGAGGACAAGTTACAAAAACACATTTTAGAATCAACTCTTAGATTAAAATGGATTGAAAACACATAATCAGTTAACTTTTCTATTAATCTAATAAACTCATATGAACAAAGATAATTCACATCAATTTTTTTTTCAAGTAATTAGCATAACTTTTAAACTAATACAATTCGATTTTTCAGCTAATTTTGCAAGTATAACAAGAAAACAAGCCTTGGCTCTGATACCACTGATGCGTTTTGAGCATTCTAACACTCCTAAGTGTACATGCAACCCTAAATACCTTGGATCTATGTTTTCTCTATTATACATGCAATTATGAACTTTCCAAGGTATTACCCTATCTAGCATACAATACTTGATACTTGGGTAATCAAATGGATAAAATACATACCTTTGTTTGATGCAGCTTGTCTCCATGAAGCTTGAGTGCCTAGTGCCCCAAGTGTGACACCTCAAATGGTTCACACAACACCAAATGCACATGGAATGACTTGAGAGAAATGGAACACTCCTTGAAATCGTCTAGCCCTCATATTCACACATTAGTGTACGATTTCTTGAGCCATGGGATTCTTTTATATGGTGGCTATTGGGGTTACACCATGTAACTCATAACTTTACCCATTCCTTATGCTCCATGGATTTTAACCTCCATGGAGTATCCATGGGTCACCCCATGGACTTAGTCCAACATAAGGAATCTTGGATCACAAGCCCACATATATAAGAATGAATGATTTACACAATCAACCCATATATTTAATTAGTCTCCTTTTGATCACTTAATTAATTCCAAATTAATTCTTGATCAATACTAATTAAATAACCTTATTAATATATTAGAACTTATAATATATTAACCAACCTTAAGTGTTATTTCTCTCATTATAGTCTATCCAAATGCATGATGCCATGCAACCCAAATGGACCATGCCGGGTCGGGTCAAGTCTTACCAATTATAGTTATGGACTTAGACATTAATCCAATAAGGGCTTCTTATGGCCGAGAATAGAAGGGGAGGGAGAGAAGTGAGAGAAGTGACAAGATGGATGCTTTTTTTACATGAGATTTATCCTAGATATATGATGGATAATTTGCATGGATATCCTCCATGCAAATATTATGTGTCATCTTAGAATTGATTCAACCTTTTCCTTTTTTTTATATTACCGAGAATGGGGGGGGGTGGGGGGGGGAGGGGGGAAGGAAATAGAAAGGGAAGGTCTTGGGCCATACTTGCTTGTGTTCGAAATTGTGAGGCCCAAGTTTCAAGTTTTCGGCCCATTGGGCCCATATGAGGGTTTAAGGCCCAAAATGATGCAGGAATTGGGTTTACGACCCAATGAAGCCCAAGAAGTTAGTTTACGGCTCAATAGGATTTATGAAACTATTTACGGCCCATTAAGGCCCATGATGACAAAGTGAGACATTTTAGGCCCAAGAAGGTCCATGAGAAGTCTTATGGCACAAAATGCTTATATCTAATGAATATAGGTCATATCAAGGTTTAAATAGGGTTGCTTGACCCAAAACAGTCAAATTGAGAGTTTACTGGCCCAATAAGAGGATTCTGGTCCATTCTGAGTTTGAACCGGGTTATTAGGGTTTCAAATGGTTGATTTTGATTGAGCATTGCACTTGACATTAGCTTAGGTTACATTTTATACAAGAGTCGATTTCATGAATACAAAATTTCCTAACCACAAATGCTAGTTGTGACATGGTGGATGTCGCCAACGCATTCCGCACCAGCAAATGTTCCGAGGGGGACAAGGTTAGGCTTGCGTCCTGTTTTCTGAAGGACAGGGAACGTGACTGGTGGGAGAAGGTTAGGAGATATATTGGTGATGATACCGTGTTGGATGCGATGAACTGGGGTGATTTCACGACCTGGTTTAGGGCCGAGTTCGCACCTGTTATTGAGGTGCATCAGCTTGTTAGGGAGTTCCAGGATCTCCGAAAGACGACTGAGACAGTTGCGGAGATTACCGCCAATTTCAGGGAGAGGGCCGTTCTCGTTCCGCAGTATGTGGCGGACGAGGAGATGAAAAAGGACCGATATCATGAGATGTTGAGGAGCGATATCAGACAGTTTTGAGCCGCTCCAGCTGCAGGACGCTAGAGGATATGATAGCGAGAGCTCGTGAGAGAGAGATTGATTTAGAGATGGAGAGAAAGAGGAAGCCAGAGGCGATGTCTGGCATGGAGAGTTTGGGCAAGAGGCCCAAGGTGTCTGACCACAGGTCTAGGGGTCAGCAGAGCCGCGACCGTTGTGGCAAATGCGGCAAGTTGCATGATGGGGTGTGCAAGGCAGGGAGTTCCGGCTGCTTTAAGTGCGGCCAAACTGGGCATAGGATTAGAGATTGTACAGCTACTACCACCACCACTGCAACATCTGATATCATTTGCTTTCATTGCAATTAGAGGGGACAGAAGAAGTCCCAGTGTCCGAGTCTAGCAGCAGCAGGACAGGTGGTGGCACCCGCACCTACCACTTTGAGGATTACAGACGGCCGTCAGGGCCGGGAAAAGGCGCCAGCGGCGAAGAGCAGAGCCTTCCAGTTGACAGTAGAGGAGGCACGTGCAGCCCATGATGTGGTTACGGGTATGTATCTTCTCCATTATCTCTTATTTATTTTTGATTATTACTCATGATGTGTGTTTATGTATAGGATCGTTCCTAGTGAACGACATGTCAGCTATGGTACTGTTTGATTCGGGAGCTACCCGATCTTTTGTGTCGCTCGCACTTAGCAAGCGATTTAGTAGAGCTCCAGGGGAGCTGGATTGCCCACTTGATGTAGAGATAGCCGATGATAGGACCATCAGGGTTGCGAGGGTTCATAGAGGGTGTACGTTGCAGTTATTCGATCAGCAGTTTTCAGTAGATCTGGTCCCTATTCCCCTGCGAGGGAATAAGGTAATAGTGGGTATGGATTGGTTGAGCCCCAATGTGGCAGTGATAGAATGTGAGCAGCAGTTGGTTAGAGTTCGCACTCCCAGTGGGGGAGAGTTAGTGATCCAGGGCGAGAGGCCACAACGCGGACCGAATTTCTGTTCAGCAGCGAGAGCGAGGCGCCATATTCAGCAGGGTTGCGCAGGAGACGTCGCTTATGTCATGGATACCCGAGATAAGGGTAAGGCGACGGTTGATGATGTACCGGTAGTGCGAGAGTACTCGGACGTATTTCTGGAGGAATTACCGGGGATACCTCCAGAGAGACCGGTTGAGTTTCCGATTGACCTGGTCCCTGGTGCGGCTCTGATAGCCAAGGCACCATATCGGTTGGCTCCTCCCAAGATGCAGGAGTTGTCTACGCAGCTGCAGGAGATGCTAGACAAGGGTTTCATCAGGCCGAGCAGTTCACCATGGGGAGCCCCGATCCTGTTTGTGAAGAAGAAGGACGGGTCACATCACATGTGTATCGATTACTGGGAGCTGAACAAGGTAACGGTGAAGAACCATTACCCACTCCTGAGGATAGATGATTTGTTTGATCAGCTGCAGGGAGCATCTTGGTTCTCTAAGATTGATCTACGGTCAGGATATCACCAGATGCGAGTCAGGGATGATGATGTGCAAAAGACAGCTTTTAGGACTCGCTATGGACATTATGAGTTAGTGGTGATGCCTTTTGGGCTCACCAATGCCCCAGCCGTGTTCATGGACCTCATGAACCACGTGTGCAGGCCGATGCTGGATCGGTCTGTAATAGTATTCATTGATGACATTTTGATTTACTCCAAGACTCAGGAGCAGCATGAGGAGCACCTGAGGGAGGTGCTGGAGACACTGAGGAAGGAGAGACCGTATGCAAAGTTCTCCAAGTGTGAGTTCTGGTTGCGCGAGGTGCAGTTCCTTGGGCATCTTGTCAACCAGAAGGGTATTCTGATCGATCCGACCAAGATAAAGGCCGTGATGCAGTGGGAGATTCCGAGGTCTCCATCTGAGATTCAGAGTTTCCTGGGTCTGGCAGGGTATTACAGGAGATTTATACAGGACTTCTCTAAGATTGCAGTTCCGTTGACCCAACTGACCAAGAAGTCGGTGGTTTTTCACTGGGGACCTGAGCAGCAGGCAACCTTTGAGACGCTCAGACAACTATTGTGCGAGGCACTGATTCTCACTCTGCCAAAAGGTGTAGATGACTTTGTAGTCTACTGTGATGCTTCGATCACAGGCATGGGAGCAGTGCTGATGCAGCGAGGTCATTTGATAGCTTATGCCTCGAGACAGTTGAAGCCTCACGAGGCTAACTATCCGACGTACGATTTAGAGCTGGGGGCAGTGGTGTTCGCCCTCAAGATTTGGCGACATTACCTCTATGGGGTCCGTTGTACCATTTACACGGATCACAAGAGTTTGAGGTACCTTATGGATCAGCCGAATCTGAACATGAGGCAGTGTCGGTGGTTAGACATGGTGAAGGACTACGATTATGAGATCCTTTACCACCCATGCAAGGCCAACGTAGTGGCTGACGCCCTAAGCCGCAAGGCGGTAGCGGCCCCGATTCGGGACATCTGTCTGAGGATGACAATGATTACTCCACTATTGGATCAGATTAGAGAGGCGTAGGTTGAGGGCCTGAAGGAGGAGCGTCAGATGTGAGAAAGAATTGTGGGCCGAGTGGCCTAATTTGATTATGATAGCCGAGGGCTGTTGACCCTGCATGGAAGGGTCTGGGTACCGTACTGGGGCGGAGTACGACAAGTATTGATGGATGAGGCCCATAAGTCCAGATTCTCCATCCATCCGGGGGCAACGAATATGTACAGAGATCTTCGACCTGGTTATTGGTGGCCCTGCATGAAGCGGGACGTAGCTTGGTACGTGGAGAGATGCCTGACCTGCAGGAAGGTCAAGGCGGAGCACCAGAGGCCGCATGGCAAGATGCAACTGTTAGACATCCCTGTGTGGAAGTGGGAGGACATTACTATGGAGTGCCCACTTTATACCGATCCAGGGGAGCATCTCAGCCGAGAATTTGGCCGCGATTTACGTACGAGAGGTGGTGGCACGGCATGGAGTGCCTATCTCAGTAGTGTCAGACCGGGATGTCTGTTTTACTTCCAGATTTTGGAAACGGTTTCACGATGAGATGGGTACTCGTCTCCACTTCAGCACCGCTTTCCACCCTCAGACGGACAGACAGAGCGAGAGGACGATTCAGACTCTCGAGGACATGCTTCGAGCATGCGTGTTGGATTTCGGTGGCAGTTAGGATACGTACCTTCCGTTAGCGGAAATTTTGTGACACCAGTCAAATTTAGGTCAAAATTAATTGATCAATAATTGTAATTGGGATGAACAAAGTGGTAGAGATTGTAACAAGGTTTCCAAAAATATAAAGAACACTGAAATCCGAGTTATAACGAAGAAGTTATGACCAATCGAAAATCCACGACAAACCGGCAAAACACTGTTCAGTGTAAAAAGTGAATTTTCGATAAAAGGCTTTTTAGCCTTAACAATATAAATGAAAGTTTTTGAATATGTTAAACCGAGAACGTTCATAAAAAGAACGTAAAAATCTGACTTCGTATGAGGAAGTTATGATTTTTCTAAGTTTCGGTTTAGCAGTAGACAGCTAAAAATTCGAAATATAAATCGATCGATATTTAGCCAACACAAATTAAACGAGAATCGAAGGTCTCATCGAAAGTAGTACAACGGTAAAAAGACAGACGAAAACGGACGTCGGATGAAGAAGTTATGAATTTTTAACGGATTTCCTGTCCCGGTCTGTTAAAAATAATAATATTAAAATAAATCAGAATTAGCTGATGAAGTCTAAACGAAAGTCGTAGAGTATAATTTTACCTACACGTGCATATATAGAACGCCAAAAACGGAGCTCGTATGCGAAAGTTATGAATTTCGCAAGTTTTTGGCACAAAAATCAAGAAATGTTGAAAACCGGGAATTTTCGCATGGACCCTCTTCGGCCACGTCACCCTCGCATGCGAGGCTTCCATGTGTCTGCTACGTGGCGTCTTCTGATTGGACCGCCGTCTCGCGTGGCGCCTTCTAATTCGACCAAAGCCGCGGTCCACTTACCTTCAGACATCTTCGCAGGAGACACCCCTCGGACCCTCGTGGCACCTCCCCATTGGACCGAAGTTCGGTCCACTCAGAAGCCAACACGCGCCTCACACCGGATCCGAGCTTCGTAAACCGCCTTAGACTTCGGCCTCGTGGCCTTCGCAGCTGATGACGCGTGGCTGCTGACTCCTTCCTCGCCCTCGGCAGCTGGCCGGTGACTCACCCTTCGGCCGAACCCTCGCACCCCTATATAAAGGGTGCGAGACTTCTCGGATTTGAGAGGTTTTTCACCCCAAATTTCACCATTTGTCACCTTTTCACCCCCTTAACTTTCTCACGACCCCCAAGGCCCCGGTATCGTGTCTAAAACCCGAAGCAAGCCTCGGAGCCCCGGAATTCTCGAGAAGATAACCTCTTTCCAGTCGAAGTGATGCCCGCATAAAGTCGGTTTTTACTCAAAAACTCATGGTTTCTTCGAGAAAGAGCATCTATAGAAACGAAACGCTGCCCAAATCACCACTTATCAAAGTGAGTTCATACCCCTATAATTTACCTTTTTAATGGTTTTTAAATGCTTTTTAGGGGGGGGGGGGGAATACAAGTTTAACACAATATTAAATTGTGTTAATAACTATATGTGATAATAATCACACAAAGGGTTTCCTTATGCTTTCAAGGATTACCAAATACTTCCAAAATGACTTAAAGCCATGTTAAATCTTTAAAGTCATGTAAACTCCGTTAAAATTCTTTGAAAAAGGTTTTATAAACTATTTCAAATTATAAATGCCAAAATCATGTTTATATATGTATAAATATATAAATAAGATTTGAAGGGCTTAGGACTAATGAATTATCTTATTTCCTTTTCCTTGTTTGGATGTGGAATTAAGGTTGTGTTATTTTTCCGAAGGTCGTTTCCTTCTTAATTATATATATATATATATATATATATATATATATATATATATATATATATATATATATATATATATATATATATATATATATATATATATATATATATATATATATATATATATATATATATATATATTATACATATATGAATATAAAAGGTTACTTCATTCGGTATCATTACCTTTGTATCATGCTGAGCAAAGGTGTTCATCCATGAGAAATCGTGCTAATCAGATAGAACATATGAATTATAATAGGTATAATTTATGATTCAAAATTAAATATACAAGTATGATTCATGATTGTATACTTTCCAAGGAAATTACCAAAATTCATTTAACTATACCAGGATATGTATAATACCTTTAATATATGAACAACATATTAAAGAAGTAATAATACATCATACCGGGTTTGCATTAACAAAGGTACAAATACAACGTACCAGGGTTAGCAATCACGGGGTAATAATACATCATACCGGGTTTGCATTAACAAAGGTACAAACACAACGTACCAGGGTTAGCAATCACGGGGTAATAATACATCATACCGGGTTTGCATTAACAAAGGTACAATACAGAGTACCAGGGTTAGCAATCACGGGGTAATAATACATCGTAAATCTCGTTGAAACAATAAATTTGTGAGACTCTTCATGGTGTACTTATCTAAGTACGACCTTAAGTCCTGACTTATTAACCAGAATCTCTTGTAGGGAGAGCGTGAATTTGTGTATAGATCTATATGGGACTGACAATCCCACACCTTTACTGTTCGCTACAGTTTGGCCGGCAGGCCTAGGGTGTCAAATATCATATCGTTTCCGACGCCTGAAGAATGTCGCAGCAGGCATATCAGTCATATTAGTATGGTTAATAGAACTCACATGGATAAAACAATGAGTAAATTACTAAGTAATATACTTCTCTTAAAACAGTAAGAAAAGATAATTACATCCTGACCATGTATACCTTCTGTTAGTTTTTACTTATAGTAAAAACTACGTATCATGAAATCAAGTATGTTAAATATACTTGTACTTCTAGTTTTGAACATTTAAAACCACAAGGCAGTATTATGGATAATATAATATTTTCCAGGATTAATACTAAGGTTTTACTGTAAAACGGATATAACTAAGAACACTTTTACAAATGAAACGGTTTATGGGATTAAACCACTTTTACAAATGAAACAATTTATGGAATTAAACTACTCTTACAAAGGAAACGGTTTATGGGATTAAACCACTTTTACAAAGGAAACAGTTTATGGGATTAAACCACTTTTACAAATGAAACGGTTTATGGGATTAAACCACTTTTACAAATGGGAACTTAGTCATTCACTTTCTGTAAGCTAGTATAACAAAAAGGACCTTTAGTGGTTAATTCTATAATTCCTTAGTTTTTACATTAGAGTTATACATAAGTAATATCCGGTTGACAGTGAAATGTGTGACTTCCGCCTTACTTCCTGTTCCTTGTTTGGTTGTGGGCTTAGGGCAGATACACCCATTTAACTGTCCATTCGATATTGGGTTATATAAAATTAGTATAAACTAAGTAATTATAGAGGGAAACTATTGAGGTTATCAATCTATCACCTTAGGAAATATAGGATTTTCTGGAGGAACCAGTGAACTTTTCCAAAGAACTTAGAGTATACTTAACAGAACTAAAATACTTATGAACTCACCAGCTTAAATGTTGATCTACTCTTTCCAAATAACTTGTATTCTCAGGAATACAGTAAACAGGTACACTCCCGAAGCTTTTGAGAAGGCTACCTAGTACCGTACCGCGACTCTTGTCTTCTACTGTACCTACTTTGGTGTTTGAATATGTAATGTTTAAACACTTATGTAAAACTTATACTTTTTAATGCAATGGTTGTTTGTACTTTGATTACTATATTGCATGTGTTGTGATACTTACCTGAAGTCCTCCACCCTCGAACGTTTCTGCCGTTCTGGTTTGGGGGTGTGATAATTTTCGTATAACAACAGTTACCACTCCAGTATAGACCGGCCTCCCTTCAAGATGCTTTACAGGAGGAAGTGTAGGACCCCAATCTGTTGGGGTGAGATCGGTCAGAGGGTCATGGGGAGTACGGAGGTAGTACTGAAGACTACAAAGAGGATACAGCAGGTCCGATGCAGGCTTCAGACTGCCCAGAGTCGGCAGAAGAGTTACGCCGACAGACGGCGTTCAGACTTGGAATTTCAGGTGGGCGACATGGTCCTCCTGAAAATCTCACCCTGGAAGGGTGTTATACGGTTTCAGAAGCGGGGCAAGCTGGGCCCCAGGTACATCTGCCCCTTCAGGGTCATGGCCCGGGTGGACAAAGTGGCATACCGATTGGATCTTCCAGCCGAGCTCAGTCAGATCCACAACATTTTCCATGTTTCTCAGCTTCGGAAGTTCCTAGTAGATGAGACAGCGGTTGTACCCTTGGACGACATTCGGGTTGATGACAGCCTGAATTACATTGAGAAGCCAATGACGATTCTGGATCGTAAGACGAAGGAGCCGAGAAATAAGAGAGTCGAGTTAGTGAAGGTACAGTGGCAGCACCGAAAGGGTTCAGAGTGGACTTGGGAGTCCGAGGAGGAGATGAGGGAGCACTACCCGGAGCTGTTTCCGGATTCAGTAGCAGCAGACTTCGAGGACGAAGTCTAATTCAAGTAGGGGTGAATTGTAACATCCGTCTCTCGAGGTATTATGTAGACTATGTAGCTTAATATTAGCTTTGGGCTAACACTTGGACAATGGACCTTTAGGGGTGGACCTTAGAAAAAATGGGCCAAGAAGTTGGGTTGCCCATAAGCCGTACGCTGGGCGTAACCTGGCATACGCGGGGCGTAGTGGTACATTGGATTCGAAGGACTCGGGGCGTATGCGCAGCGTACCAAGAGGTACGCCCAGCGTATGCGGGTAAATGCCAAACCCTAATTTTTAGGGTTTAAGAGATATAAATACCCCATTATAGCCTCCCCTCTAGCCTCCTCACCAGTCCCTCATCCCCAGAAAACCCTAATTTGCCTCTTACTACATTGTTGTGTGTGCTTGACCTTTTTGAGTTCATTTTTGTGAAGAAAGGCTTGGAAGAAGTGAAGAGAAGTTGGAGGAGAAGCACTTGAGTATCTTGAGCTCAAGGATCTGGAACAAGTTCATCTTTAGGCACCCAAAGGAGGTATAAAGCTCCAACCTTTCCTACTAGAAGTATAGATCTAGGGTTTTGAAGCTTTGGACCTTTTTAGGTCCAAAGAATGGATCTTGTTCATGCAACTTTGTTTTTGAGCTTAGGGTTGCCACCCTTGAAGCTCAAAGTGTCCCTTAAGCAGTAAAGTTGCAAGCTTTGAAGCTTTTATGTAGCCATGCATGAGATCTAGCCATTTCCATGGAAGTTTATTGCTATTTTTGGAGTTGGGTTCATTTGGTGGGTTGCAAGCCATCAATTGATCGACTTTATGGGTTAGGATGAAGTATTGGACTTAGATATGTAGTTTGGACGTAGTGTCTTAAGGGATTAAGCAGTTTTGGAGAAAATTGCTTAACAGGAGAGTACGTTGGGCGTACACGCCAGTACGCGCAGCCTACAAGCCATTCAAGCAGTACGCATAGTGTACAGAAGGGTACGCTCAGCGTACGCTCAGACAGTGGGCTTTATGTTATTGGGCCTCGGTTTCGGCCAGGCTTTGGACATAGCAGTTGTTGGGTCATGATGGGCCTTCAGAAGTCAGTCAAGGGCCCACGGGCTAGTTGGGCTTAAGAGGAAAGCCCATTTGAGGAATTGGTCCATTTTGAGACTTTAATGGTCTTTAATGAGTTTGGAAGGATTAGAAAGGATTGGGCCTAGGTTATAGTCCAAACTAAATAGAAAGGGGTAAAACAGTCATTTTACCCTTAGAAAGACTCTCAGTTTTGACTAAGTATTATTGTATAGAGTTATCCGAGGAGTCGTGGGAGCAGCCAGCAGAGATTCCTCACGCACGAGTTCAACATTCTGTTTGAGAGGTGAGTCTTCTCCTGTAGGAGCGGGTCTAAGGCACCAAGGCCGGCCCGTTAAAATGTGATTATATGTGCCGTGGTTAGCCCGATGTAGGTTTCATGTTCCAGACTCCGGTCTGATGCCGGGCGGGCCCGATGCAGTTAGAATGCTTGATGTCTTTGTGACTCTTGCATGTGCATGGTTATGTGTTCCGGATTTAGGCTCGATGTCGGTGCAAGCCCAAGGAATGTTAGCTTTCATGTTATGTTTATGTTTATGTTTATGCTATGCTTGTTGATATTTTATGTATACCAGACTTCGGTCCGATGCCGGGCGGGGCCCGATGCAGGGGTGGGGCCCATGTTATGCCAGACCTCGGTCCGATGCCGGATTCGTCCAATGCCGGGCGGGGCCCGATGCAGTGGGCTAGGCCCAATATGTGATTATGTGTATGGTATGTGGTAGTTTGGGGGAACTCACTAAGCTTTGTGCTTACAGTTTTCAGTTTTGGTTTCAGGTACTTCAGCTAGCAAAGTGTAGGGCTCGGGATGATCACATGGCACACACCACAGTTTTTCTAGCCTGGGAGATTTACTCTGATATTTGTTATGAGTTTATGATATGTTGACAGATACTATGATATTTTGATATACTTGGTTTATGATTTTATATGATAACGATGACATTTATGGATTAATAATGTTTTAAAAAGGAAATTTTTGGTCGGTATTTTTGGGATGTTTCAGTACGAAGGGATTTAATGAAAACCCTAATTTCGGGTTGGACAATATATAATCATCTTTATGGCTCATAAAACCCTCATTTCTCAGCCTCCACTATCCTTATAGCATCATGCACGAAATCCTAAGCTTCTCCTTTGTGTTTTGACCTCATCGTGTCAACGGCACGTGTTATGGTCCATATTCAAGAAGTAGAAGCTTGGTGCAAGGTGGGGGATCAAGGAAGAGCCTGTGGATCTTGATTATCTGGTTTATTTCTAGCTTGGTTGAGGTAAAAAGCTATGAACTTGTTCATTAATGGCTTAGATCTATATATACAAGTTTTGGTCCCTTTTTGTCTCCATAAATGAGATCTAGTGGTTTGGTACCACTCCAGGAGCTATGAGTGGCCACTCTTAGTGTTTCTAAGGTTCAAGATTCATAAAGTTGACACCTTTAGGGTTTATAATCCCCAATGCATGAGATTGTGTCCATTTGGTGAAAGTATAATGCTATACCTTGAAGTTAGGTTCTTTTGGGGCATGCAAAGTCACAAAGTTAGTGACTTTATGGTTCTAGACACTTATTAGGACTGAAATTTGTGGTTTGGACTTCTGGATCTAAGCATTAAGAGCTTAATGTAGAGTTTGGATAAATGGGTGAGTACGCTGGGCGTACAAGTCTGTATGCGTAGCATACAAGCCAAATAGCGTGTACGCTTAGCGTATAGTTGAGTACGCCCTGCGTACTCAGCAGATTGGGCCTCAGATCGTTGGGATTTGGTTTGGGCCATTCTTATGAGTCTTGATGTTGTGGGCCATCAGAATTCAAGTGTTTTGGGCTAGGAATGTTTTGGACCTTGGTTTAAGACCCACGATAGGGTTTGGGCCCAATTTGGAAAATTGGGCCATAATTGGGACTTGGGTAATTAATGAGATTTTGGGCTTTTGGATTGTTGGATTGGGACATGGCTTTGGGCCAAGTTATAGAGAGGGTAAAAAGGTCTTTTATCCTAGTAGGACACTTAGTGTGGGTCGGATCCGATTATTGATGGATGATTATCTTGTGATTGATAGCGCGAGGATTCTTGCGGGCTAGCAGTCGGAGATTCTTTCTGTGAGATTCGGCAGTGCAAGGTGAGTTTTCCTCATTGTACTTTTGGATCGAAGGCACCAAGGCCAGCCCTTTGGATTATTATCCTGGTTTATTGCATGTTGGTATTCTATAGTGATCTGTTAGATCTGTATCCTGGTATATAGGATGATCCTATGCTTAGTGATCTGTAGGATCCACCTGATTGTCTATTGACTAGTTATGTGTTTAGTTGTGTATATGCCGACGTGGTGTGGGTGGGTTGAGACTGTATTGCTTTGTGCTGACAGTCAACAAACCCGGTAATGTTTATATCGATATGTTGTTATGGTTTACTGGGCTTATATGTGTTTTGATATGGTATATGTTGATATGTGATGGTGTGTTGGCTTGAGGCGGTCCTATTGTGTGCTGAAGGCCAAGAGACCCAGGGAGGCCCAGATAGACTACATGCCAGAGGGGCGTACCAGTCAGGCCGAAGGCCCAGAGAACGGTCCAGATTGGCTGAAGGCCCGGTGAGACGGTCCAGTCATGTTGAAGGTTTTGTGAGCGGTCCAGATAGTTTGTAGGCTAATGGGGCATTGCAGTCAGGCTGAAGGCTCTGTATGCATGCTGTTTTTTGGTGTATGTTATTTTTTTTTGTGGTGGTATTTTGGGGGAACTCACTAAGTTTTGTGCTTACAGTTTCAATTTATTGTTTCAGGTACTTTAGAGGACTGTGGCAAGGCGAAGGCGTGACCATACACATCCTTGGTTTTACGTCCGAATGGATCTTGCGAGACTCTGATTTTAAATAATGTTTTGGAAATACTAATTTTGTAAACACTTTTATTAGAAAAAGGGTCGTTTTGAAAAGTTTAAATTTGTTGAAAATTTTGGAATGTTACAAGTTGGTATTAGAGCCTTGGTTTGAGTGAATTGGAGGAACACTCGTGTGAATCCAATCTCAAACTAAGGAAAAAGATTTTTCAAATAATTTTCTAATAGATTTCAAAATAATCAAGCAGGATGCGATGTCTAAGATCAACCGGAGCTAGTAAGTAGACCCCAAATTACCACACAATTATTTGAGATTATGCTTTGATATGTTAGAACAACATGCTAGTATTAGGATAGGGATCTTCAGGAACTGTATGATAGAACTGCCTGTTATATGATGCCTTATCTATTATAGAATCCTTGATTGATTGTTGTATGACTCTTTCATGTGTGAACTGGCTATTGAGTGAATACGCTAACTCATATGCTACATGGTTTAAATGATCTTAGGATAAGGGGTTTGGTCCTGCTGCGCAGCTCTTGTCTGAGTCCAACTATTGTGGTATTGAATCTTTTAGCCTAATATTGTTAAAACTGTGAAGCATGTGATTATATTAGTGCGATAGTCATCTGGCACCAATGGAGGGTCATGTGGTAGTTAGTGGTAGGGTGAGTTGTGTGGGGTCGGCCAGCCAGTTGTGTTATTAGATGAGGAGGCAATGGTTTCCTTAGAGTGGGTGTGGTTCATAGCAATTCAACATGAGGAATTATTACCCACTCTTGAGAGAGTGAGGGCAGGGTAAAGGTGCACCCGAGATGCTGGGAGATAGAGATAGAGAGGTTTCGTATGAGGATTTGTCCGATTTTATTGTGTTTTAGTGCCAGTCGGATCCTCTGCTCGAATGATGCTTGCTTTGTGATTTGTGGGACCCATGTCTATGTGAGTTAACCATCAAATGAATACATTAAATTACATGCAATGAAGGTTAAATAATCTTAGAATGAAGGACTTGGGCCTATTGCGCAGCTCTTGTCTAATTCCAACCGTTGTAGGTTTGAGTCCTTTAGTTAAAAGGTTATTTAAGCTTTGTTGCATGTAATTGTATTCATGAAGTGGTTAGATGACATTGGTAGGTGTTCTTCAGTAGCTGATGGCAGAGGAGGTGTGGGGGGAGTCCTAGGAGAGCCTAGGAAGTATTTTTAGTGTGGTCGTTTTGCTGTGGAGCAAGGTATTGGGAGTATTTTATGGATAGGTCCTAAAGGACCCGAGATGATCCTTGAGGAAAGTATGGATAGGTGTGGAAGGTAGTATTGGGCCCTTACTATTGGAAGCACATGATCGATACTCGAATCGAGGAGAGTTTTGGGGATTCTAAGGACAGGCGGGGGTGATAGCATGGTTGGATACCATGATTCGTGGTAGGGGCTCTATATATGTCAATCTTTGGTTATGGTTGCCTGGGCATGAAGTCGGGTCTAGAAACTGTTTTGGGGCCCTAGTGACGAACTCGATTTAGGTTTTTTGGTGCAGACCTAGATGAGCTTGTTGGTGGAGGTCTTGAAGGTTTCGCTCGAGGTTGTGTATTTGAGTCGCGGGACTCAAGAATGGAATGACCATTATGATCGGCTTAGGGATTGTAGTTGGGAGTAGAATGGTTGATTGATGGTTTGGTATGTCGTTATCCATGGTAGGGGATTCTGCCCTTTTCGTTTTCCGAGTTTGGGAAAGGAGTGAACAGGCTTGTAACCTTTAGGGTCGGGATGTCAGCCCAGCTTGGGGTCTGTTGGTCGTAGGGTTGGCGACAATATGTCAATGCATGGTTCGAAGGTGGATTGATGTGTTATGGGTGCTTTGTTCGGTAATTAAGGGTCCGTGTTCTCGGGTTATAACATGACAGATATCAGATCGTCAGTTGGGATTACAGGCAAGGAGGGCACGTTTGGATCGTAAATCGATAGTTACTTACGCTTTTGGGTGAAATCCTAAATGATAAGAGGCAATGATTGGAAAAGTTTTAGAGGTATTCAGTTGAAACTCATGATTCTATTAGGATTGGCTGATCCCTGTCTGGAAGGTCATCCCGCGTATGTTATTCATTCCAGAGTTAGAAATGGTGGTACCTGCATAATCCGGTTTGAGTTATGATTTGGTTTCAACACTAGTGGGTGGTGGTTCGAGCCCTAAGTGGGGGAGAACTATGATTCTCAGCTTAAGTATCAATCATTGAGGGAATTGTCAGTTCACTATTTGGATTGCTGTTTTTAGATTAGTTTGGGAAAATATTGATCGCTGAATCATTTCCAGAGGCGGGTATGTTCAGTTCTGGGTGGGTTTTGATTCTCTGGATTGGACCATTGGTCATTGAGTTCATCATTCAGCGGAGATTCTCCGAAAGATTCAAGTGGTGACAGTTAAAGTTCAAGGAATGTGTCAACCTACGATCAAGTTCAGTATGTTTTATGTTCCTTTGGCCTTGGGGTATGTTTACCTTCTCTGGGGTGTGGAATTTTGGTTATAGCAAGCTCAGGTTTTTGGTAGCATTCAGGAAGCCTTCGTGAGCTATGTGTATATTTGTGGAATCTATTCAACCTTAATTTAGGTATGAGGTCTTGTTCCGATAATTCATGGGGTTGTCTTCTGATGGTGTTTGAGAGTTGTCGTCTCGTTGGAACGATGGTATTTCTTCCTGGTTTGGTCGAGTTTATGGTTTTACTAAGGATGTGCATTATGGTAAATTCATGATATGTTGCCGAGAGGGATGTTTATGGGCTGTGGGCCCAATAATCATGATTGCTTATTTCTCCTGCTTGTGGTACCTTCGGTATTGGCGCATTGATGGAAGTCAGGGAAAACTCTCAGATCAGTTAGGTTAGATAAAATGAACAATTAAGGGTTTTTGGGAGTATCAGTCAGGTATCAGAAAGTATCTATGGAATGTATGTATTATCTTTCCGTTTGTTCGCAAGCTGTTGTTAGGGGTTTGATTATCAGGTTGGGAATCGGTTATGAAGTCGCGAATCATAAAGTTCCTTATGAATGTCTTGAATGGCTTTTTTGCGTCGGGGTACACCTTAGTTGATAGGGGTTAGATGCAATGCGGAAATTCTTGGAATGATCATCTTTACTCGTTGGAGCAGTGGTTGGTAATGGCATGGAAGAGAGTCAAGGGTTATTTAAGGTTTTGGTACATCATATGGATTTGGATTTGGGAGAGGTTCGCGATCGATATGTTGAGGATCATTTATGCATGTTTTTGCCGGTGTCTCCAGTCAGGGACTGGGGGTAGGTTCATGGATGGACGCTCATCAGTCTTAGGGAAGATTTATGATAAAGTTTTATGAGCGCGCACTTTTTTGAGTTGGCTTTTGGTGGAAAATCACGTTTGGAATCACGATTGTTGTAACGCCCCGATTCTTAGGTATTGATTTAATGTGTGAGTTTTTGATTTCAAGGGCTACTCGACGAGTTGATTGCCCTACTCGTCGAGTAGCAGCGGGTTGGTCCACGTATTTTAATGACCTACTCGCCGAGTCCAAGAAGGGACTCGACGAGTAGGAGCTGGCAGATGAAACCCTAAATCTTGGGGTTTTGCACCCTATTTAAAGGATCATTGGCCTCCACCAGCCTCCCCTTTACTGCCCCTTGTCCCTCTCAAACCCTAAATCGTGTGTGTGTGTGTGTTCTTTGGTGTGTTCAAGCTTGGAGGAGGAACTTTGGAGAAGGAAACACTTGGGGAAGCAAGGAAATCAAGGCTAGGAACTCGTGGGGAGTTAAGAGATTCATCAGTTGTCACTCTCTGGAAGGTATTAAGCTGTTCCTTTAGCTCATCTCTCTTTTAACCTCTTTTGGATGGGTTTTATGAAAGGCTCCCCATGTTTAAGCTAAGATCTGAAGTTGTAACTTCAGATCTGGACTCCCTTTGACCTCTAGATCCATAAAGTCATCAGCCTTGCCTAGTAGGAGCCTTCCCTCAAGTGTGAGACTTCATTACAAGCTTAGTTTTTCCATTTAAGGGTCTTAAAGCTTTGCATGCACGTAAAGTTTGCGACTTTACGTGATAAACATGTCCTAGAAGCTTGGATCTGTAATCTGGAACCTTGCCATGGCTTGAAAAGCGTCTGCATGGATGAAGGTCTGCAAGGACTCAGCGAGTTGGATGAACAACTCGGCGATCCCGTCGAAGATGGTCATGAACTCGACGAGTTGAATGAAAAACTCGGCGAGTCTGTTAAAGATTGCCTTGAACTCGGCGAGTCGTTCGAAGACTCGGCGAGTCGGCTAGGGTTTCTCCCAATTCTTGGACACATATGAACTCGACGAGTTAAAGGGGAACTCGACGAGCCAATCCAGGATTTCACGACTTCTCGAGTTTAGGGAGGACTCGACGAGTCGGTGAACTGCACTCGACGAGTCTAGTCAACATGGACTGTTGACTTTGACTGTGGACTTTGACTTGGACCAAGGGTTGACCAGTTGACTTCTGAGGGTATTCTGTTAATTTGGAGATTTATGAAAAAGGGTTTTATGGTAACTATAGGTGGTGGAGCTCGTGCTGGTGATCCGGGAGTTTAGCTTTCTAGTTTTAGACGACAGTTGCAAGCTGAGTTATCCTCATTATACTAAGGGGTCTAACGCACCAAGGCCGGCCCATTGGATGTGTTATGCTAGCAGTATTGGATGTTGAGTATGAGTCAGTGTTGCATGTTAGTGGTTATTCCAGTTAGGTGGATCTGTAGGACTACCTATGATGTTATATGATTATTGCATGCTCAGTAGTTATGTTATATGTTACATGTTATGTGGGTTGGGTTGAGGTTTTACTGCTCCGTGCGGTAGCCAACAAACCCTAGAGTATTCCAAATGTGAGCTGAGGGCCCGGTAGGCATTCCAGACTCATACTGAGTACTCAAGAGCATTCCAGATACGAGCTGAGGGCCCGGTAGGCATTCCAGACATGTACTGAGGGTTCGATGGCATTCCAGATACCAGCTGAGGGCCCGGTAGGCATTCCAGACTCGTACTGAGGGTTCAGGGGTAATCCAGCTCGTAAAGCTGTGGACCCATCGTATGCTGTTTCAGTTTGTTATGATATGTTATTACTGATATGGTTATGTGGACTGTATGTGTATCGGTATTTTGGGGGTAACTCACTAAGCTTTCGGGCTTACAGTTTCAGTTTATTGTTTCAGGTACATCTGGGGATCGCGGCAAGGCGAAGGCATGATCGTACAGCTCCTCACATTATGTTTATGTTTCTGGGAATACTCTGATAAATAACATTTTGAAAACAAAGTTGTAATGTTTTGATGAACTTGACATGTTTTAAAAAGTTTAAATTTGTTTGAAATTTTTGGGCGTTACAAGTTGGTATCAGAGCCTTGGTTTGAGTGAATTGGAGGAACATTCGTGTGAATCCAGTCTCAAATCAAGGAAAGATTTTCAAAATGGTTTTAAATGGTTTTCAAAATAAGTAAAAGAGGATGCAGGGTGTACGATCAGCCGGAGCCAGTAAGTAGACCCCAAAATACCATACAGTTATTTGATTATGTGATATGTTAGAACATCATGCTAGAGGGAGGCTAGGAATCTTCAGGAATTGCATGATAGAATTGCCTGATTATATGATGCCTGATAGCCTAGGGTTTTCCTTATATGAAATTGACATCATTACTGTAGTTGCTCAGTGTATGCATTATGGTTATACATAATTAAGATCTTATAGCCTGAGAATGTTTGATTTAGCCTTATGTTCTGTTCTTGTTTGATTCAGAGCTTATGGTAGGGTTGGATATTCGAAAGTCTATAGGGTCCATCATTATGTATGGCTAGCATACACTAGTGCTGCAGGGTTGGTGGAAGTTTCAGGCATAGGTGGGTTATGTGAGAGGCCGGTAGGCCAGTTATGAAATATTTAGCATTCCTCTAGGAGTGAGGATTGAGCGCTCGCCATGTTGTGTATCCAGTTAGGGCGTTGTGGTGATACTTGAGACAAATGTGGGTAGGTGTGGAAGGTAGTAGGCGCCCATACTACTGAAAGCACAGGACCCACACACGTAGCAAGGATGTCACAACCCCTAGGGTTAGTAGAGAGTTGGCTCCCAATTATTTGTATGGATTATCTGATATCTTGTGGTATGTTTCAGAATGGTGATGATGAGGCGCTTCGTGGCTGGATCCGGTTCGGGATCAGGATCAGGGGACAGAGGCCAGGAGGGGCGAGCAACACCTGAGCCGGTGGTGCAGATGGGCACAGAGGAGTTGGATGCCAGGATTCGAGAGATCCTGCATGATGAGGTTGCTGCTGCATTCCGGGATCAGTTACCGGAGATGTTCGGGTCGATTAAGACCGCCATGGTGGAGTATTTTGATGAGCGCTACGCAGCCCTTGCAGAGACAGCTGCCGCAGCAGCTGCATCAGCTGTATCAGCGGCAGGGGGAGGAATTGGTAGAGGTTTTCAGTACAGGGACTTCGATAACACGAAGCCCCCTACTTTTGATGGGACGCAGGATCCCATCAAGGCTATGAGATGGATTTCGGATGTGGAGGGGTGTTTCTTCACCTGCTCGTGTCCTGCTGACCAGAAGGTCAGGTGTGCTCTGAACCTGCTTAGGTTTGGGGCCAAGGACTAGTGGAGACTTGCGACTGGGTCGTACACTGATGATTAGAGAGCTGCTGTTACTTGGGAGCAGTTCAGGGACATGTTCCGTGCCCGCTATATTCTGCGGGTTGAGCAGGAACGTTTGGCACAGGAGTTTCTGAGTTTGAGACAGGATGGGGAGTCAGTGACGGAGATCACCCGGATGTTCACTGAGAGGGCGATGTTTTACCCGGAGTTTGCTTCAGAGCAGGCTCAGATGACCCGTTATCTGAGCATGCTCAAGACGGATATCCATCATTTTGTGTCTACCCAGCGATGTGATACTCTTCTAGAGTTACAGGAGGCCGCCAGACGGCGTTAGTTGGAGATTGAGCAGCAGTTGAGAGAGCATCGGCAGGCCCCGACACATCCTCAGCCGGCGCCGAAGCGGTCTAAGACCGCTGATACTAGGACCGGGGGTCAGCAGAGCCGCACTTGTGGGAAGTGTGGCAAGGGTGATTCTGGTGTGTGTCGAGTTGGTAGTGGGTGCCACAGGTGTGGCAAGGAGGGGCATTACGTAAAGGACTGTCGCCAGGCCGCCCCAGTTCAGGGTATGAGGTTATGCTATCACTGCGATCAGGTTGGCCACATGAGGGCCAACTGTCCACTACTTTCCGCCAAGCCTGCACAGGCTCCTGCGCCGGCTATGTTGAGGATTACCGATGGGAGGCAGGGCAGAGCAGAGCCTCCGAAGGCTCAGGGACGCGCATTTCAGCTTACGGCCGAGGAGGCCAAGGCAGCACCGGATGTGGTTGCTGGTATGTTTCTATCCTTTATCTCATTTACTATATCTATTGTATGCTTATCTGTTGTACCCGTGATTAGGTACGTTTCTAGTGAACTCCTTGCCTGCTTTGGTTTTGTTCGACTCGGGGGAGAGTCGGTCTTTTGTATCTCAGACTTTTAGTAGGGAGTTCAGAGTGCCAGTAGGCGAGCTAGATTGTCCGTTGCGAGTTTCTATTGCCAACGAACACGGGGTTTCTGCTTCTTCAGTTTATCGAGGGTGTGACTTGGAGATTTTCGGGGTGTCCTTTCCGATAGATTTGATTTTGATCCCCATGGGGGAGGTGTGCGTGATTGTAGGCATGGATTGGCTCGGTCGGTTCGATGCTATGATTGATTGCGAGGGCCAGCGAGTGGTAGTTCGAACCCCAAGTGGGGGAGAACTGATTGTATATGGCGAGGGCACCAGAGTGGGATCAGGGTTTTGCTCAGCTGCCAGGGCTCGACAGTACATTCAGCACGGGTGTGCGGGTTATCTAGCGTATGTGGTAGATACGTGAGTTAGGGATCAGATTTCGGTTTCCGATGTATCGGTGGTCAGGGAGTTTGTAGATGTGTTTCCGGAGGAGTTGCCAAGAATACCTCCAGAGAGGCAGGTCGATTTTAGGATCGACCTGGTGCCAGGTGCGGCCCCTATTGCTAAGGCGCCGTACCGATTGGCACCACTAGAGATGCAGGAGCTGTCGTCGCAGCTACAGGAACTGTTGGGCAAGCAGTTCATTCGACCTAGCAGTTCTCCATGGGGAGCGCCAATTCTTTTTGTCCGAAAGAAGGATGGTTCGCACCGGATGTGTATTGATTATCGGGAGTTGAATAAGTTAACGGTGAAGAACCGTTACCTACTCCCGAGGATAGACGATCTCTTTGATCAGTTGTAGGGCGCATCTTGGTTTTCCAAGATAGACTTGAGGTCTGGGTATCATCAGGTCAGGGTCAGAAAGGAGGACGTAGAGAAGACCGCGTTCCAAACTCGTTATGGACATTACGAGTTCGTGGTGATGCCGTTTGGGCTCACCAACGCGCCAGCAGTGTTTATGGACCTGATGAATCGGGTTTGCAGGCCGATGCTCGATCGTTTGGTTATTGTGTTCATAGACGATATCTTGGTGTATTCCAAGACCCGAGAGCAGCATGAGGAGCATCTACGAGAGCTTTTGGGAGTTCTGAGACGAGAACGGCTGTACGCCAAGTTCTCGAAGTGTGAGTTTTGGTTACGAGAGGTCCAGTTCCTCGGACATCTCGTTAACCAGGAGGGGATTTTGCTCGACTCGACCAAAATCGAGGCGGTTATGCAGTGGGAGATTCCGAAATCTCACTCAGATATTAGGAGTTTTCTGGGATTGGCAGGGTACTACCGGAGGTTCGTACATGATTTCTCCAAGATTGCAGTACCCCTTACTCGTCTGACGAGGAAGGGGGTGGATTTCCGGTGGGGCCCCGAGCAGCAGAGGGCGTTTGAGACCCTCCGTCAGCGTTTGTGTGAGGCACCAGTCTTGACTCTTCCGGAAGGAGTCGAGGATTTTGTGGAGTTCTGTGATGCATCCATCACAGGTTTCGGGGCGGTCCTCATGTAGAGAGGACGAGTGATAGCCTACGCATCGCGGCAGCTGAAGCCGCATGAGACGAGATACCCTACTCATGACTTGGAGCTGGGGGCGGTGGTGTTCGCCCTCAAGATATGGAGACATTACCTCTATGGGGTCCGCTGTACCATTTACATGGATCACAAGAGCTTGAGACATATCATGGATCAGCCGAACCTGAACATGAGGCAGCGCAGGTGGCTGGATGTAGTCAAGGACTACGATTGCAAGATCCTTTACCACCCTGGTAAAGCGAATGTGGTTGCGAATGCTTTGAGCCGCAAGTCAGCTGGGTCTTCCACCCCCACGGTATGTATGAGGATAGCAGTGGATTCTCCGCTTGTGATTTTGATCAGAGATGCCCAGGTAGAGGGCATGCGACCGGAGAATTGGAAGCTGGAGAGGATCAAGGGTGAGAATACCCGGTTTGTGCAGGATAGTCGGGGACTATTGACCCGATACGGTCGGGTTTGGGTTCCGATGTCTGGTGGGGTTAGGCGGACGGTTATGGAGGAGGCTCATAAGTCTCATTTCTCTATTCACCTGGGGGCCACCAAGATGTACCGGGATTTGAGTTTGAGCTATTGGTGGCTGTGCATGAAGCGAGAAATCGCTTGGTACGTCGAGAGGTGCTTGACCTGTAGGATGGTCAAGGACGAACATCAGAAGCCGCATGGCAAGCTGCAGCCCCTGGAGATCCCCATGTGGAAATGGGAACATATCACAATGGATTTTATTACCAAGTTGTCGAGGACGGCGAAGGGGTTTGATGCTATATGGGTCATCGTGGATCGATTGACCAAGAGTGCCCATTTCTTGGCTATACGGGAGAGCTCATCGGCCGAGAAATTGGCCGAAGTATACGTTCGCGAGATCGTGTCTCGCCATGGGGTTCCCGTTTCCATTGTCTCTGATCGGGATGTCAGGTTTACCTCCCGCTTCTGGCAAAAGTTCCATGAGGAGCTGGGTACGCGGTTGCACTTCAGCACAACATTCCACCCGCAGACAGACGGCCAGAGCAAGCAGACTATTCAGACCCTCGAGGACATGTTGAGGGCGTGTGTCATTGATTTCGGTGGGAGTTTGGATTCTCACCTACCGCTTGCGCAGTTCGCCTACAACAATAGCTATCATTCTAGCCTTGGTGCCCCACCATTCGAGCTGTTGTACGGGCGGAGATGTCACACCCCGGTTTGTTGGGGTGAGGTTGGCCACAGGGTGATGGGTAGGACGGAGGTGGTCTTGCAGACTACCGAGAAGATTCAGCAGATTAGGCAGCGGTTGCAGACCGCTCAGAGTCGGCAGAAGAGTTACGCCGACCGGCGCCGCTCCGAGTTAGAGTTTCAGGTCGGTCACATGGTACTCCTGAAGGTCTCAGCCTGGAAAGGCGTGATCCGCTTCAAGAAGAGGGGAAAACTGGGTCCCCGATATATTGGGCCGTTCAGGATCATTTCCAGGGTTGGCAAGGTAGCTTACAGGCTAGAGCTGCCAGAGGAGCTTAGTAGGATACACAGCACTTTCCACGTTTCGCAGCTGCGAAAGTGCATTTATGGATCGAGAGGAGGTGGTGCCGCTGGATGATATTCAGGTTGATGAACGCTTGAATTACGTAGAGAGGCCTGTGGCCATACTGGAGAAAAAGATGAAGATTCTGAGGAATAAGGAGATACCTTTGGTGAAAGTACAGTGGGAGCATCGGAGGGGGTCCGAGTAGACGTGGGAGACGGAGGCTGAAATGCGGGAGCATTACCCGGAGTTATTCGCTGCAGAAGACTTCGAGGACGAAGTCTAGTTCAAGTGGGGGATAATTGTAACGCCCCGATTCTCAGGTATTGATTTAATGTGTGAGTTTTTGATTTCAAGGGCTACTCGACGAGTTGATTGCCCTACTCGTCGAGTAGCAGCGCGTTGGTCCACGTATTTTAATGACATACTCGCCGAGTCCAAGAAGGGACTCGACGAGTAGGAGCTGGCAGATGAAACCTTAAATCTTGGGGTTTTGCACCCTATTTAAAGGATCATTGGCCTCCCCCAGCCTCCCCTTTACTGCCCCTTGTCCCTCTCAAACCCTAAATCGTGTGTGTGTGTGTTCTTTGGTGTGTTCAAGCTTGGAGGAGGAACTTTGGAGAAGGAAACACTTGGGGAAGCAAGGAAATCAAGGCTAGGAACTCGTGGGGAGCTAAGAGATTCATCAGTTGTCACTCTCTAGAAGGTATTAAGCTGTTCCTTTAGCTCATCTCTCTTTTAACCTCTTTTGGATGGGTTTAATGAAAGGCTCCCCATGTTTAAGCTAAGGTCTGAAGTTTTAACTTCAGATCTGGACTCCCTTTGACCTCTAGATCCATAAAGTCATCAGCCTTGCCTATTAGGAGCCTTCCCTCAAGTGTGAGACTTCATTACAAGCTTAGTTTTGCCATTTAAGGGTCTTAAAGCTTTGCATGCACGTAAAGTTTGCGACTTTACATGATAAACATGTCCTAGAAGCTTGGATCTGTAATCTGGAACCTTGCCATGGCTTGAAAAGCGTCTGCATGGATGAAGGTCTGCAAGGACTCGACGAGTTGGATGAACAACTCGGCGAGCCTGTCGAAGATGGTCATGAACTCGAAGAGTTGAATGAACAACTCGGCGAGTTCGTTGAAGATTGCCTTGAACTCGGCGAGTCGTTCGAAGACTCGGCGAGTCGGCTAGGGTTTCTCCCAATTCTTGGACATGTATGAACTCGGCGAGTTAAAGGGGAACTCGACGAGCCAATCAAGGATTTCACGACTTCTCGAGTTCAGGGAGGACTCGAAGAGTCGGTGAACTGCACTCGACGAGCCGAGTCAACATGGACTGTTGACTTTGACTGTGGACTTTGACTTGGACCAAGGGTTGACCAGTTGACTTCTGAGGGTATTCTGGTAATTTGGAGATTTATGAAAAAGGGTTTTATGGTAACTATAGGTGGTGGAGCTCGTGCTGGTGATCTGGGAGTTTAGCTTTCTAGTTTTAGACGACAGTTGCAAGGTGAGTTATCCTCACTATACTAAGGGGTCTAAGGCACCAAGGCCGGGCCATTCGATGTGTTATCCTAGCAGTATTGGATGTTGAGTATGAGTCAGTGTTGCATGTTAGTGGTTATTCCAGTTAGGTGGATCTGTAGGACTACCTATGATGTTATATGATTATTGCATGCTCAGTAGTTATGTTATATGTTACATGTTATGTGGGTTGGGTTGAGGTTGTACTGCTCCGTGCGGTAGCCAACAAACCCTAGAGTATTCCAGATGTGAGCTGAGGGCCCGGTAGGCATTCCAGACTCATACTGAGTACTCAAGAGCATTCCAGATACGAGCTGAGGGCCCGGTAGGCATTCCAGACTTGTACTGAGGGCTCGATGGCATTCCAGATACGAGCTGAGGGCCCGATAGGCATTCCAGACTCGTACTGAGGGCTCAGGGGTAATCCAGCTCGTAAAGCTGTGGACCCATTGTATGTTGTTTCAGTTTGTTATGATATGTTATTACTGATATGGTTATGTGGACTGTATGTGTATCGGTATTTTGGGGGTAACTCACTAAGCTTTCGGGCTTACAGTTTTAGTTTATTGTTTCAGGTACATCAGGGGATCGCGGCAAGGCGAAGGTATGATCGTACAACTCCTCACATTATGTTTATGTTTCTGGGAATACTCTGATAAATAACATTTTTAAAACAAAGTTGTAATGTTTTGATGAACTTGACATGTTTTAAAAAGTTTAAATTTGTTTGAAATTTTTGGGCATTACAATTGTATCAGTGCAAGGCTTGTATTTCAGTGAGATGTAGGTTAGGAAATCTATATGTCAGGGGCATCAGCTGGAGGTCTCAGGGTAAAAAATGATATTTTCAGTCCAGATGGTAGAAAAGGCTCTTGTGACTGTACTTTGGAATGGTTGTACCTGTGTGAAGGCTGGGCAAGTTATAGGGCTTCAGAATTATAGCAACGGTGTATCGGTCCGACAGTTAAGGAAATCAGTATCATGTAGCTCATTGTGTTCATGAAATTGTTATCATCAAGATGAGCCTTCTCTTGACGAAATATCTAATCCCTTTTGGTCAAGCGAAATGTTGTCAGCAACAACAAATGGTCTGCGATTCTGTTTTTAGTAGGGACCTCAGGTAATCAGAAGTGAGTAGATAGTTTGATGGATAAGAGAAGTGGAGTTGGCATTCGTTCAGTATGGTGGTATGTTGGGGAGTCAGACCAATTCAAGACTTTAATCTTCGGGTTGGAGAACCCTGCTAGGGTTGGTTTCGGTTACCTTAGGAAGGTTGTGGTATGCTCTAGGTTGTGGCTGTGTTGCTTAGGTTTTCTGGCATACCGGGAATGGTAAGGACTGATTTCGAGGACAAAATCTAATTTAACTGGGGGAGAGTTGTAACATCCTATACCGAATCATTCCCAATTGGGGTGTGGGTGATATAATTTGGATGATCTGGGTGTTCAGTTTGTGCTTTAGAGCCAAGGGGTATTTGGGTAAAGTGTCAACTCAGAATTGATGGAAATTTGATTTTTATTCGGGAAGTTTTAAGGCTATCATGAGATGATTAAAGCATAGAGCTTCTCGTTACCTCTTTGTGGATATAAGGATTGCCAATATTGGGCTTAAAATGAAGAAGTTATGGTCTCCAGAAGAAATTAGGGTTTAAGGAAAAACCCTAGTACGTGGGGCGTTCATAAATAGTATGCGAGGCGTACTAGTGTAAAATTTATTACATGAGGCGTTATCTGGTGTACTCTTAGCTTACTGCGCAGGGTTGAACGGGAATGCGAGGCCTCGTATGCTGGGCGTACGATGAGTATGCGGGGGGTACGAAGGGATTTAATGAAAACCCTAATTTTGGGTTGGACACTATATAATCATCTTTATGGGTCATAAAACCCTTATTTCTCAGCCTCCACTGTCCTTATAGCCTCATGCACGAAACCCTAAGCCTATCCTTTGTGTATTGAGCTCATTATGTCCATTTTGGTGTGTTATGGTCCATATTCAAGAAGTAGAAGCTTAGTGCAAGCTGGGGGGGGGGGTGGTCAAGGAAGAGCTTGTGGATCTTGATTATCTCGTTCATTTCCAGCTTGGTTGAGCTAAAAAGCTATGATATTGTTCATTAATGGATTATATATATATATATATATATATATATATATATATCAGTTTTGGTCCCTTTTTGGCTCCATGAAGGGGATCTAGTGGTTTGGTACCACTCAAGGAGCTATGACTTTCCACTCTTAGTATTTCTGAAGTTCAAGATTCATAAAGTTGACACCTTTAGGGTTTAGAATCCCTGATGCATGAGATTGTCTCCATTTGGTGAAAGTATAATTCTATAGCTTGAAGTTGGGTTCTTTTGGGGCATACAAAGTCACCAAGTCAGTGACTTTATGGTTCTTGACACTTATTAGGACGCAGATCTGTGGTTTGGACTTCTAGATTTCAGCATTAAGAGCTTAATGTAGATTTTGGCTTAATGGGTGAGTACACTGGGCGTACAAGTTTGTACGCCCAGCGTACAAGCGAAATAGTGTGTACGTTTAGCGTACAACTGAGTACGCCCTGCATACTCAGCAGAGTGGGCCTTGGATCGTTGGGTTTCGGTTTGGGTCATTCTTGTGAATCTTGTTGCTTTGGGCCTTGTTGGGCCATCAGAATTCAAGTGTTTTTGGGCTAGGAATGTTTTGGAACTTGGTTTAAGCCCCATGATAGGGTTTGGGCCCAATTTGGAAAATTGGGCCATAATTGGGCCTTAGGTAATTAATGAGATTTTGGGCTTTTGGATTGTTGGATTGGGACTTGGATTTGGGCCAAGTTATGGAGAGGGTAAAAAGGTCTTTTACCCTAGTTGGATACTTAGTGTGGGTCAGATCCGATTATTGATGGATTATTATCTTGTGATTGATAGCACGAGGATTCTTGCGGGCCAGCAGTTAGAGATTATTTCTGTGAGATTCGACAGTGCATGGTGAGTTTTCCTCACTGTACTATTGGGTTGAAGGCACCAAGGCCGGCCCTTTGGATTGTTATCCTGGTTAATCGCATGTTGGTATTCTGTAGTGATCTGTTAGATCTGTATCCTGATATATATGATGATGCTATGCTTAGTCATATGTAGGATCTGCTTGATTGTCTGTTGACTGGTTATGTGTTTAGCTGTGTATATGTCGCTGTGGTGTGGGTGGGTTGAGACTGTACTACTTTGTGCTGTCATTCAACAAACCCGATAATGTTTATATCGATATGTTGTTATGATTTACTGGGCTTATATGTGTTGTGATATGGTATATGTTGATATGTGATGGTGTGTTGGGTTGAGGCGGTCCTGTGTGTGCTGAAGGCCAAGAAAACCAGGGCGACCCAGATAGACTGCATACCGGAGGGGCGTACCAGTCAGGCCGAAGGCCCGGAGAACGGTCCAGATAGGCTGAAGGCCCAGTGAGGTGGTCCAGTCATGCTGAAGGTTCTGTGAGCGGTCCAAATAGTCCCTAGGTCGGTGGGGGGGGAGGGTTCCAGTCAGGCTGAAGGCTCTATATGCATGCTGTTTGTTGGTATATGTTATCTGTTTGTGTGGTGGTATTTTGGGGAAACTCACTAAGCTTTGTGCTTACAGTTTTAGTTTATTGTTTCAGGTACTTCAGAGGATTGTGGCAAGGCGAAGGCGTGACCGTACACATCCTTGGTTTTACGGCTGAATGGATTTTGGGAGACTCTGATTTTAAATAATGTTTTAGAAATATTAATTTTGTAAAAACTTTTATTAGAAAATGGGTCGTTTTGAAAAGTTTAAATTTGTTGAAATTTTTGGGATGTTACATTCCAATTAATATATTATTCTCATATTATATTAATAAATTATTTATTTCAATTTATTAATCAAATAATAAATCAACATCTCTCTTCAAAAATCATCCTGTGCAGATGCTAGGTTTGAGGGCAACCCAAAAGGACTGTGCTACTATCAATTCAAGTTTATACTAATTATAGTTATGAGCTTAGACACCTAATCCAACAGAGACTACCCACGGTCTCAGTCACACATAAACACCATAACCCAATAATAACAGTTAGACCCAACAAGTCATCACAAATACAACTACTCTACCACACAGGTAAGAATAAGTGAGGAGACTCACCTGATACCGAAGACAGATAAATCTCACACCCGAACTGCCGAAACTAGACTCCGCCCAATAAACTGTAACGACCCAAATTTTCAAAAGAAAATTTTCATTTTTAAATAATCAAAACATTTCCATTAGACCACAAAATCTCAAGAACAGTTGTTTTCAAATTCATATTATACACATTTTTATTTCTAATATCAGAGTATCCCACAAAACGCCTGAGAGAGTGCATGTCGCGCCATCAAGCCTTGCCCTTTACTTTAGGCTCAGAAGTACCCGAAACAATGAACAAACAATCAGCTAATGCTTAGTGAGTTCCCCAGAGCATACCCCACACAATCCATATAATCACATAATCCATATTAGCTATAAAAGCTACATAAACCATATAAGCCATGCATACAACATATAGGGATGCCCTGGAAACCCTCCAGGGTCTTACTCCGGGTGTCATGGGAACCCCCACATGGTCTTAGCCCACTACCATATAAATCAGACATACAAACATATAAGGATGCCCAGGAAACCCTCCATGGTCTTACTCCGAGAGCCATGGGAACCCCCACATGGTCTTAGCCCAAGGATGCCTTGGAAACCCTCCAAGTTCTTACACCCAAGTGCCTCGGGAACCCCCCGAGGTCTGTACTAAGGATGCCATAGAAACCCTCCAAGGTCTTACACCCAAGTGCCTCGGGAACCCCCAAGGTCTTTCATGCAAGTACTACAATTACAACTAGCATACCACATATCCCATAACCAACTAGCATGTCACATAACAAATAATGGGCCGACCTTTGTGCCTTCGACCCATTGGTATGGTGAGAAGACTCACCTCTAAAGAATGCTGACTGATAAGATAGGATAAGATAATTCCCAATGCGCAGCTCCAACTCAACTGCCTATAACCATCATGTGATTAACTTGTCAAAATCCCGAAATACCATAAATACCCTCAAGGTCAAACTTGGTCAACCCTAGTCAAAGTTCAAGTCAACATTCAAGGTCAACAATTCATGTTGACCCCAACTCGTCGAGTGCATCTAGTAACTCGTCGAGTTCCTTCAGAGTCCAGAAAACTGGGACAAACCCTAGCCAACTCGACGAGTTCACTCGATGTCCAGTAGACGGTGAAACCCGATCCAACTCGTCGAGTTGCCTGGGGAACTCGTCGAGTTTTCCCCCTGTTTGCTTATTCCGATGATACATTGATTGCAGGGACTCTAGGGCTTAGATCTGAAACCTAAAGGTGTTTAGAAGGATAAAGTTTCCAACTTTATCCTCTAGAACCACTCCGAATGCTCTAAAGCCCTTAACAAATGTTGGAAAGCTCAAAAGCTTAGCCATGTGGTTCAAGACTCTAGGGATCTGGAATCCCTCCTTTCCAGAAGAGGTTCTAATCCTCAAAACGTTCCAAATATGGAGACTTTATGGACATGCGTGTCCAATGCATGTCTTGAAGTCACAATGGCGAAAGAGGGAAAATATACCCTAAAAATCCATGCATGGCATCCATGCTTGACCAAAAGCTAGATCTAGCCCACCATGGGACCATTTGGCCCTCGGGGTTCATAAAGTTTTCATGCAATCGACAAGAATGATAGAAAATGAAGAGTAAACTCAAGATCTAGTCATACTCTAAGATAAAAATTGAATCTTGAGTGCTTACAATAGTCCACAAGATGGTCAGGCTCAAGAGCGAGGGATTTTTTTGCTGGATCTCCTCATTCTCCTCACTATCTTCTTCTTCTAAGCTCCAAAAGTCACTCTAGCTCACAATATGAGAGACAATGGGGATTAGGGTTTAGCACTGACGTTCTTAGGGTTTGGAGGCTGATGGAAGGTCAGCCTCACGTTTTAAGGAGATTATATAGGGTGCAAACCCTAAAGATTAAGGTTTTCCTTTACAGCGCCTACTCGTCGAGTTGGGCGTTCCAAATCGTCGAGTAGGACCTAAATCCCATGTCCCACAAATGATCTCTAGTCGACGAGTTGGAGCTCCCTAACTCGTCGAGTTCCAGTCTAAAACCCTAAAATTCTGAAAAGAAATAGATACCTAAAATGAGCGTTACAAATCTCCCCCACTTGAACTAGACTTCATCCTCGTAATCTACTAATGCAAACAAATCCGGGTAGTGATCTCGCATATCCTCTTCCGGCTCCCATGTCCATTCGGAGCCTCTTCGGTGCTGTCATTGCACTTTTACTAACTTCACCTCTTTTTTCCGAAGAACCTTAGTCTTCCTATCCAAAATCGCAAGGGGCTCGATGTTGTTCATGCTCTCGTCCACCTGAATGTTGTCCAGAGAAACAACCGCGGCCTCTTCTATGACACACTTCCGAAGGTGGGACACATGGAAGGTGTTGTGTATGTGGCTAAGCTCGTCCGACAGATCCAAGCGATAGGCCACCTTGCCCACCCGAGTAGTAATCCTGAACGGTCCAATATATCGGGGCCCTTGCTTGCCCCTCTTCCAGAACCTAACGAAACCCTTCGATGGTGACACTTTCAGCAAGACGAAATCCCCCACCTGAAACTCAAGATCCGAGCGGCGCCGGTCAGCATAGCTTTTCTGACGGCTCAGTGTGACTCGTAGCCTGTCACGCACCTGCTGAATCAACTCAGTCGTATTGAGCACCACCTCGGTGCTCCCCATGACCCGGTTCCATACCTCACGCCAACAAACAGGGGTCCTACACCTCCGACCATACAACATCTCAAACGGTGGTCGTTCGATACTAGAATGATAACTATTGTTGTATGAAAACTATGGTAGTGGGAGGTATGTATCCAAAATCCCTCCAAAGTCCAACACGCATGCCCGAAGCATATCCTCGAGTGTTTGGATCGTCCTCTCACTCTGGTCGTTTGTCTAGGGGTGGTACGTTGTGCTGAAATGTAACTGAGGGACCAGTTCGTCATGGAACTTCTTGTAGAATCTAGATGTAAATCGGACATCCCGGTGAGAGACTACTGACACTGGCACCCCATGCCTAACCACCACCTCTCGCACGTAAATATCCGCTAATTTCTCAGCGAAGATGCTCTCAGAGATCGGAATAAAGTGGGCACTCTTCGTCAGCCTATCCACAATAACCCAGATGGAATCCACACCCCTCGCTGTCCTCAGCAACTTCGTGATGAAGTCCATAGTTATCTCTTCCCACTTCCACCTAGGAATGGGTAGCGACTGAACCTTTCCATGCGGCCGCTGATGTTCGGCCTTGACCTTCCTGCAGGTTAAGCACCGCTCCACGAACCAAGCGATCTCCCGCTTCATGCAGGGCCACCAATAGCTCAGTATCAGATCTCTATACATTTTTGTAGCTCGCGAATGTATAGAGAACTTGGACTTGTGTGCCTCCTCCAATATCTTATGTCTCACTCCCCCGGTCACCGGTACCCTCACCGGGCCACACTGTGTCAAGAGCCCCCGACCATCCCGTACAAATAAGGGAAACTGCCCCCGAATCCGCTCTATCTTCCAGTTCTCTTTCTTCAAACCCTCCACTTGAGCCTTCTTGATCATATCTAGTAGTGAAGAGACCACCGTCATTCTCAGACAAACATTCCCCGATCGGAGAACCTGCCGTCTTGCGACTCAAAGCATCGGCCACCACGTTGGCCTTCCCTGGATGGTATAAAATCTCACAGTCATAATCTTTCAGCACATCCAACCACCTCCTCTGTCGCATGTTGAGGTTCTGTTGATCCATCAAATACTTCAAACTCTTATGATTAATATAAATAGTGCATCGTACTCCATAAAAGTAGTGTCTCCAAATATTGAGGGCAAACACCACTGCCCCCAATTCCAGGTCATGAGTGGGTTAGTTCGCCTCATGAGGCTTCAACTGCCTCGAGGCGTAAGCAATTACATGCCACATCTGCATCAGTACCACCCCTAACCCTGTGATCGATGCATCACAATACACTATCAAATCATCTAGCCCCTCCGGTAGCACTAGAATCTGGGCCTCGCATAAGTTCTGCCTCAAGGTCTCGAAAGCCAACTGCTGGTCTGGGCCCCACCGGAAGGTCACATTCTTCTTGGTCAAACGGGTCAATGGCATGACGATCTTGGAGAAATCCTGGATGAATCTCCGATAGTATCCCGCTAGACCCAAGAAGCTCTGAATCTTAGATGTGTTCTTCGGTACTTCCCACCACATCACTGCCTCAACCTTGGCTGGATCAACCGAAATACCCTCCTGGTTGATGATGTTCCCCAAAAACTGCACCTCTCTCAACCATAAATCACACTTTCAGAACTTGGCATAAAGCCTTTCCGTTCTCAGTGTCTTCAATACCTCCTTCGGATGCTGCTCGTGCTGCTTTTTGGTCTTAAAATAGATCAGGATATCATCAATAAAAACGATCACCGACCGATCCAGCATCGGTCTACACACCTTGTTCATGAGATCCATGAACGCTGCTGGGGCATTGGTGAGCCCAAATGACATCACCACAAACTCATAGTGCCCATACCAAGTCCTGAAAGTTGTCTTCGGTATATCCTCATCCCGAATCCTCATCTGATGGTACCCCGACCGAAGATCAATCTTGGAAAACCAAGACGCACCCTATAGCTTATCGAACAAATCATCGATCCTCGGTAGCGGATAACGGTTTTTCACCGTTAGTTTGTTCAGCTCTCGATTATCAATACACATCTTGTGTGTCTCGTCCTTCTTTTTCACGAACAGGATCGGTGCCTCCCACGAGGAACTGCTTGGACGGATAAACCCTCGGTCTAGCAGCTCCTGAAGCTGCGTAGATAGCTCCTGCATCTTGAGCGGAGCTAGCCGGTACGATGCCTTGTCTATCGGAGCGGCACCCAACACTAAATCAATGCGAAACTCCACCTGCCTATCCGGAGGCACTCCAGGTAACTCCTCGGGAAAGACATCCCGGAAGTCCTGTACAACCGGTACACTGCCCAAATCCGTCATGGTCTCAACTCTCGTATGCGAGATATATGCCAAAAATCCCAAACAACCCTGCTGAAGAAGTCTCTTAGCCCTCGCAGTTGAACAGAGGGTTGGCCCCTGTGAGGCCCTCTCTCCATGAATAACCAGTTCCCCCCCCCCCCACTTGGGGTTCGAACCCTCACCAGATGGCGCTCGCAACCGCTCATGTCCCTATTGGCCCCCAACCAGTCCATCCCGACGATCACCTGTAACCCTCGCAACGGTATCGGAACTAGGTCCACACAAAACCTCTCCCCAAGCACATTCATGACACAATCCCAATACACCCTCGCAACACTCGCATTGTTCTCATCCACAATATCGACCTCGAGCGGGGACTCCAAAGTCTCCGACGCATCGCGAAACTTCTTGCTAAGCGCAAGAGATACAAACGATTGGGTCGCACCCGAGTCAAATAGAACGTGAGCCGCATTACCATTGACCAAAAAGGTCCCTATACACGAGCACATATATACACATAAGCAATACAAATCAATATCACGCAGGAAAGATAAAAATGCATACCAGCCATGACGTCTGGAATTGCCTGAGCCTCCTCAGTAGTCAACTGAAATGCGTGACTCTTCACCGCTGGAGCATCCGCCTTAGCAGGGCGGCCATCAGTGATCCTCAGAGTGGCTAGCGCAGGCACCGCCGCTGCTCCTCCCCCTCGCAGCAACTTCGGATAATCGGCCCATTTTTGGCCGGTCTGGTTGCAGTGGAATCAAATCAAGCCCTTCTTGGGGCAATCCCTGCTCACGTGGCCCGGCTGGCCACACGTATAACATACCGGACCCATCCCCCGGCAAGCCCCACCATGAGATCTCCCACACTTGGCACACCGGCCACAGCACTGTTGGCCCCTACTGGATGAATCCGAGGTCTTAGGCTCTTTAGCCTGACCTACTACTGTATGTGCCTGTCCGAGCTTCCGCTTGGTGCGAAATTCCAACTCGTTCTCTCGCTCACGGGCCTTCTCCACCATCTCATTAAGGGTTTTGCACCCTGTAAAGCTCACAAACTCACGGATATCATCCCTCAGCATGGAATGATACCTCGTCCTCCTCATGTCCTCATCTGTAGCATACTGTGGGATCAACAATGCTCGTTCTAGAAACTTGGCGGTGATTGTAACGCCCGTGTTTCGAGGCTAAGCATTAATGCGGTGATGTAATAGTCTAGGTTAACCGTTGTAACCCATTTTAAAGTAATAAAGATGAATTACTCGAATATTATGTGAATTATGTGCTTTTGTGTGCTTATTACTTGTTTATAATAATATAATAAATAAAGGATAAAAATAAGCGTCAAAAATAAAATGTTAGATAAGCCCGTTATCGATGAAGAAAGTTGTAGTGGTCGTGACAAGGATTCCGGGGGTATAAAGAACGCCGAAATCCTAGTTATAACGAAGAAGTTATGACCTGTCGAAGTTTCACGACAGAACTGTAACGCCCGTGTTTCAGGGCTAAGCATTTTTAGACGATGTAATAGTCTAGGTCAACTATTGTAACTCTTTTGAAGTAATAAAGATGAAATATTTGAGTATTATGTGAATTATTTGCATTTATGTGCTTATTACTTATTTATAAATGTATAATAAATAAAGGATAAAAATAAGCGTCAAAATTAAAGTATGAGATAAGCCCGATATCTTTACATAAAGTTGTAGTGGTCGAAACAAGGATTCCGGGGGATATAAAGAACGTCGAAATCTGAGTTATAACGAACAAGTTATGACTCGTCGAAGTTTCGCAATGGAACCGGCACGATACCGGGAAGCGTAAATAGTGAATTTACGACAAAGCGGTTTTTAGCCTTAGCGATATAAACGAAAGTCGTAGAAAACGTTAAACGGAGAGCGTCCATAAAAAGAACGCCCAAATCTGACTTCGTATGAGGAAGTTATGATTTTTCGAAGTTTCGGCTTAGCAGTGTACAACCCGAAGTTCGAATATTAGATCGAGCGGTTTTTAGCCGACACAACCTAAACGAGAATCGAAGATCTCGTTAATAGTAGCGTAACGATAAAAAGACAGACGGAAACGGACGTCGGATGAAGAAGTTATGAATTTTTAACGGACCAATCCTGTCCCGGCCTGTTAAAAATATAACTTTCAAAATAAATTCAAAATTAGCCGACGGAGTCTGAACGAAAGTTGTAGAGTACGTTCCCGCCTACGCGTGGATATAAAGAACGTCGAAAACGGAGCTCGTATGTGAAAGTTACGAATTTTTAAAGTCGAGAGTGCAATTTGCGAAACTGTGATGACGTGGCAAGATCCTAGTCGTTGCTTGCTCCCCACGGTCTCGCTTCGGATGAAGGACACGTCGCCCCTTCTCTACGCCCCGCGTCCGAAATTGGGTACGCCCGTCATACTTGATCTTGTGCGGTCCGAGAGATGGCCACGTAGCCCCACCGAAGCCTCGCCACCTGTACCCTATCCGAAGTTACGCCCCGCGTAACTTGCTGAACGCGCAGCGTAGGTCCGAGGTTCAGCAGCCTATAAATAGTTGCAAGATTTCCTGGAAAATTCACACCAATTCACTTCTCTCTCTAACTTACTTTCTCTCTCTAGCCTATTTTGAGCCCCCTAAACCCTAGGAAAAATCCCTAGCACCCTAAGGAAGCCCGGAGGCTCCCGGAGTCCCGAGAAAAAGGGTCTTTCGGTTCGGAAACGCTGCTCCGAGCAAAGCCCAGTTTTCTTTAAAATCCGCTGTAAGTGAGCTACGCCTACGCAATTTTTAATATAACTTTTAAATAATTATAGTAATATTATTAGGTCCTTAAAATATTTATTTGGGCTATTATTATGAGTTATATTGGGTGTTATTTAACGCTTATATAATAATAATAATAATAGCTAGACTATTAATTAGTCGCGGTTAACGTTAAAACTAAACTCTAGTGGTATTGATACTAGGTTTTGGTCAAGGAAAAATTGTTTTGAGATAATGAAGTGTTATTCGAGTACCGAGTCACCACCTTTCAGGTGAGTGCATAGTTACTTTCATCTTACACATAGATATGAAGTATTTATATAAATTACGTGCTATGTGTGCATATTATCTGAATGCTTGCTGTCTATGATGAAAGATTTTTATACATGTTTTAAATGATTTAAACTGTATATGTATTTTATATCTACGCTTAGCAGTACACAGCCCGGAGTTCGAATAGTAGATCGAACGGTTTTCGACCGACACGACCTAAACGAGAATCGAAGGTCTCGTTAATAGTAGCTCAACGATAAAAATACAGATGAAAACGAACGTCGGATGAAGGAGTTATGAATTTTTAACGGACTTTATAGTCCCGGCCCGTTAAAAATATAACTTTTAAAAACAGAATCAAAATTAGCCGACGGAGTCTAAACGAAAGTTGTAGGGTACGGTCTCACCTACGCGTGAATATAAGGAACATCGAAAATAGAACTTGTATGTGAAAGTTATGAATTTTTGAAGTCGGAAGGGCAAATTGCGAGCTGGGTGCGAGGAGTACGCCCAACGTACCTTCAGACGCCTCGCGTTCGGAGTACGCCCTGCGTACGAGAGGAGAACGCCCCGCGGTTTGACTATTTTTGCGGATCCGAAGCGACCATGTAGCCCCAACAGAAGACCGACGCGTGCCCCCTTATGCCCCGCGTAGGTCCGAGGTATGCCCAGCGTACTGAGGCCTCGCACGGTTATAAAAGGGCTACGAACGCAACTCATTTTTCACACCTTTTCAACTTTCTTTCTCACTCTACTCTCTCTCTAGCCACCCTAATCCACCCCGAAGCCTAGGAAACCTCCCTAGAACTAGAAGAAAGCCCCGGAGTGACCGAAGGCTCCGAGAAAAAGAGTTTTTTGGTTTGAAACTCTGCCCGCGCGGAGCCCGGTTTTCGAGCAAACTTCCCGGTTTCGTCAAAGAATATTATATTAAGAAGCGAAGTGTTGTCCGAATCACTCCTTATCAGGTGAGTGTATAGTCACTTTCATCTTACACATTGATATGAAGTATTTTATATAAATTACGTGCTATGTGTATAAATATATGATGTCTGTTTACCTGAGATGTTTGTTGGATAAAACATCTAAACCTCTTCCTTTTTAGATCTAAACTTCTTCCTTCAGATCTAAACATTTTCTTCCAGATCTGAACATTCTCCTTCCGATCTAGATTTTTCCTTCGGATCTAAACTTTTTCTTTTTAGATCCTTTTTTTTCCAGATTTGAATGGTATATGTATTCTTTTGTCATATCTAAACCTTTTCTTTCAGATCTGAAATTTTTCCTTCAGATCTAGACTTTGTCACTGTAGATCTGAACTTTTCAGATCTAAACCCGATATATGAATAATTTATACTTGAGATCTATGCTGTATGAAAGATAAAAACTTCGTTTTCATATCTGAGTTGTATATGTGTTTTACATCTACAAATATGTTGGGTAAAACATGGGTAGATGAAATAGTTGGTGTGTGATGAAATAAAATGATGAGAGGCCTCGATGTTGACGTTGATCCAGTCATCTAGCGGAGTATGGATGTCGACCACAGACTTTTCTAGGAAGTCTAGTGGAACGCTAGCAGGCTCGCAACCTGTAGGTGTTTGTGAATGATGTGTTCACTGGTGTACTCCATCCCCCCATGGTTGCCTTACGGACATTTATGGCTGAGGAATCCCCTTAGCAGTAGTGTCCATCCTGATGAAATTCCTTAGGATAGGTCCCTTATAATAGATGCTTTAGGGACGTAAGGTGGGGATAACGGGAACGGGTAATCGGGTTTAATGATTGTTGAAAATAATAAACTTATTTATTGTGGGTTGAAAACCCTATATGCTCACCAGGCTCCCTAGTCTGACCCACTAAGTTTCTTGTATTACAGGTAGTGGAAAAAGCATAGTTGGATGACTTGACGAGAGATTATGGATTTTAGGCCAGTAGAAAATAAATGGAATGTTGTAAGGCCTATGTTGTTTTGAGGCCAAATTTTGTTTTGTGGCCTATGATGTTTTTGGTTTATGCTTATGATTTGTATCGATGTTGACATCCCGAGTTTTTGTAATGTAATGACAATTACACTTCTTTAAGAAATGCTTTGATAAATTTTTATCATATTTTGGGAACAAATTCCGCAACACTTTTCTTTGAAAGATTACTTTGATTTTATTATAAAAGCATAAACGAAATCGGTCTTTTCTGGTCGTAAATATGGGGATGTCACAGTGATCTCCGCCACAGTCTCAGTGGTCTGCTGGAGCTGCTGAAACTCCCTCACTAACCGCTGCACCTCAATAGATGGTGCAAACTCTAGATCAAAGCATCTAACAAACTTTGCCCATGTCATCTCAGCCACACCGGCTGCCACCACCTGGCTAGTCACCTCTCCCCACCAGTCCTGAGCTCGATCTGTCAACATACATGAAGCAAACCCCACCTTTGCCGCATCAGGGCAAGAGCTCGTGCGCTGGACGTTCTCTATGTCTTCCACCCAACGTCGGCTAACTATGGGATCCCTGACGCCAAAGAACCCCGGCGCCCCGCACGCCTTGAAATCCCAGAACAAGGGAGTTCGGGCCCTGACCTGGCCCCGCAACAATCTCGGCTCTGAATGACCTGAGCCTCTCCTCCATAATCTCCATCATCCCTTCCTTGATCATCCCAAAAATCACTGGAGTAGCGTCAAGGATGCCCCTCGTAACCTCGGCTGCAATGAGCTCGCGCATCCTCTCATCAATGGGCTCGGTACCGTCGCCCGACCCAGATCCGAATCCTGATCCTGATCCCCGTGCTCCAAATTGTGTCACCACCATACTGAACTGCAATTTCATAAATCATAATGATCAAGATGTCCAAAAGGGGATCCTCCCACACCGGTTCTCCTTAGAGCTTCCAGATATAACATCAGTTCTGGTATAGGTCCTGTGCTTTCAGTAGTACGGGCCCAATACTACCTTCTACACCTACCTGTACCTTCCCCAAGGTTCTACCTGATAACTCTAATTCGTCCCAGAACAAAACATAACTCACATGCTACAACATACTTCAAATCCTAGGTTATCCTAAGATTTTCTCTACCCACATCAAACCAGAAATTAGACCACTCATAACAGGTTGCCTTTATGCATGCAAATTATACACATAAAAGGATAAAATAGACTTTCGAATAATACATTCTACCCTAGGACCACAACCAACCAAGGAACAAGAAATAAGGCCAAATCAATCATTCTAAGGCTATAAGCTCCTAACTGTATACAATTTTAGAAGCATACACATAGAAAAATCCATCCGACTATCATAATCCAAATATCAGTATAGCATGGGTAATAAAATTGGGAACTACTTACTTGAGCTCGGCCGATCACGCGTATTGCACTCTCCTCTTTTTCCATTTTAAGAAGTTTTTACTTTTGATTTTTGAAAATAATTTTACCATTTCCTTAGTTTGATTCCTGACACACCCGAGAGTGTGTACGAATCCCTCAAACCAAGGCTCTGATACCAGCTTGTAACGACCCAAATTTTCAAAAGAAAATTTTCATTTTTAAATAATCAAAACATTTCCATTAAACCACAAAATCTCAAGAACAATTGTTTTCAAAATCATAATATCAACATTTTTATTTCTAATATCAGAGTGTCCCACAAAACGCTTGAGAGTGCATGCCGCGCCATCAAGCCTTGCCCTTGCTGTTAGGCTCAGAAGTATCTGAAACAATCAACAAACTGTAAGCTAATGCTTAGTGAGTTCCCCAGAGCATACCCCACACAATCCACATAATCACATAATCCATATTAGCTATAAAAGCTATATAAACTATACAAGCCATGCATACAACATATAGGTATGCCCTGGAAACCCTCCAGGGTCTTACTCCGGGTACCATGGGAACCCCCACATGGTCTTAGCCCACTACCATATAAATCAGACATACAAACATATAAGGATGCCCAGGAAACCCTCCATGGTCTTACTCCGAGAGCCATGGGAACCCCCACATGGTCTTAGCCCAAGGATGCCATGGAAACCCTCCAAGGTCTTACACCCAAATGCCTCGGGAACCCCCCGATGTCTTTAATAAGGATGCCATGGAAACCCACCAAGGACTTACACCCAAGTGCATCGGGAACCCCCATGGTCTTTCATGCAAGTACTACAATTACAACTAGCATACCACATATCCCATAACCAACTAGCATGTCACATAAAAAATAATAGGTCGGCCTTGGTGCCTTCGACCCATTGGTATGGTGAGGAGACTCACCTCTCAAGAATGCCGACTGATAAGATAGGTTCAGATAAGTCCCAACGCGCAGCTCCAACTCAACTGCCTATGACCATCATGTGATTAACTTGTCAAAGTCCCGAAATACCATAAATACCCTCAAAGTCAAACTTGGTCAACCCTGGTCAAAGTCCAAGTCAATAGTCAAGGTCACAGTCTATGTTGACCCCAACTCGTCGAGTGCATCTAGAAACTCGTCGAGTTCCTTTAGAGTCCAGAAAAACCAGGACAAACCCTAGCCAACTCGCCGAGTTGTCTCATCAACTCGACGAGTTCACTCAATGTCCAGTAGACGGGTGTTAGAATAATTCGCTATAGATCGACAGATTCTAAACAGAAAATCAATATCAATTAAGAGAAGAACACAGGGATGGATCAAATGGTGTTGAATGACTAATATCTCACACCTCAGAAGAGCTCGATTAAGAACTTCGACTGTAGAGGTGTGTAAGGGTTACAATGCAAAACAATTAATGAGAGCGCCTCCTTTAACGCTATACATGCATGCATTATATATACACAAACCCTAATAATAAACCACGGTTGGACAGGCCCAAACCGGGTAAACAATATGGACTATTAACCGAGCCCAAAGACGTAACACTTAGACCCAACAATCTCCCCCTTTGCGTCAATGGAGGCGAGAGACTACTTCGGCTGAGTGACTTTGGTCTTCTTTACAACCTTGAACAGCCTAGGAATGATGGCAAGAAGAGTTTGACGAAACAAAATATACCATCGAAGCATATCAGTAAACAACTTTTTATCGGCTTCACTGTTCTGATTACACCTATGAATAATCTCCAAAATATGCTCCAAACAGGCGGTGGAGAATAGGTGTTTGTCAATCAGAGCGAACATGCATTTTTGTCCTTCACCCCTCATGAACATGACAGTGTGAAACTTGGAATCAATTTTACCCTTAATCATCACATTCACATCGCCTGCCCTTCCTACCGGCTTCATAGTGGTTTTCTTATGAATTGCAGAAGCGATCTCCTGATCCATCTTCGCGACTTCATGAATATAACATACGAGCATTCGCTTGATGTGATCAAGATGTGATCAATAACAGGCTGATACTCCTGTGAGTTCTTGGAGTTGTCAAGCCCTAACAAAGAAACCGGTTCGAGCCAATGAGTGCTCGGTGCATCGATTACCTCTCTTAGAAGCATATTCCATAGTCCATTTAGGAAACATAGACTTCTTTTGCTGTAGCAATTCGTTCGCTTTCAACTCCTTGTCAAGAAGTTCCTTCTCTCTCTAAATCCTCTCCCAAATCTCTTGATCAGTGGGCTTGACTTTCAGACTTCCAGTTTTTGAAGCACTCCCTTCTGTATCATCGTCATCATCATTTTCATCCACATCATCGTCTCTAATTTTCTTCTTTCTCTTGTCCTTCATACTGCCCGAAGCTTCATTATCCTTCAGCTCAGTAGTGACTTTCGGTTTGTGAGTAACCTTATCTCCCCCTTGTTTCGGAGGGACAACAGTCTCCGAAACACCTTCAATCCTGCTCAAAACATCCAGAGCAGGTCTCAACTTCTCAGCCAAATGGTGTCGAATTGAGATGGTGAGAATGGAGTCATGGGCATCCAGGAGGTGTAGGAGTATAGAGTGGACATCACCAACCGAACTCTTAATTATTTCTCGCTCGGTTTTTAAGTCTGCAATCTCCTGGTTGGCTGTCTTGAGCTTGAGAGTCTGAATTTTAAGCTGTGAGGTTCGCTTATCCAGCTCATCCATAACCTTGTTTTCAACAGCAAGCTCAGCTTCAAGTTGAGTCAGCCGAGCATCAATCGAAGTATGAATCTCTTGGTTAGCAGCCTGAATAGATTGGCGAGCTTCCTCTAGATGTTTCTGTTCGGCTGCCAGTGAACGCGTAAGATGATCAACCGAAGCGTTCACTGTTGCAGCATTCTTCTGGGCAGCAGCTTGAAGAGAATCGAGGAATATCTGCGCATCAGAAATTAGTTTTTCAACATTTGCGGTCGCCTGCTTGCAATCCTTGGTAGATGCTTCAACGGGAAGCGAAGCTTTCTGACAAGCGGAGGTTGAGGCTTCAATTGCTTTAGCAGTACTGGAGATAGATTTGTCATGTTCCTTGACAACTGATTCGAACAGTGCCTTAAGTGCAGCTTCCGAGTATGCACTGGCAGAAGAGGAAGATAGCAAGCAGTCAAGTTTGTCATTCACTGCCTTGAGATGCTTTTTGGACACATGAGCATCATCATCGTCATCACTCTGGACTCGATATGGACTGAAGTAAGTGGAGTCAAATTCCATGTCTTCACTGCCAAGAACAGGATCAGAGTCATGTGATAGAGGTGGCGATAAAGGTGCTGAGGTAACAGGAGTATCAAAACCAAAAGTAGATGCCCCCGTATCAGATACGTTGACACGAACAGTAGGTTCGGTTGGATGAGTGGTGGTGGTAGTAACTGTAGTGAATAGTGGGGTTGGAATTGGGATGGAGGCCGCAGTTGTAGATGAGATATGTGGAGGACAAGGAGCGATAGTAATAGGAACCGAATGTGGAGGAGGTGAGTTTCGGTTGCTATCATTAGTGGGTGAGGGTGGAGGCGAATCACTTCTAGGTAGACTTTCGGATTCAGTGGCTTCATCGTCAGTTGACTTAGGGTCAGGCTGGCAGTCAGAAGGAACATACTCAGAGTCAATGGAAGATGGAGAAGGAGACTTCGGTCTGGGAGCTTGCTTCTTGGTCTTGCGTTTCTTTGGAGCAGTAGGCTCTGCTTGCTCTGACTTGCGTTTCTTAGGGGTCGAAACTTTGGAGGATTGACCGACCTTTTCCCCTTTGTTATCAGACTTCTTTCCTCGTTTTGATGGCTTGTCTGCAGCGTCCAACGAGCTTTGCATCTCGGGAGGGAGTTGGCGTAGACATGAAGGAGGCAACTTCCTATAATCAGCCATGACTTTACTTTCACAGGAGACACATCAGCTCATTAATTCAGGAATAGAACCGATGTACAGGAACTTCGTTGGGTCAGTCACAATGATTTTGACCGTGTGAAAAGTCGCAATAGAAGACCTCAGAGCACCTTCCATGACAGGAATCTGAAAAGTATGAATAGATCTTTTAGTGACCAAAGTCCAAAAACGACCACAATAAATTTCAGAATGTTTGGTTGAGGAATTGAGACTCTGCACTAGTTGGGCCCAGAGAAGTGACCCGTAATCCAAATTGATGCCGTTATAGAGACCATAAAGAATGGTCAAGAATCCTTTACTAGCTCCATCCGACCCTGCAACACGTTCAACTAACCCCTTGTAGAGAAGGGTAAGAAGACCATTTCATTGAGGTGGCAAACAAGACTTCTTGAACTTCGTCACCGTCGTTAGAACATCTGTATATCCCATGTCATAAAGCATCGAAAACAACTGAGTCGTTGTTATGAAATCCGGTGAGATGACAGAAGTGTCTGCAGCAAGCCCTAGTAATGAACAAAAGCGGGCTTTGGATACCGATGTCTTTTGATTAAAGATATCGAAGAAGATCCGTTCCTTGCGTTTGTCGTAGGAAGCGGTGAAATAAACCTGGGACAATAGTGACATTGGAACTGATTCGACTTGAGTGAGAGCAATCACCAAGGGAGAATACTTGAGACACTCTACAACGTGAAGCATGTAAGAATCGTAAAGAAAATGGTCCAGTTGGATAATGAGGTTCTGATTGGGTTTTATCGTGAGCAAAGATGATGACACTGTTTGATCATGGAAAGAGGATGATTCCGCCATTGTTGTAGTGAAGAAGAAGAAGATGAATAGTAATAAAAACCGCCGATTTGTGCTTGAGAGATAGATGAGATTTGGTAAAGTAGCCCAAGAGGTGGGAGAAAACCTTTTATACTGTCGCTAGGAGAGAGAAAATCCGTTTGTGATGATGATTCGATCTCTGAAACGTCGCCAGAAAAAGCGGGATTTGACATGCTGGTTACGTCAGTCGGCGTGAAATTAGGTGCCGTTTAAAATTCACGCGCCTTTTCAACCTTATCTCTTGTTCAAATTTTGAACCGTTCAACTTCATGCTGACTCACCTTGATTTCATTTTTATTCTTAAAATAAATCTGGAAGAGTGCCATTAGTACTACGAACTAGAATTTTGAAAATCATAAAGATCTTCGTGCAAGAGTGTGCCAATGAAAAAGAAATAAAGCAAAATATTTGCGGGATTTAAGTGATGCCTATTTAGACACGAAACAGTTGATCTCGGGCACGAATCGCTTCCTTCAAAGTCAAGAGAGACTTAGAAGTGTCTGTGTGGTTTCCCGTGAAATACGATCAAATGTTTGTAAAGAAACATTAAAAGGCATCTTTTCAAATATAGGCTCTAGAGGGTAGTTTATCTTCACCCGAACATCGATACTTGAAATAAGACAGAAAGTTGGATGAAGTACTTGTGAGACCGATGTGATCTGTTGAACAAGTAGGTTGGAGAATATATAAAGTGACGGAGAATAGTAAGAAATCTCAAAAACAAAAAGAAACTGGATCTTTTGGGAAGAAACGTCTTGGTGTTAGACAATTTCATAAAGATCACTCAAAAATAAAAAGAGATGTCGTGAGGTAACAAGTAATATCTTAAACATTGTAGCGTTCACCGTCAATTCATTCAAGGTATTGGATATTGGGTTTCACTTAGCACGTGGTGAACGTATCTAAGATCATTAACACAGAGATTGTACAACCATAAACCTCAGTGGTAATTGCTAAAAGTCTCAAGGGTTACTTTTATGAAGCGAAACTTAATGGAGAAATGTGAGAAGATGGTTAAGGAACCGAAAGTACCTCTGCTATATAGATGTGACAAAGCAGAAAACTCTTAACTCATTATGAGAAGAGTAAGGTAGCTCATGACTTGAGTGACTTTAGTGGCCTGCTTTGGAAGAAACGAATGGTGTATTTCGAATCATTAAGGCTTCACTCAGAGTCTTGGAGGCTTCGGTCTACATGCAGCAGCATGCTTCTAGGGACACTTAACTAGTACAAAGATAAGAATGTTATACCTGCCCCAATGCCATAGTGTTTCGCATCTGTTAATCTTGAATAATGTTGAGAATTGATAGACAAAACTAAAATCAAATAGAAAATATTTTTGGATTTTTGTAATTTCTGAAAAAGAATAAAAACAGAAAAGAAAAAGAAATTTGGATTTTTGGAATTTCTGAAAAAGAATAAAAACAGAAAAGAAAAATAAATTCTAAATATAAACTCGCGAAGGAATAAGAGAGCATTACAAAAATATATAACCGAAACCATACCTTAGAACAGATGAAGTGAAATGGACCGAGCGATCGGGTCATTTCGGTTCCTAAAAATTCTAGAGCCGAAATAGACTGAGCGTTCGGTTTATTTCGGTTCCAAGATTTTCAAGAGCCGAAATAGACCGAGCGTTCGGTTCATTTCGGTTCCAAAAATTTCTAGAGCCGAAATAGACCGAGCGTTCGCTCTATTTCGCTTCCAAAAATTTCTTGAGCCGAAATAGACCGAGCGTTCGGTTCATTTCGGTTCCAAAAATTTCCAGAGCCGAAATAGACCGAGCGTTTGGTTCATTTCAGTTCCAAAAATTTCCAGAGCCGAAATAGAGCGAGCGTTCGGTTCATTTCGGTTCCAAAAATTCTAGAACCGAAATAGACCGAGCGTTCGCTCTATTTCGCTTGTTCAAATTTTAGAGAGTAGAAAGAGGTTTTGGTACTGACTCAGTTTCCATCATTCCCAAGCCTTGGAGTATCTTGTTAAAGCTTGCTTCTGGTAAGGCCTTAGTGAAGATGTCATCCAGTTGATCAGAGGATCGAACGAAGTGAACTTCAACATTACCATCTTCAACGTGGTCCTTGATGAAGTGGTATCTTAGTGCAATATGTTTAGTCTTGGAGTGTTGCACTGGATTGTGACATATTCGAATCGCACTTTCAGAGTCACAATAGAGAGGAATCTTCTTCATGCTTAAGCCATAATCTCTAAGTTGGCTTTGTATCCAGATGACTTGTGATGTACACGATGCTGCAGCGATATACTCAGCTTCGGCTGTGGAAAGAGAAACGCAGGTTTGTTTCTTTGACTGCCAGCTGACGAGTTTGCCATCAAGGAACTGACACCCGCCGGTTGTGCTCTTTCGGTCCAATCCACATCCACCAAGATCAGCGTCAGAGAAAGCTTGAACAAAGAAGCCCGATTTTGCAGGATACCAAAGACCGAGAGATGAGGTTCGCTTCAAATACCGAAAGATATTTTTCACTGCAATCATATGAGGTTCTCTTGGATTTGCTTGAAACCTGGAATAATAACAGACATAACACATTTTGTCTGGCCTACTAGCCGTTAGATACATTAATGAACCTATCATTTGACGATAGAGAGTCACATCAACAGCCGGTTTCTCAAGAGATGGAGTCAGCTTTGTGCCAAATGCCATTGGAACCTTTACTTTGGAGTCTCCCGTCATGCCGAACTTCGTCAACAGAGTCTTCGTGTATGCTTCCTGATTGATGAAGATGCCTTCTGGTCCCTATCTTATATTCAGCCCAAGGAAAAAGTTAATCGGACCCATTGCGCTCATTTCAAACTTAGTCTCCATCAACTTCCTGAATTCAGCTGTTAAGCTAGGATTCGTGGAGCCGAAGATGATGTCATCAACGTAAATTTGAACAATCATTAATTGTTCGCCTTCTTTCTTGTGAAAGAAGGTTGGGTCGAACGAACCTTGTTTGAATTTTGACATTTTTAGAAAACGTGTTAGAGTTTCATACCAGGCTCTCGGGGCTTGCTTCAAACCATAGACTGCTTTATCCAGTATGTACCAGTAATCTGGATACTTCTCATTTACGAATCCGGGTGGTTGCTCAACGTATACCGTTTCTTCTAGTTCTCCATTCAAGAAAGCACATTTTACATCCATTTGGAAAACTTCGAAGTTTTTATGTGCAGCATATGCCAGAAAGATTCTCACTGATTCCAACCTTGCTACAGGAGCGAAGGTCTCTTCATAGTCTATCCCTTCTTCCTGACAATATCCTTTCACCACCAGCCTCGCTTTGTTGCGGATGACGTTACCCTCTTTATCCAATTTATTTCTAAAAACCCATTTTAAACCGACTACAGATGCATCCTTTGGTGTGGGAATCAGCCTCCAAACTCGATTTCTTTCAAACTCATGGAGTTCGTCTTGCATAGCTTGCACCCAATCAGAGTGATCAAGAGCAGCATTTACCGTCTTCGGTTCAACTTTAGAGACAAACGAATTAAACATGCAAAATTCTACTTGAGAGAATAGAGCAGTTTGCTTCGCCTTCATTTGAGAGCGTGTGAGAACACCCTCAGATGATTCACCAATAATTTGAGTTTTAGGATGATCCTTTGTCCATTTTATGAGAGGAGGGTAATTTGGATCATATGCAGGATCCAGCTCCGCATTGACTTCTTCTTCCAGTTCTAACAGATAGCCTTCGTCATTTTCATTTTCATTCTCCCCCTCAAATGGCGAACCGAATCCCATGTCAGGGTCAGTAATCTCCCCCTGCACTGGACCTTCATGTGTTGGGGTGTTTGATGGATTCTCCCCTGGAAAGGCAAGTCAGTCGTTTTTGGTGTTGATGAACCCTCCATCTGGAGTGTCGAGCTTGTATTTGGAGGGTCATTTGAAACGGGACGTTTGCTAGTGTGACATCCCCTAATTTCTCGGCCAGAAAAGACCGATTTAATTTATGCTTTTTAAAATAAAATCAGAGAAATCTTTTCAAAAGATGTTGCGGAATAGGTCCCCAAAACAAAACATGATAAAAGGTTATCAAAACCTTTCTATAAGAAATGTATAGTTTCATTTCATATCAAAAACTCGGGATGTCATGTTCCGATACAGATCAAAAGCATAAACAAGACATTATAAGCCTTACAACAGTTATTTACAACTACTGGCCTATAATAAAAAATCTCTCATCATCCTCCGACTATGCTCGGGGTCCACTACCTGTAACATAAAAAACTGAGTGGGTTAGACTTGGGAGCATGGTGAGCATATAGGGTTTTCAACCCACAATAATAATAAACTTATTAAGTTCACCAATTAACAATAACCCTGATTACCCATTCCCGTTGTCCTCACTTTACGTCCCTAAACACCTATCACAAGGGACCTATCCTAAGGAATATCATCGGGATGGACACTACTGCTAAGGGGACTCCTCAGCCATACATGTCCTAAAGGCAACCATGATGGGGATGGAGTAAACCAATGAACATTTAGTTCAACAACACCTGCAAGTTGCGAACCTGCTAGTGTGCCACTGGACTGTCTAGAAAGGTCTGTGGTCGTCATCTATACTCCGCTAGACGACTTCAACAACAACAACAACAACAACACCGAGACCTCTCATCATTTTAACACCCATCGACTATTTCGTCTACCCATGTTCTACCCAACATATTTGTAGATAAAATACATATACAGTTTAAAACTTGTATAAAACATCTATTCAACAGTCACCTCAAATAAACAATTAATATAATTACACATAGCACGTATTTTAAGGTAAATACTTCATATCTATGTGTAAAGTGAAAGTAACTACACACTCACTTGATTTGATGAAAATCGGGCAGCAATTCGTTTCCTAAAACGTTCGTTTCTAATAAAACCGAGAGTTTTATTGAGAAACCGGGCTCTGCAAAGGTCGGACTTCGAAACCAAAAAGATAAATTTTCCAGGCTTCTCGGGCACTTTGTGGCGTATTCCGAGGGTTATAATTGATACAGGGGCTTTGGGGAATGTTAAAATGAAAGAAATATGAAAAGAGGGGCTAAAAGTGTCAAATTTTCAAATATTCCCCGGGAGGTCTCGCACCCTCCTATTTATAGGCCGAGGCTGCTGATCCAAGGGTTGAGAAGCCTCCAGGTGGCATCAGATGCGAGAAGGGGGTCAAATGGGCTGCGCATGCGAGGGCCTCGCTGGCAGCCTCTGATTGGACCGAAGTCCGGGTCCGAGGAGGGGGGGCTCGTGGTTCCTGCGAAGGCTCGGACGCACGAGGGAACGGACACGCATCACATTCTCACTGGACCACTTCGGATGACTTAGCAAAATTTCGGACACGTGGCATGTTCTAAGCGAGGGTGAGGTGGCCGAAGTCCACCTATGCGAAATTCCTCGGTTTTGGCAGTTTTTCTCGATTTTCGCGCCAAAACTTCTAAAATCCATAACTTTCGCATACGAGCTCCGTTTTTGACATTCTTTATATGCACGCGTAGGTAAAATTACGCTCTACAACTTTCGTTTAGACTTCGTCGGCTAATTTTGACTTTAATTTTTATATTATTGTTTTTTAACAGATCGGGACAGGAAATCCGTTAAAAATTCATAACTTCTTCATCCGACAACCGTTTTCGTCTGTCTTTTCACCGTTGTGCTACTATTGACGAGACCTTCGATTCTCGTTTAGGTCGTGTCGGCTAAAAATCACTCGATCTAAAATTCGAGTTTTTAGATGTCTACTGCTAAGTTGAAACTTCGAAAAATCATAACTTCCTCATACGAAGTCAGATTTGGGCGTTCTTTTTATACCTACTCTCGGTGTAATGAACACTACGAGTTTTGTTTAGATCACTAAGGTTAAAAAGTAGTTTATCAAAAACTCACTTTTTACGACATTCGGCACCGTGCCGGTTTTGTCGTGAAACTTCGACAGGTCATAACTTCTTCGTTATAACTCGGATTTTGGTATTCTTTATATATCCGTAACCCTTGTCACGACCACTACAACTTTCTTAATAGATATTGGCTTTATCTGATATTTATTTTCGACGCTCATTTTTATTCTTAATTAATTAACTCCTAGTAATTAAGCATAAAACACATAGAACACATAATATTCACATAATTCCTTTTTCATTTCTTCAAAATGAGTTACAAAGGTTAACCTAGACTATCATATCAATATTAATGCCTAGCCTAGAAACACGGGCACTACAGCTAGATTCTGGAGGTTCGCTGGAAGGTTGCTTCTCGGATGGCTGTTGAGGTTCGCTACCCATGTCTTTTGCAGCTTCATCGATAATCTTCTTCAAGTTGTCGATTTTGTTATCAGCTGTTTTCTCTTCTGAGTGGATCGCCTTCTCTGGTTCGACAAAGAGCAGCATATACTCTTCAAACAGTTTTTAATCGAGCTCTTCTGATACCAATTGTTAGAATAATTCGCTATAGATCGACAGATTCTAAACAGAAAAACAATATCAATTAAGAGAAGAACACAGGAATGGATCAAATGGTGCTGAATGATTAATATCTCACACCTCAGAAGAGCTCGATTAAGAACTTCGACTGTAGAGGTGTGTAAGGGTTACAATGCAAAACAATTAATGAGAGCTCCTCCTTTAACGCTATACATGCATGCATTATATATACACAAACCCTAATAATAAACCATGGTTGGACAGGCCCAAACCGGGTAAACAATATGGACTATTAACCGAGCCCAAAGACGCAACACTTAGACCCAACAACGGGGAAACCCGATCCAACTCGTCGAGTTGCCTGGGCAACTCGTCGAGTTTTCCCCATGTTTGCTTATTTCGATGATACATTGATTGCAGGGACTCTAGGGCTTAGATCTGAAACCTAAAGGTGTCTAAAAGGATAAAGTTTCCAACTTTATCCTCTAGAACCACTCTGAATGCTCTAAAGCCCTTAACAAAGGTTGGAAAGCTCAAAATCTTAGCCATGTGGTTCAAGAATCTAGGGATCTGGAATCCCTCCTTTCCAGAAGAGGTTCTAATCCTCAAAACGTTCCAAAGATGGAGAATTTATGGACATGCATGTCCAATGCATGTCTTGAAGTCATAATGGCCAAAGAGGGAAAATATACCCTAAAAATCCATGCATGGCATCCATGCTTGACCAAAAGATAGATGTAGCCCACCATGGGACAATTTTGCCCTGGGGGTTCATAAAGTTACAAACTTTATGAACCCCATGCATGCAATCGACAAGAATGATAGAAAATGAAGAGTAAACTTAAGATCTACTCATACTCTAAGATAAAAATTGAATCTTGAGTGCTTACAATAGTCCACAAGATGGTCAAGCTCAAGAGTAAGGGCTTTGTTTGCTGAGTCTCCTCCTTCTCCTCACTATCTTCTTCTTCTAAGCTCCAAAAGTCACTCTAGCTCACAATATAAGAGAAAATGGGGATTAGGGTTTAGCACTGACGTTCTTAGGGTTTGGAGGCTGATGGAAGGTCAACCTCAAGGTTTTAAGGAGATTATATAGGGTGCAAACTCTAAAATTTAGGGTTTTACTTTACAACGCCTACTCATCGAGTTGGGCCTTCTAACTCGTCGAGTAGGCCCTAAATCCTACGTCCCACAAATGGTCTCTACTCGACGAGTTAGAGCTCCCCAACTCGTCGTGTTCCAGTCTAAAACCCTAAAATTATGAAAAGATATAGATACCTGAAATGAGCGTTACATAAACACAACAAGTAACCATAATCAAATAAGCTATATAACCCGACTCATAGGTCTAATCCTACAGCTACGCCCCTGAAGGGCAAAATGTCCATTTTGCCCTTCCATGCTCTGAAACCCTAAATCTTTTGACCAAAATCCAAAAGTCAGTAAAAGTCAACAACTCCACACATTCTCGTCCATATGCAGGGCGTACATCTTCCTACGCGAGGCATACAACTCAAGTCAGCGACCAACGGGGACGGGCCTGACTATACGTGGCGTAGCTAGGAGTAAGCCCGACGTACTCTTCCTAGTCCATTCTTAACAACTTTTATGTCTTAATCCTTTAAGACACTTATCCCAACATCAGATCTGGCCATTATATAATGTCTTAACCCATAAAGTCAACGACTTTAAGCCTTTGCATGGCTAGATAGGACTCAATACACAAAACTCTAACTTCTATAACACTCTAAGTCACTTAACTCATGTATGGGCCAAGGGAAACGATCAAGCAACCATTTTTATGAATCTAAGCACTCTAATACATCTTTAAGGACAACCAATATGCTATGGAGTACTCCATACTCACAAAGGTCCAGGCTTTGGGAAAAAAAGCTCATATAAACCTATCTATGGAGATCTAGAAAGAACATTAGTCAGGTATAGACTTTATACCTTCAAAAGATGCACAAGATGAAGGAGTTTCAGGATCTACAAGCTTGCAAGCAACACTACCTTCTTCTTAACCAAGAATGCATAAAATCACCAAAAGACTCCAAGATCCTCACTCTCAAGGCTAGGGTTCGATATCTAGGGTTTAGAGGGAAGGGAGGCTGATAAGAAATGTCCAAGGGAGGCATAAGGTGGATTAAATAGGGAGCAAACCCTAAATTTTAGGGTTTATGGCCTGCGCTAGTACACTCTGCGTACCATATGTATGCCCAGCGTACTAGCATGAGTTCCGCATTTCCAAGGTTCGATCATGTACAATGCGCATACCTCACGTACACCCAACGTACGGGCTGAAATGCAAGGCGTTTGACATAAAGGGCGAAATATGAAAACTTTAACTAAGCCAATGAATAAAATTAAAATACCTGAAAACTAGATGTTACAATATATATATATATATATATATATATATATATATATATATATATATATATATATATATATATATATATATATATTAGTTTGTTATTAATCGGAATATAACAAAAAAGGCATTAAAATATTAAGTCAATTTGTATGTAAAAAGATACTAAAATGTTATGTCCACGTCAATTCAATTTATTTAGGGGGGGGGGGGAGTTGGATTTTAATTTCAAAGTATATGTTTGTGTGTGGAATTGTGGCTTCATCTAATAAAAAGAGATGACAAGATTTAGGGGCCTGCACCTCCGCTGCCCCAATATCACAACAAGAAAAGGCACCTTTAGGGACGACAAAAAGCGTCGCTAATAGTCAAGAAAGTCGCCCCTAAAGGTATTAGGGACGACATGTCATCTCAATTGGATCGCCGCAAATACCTCGTAGCTAATACTCCAAAGTCGTCCCTAAAGGCGTCGTCTCTAATACTTTATCGTCGCTGATACCACTCGTCGTCCCTAAAGGTGTCGTCCCTAATAATATTCCGACCACCGGCCAGTATTATTCCGGCCAAATATTTCGGCGGGATGTGTCGTCGCTAATGCTTAAGAGCGTCCCTAAAGGTGTCGCCACTAATGATTGTTTTTTTTAGATAAAATTTATATTTTATATTAGTTTATAGTATAAAAATGCAGAATTTATAAAATTATAAAACATATAATTTAAAAATTTGCATTACATAAAACATTAAATAATATAAACAAAGTATATCACATTAACATCATCTAAATCCATAATAACATCATCCATAGCATAAAACAATATATACTAATCGTCTTCCCCATCATCGTTTTCATCGTCGTTGTTGGTCGCATTGTCGACTTGCTTGCTAAATGAGCGGATAATATCTCCAATTGCCGTCACAAACGCCGGGTTTTGGAGAAAAACATTAACATCCACATCCTACAAAGTAAGAATATAAGTTAAAATATATCATACTATAAAAACAAATTATTATTACTTAACAATTAAGTCACCCTACAAAAGCTTTATGCGGTTCTTTTTTTCTATTATTCATACATATTATTTATGAGCAAAAAGTTGTTATTTAAAAATGTTGCACTGATGTTATCTATACATTTGATTTGTTTAGTTTATTTGTAACAATATTTTATATTATTGAAATTTAAATAATATATACTCCTATGTCGTCCCTAAAACTTCGTGTCGTCCCTAATGGTGTCGTCCCTAAAGCTTATATTTCTTGTTGTGTATTGTTTCAGCCATTGATCAACTTTGCAGCCATAACTGCATCTTTATAAACAAAACCTTCATCTTATTTGACTTTCTAGAATTTAGACTTCCAATCAAAGAACTATTGTATCTTAGTTGACCCCTCGTTACAAATTACCTCATTTACTTCTTTTGGTGCTATTTTCATTCGCTAAACAGCTTACATGATCCTTAATATCAACCTCGTGCAAACATTCTATTAAAGCTTGCTTAGCATATGAAAGAACCTTTTTTCCTAAGATGCTCTTTTCTTTAGTTGAATCTGATTTCTATTTTCTCTCAAACTTAAGATGAGTTTCAGTGGTAGCATGCAAAACAATTAGACTTCCAATCAAAGAACTATTGTATCTTAGTTGACCCCTCGTTACAAATTACCTCATTTACTTCTTTTGGTGCTATTTTCATCCGCTAAACAGCTTACATGATCCTTAATATCAACCTCGTGCAAACATTCTATTAAAGCTTGCTTAGCATATGAAAGAACCATTTTTCCTAAGATGCTCTTTTCTTTAGTTGAATCTGATTTCTATTTTCTCTCAAACCCGGTGAGAAGCTGCAAATCCCTCCGGCGGAAGAAGTGGGATGCACTGAAATTCGCCGGAAAATGCTTCCTGATTGTCGCCGGAAAAAATGAGAGAGAAATAGAAACTGGAAAGTAATCACGTTCTGCGACCTGATGGGGAACAAAAGGTGGAACCCTTTAGGGGCGACACTATTAGGGATGACTTTGAATCTTTAGAGACGACAATTTGGAGGGAAATTCACGCGCTCATATTTTCGCCACCTTTAGCGGCGACAACGTCGTCACAAATGGCGTCGCCCCTATTGGTGTGAACAGTAACTAACCCCATCCGTTGGATCAGGATGCAATCGTAGGGACAAAAATTGATCAGGAAGCATTCACGCGGATCGCCGATCAAACCCTTTAGCGACGCCCTTATTAGCGACGACGTGAGGCTTTAGCGACTACAAAAACGTGTATTATCGAGTGTCGTCCCTAAAACTTCGTGTCGTCCCTAATGGTATCGTCCCTAAAGCTTATATTTCTTGTTGTGTATTGTTTCAGCCATTGATCAACTTTGCAGCCATAACTGCATCTTTATAAACAAAACCTTCATCTTATTTGACTTTCTAGAATTTAGACTTCCAATCAAAGAACTATTGTATCTTAGTTGACCCCTCGTTACAAATTACCTCATTTACTTCTTTTGGTGTTATTTTCATCCGCTAAACAGCTTACATGATCCTTAATATCAACCTCGTGCAAACATTCTATTAAAGCTTGCTTAGCATATGAAAGAACCTTTTTTTCCTAAGATGCTCTTTTCTTTAGTTGAATCTGATTTCTATTTTCTCTCAAACTTAAGATGAGTTTCAGTGGTAGCATCCTTAAATTGAAACTCGCCTACTTCATTACCTAACAATTAGTACCTGTTTCCTCCGACCGGTGTACATAATTCCCTGTGAACTATCTTTTCTGCAAGAATCCTTCATACAAACTTTTGGTGACTTCAATCTTCAGTTTTTCACAATCCAATCCTTCTTCCGACATTTGATTGAGTAAAGGTTCTCCAACTTTATTAAATAAATACCGTGGTCCGATCATTCAAAATTATTTTAAAGGGTCAGTTTTCGGATTGCTTTACCTTCATGAGCAACCGTTTCTTGTCATCATGAATCCATAGGAATAAGCCCTGCATAGCGATCCGATCACCATTTTGTGTGAGTTGACCCAAGCTAATAATGTTACTACATTACTTTGGTATGTAATATACTCATTGAAGCATTTGTTGCGCATCATTATTACATTGGAATACAATGAATCATTTGCCGTCAACACGTACCTTTGAGTCGTCTCCAAATTTCACGTGACCTAGGATTGCTCGGTTAAGATCTTGAAATTTGTTTTCATCCCTGGTCATATGATTACTCGCGCCATTATCAAGATACCACGTCTTGGACATATTTTGCTCTTTTTCATCCATTTTTAATTTTGGGTTCACCTTTTCTTTGCTCAAGAATACTTCATCTTACGGGCCACTATTACGTACTACTGCCATTAGTAAAGTCGGTTCATTATCATTGTAACTTGGGGCTAGGTTAGCTTCTTGTTTTTCTCGTCTTGGGTTCATGCAGTCTGCAACATAGTGCCCAATGTCTTGGCGACTGTAACACTGGATTATACTCTTGTCTGATCATAAGTCGGAACATGAGTTCCTTGACATGACTGTTGGTTGTTGCCTCTTTCACGACCTTCACGGTTTGCATAATTGCCACTGCGACCTCTTCCCCGACCACCTTGGTTTTGTGTGTTACTGCGATTGTTTTCTTGTAAGGAACGTCCATGTTCTTTGTTTTGTTTTTTCTTCTTTTCTATCCATTCTTGGTGAGTAAGCAACGACTTCTTTTCATATATGTTCTTCATGCCCTCAGATTCTCTCGTCATGTGCCTTTAGCCTTCCGACTACCTCTTCGACAGTAATGGTATCTAGTTCAACAAATTGTTCGGTGGTTGATGCAATTTGAATAAACTTGAGTGCACGACTCGTAAGATCTTCTTGACCATGTATGCTTCTTCCATAACTTCTCCTAAGGCTCGAACATTACTAACAATATTGCTTATCTTGACCGTGAATTCCACTACGGGAAAATTAACATACAACCACACTTTTTCGAAGACAGCCTAGTCACATTTTTTTATAAAAGTATGGCGATTTTGATATAAAGTATGACTAATTAGCATTGATAAAATTCTGAATTGTTATCGCTACATTTAAATATGCGTGTGTCACCATTGCAAAACAAAAAAACTTTTAGTCATGCTTAAAAATAGTGAATCTGACAAATTTTGGCCACAGTCGAGTAGTATGGCCAAATGTCACTATCTTTCACGTTTTTTATTTGATTTATGTAAACAATTTGTAATGACTTTTAGAAGAGACGATTAATATATATATATATATATATATATATATATATATATATATATATATATATATATATATATATATATATATATATATATAGTCCATAAAGAAATCTAATGTAACTAAAAGGTAATTGAATAACTAAATGGAATACCACATGTTGTATATGGAAGAAGTACCTAGTTTTTTGATGTCCGGAATGTGTCTCCGAAATATATGTTTGGAATGTGTGTTTGTGAGTCCAAAATGTCAGTTCTACATGTTTAGTTGTTGACTGCCTACTACGAAATCGACTTTGTTAGTCCAGAATGTACGGTGCCAAATTCCATAATCGAAACAACACTACCACAAAATACTTTGGAATAAACAGTACTTCTCTAGAATGACCTATTCCGAAGAAAATAATTATTTTTCCAAAATTTATAAAAATTGGCGAGGGGTATTTTCAAGGCTGTCATGATCACGATCTTACCCAAGATCGTTTTAAGTTTTACAATATCGTACTCGTAAGACCGGATCGGGATCGGAAGATCCTATCAAAATAAACTTATATTCAAATTTTAGCGTAAGGTCTTGGTAGCATAGTAACTTGTGATGCTCAATTTCAACAATGGTGGAAACAATAACGGGGCTGTCGGATGCACTGCCCCTCAGTCTCTTTTAAAACCCCAGCCATATTAAAGATAAAATGAGCCTCTAAGTAATTTTTTAGCTCAAACGATTTAATTAATAACTCTAGCCACTTCCATATATATTGTACTTAAAGAAAAAACAATTATTATACATAGAAAGAGAAATTACAATAATGAGGGTATAAGAATTGTCCCACCGCCTCCACCCTCATTATTTTTGCGTCCACATCCATTTTTTTAATTGACTTACTACTTCCATTTATATCAATTCCTTGGTAGTTATTGGTTATAATTTATACCCTCATTTAATCACAAATAGCTTTTGTTAATCGACGATTCATCAAGATAAAGTCCGTAGCTAATCACAAATAGCTTTTGTTAATCGACGATTCATCAAGATAAAGTCCGTAGCGATTTTGATTCGTTTTCAATTAAGAAATTATTTCTTGCTACACTACACTGGTAAGTTTGCACTATTTCAATTTTCTAATCAATAAGAAGGTTAATGGATGAATATAAGTCAATGTTTATAGTTGGTTAATTTTTTTTAAAATTGATGTTAACGGGTTATTATAAGTCGATGTTTATGATATATTGAAAACTTTTTAAGATTGATTCTTATAATGATTGATGTAGTTTCTAGTATATCTGTACGGTTTTTTGTTTGACAATTTTTTTTAAAAAGTTTTAGACTATTATTTTATTTGCTTATAACATTATATCTTAATATGTCATTACAATGGGAGACTATTAGCCTCCTTTATTCTTAAATCCTAGCTCCGCCCCTCGATTTCAAGTTGAATAGACGAATTTTTGAGGCTCAATTATATACTTCAACTAGATGCTAGTAACATCGGGATTGTTTTTGGCTTGTAAGATTTGAAGATCGTGATCGGATTTAACAATTACTTAATTTCCCTATTTTCATAAAGGTAACAAGTCACTTTAGTTCTGGTGAGTCGTGCATGTGCGTGTGCACAGATAGAGAGTGCCTGCGGTGGTGGTGATGGTGTCTTTCATCGCACCAAAAGGTCCAGAAGAAGAAGAGAGACAAAAGGCGGTCGATGCTCACATTTGTTTTGGCGAACGACAATAGGTGATGATGGTTGTTCGTTATAGATGTCGGTTTTCTTAAAGAGATAGAGATGAGGGAAGAGAGAAGATGGTAGTGTGCAGTAGTGGTGGTCGTGGAGGTGCGATGGAGGAGAGATGAAGGTGGTGGTGGCCGGCGTTGGGGTTAGACAAGGAGAAGGGGAGCATATTTTTGTTTTCAAATTTTGAAATGGAAAAGACTCTGAGGGGTAAGGGACATAGGTGGAGGGATAGGGACGGAATGAAAAGGATGAATCCATTATAATACAAAATTTTGACATCAAGAATCAAAATCACTCATGGCATTCTTACTAAAGGCGTCCTTTTATTCTGACATCATGGCTCTCTCTGATCGTTAGGCATCAACTTCAAACTAGCATGTTCATCTCTAACAAACATTGTTGTGGATCTCAAACCGGTGGTAGTCAAAGGTATGTATTGCTTTTTGTACCCTGTTTGTTATGTGTGTTATCTGTACGAGGCTGTTTGTTTTTTTAGAAAAATCTCCTAAAACGATTTTTTGCTACGCGGCGCAGCACACGCAGAACACTTGCTCTCTCGCAACAGTTTGTCATTTGGAAGACTTCACACTACAAAACCTCTGCGAAACGCAACACTTGACTTGCCTCTTCAAAACTCTCCGGCTTTCATTTTTTCCAAGTGATTTTTTTTTTTAAATTTGGCGTAACTTGATTTTTTTAACTTTGATTATATTGTTTCTAAACTTTGTTTTTTTTTTAAAAAAAAAAACTTAGAGTTACAGATTTGATACAATTTCTATTAATAGTTCCCACAATTTTTTATAACTTTATTTTTTTAAAAAAAACTTTAATTTTTTTTACCGTTACTTTTGATAATATTTTCAGTTTGGGTTGTATATTTTTTAACATGTATGATTCTTTTACGAATTTTTTAGACATTGTTTGCAATATTTTCTTAATTTTTTTATAATTTTCTTTTTTTTTTTATGTTCTTTAAAATTAGTTTTTTAGAAAAAAATGATAGCTTCTTTTACATTTTTTAAGATTTTTTTTAGAAATTTTATATTTTTGTTTTTTTACTTATGTACTTTTTCAATTTTTAAGACTAAAATTATTAAAATTTCGGTGTTGAAACTATTTTCAGTTTGTAAAATCAGTTTATTTAAATTTCAGTTTATTGTAGCAGTCTGCAGATGTTAAAAAACAAGCATGATTCTTATTAATGGCTGCAGTCGTTTGGTCCACGGGTTGCAGAGGTGGTTTGCAGATTTCATAATTTTTCTTTTCGAAAAAAACAAATAGCACCTATCTGTATCATGTCCCAACTATCTGTTTGAGTTTCTTTTGTGGATGATTGTTCCAGTCGAACAAGTAAATCTGTGGTAGGTTTACATGCATATTAACTGTTTGATAAAATGCCAGAGTGAAGCTTTCTTTCAGGAGAACTCCAAGTTGCCTCTTTTTTATTCTTAGATGATTACAGAAGTCTGTTGGAATTCTAGCTGTAACGAGGCGAGAATCCATCATGAACTTGAGCAGTGATTCACCTTCCATGTTAACCTGGTGGGTCTTACGGGTTGAGTTTACCAGGTTTTTTGAAACTTCACTTCACCAAACTTATGTTAGAAATGTATATATTGATCATAAATCATTCAAGTCTTTATGCAGTTCAAATTTTTCTGCAATATTGAATGTATAGTCAAAGTCTTCTTCGAGTCAACTATCATATTTTCATTAATTTCAGTACTCCTTTTTTCTACAAAATACCTATCTCTCTTTCTCGCTACAGCCACTCCTTTTAGGAGAAAAAAGAGAACTTCTGATTGATTACACAAAGACTATTCCCCTTCTCCCTACCCCCAAAATAACTGCTACATTCAACTTATTATCTTTAATAATGCAAAACCCAAAACAAATAACTTCAGAATCATCATTTCGAAGAATTTCTTGAAGTGGAATTTTTGGTTTTAGTTTGTTGATTTTATTTGTGAATTTGTCTTCAAAGCTAGCGTTCTGTGTTTCAAGTTTTTGGCATTTTATATTTCTTGATTTTGTTTAATAACTGATGATGAAACTAGGCTTTTAGCTTGCCAGAAATGGATAGGATCCTCCCTGTGATTCTCTATTTGTTTATTTTGGGGTTCCATAAAAGGGTTTATGGGAATGCTGAAGGTATGTGCTTTTTTCATGATTCTTGATTGCTTCCTTGATTCACGATGTTTATAGTAAATGAAATCTTCATTAATTTGATGTTTCGAAGAAGAGACCACAATCAAATTTCCCAAATTTCATATATGTAAAACAGTCGATGCATTGGATAGCCTAAAGTTAAAGTTAAACGATCCCAAGAATGTTTTGCAAAGTTGGGATTCGGCCCTTCCCACCCCATGTACTTGGTTTCATGTTACTTGCGACACTGGGAATAAAGTTACTCGAGTGTAAGCTCATCAAACCTCTTTAATCAAAATTTGATATTTTATTCTTTTATTGCATTTTCTAGTCTTACAAATAAATTTCTGTTTTGGTGTTTGTCACACACACACACAGTGATCTTGGAAACGCGGACTTGTCAGGTCAACTGGTTCCGGAGCTTGGTCTACTTACAAATTTACAGTACTTGTAAGTCAATATTGTTTGCGTATTGTGTTAGAAAATTTGGGGAGATTGTAGGGTGTTTGAGATGATCTTATGATAGTGTATAGTCATTTTCCTTAAACTGCAGTTCGACCCTATATATGACTCGATGACACATTGACACTAAAATCACAAATATATTGAATCTGCTTATATTTGAAGTAGTAGTACGTGATTTTTTCTAGTGAGTTCGTGCGGTAACTTTTCACTTTATTATTATACTATAATCCAAATCGTATTATTTATGATTTTAAACTTACTAATATTAGGGAGCTTTATGGAAATAACATCACTGGAAGAATTCCTGATGAGCTTGGGAACTTAACAAACTTGGTGAGCTTGGATCTTTACATGAACCAGTTAGATGGTGACATTCCAGACACATTGGGCAACCTTCAGAAACTTCGTTTCCTGTACGATTTCACATCATTTAGATTCTCAATACAAGGAAAAAGGCCATTACCGGCGACTTTTATCGCCGGTAAAAGTCCCAAAAGTAGCCGGTAATACTAATAGCGGCGACGCGTCGCCGGTACTGAGTCGCCGCTACTGCTTCGTCGCTATTGATCACTTTGTCGCCGCTAATGAGAAACGTTGCCGCTATTGACCGTGTCGCCGCTAATGAGTTGAGTCGCCGCTATTGACCGTGTCGCCGGTAATGACTCTTGTCGCCGGTAATAACAATATTCGATTAAATATAAAAAATAATAGTGTCGACGCTAATTACAAATTAAATATTAACAAACATCCGATTAAATATCAAACATAATAGTGTCAATGCAAATTACAAACAAACATCCGATTACAATTAAATATCAAAAGTCATAATATCCGAGTAGCAAAACAACCAAAGTTTTACAATCTACCAAGTAGCAAAGCATTACAACATATGCAAATAAAACGCATCCTTACATACCATCATCTTCATTCCCATCGTTTCCTTGATTATTGTGGGATTGAAAAAACGAATAAAGCTCATCCCTACATGCCGGGTCGCTGAGCATTGCACGAAGATTTTCCAACTACATAATTAATAACAATATATATATAAACTTATAAGTTAGATTGTCAAACATAAACAAAAACTATCAAAATACATTGCTATTTTTAAACTAAGATAGAAAACCAAAGTACATTGCTATTTCTTGCACTCGGGACAAAAACCCAATTACCAAACTTTTTAGCAAATAATCACCACAAAACCAAAATTACCAATTCAACATGCATTTTACGATGCTAAAGTAGATTGCTATTTTAAAACTAAGATCGAAAACCAAAGTACATTGCTATTTCTTGCACTTGGGACAAAAACCAAATTACCAAACTTTTTAGAAAATAATCACCACAAAACCAAAATTACCAATTCAACATGCATTTTACGATGCTAAAGTAGATTGCTATTTTTAAACTAAGATAGAAAACCAAAGTACATTGCTATTTTTTGCACTTGGGACAAAAACCAAAGTAGATTGTTTTACCTGTGATGGTTGTGGTAATGGTTGCGAAGGCTGTGGAATCGGCGGGAGAGCAGAGGGTTTACAGCCAATGCCTCTAATATGGCCACGTCGCTCTCCTAATACTTTCTCAAACGTAGCTCTTTCTTGAGCGGGAGTTAACTGACTTTCACCTTGAGTTTGTTCTAACAGCTCTTCAACTAACCGATTTTGTAACTCCCAAAAGTGAGTAACAGTTAAGTATAAATAAACATTTAATTATATGATAAAATTATAATTAAATACTTACATATTGTTGTTCCGCCTCAGCAGTAACAAATACACCATTCTTATCGGTATGAGCTTTGCGAAACGTTTCCACTCTCTTCAGGTTCTGTTTAACTTTAAAAATTAGATTATATTTTAAATAAATAATTACATGTATCGTATGTTACCTTCTTATAGCAAGTACTGCTATACGAGCTCGACCCCCCACGATTCACATTTGTTTGCATTTCACGGATTTTTTTGTTCCTTTCTGAAGCAATTTTGTGTTCGTCCGTTTGAAAATACTCAACTGCCTTCGCCCAGTTATCAACTAGCATACCCTCCGGAGGATTGGCTAATGCTCCCGGGATATCATCATACCCTCCAACTGACTTAAAATATTCTTTTGCGTCAGCTTTACGTTCTCGATAACCTTTTAACAAAGCTGCTTGAAAACTCTCTGTCAACAGATTAGCTTGTACATCCTGGTACATCTGATCCAAATCAAACTTTGTCTACAAAAAAAAATAAGTTAACCAAGTAAAAAACAATTATAGTTAACCATATAAAATATATTTAAATAAATAATTACCGCTAAATGTTGTAATACGGTGTCCTGTATTGAAGGGGAAACTTTTTTCCAAGTCCATTTGTCAAACGGGACCATCTGCCACATTGTTTTTCCAACTTATCGGGAAAAACATGTCTTTCGGCTCTCCTACGGGATCAAATGTGATATCCCTATCATATTGCAAGCTAATTGGTTTCCCCTGGTTCCGTAAGATTGCTTTTTCAAGTTTTATATTTTTTGCTTTGCCTCGAACTTTCCTTCGGGCACGTTCCTCAACTACAAATATAATTAAAAATTATTAGAAACGATATTTAATTTATAATAATTGAACAAAAATATTAAATAAAAATTCATAATAAGATTTACCGTCTTGCTCATGCTGACCAGCACCTCTACCACCTCTACCACCTGGGATAGGTGGGTCCTCAGCTCCGTCTCCCCCATGTCCACGACCCATGACAGCAGCCATGGTATACATAAACAAAATCCATATGCTCATCATTTCCTGAAAAACTATAAGATATACAAATACAATTTTTATTACAGATATATATTACATAAAAATAAACATTTACATAGGAATACACATTTCTAGTAAGATAATAATCTTATTTTGTAAAGCTTTTACTAATATTATTTTGCAATTTTTTATTCTCATTTTTTTTCTAGTAATAAAATTAATAATAATAATAAATATGTGTATAGTACCCTAACATTTTATAACATTTTTTTTGTGTTTTTTTTTTTTGCAATTATAACAATAATTTGTTTTTATTTTTTTTTTCAATTCTAGCATCCTGCTTACATACATATACCACATACTTTTACATAATACATAAGAACATGAAATTCACATACTTTTACATACATATACCACATATACACAAAATACAAATACATTCACATACACACAAAATAGCATCCTACTTAAACCAAATACACATAATTTCACATATATAGATAATAACATCCTAATTATACCAAATACAAAAATTTCACAATCATATACCACATTTACAACAAACATACATACATTCACATACACACAATAACATCCTACTTATAAAAAATACATATAATTTCACATATATATAGATAATAACATCATATATATATTTCTACCAAATACTCATATACCACATACGTCAAATATCAAATATACACACAATTTTCACATACAAATATCAAATATACACACAATTTTCACACATGGCAATTTTCACATACAAATACCAAATTCACAAAAAAATGAAATAATAGAACCTGTAGTGGCGGAAATCAACCGGTAATAGCTGGAAAAATTGTTATTCACCCGATGAAGCTACAAATCCAAAACCTGGGAGCCATCCAAAATGTCACAAATCACTTCAACAATATTTGCAAGGGTAACATACAGATTAAATTACCAAAACTTAGAAATTTAATCAACACTTTTTCAGTGTTAACATACAAACTAACAAGGAAATTATCAAAGAAATTTTCAAATGAAATTACCTTAATTTCTTCAAGAACTTGACTTAGAAATTGGTCCCAAATCACACCTTAATCCCTAATACCCTTAATATGACACAATGTATGGAGAAATCAAGATGGAAGAAGCAAATTGAAGATGAACTCGGTAGAAGGTGGAAGGGGCGAAGGAGAAAAAGGCAGCAAACAGAAAGCAATTAAGAAGAATGAAGTTTCTGCGTGCGTTTTTTTTATCTGTATGAAGCTTTACCGGCGACTAATAGGTTATTACCGGCGACTCTTATCAATAGCGGCGACAATCTGGAGGGAAGAGTACCGCGTCATTTTTTAGTGAACTATTAGCAGCGACAATTTCAACCTTTAGCGGCGACACATATGTCGTCTGTATTAGGTTAGTTCGGATAAGGGACCCTAACCGTTGGATTGGATATTTGATCGAACGGTGTAGAAGTAACGGAAGGGGAAGACGCGGATTCGGGTGATCACTCTTTAGCGGCGACGCTATTACCGGCGACAGGGGCTTTTAGCGGCGACACTATCAAACAACTTTCTGAAAGGTGATATCCCTTGCAATGGCTCGTTTGTGGGGTTTACGCCCATGAGGTCTGCTTTTAGTTAATTACATGATTCTTGAAATTATGTCAAATGTATTCACACGTTACATGCAAACTTCACTTCTTTCAGTTTTGTCAATAATGCCAACATCAGATCTGTCATTCCACATGATGTACTTCAACCTCCATTTCCACGTCCACCTAATTTGCAATCTCCTTCAGGTATATATTCGATGGTTATTGTTACTTTATGCCACCAGCATGCATCTTGATCTCATGTCAAAGTACCTACATATTTTGTGTAAAGGAATTATCGCCTTCTGATTGTACATACAACTGTAGTTTCAGTCGACGACAATGACATTGGAGCTTTTGTTGAAGGAGCTGTTGTTGGTTTTGCCCTTGTTTTTGCAGGTAGAACAATTGCACTTGCTAGGCTATTGTGCAGAAAACGACAAGATCATTTCACTGATGTACCAGGTTACACAATTTAACAAGAAGATCAATCACCTAACTTTGGTTCTCTGCTCATTTGATTCTTTTATGTTTGTAGCTGAAGAGGACCCCGAAGTTCATCAGGGACAACTGAAGAGGTTTACTTTGCATGAACTGCTAGTTGCAACCGATGATTTTAGTAAGAAAAACATTATTGGTCAAGGTGCATTTGGTAAAGTTTACAAAGGAAGGTTAGCTGATGGTGCTCCGGTGGCTGTAAAAAGACTTACAGATCTGCTCCAAGGTGGTGAATTGCAGTTTCAAACGGAGGTTGAGTTGTTAAGCATAGCGATGCACCGGAATCTGCTTCGGCTGCAAGGATTTTGCTTGACACCAACCGAACGTTTGCTTGTTTATCCTTTCATGGTCAATGGCAGTGTTGCATCGTGTCTACAAGGTAATCAAGAAGGTCAACTTTGACTTTTCAGGTAAAATACATAAAGTTTTTAGCTAAAGTATAAAATGTTGTAGATCGACGACGTATTGATTGGCCGACAAGGAAACAGATTGCACTCGGATCTGCAAGGGGGCTTGCTTATTTGCATCATCATTGTGATGCTAAGATCATTCACCGTGATGTAAAAATTGCAAATATACTGTTGGATGAGGAGTTTGAAGCTGTTGTTGGAGACTTTGGGTTGGCTAAACTCATGGACTATAAAGATACTCATCTTACAACGGGCGTTTGTGGGACAATTGGACATATAGCACCCGAGTATCTATCCACTGGGAAATTGTCAGAAAAAACCGATGTTTTTGGGTACGGCGTGATGCTTCTAGAACTCATCACCGGACAACGGGCGTTTGATCTTGCCCGCCTTGCCAATGATGATGGGGTCATGTTGCTTGAATGGGTAAGAAATATGTTTCACATGTCTCAATCAAATCATCTTTTTTGAGCATTGTAACAAAGTTTATATATTTTTTTTGGATTTGTTTAGGTTAAAGGGTTTTTGAGGGATAAGAAGTTGGAGGTATTGGTGGATGCGGATTTGGAATGTAATGATATGAAAGATGTTGTGGAAGAGTTGATACATATAGCTTTATTGTGCACACAAGCGACACCATGGGAAAGACCAAAGATGTCAGAAGTTGTGAAAATGCTTGAAGGTGATGGTTTAGAAGAGAGGTGGGAGGAGTGGCAGAAAGAGGAGATTTATCGGCAAGAGTTCAGCCACATACATATTCGTATTATTTAGAGTTCAGAAATACTTGAAAACTCAGTTAATTCACTTGTCGGGGTCCGGATGAACGAAGGGCCTTTTGTTCGTCATTGTACATAAGAAAATGTTTACTTTTGTGTATAGAAAGTTTTGGTTGGATTCTGTTTAGATCTTTTGAGCATCAAAAAGCAACCTAGCTTTCTTTGTACAATATATTATTAAACTGTAACACCCATAAAATCACAAGAAATTTAAACTTCTTATTACCAACCCAAATTCCCAAATTGTTTAAAAACATAGTTTTCAAAACATTTCGAACATCAGAGTCTCCCAAAATCATAAGTCATTAACAAGATGATGTGTACGGTCATGTCTTCGCCTTTCCGCGATCATCCGAAGTACCTGAAACATAACCCAAAACTATAAGCCAAAGCTTAGTGAAATCCCCCAAAGTACCAACACATAAACATATACAATAACAGCATGTCGGGTCCAATCAACCATCGGGTTGGAATACCCCCAAACCCAGTCAACCATCGGGTTTGAATACCCTAGGCCCAATCAATCATAGGGTTGGAATGTCAATCTACAACGGGTTCTGTCATCCTCGGGATGGAATACCCTCGGGCCCAATCAACCATCGAGTTGGTATGCCCCCGGCCTATTGGCTTATGCACAAAGCAGTAAAGCCTCAACCACCAACCAAATATGTGTACATATAACAAATAAACACATAAACAATCAACAGACAATCAGACAGATCATACAGATCACTAGGCATGCCGTTAGCCTATATACCAGGATACCGATCTAACTGATCACTACAACATGATAACATACTATTACATAACAAGATATCTAATCCAATGGGCCAGCCTTGGTGCCTTCGACCAACAAGTACAGTGAGGAAGACTCACCTCGGAAACTGAACACTAGCTGATGAGGTCCCGACTCTGAATCTCAGCTCAACCCGACACCTGGTTATTAGAATGACTCAAAATATCCTTAAGTCAATGTAGCACCTGGTTCTTGGTATGTATTTTATTTAAGTATTTTGCATTTTTGACCTTGGACTCGGCGAGGTGAAGGACCAACTCGCGTGAGTAGAAGCGGGATGAGACGCGCGATTTAAGTGATGGACTCGTCGAGTCGGGTCCCGGACTCGACGAGTAGGCTCTGACTGGACAAAACCCTAATCTGAGGGTTTGCACCCTATTTAAACAACCTTATGCAGCCTCCATCGCCCCTTTATGCTCCCAGAAACCCTCCATAGCAAACCCTAAGTGTTTTGGTGCAAGATCTAAGGCTTCTGAGTGATTTTTGTGGGTTTTGACCTCAAGGAAGAAGGAAGAGCATAGAAGGATCAAGAGGATACTGAAGGATTCGAGTTTGGTTCATCATTTGCAGTCTTTGAAAGGTATAAAGTCTGTACCTTGCTTGCTTGTTTGTTAGATCCCTTTTTGGGGAAGATTTAGGGCTTTTTAAGCCATATGAGGTAGCCAAGCATGATTGCAAACATGGTTGGGGGTCAAGACTTCGGATCTAAGTCTTGGGAGGGGTCACAAGGCAGATTTGGGTTGCTTTTGCACTCAAGGAAGGCCCCATGCAACATAAGAGCCATTTTAGAGCCTTTTTGGCTCAAAAGTCCCATGCATGCACGTAAAGTTCGTAACTTTACGTGCTAGATCGAGCTTAGGGGCTTGGATCTATCATTTGGTCAAGTGTTGTACATCAGAAATCGAGGATTTAGGGTGTGGATGTTATCGACTCGGCGAGTCCGTTCTTGGGACTCGACGAGTCCAAGGCTTTGAGTCCCATATCTGTTGAGGGTCAAAAGGACTCAGTTGGTGTAACGCCCGTGTTTCTGGGCTAAGCATTAATGTTGTTGTAATAGTCTAGGTTAACCTTTGTAACTCATTTTGAAATAATAAGAATATGTTATTTGAGTATTATGTGTTTTATGCTTAATTGTGTGTCTTAATTGAATTAAGAATAAAAATAGGCGTAGAAATAAAATATTAGATAAGCTCGATATTTATGAAGAATGTGGTAGTGGTCGTAACGAGGTTTCCGAATATATATAGAATGCTGAAATCCGAGTTATAACGAAGAAGTTATGACCTGTCGAAGTTTCGCGACAGAACCGACACGACGCTGAAGGACGTAAAATACGAATTTAAGTTAGAGCGATATCTAGCCTTAGTAATCTAAACGAAAGTCATAGAATACGTTAAACCAAGAGCGTGCATGAAAAGAATGCCCAAATCTGACTTCGTATGAGGAAGTTATGATTTTTCTAAGTTTCAGCTTAGCAGTATGCAGCCCGAAGTTCGAATATGAGTTCGAGTGGTTTCTAGCCGAAACAATCTAAACGAGAATCGAAGATCTCGTCATTAGTAGTGCAACGGTAAAAAGACAGATGAAAACGGACTTCGGATGAAGAAGTTATGAATTTATAACGGAGTTTTCCTGTCCCGACCTACTAAAAATAATATAATAAAAATAAATTCAAAATTAGCCGACGGAGTCTAAATAAAAGTTGTAGAGCATAATGTCACCTACGCGTGGATATAAAGAACGTCAAAAACAGAGCTCGTATGCGAAAGTTATGAATTTTTGAAGATCGTGGCACGCATACCAAAGCTTATCCGAAGGAGTTGCTGACCCTATCCGAACTACGCCCAGCGTAGGGTTGAGTACCCCCAGCGTACACCGAAGCGTGACCCGCCTCACACTCAAGTGCTCCGATGACGTAAGCAATGACGATCCGAGGCGTACGCCCCGCGTAGCTGAGCATTACGCCCAGCGTAATGCGAGGCTTCGGCCCCTATATAAAGGGTGCGAGGGCAGCCGATCTTTTTGCTCTTTTTCTCTTCTCTCTCTCTCGTTTTGTCTCGTTTTTCGTGCCAGAATTATCCCGAAGCCCCGATATTATTCCCGAGACCCGAAGCAAGTCCCGAAGCCCCGAAGATCCCGAGAAGTGAAGTTTCCGAGCCGAAACTCTGCCCACGAGAAGCCTAGTTTTCAAGAAAAACATCCCGGTTTTATCGGAAAAGTTTATTTTAAGAGACGAGGTGCTGTCCGATCATTGTCTTATCAAGTGAGTGTATATTCGTTTTCTTCTAACACATAGATATGAAGTATTCTTTATAAAATACGTGCTACGTGTTTATATATTATTTGTTTATTTGAACTATTTGTTGAATGGGTGTTTGTACAGGTTTTAAGCTATATATAAATGTATATATTTTATCTACTAATATGTTGGGTAGAACATAGGTAGACAGTTGGTGTGTGGTGAAATAAAAATGATGAGAGGCCTCGATGTCGTTGTTGATCTAGTCATCTAGCGGAGTATGGATGACGACCACAGACTCATTCTAGACAGTCCAGTGGAACACTAGCAGGCTCATAACTTGTAGGTGTTGTGAACGATGTGTTCACCGGTGTACTCTATCCCTCTCATGGTTGCCTTTAGGACATCTATTGCTAAGGAAGCCACCTTTGCAGTAATGTCCGTCCCGATGAAAATCCTAGATTAGGTCCCTTGTAATAGCTGTTGTTTTAGGGACATAAAGTGAGGATAACGGGAATGGGTAATCGGGTTATTGTTGGTTGGTGAAATTAAATATAATTATTTATTATGGGTTGAAAACCCTATATGCTCACCAGGCTCCCAAGCCTGACCCACTCAGTTTTTTTGTATTATAGGTAGTGGCACAAGGGCATAAGTTGGATGACATTGTCAAGATATTTTTTGGATTATAGACCTGTTGTTATATGTAATTGTTGCAAGGTCTATTTTGTATTGTTTATGCTTTTGGTCTGTATCGGAACATGACATCCCGAGATTTTGTTATATAATGAAAAATACATTTCTTTATGAAATGCTTTGATAAATGCATATCATATTTTGTTTTGGGAACAAATTCCGCAACTCTTTTAATCAAAGGATTACTCTGATTTTATTTAAAAGCATAAATGAAACCGGTCTTTTCTGGCCGTGATTTTGGGGATGTCACAGTTGGTATCAGAGCATTTGCTTAAGCAAACTAGGAATTTGTAGGATTTCTAGACTTAAACTTAGAATGTTAAGCGATGATTTTGAGGTGCGAGCACTAGTTTATTTTAGGAAAATTGCCTAAAATGCTTTTATGTGCTAAATGTTATATGTTTGCCATATATGATATTATTTGTTCGGATCTATGGTCTGTTGCCGACCGGATCTGGAAACCTTATGTGTTTAGGATTCTAAGCGTGCGTCGACAATATTAGAACTAGCATATAAACATTTCGGAGTGATTTGGATAATTATCTATCGTGAAGAAGGATCTAAATTCACCTTGTTCGGTGTATAGATCAACGATGGCAAGAACAAGAAGTGGCGCTGGAAACGCAAACGAAAACAGGAATCGACCACCTGTAATCGAGCAAATACCTGTTGTAGCTGCTGCACCTGAGCCGGTGACGATGGCTGGTGTGCAATTGATGATTCAGACGATGTTGGATCGTCAGATGGAAGAAACTAGACGTCTGCTACAACAAAATCGTGAAGAACTTTCAATCCAAGTTGAGGAGCCCGAAGTGAATGGAGGGCCGTCGGAAGGTGGAAACTTCAGTGGTACGATTGGCCAAGCCAACCCACCAATTGTTAGACAAGACAATCGCGATGGAGGAAATGATGGAAGGGGATGTAAATACAAGGATTTTATGGCATCTAAGCCACCGTGTCTATCCGGAAGCCCGACGCCGGTGCAAGTTATGGACTGGATCTCCGAAATGGAGACAATGTTTGAGAGTTGCGAATGCAGCAACAAGCAGAAGACCGCTCTTGCGATCCCTTTGTTGAAATCTGGCGTGTTGAGTTGGTGGAAGTTGTTAGCTAACTCGATACGGAAGGGAGAAGCGAGCAAGATGTCTTGGGAAGACTTTGTGGAACAACTGAAACTGCAATACTGCTCCGAGCAGGACCTTCTGGAAATCAATAATGAGTTTCAGAATTTGAAAAAGGGAAAAATGAGCGTTACCGAATACGCTGCAAGTTTCACAGAAAAGATGAAGCTTATCCCATACCTAGTTCCAACAGAACTCTCAAAGGTCAATAAGTTTGCCCTCGGACTACCAGCGGACTATGGTCCAATGGTTAAGCAAGCAACCACATTGAAAGCTGCCATCTGGGCTGCTAAGAATGTTGAGACTCAGATCAGGGAGAAGGGTCTGGAGAGATCATAGGTTGGTGAGAAGAGGAAGTTGGATGGGCCTTCAGGGTCCAACAAGAAAAAGAAATTCTCGAAGTCTAGTTCGAGAGGAGGAGGAGGCGAAGCGAAGTGGTGCGACAAATGCAAGAAGAAGCATCATGGGAAATGTGATGGGGAAGCCACATGCTTCAAATGTGGAAAGCCAGGGCATTATGCCAACGAATACACCCTCACCAAGAAAGTCTGCTATGGTTGCGGTGAGGAGGGGCACATCTCGAGAGATTGTCCGAAGAAGAGGGAGGCAGCAAAACCCAACAATCCCCCAAAGCCAAAAGCGAGAGCCTTTCAGATGACACTGGAAGCTGCTAAAGAAGAAGCCGATGTCGCTTCAGGTACTTTTCTCGTAAAAAAATTGTCTGCCCAAATTTTATTTGATTCTGGAGCCAACTACTCCTTTATTTCGCATGAATTTGGTAGAAAGCTAGCTTTGCCTGTTGATAGACTAGATAATGCTTTATTAGTCGAAGTTTCTAGTGGCAAGTTTGTACCTGTTAGCCATCGTATGAAAAACATCTTAATCGACCTGAATGGGAATAAGTTCCACGAGGAATTGTTGCCTATCGAACTAAATGGTTTCGACATCGTGCTGGGAATGGATTGGCTTAGCGCCAATGATGCCGAGATTTTATGCAAGAAGAAAATAGTGAAAGTGAACCCGCCAGGGAAAGAGTCATTTATGGTGTATGGGGATAAACGCAGAGTGAATTCTGGAATCATTTCCCTAATGAAAGCCAGAAAGTGTTTAGCCAAAGGATGTACATCATATTTGGCATTCGTGATTGACGCAAAGAAGGAGAAAAAGGAGATGAAGAGCATTCCTGTCGTGTGTGAGTATCCGGAAGTATTTCCCGAAGATCTTCCTGGATTACCACCTGATAGAGAAGTGGAGTTCAGAATAGACTTGTTACCAGGAACGACGCCAATAGCAAAAGCACCTTACCGATTAGCACCAACGGAGATGAAGGAGCTGATGATGCAACTGCAGGACTTATTGGACAAAGGTTTCATAAGACCTAGTTCATCACCCTGGGGAGCTTCGGTGTTATTCGTGAAAAAGAAAGACGGGAGTATGAGAATGTGCATCGATTACAGAGAGCTGAACAAGGCAACAATAAAGAATAGATATCCGTTGCCAAGGATTGATGACATGTTCGATCAACTACAAGGCTCAAGTTATTTTTCAAAGATCGACCTAAGGTCAGGATATCATCAGCTGAAGGTAAGAGAGCAGGATATAGAGAAGACTGCATTCAGAACACGATATGGACACTACGAGTTTTTGGTTATGTCGTTCGGACTAAACAATGCTCCAGCAACATTCATGGATTTAATGAACAGTATTTGTAATCCGTTCCTCGATAAATCTGTGATAGTGTTCATAGACGACATTCTGATTTACTCGAAAAGCCGAGAGGAGCATGGCAGACACTTGCAAGAAGTGTTAGAAGTCTTGAAGAAGGAGAAGTTGTATGCTAAGTTCTCCAAATGTGATTTTTGGATTCGAGAAGTCCAATTCTTGGGTCACGTGGTCAACCAAGAAGGGATAATGGTTGATCCAGTAAAGATTGAAGCTGTAATGAAGTGGGAACAACCGAAAAGTCCCACAGAGATTCGAAGCTTTTGGGATTAGCCGGATATTACCGAAGGTTTATCCAAGGCTTTTCTTCGATTTCTACTCCATTAACAGCTTTGACCCACAAAGGAGCTGCTTATGCTTGGAGTGATAAGCACAAAGAAGCATTCGAGTTGCTAAAGAAGAAGCTATGTGAAGCACCGATTCTTTCTCTACCCGATGGAGTTGAAGACTTCGCTGTCTATAGCGATGCGTCTGGTGTTGGATTGGGTTGTGTTTTGACCCAAAAAGAAAAGGTGATAGCATATGCGTCTCGACAGCTGAAAGAATATGAAAAGAACTACCCTACTCATGATTTGGAGTTGGCGGCGGTAGTATTTGCTCTGAAAATATGGAGTCATTACCTCTATGGCTCGAAGTGCAAACTTTTCACTGATCATAAGAGTCTCCAATATCTCTTTAGTCAGAAGGAATTGAATATAAGGCAGCGACGCTGGCTAGAATTACTTAAGGACTACGACTGTGAGATACTTTACCACCCCGGTAAAGCCAATGTTGTTGCTGATGCTCTCAGTTGGAAAGTCAATCTTGAAAGAAAAAGGCCAAGAGCGTTGAGAATAGAAGTTGTCTCGACAATTGTGGAGAGTATAAAGAAAGCTCAAGCAGAAGCTTCAGAGAAGAATGACCGGAAGGAGGAACGTTTGGGCAAAACGTTGGTGTTCGGTACAAACGGTCATGGACTGAAGGTATTCCAAGGTCGTATTTGGGTACCTAAGACAGGAGGAGTCAGAGATCTTCTGATGGAAGAAGCTCATACGACCATGTACTCGATTCATCCCGGTAGCACTAAAATGTATAGGGACCTGAAACCCTACTACTGGTGGCCGACGATGAAGCTTGATGTTGTAAAATATGTGGCCGAGTGTGTGACTTGTGCGAGAGTAAAGACACAACATCAGAAACCGTATGGGAGTTTAGAACCTTTACCTGTGCCTATGGGTAAGTGGGAAGACATTGCTATGGATTTTGTCACTAAACCTCCCAGAACAAAGAATGGTCACGACATGATTTGGGTAGTCGTTGATCGCTTCACAAAGAGTGCGCATTTCATAGCAGCCAATGAAAAATGGTCTATGGATAAGCTCGCGAATTCTTACATGAAGGAAATTATGAGGCTTCACGGTGTTCCGTTAACGATTGTATCAGATCGTGACAGCCGTTTCACCTCAAGATTTTGGAGAAGTCTACAAGAGGAGTTGGGTACCAAGTTGTGTTTGAGTACAACTTACCATCCACAGACTGATGGTCAGAGCGAGAGAACAATACAAACACTTGAAGATATGCTGAGAGCATGTACCCTGGAATTCCAAGGTAACTGGGACGAACATTTACCTTTGGTAGAATTATCCTACAATAATAGTTTCCACTCGAGCATTAAGATGGCACCTTATCAAGCTTTGTACGAACAAAAGTGTCGTACGCCATCTTGTTGGCTTGAGGCTGGGGAAAAGCAGTTTATGGGACCGGAGATAGTCCATCAAACTGCTGAAAAGTTGAAAATAATTAAGGAGAGAATGTTAGCAGCTCAGGATCGTCAAAAGAGCTATGCTGACAAGAAAAGAAGACCGATGACTTTTGAAGTTGGAGATTCGTTTTTGCTTAAAGTCTCGCCGTGGAAGGGACTTATAAGATTTGGTAAAAGGGGAAAATTAAGTCCAAGATTCATTGGACCGTTCAAAGTTCTTCAGAGGATTGGGAATCAAGCATACAAGCTCGAACTACCAGAAGAACTGAGTGTAATTCATAACACTTTTCATGTGTGTTATTTGAGGAAGTTCACGGGAGAATTTCCCGACATGATTCCACTTTCTGGGTTGAGAATTGATGAGAACAAAAGGTTAGTTGAAGAACCGGAGGCAATCGTTGACCGAAAGACTAAGAAGTTACGACGTATGATGGTCAAATTAGTGCTTGTCCATTGGAAACATGCGAATGGGCCAAATCTCACCTGGGAAACGGAGAGTGACATGATGAGTCGCTATCCACATTTGTTTGTTGATGTGTGATTCCGGGGACGGAATCATTCTAAGGTGAGGAGAGTTGTAACGCCCGTGTTTCTGGGCTAAGCATTAATGTTGTTGTAATAGTCTAGGTTAACCTTTGTAACTCATTTTGAAATAATAAGAATGTGTTATTTGAGTATTATGTGTTTTATGCTTAATTGTGTGTCTTAATTGAATTAAGAATAAAAATAGGCGTAGAAATAAAATATTAGATAAGCTCGATATTTATGAAGAATGTGGTAGTGGTCCTAACGAGGTTTCCGAATATATATAGAATGCTGAAATCCGAGTTATAATGAAGAAGTTATGACCTGTCAAAATTTCGCGACGGAACCGACACGACGATGAAGGACGTAAAATACGAATTTAAGTTAGAGCGATATCTAGCCTTAGTAATCTAAACGAAAGTCATAGAATACGTTAAACCGAGAGCGTGCATGAAAAGAATGCCCAAATCTGACTTCGTATGAGGAAGTTATGATTTTTCTAAGTTTCAGCTTAGCAGTATGCAGCCCGAAGTTCGAATATGAGTTCGAGTGGTTTCTAGCCGAAACAATCTAAACGAGAATCGAAGATCTCGTCATTAGTAGTGTAACGGTAAAAGACAGACGAAAACGGACTTCGGATGAAGAAGTTATGAATTTATAACGGAGTTTTCCTGTCCCGGCCTACTAAAAATAATATAATAAAAATAAATTCAAAATTAGCCGACGGAGTCTAAATGAAAGTTGTAGAGCATAATGTCACCTACGCGTGGATATAAAGAACGTCGAAAACAGAGCTCGTATGCGAAAGTTATGAATTTTTGAAGATCATGGCACGCATACCAAAGCTTATCCGAAGGAGTTGCTGACCCTATCCGAACTACGCCCAGCGTAGGGTTGAGTACCCCCAGCGTACACCGAAGCGTGACCCGCCTCACACTCAAGTGCTCCGATGACGTAAGCAATGACGATCCGAGGCGTACGCCCCGCGTAGCTGAGCATTACGCCCAACGTAATGCGAGGCTTCGGCCCCTATATAAAGGGTGCGAGGGCAGCCGATCTTTTTGCTCTTTTTCTCTTCTCTCTCTCTCTCTCGTTTTGTCTCGTTTTTCGTGCCAGAATTATCCCGAAACCCCGATATTATTCCCGAGACCCGAAGCAAGTCCCGAAGCCCCGAAGATCCCGAGAAGTGAAGTTTCCGAGCCGAAACTCTGCCCACGAGAAGCCCGGTTTTCAAGAAAAACATCCTGGTTTTATCGGAAAAGTTTATTTTAAGAGATGAGGTGTTGTCCGATCATTGTCTTATCAAGTGAGTGTATATTCGTTTTCTTCTAACACATAGATATGAAGTATTCTTTATAAAATACGTGGTACGTGTTTATATATTATTTGTTTATTTGAACTATTTGTTGAATGGGTGTTTGTACAGGTTTTAAGCTATATATAAATGTATATATTTTATCTACTAATATGTTGGGTAGAACATGGGTAGACAGTTGGTGTGTGGGGAAATAAAAATGATGAGAGGCCTCGATGTCGTTGTTGATCTAGTCATCTAGCGGAGTATGGATGACGACCACAGACTCATTCTAGACAGTCCAGTGGAACACTAGCAGGCTCATAACCTGTAGGTGTTGTGAACGATGTGTTCACCAGTGTACTCTATCCCCCTCATGGTTGCCTTTAGGACATCTATTGCTAAAGGAAGCCCCTTTGCAGTAATGTCCGTCCCGATGAAAATCCTAGATTAGGTCCCTTGTAATAGCTGTGTTTTAGGGACATAAAGTGAGGATAACGAGAATGGGTAATCGGGTTATTGTTGGTTGGTGAAATTAAATATAATTATTTATTATGGGTTGAAAACCCTATATGCTCACCAGGCTCCCAAGCCTGACCCACTCAGTTTCTTTGTATTACAGGTAGTGGCACAAGGGCATAAGTTGGATGACATTGTCAAGATATTTTTTGGATTATAGACCTGTTGTTATATGTAATTGTTGCAAGGTCTATTTTGTATTGTTTATGCTTTTGGTCTGTATCGGAACATGACATCCCGAGATTTTGTTATATAATGAAAAATACATTTCTTTTTGAAATGCTTTGATAAATGCATATCATATTTTGTTTTGGGAACAAATTCCGCCACTCTTTTAATCAAAGGATTACTCTGATTTTATTTAAAAGCATAAATGAAACCGGTCTTTTCTGGCCGTGATTTTGGGGATGTCACAGTTGGGAGTTAGAAGGGTTGTAGCAGGACAGAAAGAGTGACCCAACGCATTGGACTTAATTTTAGACCTGGAGTTCATGGGACTCGACGAGTGCTAGAACAGACTCGGCGAGTCCAAGGGAATCTCCTTATGTTTGAAGATGAACTCGACGAGTTGTTCATACAACTCAGCGAGTCAAGGTCAGGACTTGTTCATCAGTTGAAGGTGAACTCGGCGATTGTTCGTCCGACGCGGCGAGTCGGATGAAGGTTCTTTGATATTCGTAAGGAAGGGGAACTCGTCGAGTCGTGGATAAGGTCGAGTATGGGGAAGGGACTCGACGAGTTGACGGCCCAACTCGGCGAGTCGGGTCAACTGGAAGTTGACTTTGACTTGGACTTGGTTAGGGGTAAAATGGTCATTTTACCCTAAGAGTAGATATCAGTTTCTGACTGAGTGTTTTGTGGGGATTGTAGCCAGAGGATTTCCGGAACAGCAGCGGACGGAGGTTTCCCGCACAGCTTATCAGCAGTTTCTCGTACGAGGTGAGTTACCTTCCAGTAGGGGTGGGTCTAAGGCCACAATGCCGACCCACCAAAGAGGAGTATTTAGAAGATGATTGTCTCTGTGATAATTATCTTGGTCTGGTTACATGCTTTGGTCATGAGTTTTATTTGTATGACATGTTACGTGTATGATAGGGATTGGTTTCCCTGATAGCGGTCCTTAGGACCAAAGGGTAGGTCAGTACCCGGATATGCCTGACTGTATGTTTATATCTTTTTTGTTGTATGCTAGTGGTAGGGGGTGGAATAGTCCCCAGTTACCGGTTGAAAGATACCGATGACAGTTACCGGTTGAAAGATACTGATGATGATTACCGGTTGAAAGATACCGATGATGATTACCGGTTGAAAGATACCGATGATGCTTACCGGTTGAAAGATACCGACGATGATTACCGGTTGAAAGATACTGAGGATATTGTATGGTATGTGGTATGATGGGGGAACTCACTAAGCTTTGTGCTTACAGTTTCGGTTTTGGTTTCAAGTACCTCTTCGTCTAAGGGGAAGGAGTCGGCGGCGTAGCATCGCATCACACACACACACATGATTTCCGCATGGAGCTTTCTGGGATTGTACTCTGATATGTATTATTTTATGACTTGGGTTTTCAGGCATGATGCTTTGTTTTATGAGATGACGTGTTTTCACAGTATTTTCTTATGAATGTTTTTATGAGTCAGTTAATCAAAAAGAAATTTTTGGACTCGAAAATTGGGTCGTTACAAGTTGGTATCAGAGCCCTGGTTTGAGGGATTCGGACACACCCTCGGGGGTGTCTGGACTCAAACTGAGGGGCTAAAAGGTTTTTACAAGGAAAAATGGTTTTCTAAAATCTAAATGGAAGGATTTTAAGAAAGACGAAGTGTGTGATGCATGCGACCGTCCGGGCTCAAGTAAGTTTTCCCCAAGATACCCATACTTGATATGTTATGCTATATGGTTTTGATTCAGAAAACTGCATGCTAGAATAGGACTAAGGATCTAGGAGGATGCCTTGTGTGCCTGATATATGATTCTGAGAATTGGATGCTAGTTAGGGCTAAGGATCTAGGAGGATGCCTTATATGCCTGTTATATGAGCTGTATGATAGGACTGTTTAGTCAGCAGTAGGATGGCCTGTGTAGGTTATGCCTGATTTGGTTACCCAATGCACGAATGCTGCTTGCTTTGTGTTATGGGGGTTTTGGCCACCTTCAACTAGCTAAGGAACGGATATGTAACAGTATCCGCAAGTTAGTTAGGGGGAAGTGGTGGGGACTCCTAGTGCAGCTGATGGCGGAGGGTAGGTCGGAGAGTGCCCTAGGAAAGCCTAGGATGAGGTCAGTTGAAAGGGTATCGGTAAAAGGGACTTGGTGAAGTCGAAGCAATCCTTGATGAAAGTACGGGTAGATGTGGAAGGTAGTATGGGCCCATACTACTGAAAGCAGAGGACCCGTACTCGAATCAAGGAGGGTCTAGATGGAACCTGGAAACTTGGAAAGTGTGCGAGACCTCCGAAAGTATATGTGACCTTGACATTCGTATGTTATTTTCAGAATGGTGGTCACACGGAATGGAGCAGGAGGTTCAGGATCTGGGTTAGGATCGGGCTCGGGCGTAGGATCCGAGCATGTAGATGATGGGTTACGCGAGTTCATCGCGTCCAAGATCACGAGGGGTATCCTTGATGCGACGCCGGTTATCTTCGGGTTGAACAAGGAAGGGATCATTGAGTTGATGGAGGATCGCCTCCGGGCATTCAGGAGTGATATGGCGTCTAGCCAGACGAGTACGCGCACACTGTCCTTTATGGACTTCCGTGGGAGTGGTGCGCCGGATTTCCATGGGGTGAAAGACCCCATTGCTGCTAGGAGATGGATCGCAGACATTGAGTCTGCACAGTTGACTAGCTTCTGCCCCGAGGGGTCGAAGGTGAGGTATGCAGCAGGATGCTTGAGAGACAGGGCCAAAGATTGGTGGGATCCGGTTGGTGACTCTCTCGGAGCCTCGGCTGTTGAGGCTATGACATGGCCGGATTTTGTGACCCGGTTCAGGGCGGAGTTTGCGCCAGCTGTGGAGCTTCAGCAGCTGGCCAGGGAGTTCTTAGACATGAGACAGACTATGGAGACTGTGGCAGAGATCACCGCCAAGTTCCGGGAGAGGGCATTACGGGTGATGAGGACATGAGGAGGACCCGCTACCATGATATGTTACGAGCTGACATCCGGGAGCATGTCAGTTTCTCAGCTTGCCCTACCCTGGATTCCATGATTGCCAGGGCTAGGGAGAGGGAGATTGATCTGGAGCACATCCGGAAGAGGAAGGCAGCGGAGGGGCTGACAACGGGGGCTTCGGGGAAGAAGCCCAAGGGATCCGATGGTAGGCCGAAAGGCCAGTCAGGGCGGGACCGCTGTGGGAAATGCGGTCGGTCACACGAGGGAGCTTGTCGCACTGGGCCGGGTTCAGGCTGCTATAAGTGTGGCAAGGTTGGGCATTTTGGCAGAGATTTCACTGCCCCAGCTCCTGCGATTCAGATATCAGACCTGATTTGCTTTCATTGCAATCAGAAGGGCCATAAAAAGGCCAGTTGCCCCATATTGACAGCAGCAGCGGCGCCGATAGTGGCGCCGACTCCAGCGACAGCACGGGTTGTGGATGGCCGGAAGGCCAAGATGGAGGCTCCAGTGGTTCGGAGCCGAGCATTTCAGCTGACAGCCGAGGAGGCACGCGCTGCACCCGATGTGGTGACGGGTATGATTTCTTATTTGTATGCTGTTATGTTATGTCGCTGTGATTTTGATATATTATGTGCCTTGCTTAGGATCGTTCCATGTGAACGGTATCCCAGTTCAAGTGTTGTTTGATTCGGGTTCCACCCGATCATTTGTCACTCTTGCGCTTAGCAAGAAGTTTCCAGAGTCTTCGGGCATGTTGGATAGCTCTCTAGAGGTCGAGATTGCGGACGACCGGTCGGTACGGGCATCAGAGGTCTACCGGGATTGTATTTTGAGGCTGTTTGAGGAGCGTTATCTGGTAGATCTGGTTCCCATACCTTTGCGGGGGAACAAGGTTATTATCGGTATGGATTGGCTGAGTCCCAATGGGGCAGTGATTGACTGCGCGCAGCAGTCAGTACGGATTAGGACCCCTAGTGGGGGAGAGCTGGTGGTTCAGGGCGAAGGGCCACAGCAAGGACCAGCTTTATGTTCGGCAGCGAGGGTTAGGCGCTACCTCCAGCAGGGTTGCGCTGGTTATGTCGCCTATGCTATGGATACCCGGGAGGCGGGTAGGGCAACGGTGGGCGATGTGCACGTAGTACGAGAGTTTGCGGACGTATTCCCCGAGGAGTTGCCTGGAATACCTCCGGAGCGACAGGTGGAGTTCAGGATCGACCTAGTCCCTGGTGCGGCTCCGATAGCCAAGGCACCGTATTGGTTGGCTCCTCCTGAGATGCAGGAGTTTTCTACACAGCTGTAGGAGCTATTAGACAAGGGATTCATTAGACCAAGTAGTTCTCCCTGGGGAGCCCCGATTCTGTTTGTGAAGAAGAAGGACGGGTCGCATCGGATATGTATAGATTATCGGGAGCTAAATAAGGTAACGGTGAAAAACCGTTACCCACTCCCGAGGATTGATGACCTCTTTGACCAGCTATAGGGAACATCTTGGTTCCCCAAGATTGATTTGTGGTCAGGGTATCATCAGATGAGGGTCAGAGAGGAGGATGTACAGAAGACTGCGTTTCGGACGCGCTATGGCCACTATGAGTTTGTGGTGATGCCTTTCGGGCTCACCAATGCTCCTGTCGCGTTCATGGACCTCATGAACCGCATGTGTAGACCGATGTTTGACCGGTCTGTGATAGTGTTTATTGATGATATCTTGGTTTACTCCAAGACGCGAGAGCAGCATGAGGAGCATCTGCGAGAGGTTCTGGAGACTTTGAGAGGGGAGAACTTGTATGCTAAGTTCTCTAAGTGTGAGTTCTGGTTGCGTGAGGTGCAGTTTCTTGGGCACCTTGTCAACCAGAACGGGATTTCGGTAGATCCGGCTACTATCGGAGATTCATCTAGGATTTCTCCAAGATAGTCCTACCCCTGACCAGGCTAACGAGGAAGGTCGTGGTCTTTTGCTGGGGGCCTGAGCAGCAGGCTGCATTCGAGGCATTGAGGCAGAGATTATGCGAGGCGCCAATCTTAGCCCTGCCAGAGGGTATGGAGGATTTCGTCGTGTACTGTGATGCGTCCATCTCGGGTTTGGGCGCAGTATTGATGCAGAGAGGGCATGTCATTGCTTACGCTTCGAGGCAGCTGAAGCCTCACGAGGCGAACTACCCGACACATGATTTAGAGCTGGGGGCTGTTGTGTTCGCCCTCAAGATTTGGCGTAATTACCTCTATGGGGTTCGTTGTACGATTTACACGGACCACAAGAGCCTGAGGTATCTCATGGACCAGCCAAATCTGAATATGAGGCAGCGTCGGTGGCTTGATGTGGTAAAGGATTATGACTGTGAGATCCTCTACCACCCGGGGAAGGCCAATGTGGTGGCCGACGCGCTTAGCCGCAAGGCAGCGCCAATCAGGGAGATCTGTCTGAGGATGACAGTGGTGACTCCGCTGTTGGAACAGATTCGGGAGGCCTAGCAGGAGGCCATGAAGGAGGAACATCGGAAGAGCGAGTGGATTGTGGGGCAGGTTTCCTCCTTCGACTATGATAGTCGAGGGTTATTGACTCTTCACCGTAGGGTGTGGGTCCCTTATCATGGAGGCGTGCGCCAGATCCTGATGGAGGAGGAACACAAATCCAGATTTTCTATCCATCCCGGAGCGACGAAGATGTATAGAGATCTTCGTCCTGATTATTGGTGGCCCTACATAAAGCGGGACGTAGCATGGTATGTGGAGCGGTGCTTGACCTGTAGGAAGGTCAAGGTCGAGCACCAGAGGCCACACGGCAAGATGCAGCCGTTGGATATCCCGCTGTGGAAATGGGAAGACATTACGATGGATTTTATCACAAAGCTTCCCAGGACCGCGCGGGGAGTGGATTTGATTTGGGTCATCGTCGATCGATTGACCAAGAGCGCCCATTTTATCCCGATTCAGGAAAGTATTTCGGCCGAAAGGTTGGCCGACATCTATATCAGGGAGGTAGTGGCACGGCACGGGGTTCCAATATCGGTGATTTCAGACAGGGATGTGCAGTTCACTTCCAGGTTTTGGAAGAAGTTTCATGACGAGCTGGGTACTCGTCTGCATTTTAGCACAACCTTTCACCCGCAGATGGATGGTCAGAGCGAGCGGACCATGCAGACATTAGAGGATATGCTGCGGGCATGTGTTTTAGACTTCGGAGGTAGCTGGGATACCTACCTTCCGTTGGCGGAGTTCGCGTATAATAATAACTATCATGCGAGTATTGACCGTCCTCCCTTCGAGATGTTATACGGGAGAAAGTGCAGAACCCCGATATGTTGGGGTGAGGTTGGCCAGAGGGTCGTGGGGAGCACTGAAGTGGTGCTCAAGACGACAGAGAGGATTCAGCAAGTTCGGAGCAGGCTTCAGACCGCTCAAAGTCGGCAGAAAAGTTATGCCGACATGCGCCGATCGGACCTGGAGTTTCAGGTCGGTGATATGGTTCTCCTGAAGGTGTCGCCATGGAAGGGCGTCATCCGATTCAGGAAGCGGGGCAAGTTGGGTCCCAGGTATATTCGACCCTTCAGGGTTATAGCCAGGGTGGGCAAGGTGGCTTATAGGTTGGATCTGCCAGCCGAACTCAGCCAGATCCAGGTGGCTTATAGGTTGGATCGCCTGGTGGACGACTCAGCAGTGGTACCATTAGAGGATATTCAGGTCGATGACAACCTGAATTACATTGAGCGGCCTGTAGCGATTCTCGATCGGAAATCGAAGGATCTGAGGAACAAGAGGGTGGAGCTCGTGAAGGTGCAATGGCAGCACCGTAAGGGCTCGAAATGGACCAGGGAGCCGGTGGATGAGATGATGGAGCATTACCCAGAGCTATTCCAGGATGGAGCAGCAGACTTCGAGGACGAAGTCTAAAATAAGTGGGGGAGATTTGTAGCACCTGGTTCTTGGTATGTATTTTATTTAAGTATTTTGCATTTTTGACCTTGGACTCGGCGAGTTGAAGGACCAACTCGCCAAGTAGAAGCGGGATGAGACGCGGGATTTAAGTGATGGACTCGTCGAGTCGGGTCCCGGACTCGACGAGTAGGCTCTGACTGGACAAAACCCTAATCTGAGGGTTTGCACCCTATTTAAACAAACTTATGCAGCCTCCATCGCCCCTTTATGCTCCCAGAAACCCTCCATAGCAAACCCTAAGTGTTTTGGTGCAAGATCTAAGGCTTTTGAGTGATTTTTGTGGGTTTTGACCTCAAGGAATAAGGAAGAGCATAGAAGGATCAAGAGGATACTGAAGGATTCGAGTTTGGTTCATCATTTGCAGTCTTTGAAAGGTATAAAGTCTGTACCTTGCTTGCTTGTTTGTTAGATCCCTTTTTGGGGAAGATTTAGGGCTTTTTAAGCCATATGAGGTAGCCAACCATGATTGCAAACATGGTTAGGGGTCAAGAATTCGGATCTAAGTCTTGGGAGGGGTCACAAGGCAGATTTGGGTTGCTTTTGCACTCAAGGAAGGCCCCATGCAACATAAGAGCCATTTTAGAGCCTTTTTGGCTCAAAAGTCCCATGCATGCACGTAAAGTTTGTAACTTTACGTGCTAGATCGAGCTTAGGGGCTTGGATCTATCATTTGGTCAAGTGTTGTACATCAGAAATCGAGGATTTAGGGTGTGGATTTTATCGACTCGGCGAGTCCGTTCTTGGGACTCGACGAGTCCAAGGCTTTGAGTCCCATATCTGTTAAGGGTCAAAAGGACTCAGTTGGGTGTTAGAAGGATTGTAGAAGGACAGAAAGAGTGACCCAATGCATTGGACTTAAATTTAGACCTCGAGTTCATGGGACTCGACGAGTGCTAGAACAGACTCGGCGAGTCCAAGGCAATCTCCTTGTGTTTGAAGATGACCTCGACGAGTTGTTCATACAACTCGGCGAGTCAAGGTCAGGACTTGTTCATCAGTTGAAGGTGAACTCGGCGAGTGTTCGTCTGACTCGGCGATTCGGATGAAGGTCATTGATGTTCGTAAGGAAGGGGAACTCGTCGAGTCATTGCCAAACTCGACGAGTCGAGTCGTGGATAAGGTCGAGTATGGGGAAGGGACTCGACGAGTTGACGGCCCAACTCGGCGAGTCGGGTCAACTGCAAGTTGACTTTGACTTGGACTTGGTTAGGGGTAAAATGGTTATTTTACCCTAAGAGTAGATATCAGTTTCTAACTGAGTGTTTTGTGGGGATTGTAGCCGGAGGATTTCCGGAACAGCAGTGGACGGAGGTTTCCCGCATAGCTTATCAGCAGTTTCTCATACGAGGTGAGTTACCTTCCAGTAGGGGTGGGTCTAAGGCCACAATGCCGGCCCACCAAAGAGGAGTATTTAGAAGATGATTGTCTTTGTGATAATTATCTTGGTCTGGTTACATGCTTTGCTCATGAGTTTTATTTGTATGACATGTTACGTGTATGATAGGGATTGGTTTCCCTGATAGCGGTCCTTAGGACCAAAGGGTAGGTCAGTACCTGGATATGCCTGACTGTATGTTTATATCTTGTTGTTGTATGCTAGTGGTAGGGGGTGGAATAGTCCCCAGTTACCGGTTGAAAGATACCGATGACAGTTACCGGTTGAAAGATACCGATGATGATTACCGGTTGAAAGATACCGATGATGATTACCGGTTGAAAGATACCGATGATGATTACCGGTTGAAAGATACCGATGATGATTACCGGTTGAAAGATACCGATGATGATTACCGGTTGAAAGATACTGATGATGATTACCGGTTGAAAGATACCGACGATGATTACCGGTTGAAAGATACCGAGGATATTGTATGGTATGTGGTATGATGGGGGAACTCACTAAGCTTTGTCCTTACGGTTTCGGTTTTGGTTTCAAGTACCTCTTCGTCTAAGGGGAAGGAGCCGGCGGCGTAGCATCGCATCACACACACACATGATTTCCGCATGGAGCTTTCTGGGATTGTACTCTGATATGTATTATTTTATGACTTGGGTTTTCAGGCATGATGCTTTGTTTTATGAGATGACGTGTTTTCAAAGTATTTTCTTATGAATGTTTTTATGAGTCAGTTAATCAAAAAGAAATTTTTGGACTCGAAAATTGGGTCGTTACAGTCAAACGCGGTCAAACTTGGACAAAGTCAACCCACCTTACGTCGTGACAGCAAACCCAATCTGATTCCCACTCGACTCGACCCAACTAATCAACTCAGTCCAAGAAATTATTTGAACAGGAATCACAACATGGGCACCCATTCTCATGTCGTGAGCTCCACGGGTTCTAATGGAAAACGGGGACGCTCCGAATCTCACATCATGAGATTTTAAATCTCACGTCGTGAGCACTGTCTGTGGCTAAGGATCACCATTTTAAGTCCTTATTCCATTAAGTCTTCGAGCCCACTTCATTATGAAGCTAAAGGGGACCCCTAAGGTCCATAAAAATGGTTCCTTTATGGCTATACATGCACCAAACATGATCATCCATTTCTAGTTCAAACAAGGGAAAGAATGAGCTTCATTATTTCATGCATTCCTCAAATCCATTCCAACTTCCAGATCTGAACAATATAATGCTCTACGGACTCTTAGAATCCATAAAGTTGCCAACTTTATGGATTTACTCCACTCAAGCATGCAATAACATCAATAAGACAGACAAAACTCAAGATCTATCCATGATAAGCAATAAAGTTGGATCCTTTGATACTTACAAGGGTCCAAAAACAGGAAAAGATGATGATGATGCTGATTCTTTGCCCACACCACCACTAGAGCACTTCCTTCTTCTTATTTTTTTCTTCTACAAGCTAGAAATGCGCCTAAATGACTAAGGATCTTAAGGAGGAGTAATATTAGGGTTTTTAGAGGTTTAGAGAGTGAGAGGGGCTGAGGGTGAGAAACCATAGCCCTCTCATTCCCTTAAATACCGAAAACTTAGGGTTTTAGGTCGTCAGCCGCCCCCACGTCGTGAACACAATACTGCTCACGGATACTTACAAGGGTCCAAAAACAGGAAAAGATGATGATGATGCTGATTCTTTGCCCACACCACCACTAGATCACTTCCTTCTTCTTCTTTTTTTCTTCTACAAGCTAGAAATGCACCTAAATGACTAAGGATCTTAAAGAGGAGTAAGATTAGGGTTTTTACAGGTTTAGAGAGTGAGAGGGGCTAAGGGTGAGAAACCATAGCCCTCTCATTCCCTTAAATACCAAAAACTTAGGGTGTTAGGTCGCCAGCCGCCCCCACTTCATGAACACAATACTGCTCACGCCGTGAGCCTTAAAATGATGCGCGGGTCCGAATCACTCTTCACGACGTGAGAAGGCATTCCTCACGTCGTGAGCAGGGAAAGTATTGGAACTTTTGACTTTACAATATTAAAGATAATGTGCACGTGATCCAAGTGTTACAATTCTCCCCACTTGAATCAGACTTCGTCCTCGAAGTCAACCGTTGTGAACAACTCCGCATAATGCTCTTGCATCTCAGCCTCCAGCTCCCATGTAACAACGTAAATTTTCAACAAATTTTTCATTTTTAATTTCACATAATTCTCGTAACACATTTCACAAAATCCCATTTATTTAATTTACAAAACACAACTCAATAATTATTTAATTAAGAATCCAGGATCCTCAAAACATAACTCTTTCTCTGGTGTGTACAATCAAGTCGGCGCCTTCCCGCGATCCTGAAAAGAACCTGAAACACATATCACATAACAATGTAAGCACGAAGCTTAGTGAGTTCCCCAAAATACCACACATATCTCATTAGCCTCTCATGGCTATAACTCAGATAAGACCCTCCGGTCAATGTGTCTCAGTGGGACCCTTCGGTCCCACAACTCGGGTGGACCCTCCGGTCCTAACTCAATAAAGCTCAGCATAACACACAACATAAATCACAAAGATATAATGCAGGATATCACAATACTCAATATAAGCACATAAGACCCTCCGGTCACACAAATTGCAACTCAAGGTATGTATAGTGAGAAGACTCACCTCGGATGATGCACAACCCCTATAAACGTTGCTGCTATGCACCGGCCACTAACTCTGTGCCAAACCCACAATTATCCCAATTAGGAACCAACTCCAAACTCTCACTCATTAGGTCTAAAGGTAGTCCACTAACAGCCCATCAATGACCTAAAACCCATTGGGCCCACCAAGGCCCAATAATAAATGGGCTCTCCCGAGACCTAACTCTCAAATCTAAATGGCAAGCCCAAATCAAGGGCCCAAAGCACACACACACACACACACACATATATATATATATATATATATATATATATATATATATATATATATATATATATATATATATATATATATAATCCTCTGGTCCAAGACTCTATTGCAACAAGCCCAAACTCCAGGCCCAACACTCAAGGCCCAAAATGAGACTTAGCCCAAACGTCCACAGTAAGGTTACGCGGGGCGTACCTCTCTTGGTACGCTCAGCGTACTCACGAATCCATATTGGCCATCGGGGACACTGGGGCAGTACGCGGGGCGTACCGTAATCTTGGAGATGTCCTGAATGAATTCCTGATAATACCCTGCCAAACACAAGAAACTCCTGATCTCTGAGGGAGATTTCGGAACCTCCCACTGCATCACAACCTCAATCTTGGCCAGATCGACCAAATTCCCATCCTAGTTAATGAGGTGCCCAAGGAACTGGACCTCTCGTAACCAAAACTCACACTTCGAGAACTTGTCAGAAAGCCGTTCCTGCCTCAAAAAACCCCCAAAAGTTCTCGAAGGTGCTCCTCATGATGCTCTTTGGTCTTGGAATACACCAAGATATCATCAATAAACACAATGACAGATCGGTCAAGCATTGGTCTGCATACCCAATTCATCAAATCCATTAATACAGCAGGCGCATTAGTAAGCCCAAATGGCATCACCACAAACTCGTAATTTCCATAACGAGTCTGAAACTCGGTCTTCTCCACATCCTCCTCTCTCACTCTCACCTGATGATACCCAGACCTCGGATCTATCTTGGAGAACCAAGATGCACCTTGAAACTGATCAAATAGATCATCAATCTACGGAAGGGGATAACAGTTCTTCACCGTTAACTTGTTCAACTCTCGGTAATCAATGAACAGCCGGTGTGAACCATCATTCTTCTTGACGAACAATATCGGCGCTCCCCATGGAGAACTGCTTGGTCTGATGAACTGCTTGCCTAGTTGTTCCTGTAGCTGAGATGACAACTCCTACATCTCAGGCGGTGCCAAGCGGTATGTCGCCTTGGAAATCGAGGCCACATGTGGCACAAGATCAATCCTGAACTCAACCTGCCTCTCAGGAGGCACACCAGGTAACTCCTATAGGAAGACATCAGCAAACTCCCTCACAACTGGAACCTCTGAAAGTGAAGTCTCCTCCCCAACCCGAGTATCAACCATATTAGCCAAATAACCTGAACGCCCGTGCTAAATATATTGTCGAGCCCTGGTTGCCGAACAAAACCCTAAACCAAACCTAGGGCCCTCTCCATAGATAACTAGTTCTCCCCCACTTGGGGTTCGAACTACCACTCACTGGCCCTCACGATCAATCATGGCACCAAACCTGCTCAGCTAGTCCATACCCACTGTCATGCATACATCCCCCATGGGGATATGGATCATATCAATCAGATAAGGCACTCCGAAGATCTCCAATATACATCCCTGATACATTGTAGATGCAGAAACCCCGTGTTCATTGGCGATAGAAACCCACAACAGAATCGCACCTGAGTCAAATAATACAAGGGCAGGCAAAGATTTTGCTAAGAACGTACCGGTCACGACGTCTGGTGCCAACATGTCCTCCTCTGTCGTGAGCTAGAAAGCATGACCTCGAGCCCTCGGGAGCTCCGCCCTGCCTTGACTCCCATCCGTGATCCTCAGAGTAGTCGGGGCTAGCCTAGTAGCAAGCAAGGGGCGCTGGGCCTTCATATGACCCACCTGATCATAATGATAACAAATCCTGATGCCGGATACTGGAGCCTGTTGCTGGCAATCCCTCACAATATAGCCCTGCTTGGAACATTTGTGGCATCCTAAAGAAGATCGAAAAGCTCCATCATGAACCTTGCCGCACTTCCCACAAGTACGGCCCCTCTTACTCCCAGATCTATTGTCAGCGGCCTTGAACCGTTTCAGCGTAGGCTGCGACTGCACCAGGGCCGGTCTCTGCTCCCTCGTCTGGAGCTCCATCTCAATCTCACGCCGCCTGGCGGGTTCCTGTAACTCCAAAAATGAACCATAATGTTGGGTGGATACAAACTGTCTGATGTCCATCTTAAGCATGCTCAAGTAACGGGTTATCTAAACTTGCTCAGAAGCAACAAACTCGGGACAAAACATGGCCCTCTCCGTGAACATCTTGGTGATCTCCGTAACTGACTCAGTCCCCTGTCTCAAATTCAAGTACTCCTGTGCCAACCTCTCATGCTCCACCAGCGGAACATATCTAGAACAGAACATCTCCGAGAACTGCTCCCAAGTCAATGCAGTCCTCCTCTCAGGAGAATACGAGACGGTAACAAGTCTCCACCAATCCTTCGCTCCGGACCGAAGAAGGTTTAGAGCGCACCTGACCTTCTGGTCAGCTGGGAAAGAGTAGGTGAAGAAGCATCCCTCGATGTCAGACAACCACCTCATGTCTATGATCAGATCCTGAACTCCATCAAATGTCGGGGGCTTCGTATTGTTGAAGTCTCGATACTAAAAGGCTCTCCCAGCACCAATCCCTGCAGCCGCGACGACTGTGGTGGATACCGCAACAACAACCTCAGACAATGCAGCATAATGCTCGTCAAAGTAATCCACCATAGCGGTCTTAATATACCCAAATATCTCGGGTAACTATACCCGTAAGAGGGAAACAACCTCCTCCTGCATGATCTCCCTCACTCGCTCCTCAGTCAAAGTTGGCCTATCATGGCCACCAACTCCCGATCCTGATTCGGATCCTGCCTCAACTCGTCTCGTCATCAGCATAATGAAAATAAACTAGGGAGATATCAGATAAAACACATGTCATACCAGGGGAACCAACTCCCAACAAATCCCTAGGGTTGTGACTTCCCTGCTACGCGTACGGATCATGTGCTTCCAGTAGTACGGGCCCATACTACCTTCCACACCTACCCATATTTATCTCAGAGGATCATCACAACAAACTTAACAATACACACTAGCATACGCATCACTCAATCCTCACTTCCTAGAGGATGGCTAGATATTACGAGACTGGCCGATTGACCACACACAACTCATCCATGAAACTTCCACCAACCCTGCAACAGTCGTGTATGCTAATCATACATAACACTAGACCTTATAGACAGTCGAATACCTGATTCTACCCTAAGCCCTTCATTAAACAAGAACAGAAAATAAGGCCAAACCAAACATTCTCACCCTATAGCATCTTAGTTATATACAACTATGATGCATACACAAAGCAACTACACTAATGATGTCAATTTCATATACGAAAAACCCTACGCTATCAGGCATCATATTGATGGGTTATGAGCACTACAACATTCCTATGGTGTACATGCAAACCCTAAAGCTTTGGATCTAGTTTGTCTAATGAACATGCAATAATCATCCAAAGCCATAAACCCTAGATCTAGCATGTGATAATCGATATTAACATAAGAATAGGGTTTAGATCTTACCTTTGATTGTTATGTAGTAATAACAATCTATTCCTTCTTGTAATTAACTTCTAAAAGCTTAGTGTCACAAATGTCACACCTCTAATGGCTCACAAACACCAAGAGAAAGAGGATGAAGAAGGAGAAGAGGATATGCACTCAAAAACGTCTAGAAACCCTAAGGAAACTCTTAGCCACGTTTTTGGTGCCCTAGGGGTCCTTAAATAGTGAGGCTATTAGGGTTATCTAACAAGGAAACCCTAATTTGACTGCTTAGGCCCTAAGCAGCCCATGAACTCCCTCCTTAGAGGCATTGGATGATTTCTAATGGGTTTCCCCATACAATTCGTCCACTCCTCTAATATGGAGTCCATTAGCCCAATATTCAACTATCACACAATTGATAGTTCTAGTCCCCTAAGTTTAATTAATCTCTTTTAGCCACAAAATTAATTCTTAATTAATTATTGGCTAATATTAATTAAACAATATGATTTCTCCTTTAATATATTATTCTCATAATATATTAATAAATCATAATTAATCCTCTCTCTCCATAATTCATCATATCAAGTTGCTTTGGTGAAGGCAACCCAAAAGGACCATGCACCATCGGGTCAAGTACATACCAAAATAGTTATGGACTTAGACACTAATCCAACAGTCTCCCACTTGGATAAGTCTAATAACTATTCTGCATATGCCTTCAGATCCTGATCCGCAATCGTAGCTTTCAAAAGCCGCTGTCAACTCCGATCTTATCAGAAGCGTGTCCTTTAGATAAGGGATCATATATTCCTCCATTCTAGATATCGTATAGACGTGAGGCATGGATTTAAATCATTCTCTCAGTCTATGTGTTGTTTCTCGATTTCCGATTTATGACGATTGACAACAGACTACAATTAAACACATCAACTTAATCCCGGCTTGGCCAAGCGCTTAGGGTGTCATCACTAAATCATCGAGGGGCCCACAGATATCGCTTTTATCCCACTTTGGGTAAAAGGAACGGATAAACTTCGACTCAATGTTCTCTTGCACTCACTCACCGAATCACACACAACAATACATTTTATAACACCAAGTTATTGGTGCATTTACATATTATGAATGTGTAACCGACTCGCAAGATACAACTCACACATCTCGGTTTCAAGAATATAAGATATTATCGTCTCACCAATCACTCGTGATAAAATCCATGAAGCGATCCAAGTGAGAGTGGGTTTATTCCAATACTCTAATCTTAATGCAGTACTCATGAACCCTGCAGCAAACTTTTGCTATGTCTAAAACACTCTAGACAATCTACAGCCAGATTCATGACAGTCTTCTTTCATTCCTACTTCCAAAGAATGAGCGATTGTGGATGGTGTGAATAATCTTATTATTCGGGAAGTCAAAACATGCAAAGTGAAACACAAGAATAATACTAATCCTATATGGCCTCAAACTTTTGAGTATAAATAAAACACCTTTTATTTATCACCATATTGATTACTCATTATTTGTTGTTTCAGGTAATCAACTTACTACTTGAATTATAACTATAGTTGTCCCATGCTCTTAGCATGCACACTATGTTTTCCTATGGTCCTTACCTTGTGAAATAGTATAATTGAATAACATTTTCAATCACACTCATTTCACATTTCTTAATCCATTAGTGTAAGAATACAAAATTCTCGCCACTACTAGAATATGTTAGATTCTAACATTTTATGCAACAATCCTTTTTGTAATGTCATGGCACAAAAGTCACCAAGACTCGGCCAATGAAATTACAAAATACTCTATTGGAGATTGTTACAAGAAAATTCCATAGTCATGAAGTCTCATATTTAAAGTACATTCCTTTGAACATCCTTCTTGCATAAAAGTTTCTAATGTAGACATTTATTCTAGATATCCAACTCCCAATATGGAAACATTTCCATATTTTACATATGACAACTCATTCTAAATAGAATCTTATCTATTCATAATAATGTCAATATGGTCCATCCATGACTATACTTTCAACTGTCCACAAGCGACCAATCCTTGGCGAACCTTAGATTGTCCTTGGCAGTTGTTTAATTATTTTAGTCAAAAATGGTTCTATTTCCTTTTTCCCTCTAAATGCCCTAGGCATTTGGAAAATTTTTAGAACGGTCGAATATTACAGCATATGCAATCGATCCTATACCTGAAGCGTATGGGATGAAAAACGTGATACTTTACCAGTTTCTTACTATAATATCGTCATAATATTTCTATTTGTCGTGTTCTCAAAATTCGAACTATGAAGAGAGATGTCGTAATCATAATCGTATTTTGAGAATGCAAATAATAAATATACCCTTGACTAAATACAATTAAAATTTCTCGATCTAAGCTTTTAGATTGGAAACGAAGTATAACATTCTCTCCCTTAATTATAGCAAAAACAACTTTTCTACCCCTGCAACTTTGCAAAGTGAAACTTTTGTTTTTCTATAATTAATATTGCCAAATTGCAATACTTAAATAATAATCATGCTCCCACTAACATGATGATTATATCCATTCCAGCATAACATTTATGCTCCCACTAGCTTTGACACGTATTCAGAAAACAGTTGGACTTCTGAAAGACAATACATATTGGCTTCCAAAGTTCAAATTTCCAATACGATGTGCTTTGATAAGCCTTTATCTAAGCTTCTTAAAAATCACACACCTTTCCTCAGACAGTTCACATGTGTGTCTAAACTAATTCAGAACTTATTTTACTAAGTCCCAAATGTTCAGACTAATTGCCAAATCTCACAATTCGAACTATGAAGAGGGATGTCGTAATCATAATCGAATTCGAGAATGCAATTTACATAATCGCTATATCCTTAAAATCTCTCTTAGTGAAAGTGTTTCCTCACAATCATTTTCATGAAGGAGAGAAACCTTATGACACTTAGATTTTATGGTGCATGTGTTCTATCCATGTGATTTTGTCATAACCACAATCATAAGATAATGTTTGTGACAAATCCAAACTCTTATGGATAGAACTTGTTCATTCTTAATTTCTTGACATCAAGGGTCCCACATTGCTTCCCAGTTATTTAGCAGCTCACCTATGCCAGTCAATGTACTTTCATTGATCAAGGTGTTTGCCCTTATGCATTCAATTGAGAACTCGTAGAACTAATATGCATAATCACTCAATTGGATTGGCACAGAAATACAATTTTGTCAACACGATAGGTTATAATCCTCAAGTCGTGTGCTAGTGTTTAATAGGTTTACTTCTTGATTTGTTCTTGAAACTTTTCAAGATCTTTAGACTCCTACTGAACTCTTGACAAATTAGATTCTCATATCAAGAAACATTTCTTGGCAAAACAAATATCCAAGAGTTAGTGTGTGTCTATATCAAGACAAACCTACACATAATTTGGTACTAGTTGGTCTTTGTCTTATCCAAGACATCACAACTTACCAAAATATGAAAGTGTAAGAACATTCCTACTTTAGATTATGTCACTCAAGTCACAATCTTGGAGTATGACTCTAAGACTTGATTTTGGAACGAAGTACGGTTCATCTTATTGACTTAACCATTTTCACTATTCTCGAATCCTCTTCTTAGCCATACTAGTGCACTAAGGTGTCCTTAGAGGATGAATTGTAATATGGTTCTTAAGACGATCATAAACATGATACAAAAGTACTCTCCCTTCTTCTTAGATTGGGGAGACTTTTATCTTTCTTGCCTAATTGATTCTTCTTATTCGTTCTGCCATTCATTGAAACTTTTCAATGATTGAGAATCATACTTAATCTTTTAAGTATAATCATATTTACTAATATTTTAGCAAATCATGAAAAACATTTTATCGTTCTTTGTGGTGGACTTGACTAGTGCACAACATTGTGTACCAGATCTCATTATTCTTCACTTGACTCACATACTTATATGAACAAGGAATTAGTCTCAATTTTCCATATACGAAGGTTCTCATTCGTCACATAATACCAGTTGCATGATTCCAAGTTTCTGTCCAATTGAAACTTGGGCGATGAGAATCTTTCCTCATTTGGTAAATTTCTGACATTACCATAAATAACATAACTAAGAATCGAATCCATTCACAATATTGCTAACAATAGAACCATTCAAACACCAATTTTCATAAAATCCATCGCAAGGAAACATAAATAGGATAAATCAAAATTTATTTTATTGCGGAAAAATATTGTCCTTATAATGCGATTACAAATGAAAACTATGTAAATATTACTTAGCAATCTATCCTAACTCTAAAGTAGTAGCTTAAAAATCTGATCCTTGAATCATGCGATCGAAATCCATTTCTTCGGGATCAGACTCAGCTTGCTCCTTCCTTTAAGCTTCCTTTCCTTTCTTCGATCCTTCAAAACATTGAAATGTAATCTTATCACATCATGTATTAAGAATCTCCAAATAGGAACTTAATAGAGTTAGATAGTGAATTTTTCCTGAAGCAGAGTCGTACATCTTGACTCTCCCATCTCTTAGATCTCTCAGGTAGTCAGGGTAGCTTCGTAACCAATGCCCCTTTCTTTTGGCAGTAGAAACTTATGGAATCTTTGGAATGGCACACGAGACTATCTCAGACTCAGCCTTTCTCTTGCGTAGAGAAAACGTTTTTGGACTTCCAATGTTACCATTGCCCATAGAGGGTTGGGATATTGATTTGCCAGACAAATTTGCTGACCAGTGCGCCAAATCATTTCTGATTCAGCAGCAATAAGCAAATAAGTCAAATCAATAAGGGTCATGTCGTGGTCCATCATATAGTACTCTCTAACGAACTTACCATATGATTCGGGAAGTGACTGAAGAACCAAGTCAACATACAACTTCCTTTAAACATCGATACCCAACAATCCTAATCTATCAATATGTAACCTTTTATCCAAGACATGAGCACATATAGACTTTCCATTTTCGCGTCTTTTTCCAATAGGGCTTGAGTGACCTTGAACTTTTCAAGTCTTCGAACATGTGGGTCAGGGAGAATTATTGGAGGAGGTGGAGGAAATGAAGCATGATTTCCATTTCCACAATACAATCGTGGAACATCATCTTCACGTGGAAAACTTTTTCCAACGGATTTAGGAAGACCATAGTTGTCAGACTTTGACATCTATAAAACGGGAGAAAATTCAAGTTTAGTTGATTGAGTCCTTAATAAAACACCCAAATGAGATATTAAGGCTAGGACCCAACACAATATCCTACAAATTGGAAGAGGGATGTCGTAATCCAACTCGCAGAACATTTGAAGGTAGGTAAATGACGATTTACCAATTTCCACCATGAAAAAAGAAAAGAAGGTTAAGTTTTAAATGAATTGAAACTTCTAGATCTTCTGAGATTCATTGAACTTTTCAATGTCATGTTTAATCTCGATATGCCCCTCGATTTGTGACTAGGATGCCGAGGATCACAAAACAGGGTGTGAATAACCATACAAACTTACATGGTTCCCCCAATGTTACAGTCACCTATTCGATGTGCCGGTTAACCACACACGCTCCACCGAACTATGACAAACATCGAGTCACCCTTCGCTACCTTTGCTTAGAACCCATTTAGTGTGTCGGTTAACCACACACGCTCCACTAACGTCTTAGTAAGAGTACAAAGTGTAATTTCATGGAATTGCATCAAATTCACTTTTGCCTAAAGTAACTAAGATTGGGAATTTTGTAAAAACATTTAGTTACTTTATAATTCATTATACTTTTAATGGAAAGGGTTTGCCCTATCCTACCCGTTCGGCTAACGACCCTCCACCAATCAAGGAAGCGGTGGGTGAGAGTGGACACCCATTAAACGACCATTTTATAGGCCATAACCTTATACCCCCTTATAGATTGGCTTCGTGAATGAGGCCTACTAACGGTAAGACTAGCAGTTTAAGTTATACATATATAATATTAGACCTTTAATGTTATATATAGTTTAAGAGTGTATTTTACACTTTTAAAATACTAGGTGGTCTAATTTAATAAATTACACTTTGAATTTAATTAAATGTAAACCATATCACTATGGATTTATCAAGGTTCTAAAAAGCTCGCCATGGCTCCGCCATGGCGCGCCATGGCTCCAAGGTTTGTATGTGCCGCCAAGCTTTACCCAAACGCCGCCATGACTCATATATGTGTATAAAAATAAATAATAGTTGAAAATACATATAAAAATATTAATTATATACAAAATTGCCGCCTTAAGTCACGCCTTACAAACGACATGGCTCGCCGAGGCTCGGAAAAGCTTGAGGCTTGACATTGCCGCCAAGTCACGCCTTACATTATTTAGAACCTTGGGATTTATTAACTCTCTTTTAATTATACACTTAATTAATTTAATAAAACCATAAGGGTGCAATTTGAACTTTTCAAAAATTAGGGTTTTAGAATTTAACATTTTAAAAATGAAACTTTTAATCAAAATTTAAATTCCAAAACTTGAGGGCATGTTTTTGAAACTTTTCAAAACAATTAGGTTTAACTATTTAAATTTCAAAAACTAAAACTATTAGGTTCAAATTTAAACTATAAAACTAAAGGGTGTAAATTGAAACTTTTCAAACTTACTAGGTCAAATATTTACTTAGAATAATCCTATATTATCCATATTTAACAAAATCCATCAATTTTGATAAGGATAATCATTCCAAACATACAAAATCGATTTTAGGCAATAAAAACGAGTTTTGGTAATTATCCTAATCAGAAATTGGCCATAAAATCAAAAATCCCGGCACCAGACCCTCCAACTCGTCGAGTTCTCTTTGGAACTCGTCGAGTTCATGCAACTCGTCGAGTTTTTAGAGAAACTCGGCGAGTTCATCAGACAGTCAGCAAAAAATTTCGATTTTCTGCTCTTTGGCAGTTTACAATTGCATTAATTCATCATACAAACAGCCTAGGCTCTGATACCACTGTTGGGTTATGAGCACTACAACATTCCTATGGTGTACATGCAAACCCTAAAGCTTTGGATCTAGTTTGTCTAATGAACATGCAATAATCATCCAAAGCCATAAACCCTAGATCTAGCATGTGATAATCGATATTAACATAAGAATAGGGTTTAGATCTTACCTTCGATTGTTATGTAGTAATAACAATCTATTCCTTCTTGTAATTGACTTCTGAAAGCTTAGTGTCACAAATGTCACACCTTTAATGGCTCACAAACACCAAGAGCAAGAGGATGAAGAAGGAGAAGAGGAGATGCACTCAAAAACGTCTAGAAACCCTAAGGAAATTCTTAACCACGTTTTTGGTGCCCTAGGGGTCCTTAAATAGTGAGGCTATCAGGGTTATCTAACAAGGAAACCCTAATTTGATTGCTTAGGCCCTAAGCAGCCCATTGACTCCCTCCTTAGAGGCCTTGGACGATTTCTAATGGCTTTCCCCATAGAATTCGTCCACTCCTCTAATATGGAGTCCATTAGCCAAATATTCAACTATCACACAATTGATAGTTCTAGTCCCGTAAGTTTTATTAATCTCTTTTAGCCACAAAATTAATTCTTAATTAATTATTGAATAATATTAATTAAACAATATGAATTCTCCTTTAATATATTATTCTCATAATATATTAATAAATCATAATTAATCCTCTCTCTCCATAATTCATCCTATCAAGTTGCTTTGGTGAAGGCAACCCAAAAGGACCATGCACCATCGGGTCAAGTACATACCATAATAGTTATGGACTTAGACACTAATCCAACACATATAATCAGGCAATTCTATCATGGAATTCCTGAAGATCCTTAGCCTATCACTAGCATGTTGTTCTAACATATCACAATATCAAAAAACAGTGTGGTAATTTGGGGTCAAGTTATTGGGTCCAACTGAACATACACATCTCATCCCTCTTGATTATTTGGAAAACTATTTGAAAAAAAATCATTTAAAAAAATTATTTTCCCTAGTTTGAAACTGGATTCACACGAGTGTTCTTCTAATTCACTCAAACCAAGACTCTGATACCATCTTGTAACACCCATAATATCACAAGAAATTTAAACTTTTTAAAATCAACCCAAATTCACAAAGTGTTTACAAACATAGTTTTCAAAACATTTCGAACATCAAAGTCTCCCAAAATCATAAGTCATAAACAAGAGGATGTGTATGCACGCCTTCGCCTTTCCGCGGTCATCCGAAGTACCTGAAAACAGAACCTAAAACTGTAAGCCAATGTTCAGTGAGATCCCCCAAAGTACCAACACATAGACATATACATATACAATAACAACATGCCCGGTCCAATCAACCATCGGGTTGTAACACCCCCAAGCCCAGTCAACCATCGGGATGGAATGCTAAAATACTATGGGTCCAGTCAACCATCAGGTTGGAATACCCCAAGCCCAATCAATCATCGGGTTGGAATGCCACTCTACAACGGGTCCTGTCATCCTCGGGATGGAATACCCTCGGGTCCAATCAACCATCGGGTTGGTATGCCCCTAGCCTATTGGCTTACGTACAAAGCAGTAAAGCCTCAACCACAACCAAATATGTGTACATATAACAAATAAACATATAAACAGTTAACAGACAATCATACTGTTGAGAATTAATCTAGAGTGATCGAATAGATTCAACAGGTAAAAGAATCGAGAAAACACACTGAATATCAAATATGTCGTATGATTAAATATCATAGCCTTAGAAGAGCTCGATTAATAACTTCTACTGTAAAGGCGTGTAGGGTTTAGAAAAGACGATTTGACGATTATCTAAAACAGTTCCTGCATGCACCTTAAATAGATAAACCCTAATAATAAATAATGGGTGGACAGGCCCAACCTAGATACAAAATGATTAAACCACAAAACCCATAATGACGCAACACTTTAAGACCCAACAATCTCCCCCTTTGCGTCAATTGAGGTAGGAGACCTTCACTGTGGAGCTCGCTTTTGCACTTCAAAAAGTTTCAGAATCACGTTGAGCAGAGTTTGCGAACTTGGATGTACCATAGGATCATGTCAGATAAGCACTTCTTATCAGCTTTGTTGTTCCCTTTGCATTTGTTCACAAAATCCAAGATGTACTGCAGGCATGAAATGGTGAAAAGATGCTTATCAGTAAGATAAAAGCAAACTCTGTGAAAATCAGCATCACTTCGTTCTTTCATTTGAAATGCAAGCACCAGCCATCCCTTCGTATCTTCCCCGGCTTCATTTTATCAAAATCTTCAGGAGCTTCTTTGGGGAGCACATACGGCTTCTTTCGCAAGACAGATGCTATCTCAATGTCCATTACACCAATCTCTTGAATTTATGAAATTAACATTCGTTTGAGATGAGTAACAATGGGTTCGTATTTCTGTTCGTCTTTGAGCAACATGTTGAACAGCACAATCCAGTCGTACGGGTTCAGGCAGGGTAGATCAGCAAGTGTAACGAGAAGAGCAAATGGTTTCGTATTTGGGAAGCTATCAGTTTCGATTGGACATGAAACATTCACAACATTTATCTTCTTCGCACTCCAGGTTTCGTATTGTGGCTTCATGTGCTTCAAGTAGAACGAGAAGAGCAAATGGTCTGCACCGCTGTCTGTTGGAGGGACATTCGCAACTTTAACAAAGCTACGAAACTTGAAGGCTTTCGGAGTGATTGGAAGATCCAGTTGCCAATCTTGTGTTTTTTGCAAATCGAAAGACACAACTGGCTCTAACTAATACTGGCTTGGAAGATCAACAGTCGCACTCATTATTTGCTCCAAATTTCACAATGGAAATAAAAGCTTTCGGCTTTCCAATGTGACTTGAGCTTCGCGTTCAGCTCTTTCTTTCTCTTTAGCTTCTCTCATAATCCGATTATCCTCATCCATTTCAGCTTCACGAGCCTTCATTCTTTTTAACTCATGTTCATCAGTCTCTTCTTCTTCACTATCATCAATGATTCCTTCATTATTGAGATTTTATTTTCGTTTCGAATCCAAAGCTACATTACCCTTCGGTTCATTTTCTGACTTAGGCTTCACAGTTGATTTAGGGGTTTCTTTCTTAGATTGCTTCACATTTTCTCCCCTAGTTTCGGAATTGAGCTCGACTCCGAAACACCTTCTAACTGATTGAGCATAGCGAACACTGGGTGAATCTTTTCAGCCAAATGCTTCTTGATAGTAATCGTGATCATAGAGTCACAAGTCTTGATTATGTCAGAAAGCAAGGTGTTCACGTCTGCAACGCAACTCTTTGTTACAGCCTTTTCGGACAAGAGCTCGTTGATCTACTTCTCATCATGCTCGAGCTTGACAGTTAACACTTTCACTTTTTTTGTCTTCATGGCAAGAGCATCCATTATTTTGCTCTCTGTGGCCAAGTCATCTTGAAGCTTTTCTATTTTTGATGTTATGGAGGTGTTGAGCTATGATTTGGAAGCTTGAATACCAATGCGAACTTCTTCAAGCTTTTCCTTCTCTGTGCGAAGAGTAGATCCAAGACTGGAAATAACTTCATTTGCTCCCGCAGTATTGATTCAAATGAGCTCTAAAAAGTGCTCATGAAAGCTCTAGCATCAGTAATTAGTTTATCGACTTTTTTGGTCGTTTCTTTGCAAATAGATATTGAAGCATCAACACCTTTATTTGTCTTTTCTTGATTTGCAGTGTGTTCCTTGGTGAAGGTCTCAAGAAAATATTTGATCGTGGCCTGAGAATATTCATCGCTGGTTGAAGTTTTGGAGGATTGAATCAGCGAATCCAACTTCTCGTTAATAGCCTTAAGTTGCCCTTTGGTGACAGGAGCTTCATCATCACTTTTTGTCCTGATGTTGAATGGACTGTAAGTGAATCCTCCAAAGTCTTCAGTATCTTCACCAAAAATGGTATCGGGCTTGTCCTGGCGAAGAGGTGAGATGGTTGGTGGAGAAGGACCAAAAGCGAAACCTGAAGCACCTGCCCCCGTATCAGATGTGTTGACAAAAACTGGAGGTTCACCAGTGGTTGTGGTTGTAGTGGCTGTTGAATCTGTGAAAAGTGGGGTTGACTGTGCAAGAGTGGTTTGGGTTTGTGAAACTGGAGGGTAAGGAGTAATAGTAATAGGAGTAGTAGTGGAAATTGGAGAGTGTGGAGGAGTAGAGTGTTGAAATAATTCATCAGTTATGGGAATTGATTTAGGCATTGTAAAGGTTACCTCTGGATTAGAAGAGACTTCCTGCGAGACCTGGGGTTACGAAGTAGTAGTGGTATCGTCTTGTTCGTTGTGAACGTCTTGAACAGGAATCTCCGAAACCATGTTTGACTGCGAGTCTTCGTGGTCACTCGATGTTGGAGTTCACGGTCTGCGATCAACTTTCTTTACCTTCTTCTTTTTCGGTGCTTAAGGAGGTTCTGATGGACAACTTTCGCACCTCTTTCCTTTCCTCCTTTCTTCAGTTTGTCTGCCTCGTTAAGGACCTTTTGCATTTCACCGGTTACTGTCACACCCCAAAACCGGAACGGCGGAAACGTTCGGGGGTGGAGGACGTCATGTTCAGTATCACAACAATGCAAAGTAGTAAACAAGCAACAACATCATCCATTGCATTAATAATATAATTTCATACAAGTGTGTTCTGTCAAGTTATATAGACACCAAAAATATACATCAAAATTAAAAGATGAGTCTTGAACGAGCTCCATCTTCTCAAAAACCTGGCTCCGGTACCTGTCTACTGGCGACCTGAGAATACAAGTTATTTTGAAAGAGTTTATCAGCTTTAAAGCTGGTGAGATCATAAGTATATTAGTGTCTGTGTTTGTATGAAAGCATTTGTAAGATGTTTGTAATGTATAATTTTTGTAAAAGTTTGTATTTGTTTGAACTCTCCTAGAAAACCCTATGTTTTCTACTAACAGTAACCTTCTACCAAGGCATCTAGTGTCTGTGTGTGTGTCTCTTGTAAGAGGGTGTATTTTCCCAAATCTGACTATCATTAACCATTAATATAGTTCTTACATTATTATTTATTGTATGAATATCACAAAGTAAATGTAAAGGGAAAATGAAATAGTACTGTAGTGTTGTATTAAGTAACTACTGTTGTACTAATTACTTTAAACAAATTGATATTTAAAGTAACATGTGATCGGCCTGTACCCTGCTACCGACTCTAGTAAAACGACATTGTAAGATGTCGTAAGAAATGACGTTTGGCACCCGTAGACTTGCAAGTCCCACTGTAGCGAGCAGCAAGGTGTAGGATAGTCAATCCAGTATAGATCTATACACAAACTCATAAGCTCCCAAATTAAGGAGATTCTGGATACAAAACGGGTCATGACAGGTAGTGCCATGCCCCCGTTAAGTGGCTCACATAACTGTATTTAATGTATATGTATATGTATATGTATGTGCTAGCTGTATTGTGTGTTCTTTCTCTGTCTAGCTTGTATGTTTTGTTTCTCATCACTCTGTATTATGTTTGTTTCTCATCACTATGTATTATGTTTTGTTTCTCGTCACTCTGTATTGTGTTTGTTTCTCATCACTATGTATTATGGTTGTTTCTCATCACTATGTATTATGTTTGTTTCTCATCACTATGTATTACTTATGAATGAACTGACTCGTTGTATATTTCATTGTTCTAGTAATAGTATCTTCCCAAACTATACCTATTATAGTTTACTAGTAATGTTGTTTGTGTATATGAACATGTTTGTATACCTTCGCTACCCAAAGGCATTGAATCTGAATGAAAGAAGTAACCTTTTATATCTATATATGTATACATGATATATAACTAATATTTAGACGACATTCGGACGAATAACCGATACCCCAAGGCCACATCCAAACAAGGAAAAGGGAATAAGGTGAGCTAGCCTTCCTAAGTCCTTTAAACATTACTTATATAACTATACATATATAGGTATACATTTGTCAATATAACAGAATATAAGTTTAAAAGAGTTTACTAAAAGTATTTGATAAGTAAAAGAGTTTGTAAAACAGTTTGAAGTAAAACAGTTTGATAACACAGTTTGAAAAGTAAAAAATCCACTTGTTTGGTAGTTATTAATCACATGTGATTGATATAATAACTATAATAGTTCAACTTGTATCCCCCCCATAAAAGCATTTAAAAACATTTAAAAGGTTAATTAAGGGGTATGAACTCACCTGTAGTGAGTGGTTTGGATGAACGGATTGTATAGGATGCTAAGTGTCAAGTGAAGACTTGAGCACACACGCGGATCCTATTTAACATATAATGATACATATATGAATATAATTAGTGCTTATAACAACTAATTAGTGACTTTTAACCACTTTAGGGACTAGTAAACACTTCTTTTGAAGTGTTACAACCATATAAGATTGTATATAAGGGGTATATGGCTATACAAGGGAGTGTATGGTCAAAATACACACTATTTGTGTGTGTGCGGCCAGGATGTGCGGCCAGGGTGTGTGTGCGGCCGCACACTCCCTATGGAATGTGCCAAAACGTGTTTTAAGGCTTTAGGACTTATCTAGGAAGGTTTCTTACTTCATGCTTTAGTCTTATAAGAAGTTTATTGCCATTTTTGGACCTAAAAAGGGCGTGTGCGGCCACCATGATGTGTGCGGCCGCACACCCTTTATGAACATGATAAAATCATGTTTTTCTAGTATATCATCAAGTGTTCTTAGCATATAACAAGTTATGATAAGTGTATACACGTTATAGAGGCTTGAAAGGGTGTTTAAGGTCCAAAACTAGTGTGTGTTCTTGGTGTTCTTGACTAAAAATGGATGTTTTTATGGATCAAACCAAAGGAAAAGGCTAGTTAAGGTCATGTATTAGCTAAACCAAGAAGGAATCACTCACTTGTTTGAAGATTGGAGTGAAACTTTGGATGATACTTGAGAGAAAACGAGTTCTAGCCTTGAAGAAGTGAAAAAGTGTTCAAAAATGACAAGGGTAGTATATATATGGGAGAGTGTGCGGTTGGGATGGGTGTGCGGTCGCACACACTTGTGTGTGGCCGTACACTCAAGTGTGCGGCCGCACACTCCATGTGTTGGAGTGTTTGGCCCGATTTTTGCTTTATACGCATCGATTTATCCCAATTCTAGGTTCCTACCTTGATTGTACTGGGTTTAGAACACTTAAATAGACTCTAACAGTGCAAGAAAATAGCAAAAACGAGTCTAACCTTCATTTATTTGAATAAGAGTTTAAGGTAAGAAAATTTCGGATTGTCACAGTTAGTGGGCGAAAACCCGAAACCGGAAGACTATGATAGGCTCACCGCACTTCACTTGCAGCTGGAATATCGCGAAGCATCGCTTTAGGGATGGATCCGATGAATGAAAACTTTGAAGTGTCCGCCAAGATGATATTGGTAGTGTGGAAGATCTGAATCGCATCCATACATAAATCTTCAAGGACGAGGATGTTAAGCTTGTTAATCGCCCGTTGAACCACAATCGTCCAGAAACGAGCACATAAAATTTCACTGTGTCGTGTAGTGGAGAGGGTACTTTGGACCAATTGAGCCTAAAGCACTGAGCCATAATCCAGATTGATGCTGGAAAAGACCCCGTACATGATTTTCATAAAAATTTGATGGCACAGTCTGATCCGGTAACCCTCTCAGGAAAACTCTTGAAGATGAGGGTGAATAGGACATTCCACATCGGCGGTAGGTTAGGTTTCTTGAACTTTGATACAATAGTAAGAGATTCCTTGTACCCCATCTGATAATACATCTCCAAAATGGAGGAGTTGGAGACGGATTAGGGTCAACCAGGTCACGACCCTGAGGAAGCCCTAGAAGGCTGCAGAATCGAGATTTGGTGATGTTGGTTTTCTATTTGAAGATCTTGAATGTAATCATCTCTTCATCCTTTTGATAACTTGTTGTAGAGTACGCCTTGGACAGATGAACCAAGGGAACTATCTTCGACTTCGTCAAAGCAATGACCAGTGGAGAGTACCTCAGGCACTCGACAATTGGCTGAAGAAATCCGTCATATTTGGCTGGGTCAAGGTCCAGAATAAGGTTCTGGTTTTCCTTGATGTTGAGAATCGAAGATTGAGCCATCTGTTCTGCAACGGAGGAGGTCTCTGATGAAGTTTCCATGGAAGCTTAATGAAGACGATGATGAACAGTAGAGAGTATAATTGTCGGGACGATTTTTGAATTCTTTTGAAAGTGGTAAGTAATTATCGAATCGAAAAAATCCTTTTATACCATATAGTAAGTGAGAGATAACCGGCGGTTGGTTGCATCATTTACTGAAAAGTCACCTAAAAAGGCGTGATAGACAGCTGTGACGGGTGTCAGGCGGCGTCAAATCAGCGTCCGTTCAAATTCACACGTCCAAATCTTATCCTTTTAAAGTGTCGTTTCAGTTACACCCTTCCGCAATAAATCCAGATATAAACATTCGCAATAAATAGCCATCAACATTTCTGCGAAACTGAAAGTAATTATGAGTACCACGAACCAGAATTTGGAAAATCACAAGGATCTTCGTGCGAGAGTGTGCCAAAGATAAAGAAATAAATCAACATTCTGCTAAGGGATTCTAGTGATGTCTATTAAGACATGAAGCAGATAGATCACGTGCAATGATCTCTTCCTTCGCAGTCAAGAGAGACTTTCAAGTGTCTGTGTGGTTTCTTGTTGAATTACGATCATTTGTTTGTTGAGAAACAATGAAAGGCTTCTTTTCATTAAGCTTAAAGGGTGGCTTTATCTTCAACCAAACTACGAAACTTGACATAAGTCCGAACGTTCGGATGAAGTACTTGTCTGGCCAATGTAGCCATAAGAACAAGTATGCTTTGGAATTATTTTAAGTAACTAGGATAAGTATAGAAATCTCAAGAAAAATTAAAAACTGGATCTATTGGGAAGAAACGTCTTAGGACTAGAACGTCTCATTAAGATCACACAAAAAGAAAAAGAGATTTCATGGTACTGACCACGAAGGTGGACATTCGTTAATTCCATGGTGAATAAGCTAGAACAGTTAAATTGTTCACCGTCAATTTGTAAATGTGTGTTCGATTTTGGGTTTCACTCAATTCATGGTAATAACGAATTTAAGATCATAAACACAGAATTTGTTGTAACCATAAACCTCAGTGGTGATATCTGAGAGTCTCAAGGGTTACATTTATGAATGTGAAAGTGATAGAGAAATGCTAAGAGGTGATTCCAAAGAAATAGTGTACCTCTGCTATGCGAAAGTGACCAATCAGTTAACTCTTAACTCAATGTGAGAAGAGTAAGGTAGTTCATGACTTATGTGAATAAACAGCCTAATTGGGAAGAAACGATTGGTGTTATCGAATCATTAAGGCTTCAACATAGAGTCTTTGAGGCTTCGGAATACATGCAGAAGCATGCTTCTAGGGACACTTAACTAGTGCATAGATTAGAAAATTTATATCTGCCACATCATTCGTAATTGAGATCACCAAGATATTTGCTTTCAAACCTGCTCAACTATCTAATATTTTTGGTATTTTTGATTACTTTACAAAAGAAATAAATGATGAAAATAAAGAAAATATTTTTTATTTTTGTTTTTCTGAAAAAGAAATAAAAACATAAAGAAATAAAATATTTTTGGATTTTCAATATTCTGGAAAAGAAAAAAATAGAATAAAATAATTTTCGATTTTCGATTTTCTGAAAAAAGAAATAAAAACATAATTAAGTAAGAAGAAATAAAGAAAATGTACAAAGGATACATGAAGTTCCTAACCACGAATGAACAGTAGACTACGAGTCACCGTGAACATTCGCACTGGTTCGTAGCATGAACAGTTGATTACGAGTTACTACGAGCGTTCGCACCAATTCATAGTGTGAACAGTGGACTACGAGTTACTGCGAGCGTTCACACCAATTCGCAGGTCTATCAAAACTTTATGACTGCGAAGGTGGTTTCGGAACAGATTTAACCTCTATCATTCCTAGGCCCTGAAGAATGCGATTAAAGTTTTGCTCAGACAAGGCTTTCGTGAAGATGTCGGCTAGCTGATCAGCGGATCTAACAAAGTGTATCTCGACATTTCCATCTTCCACATGATCTTTGATAAAGTGATACCTCAGTGTGATGTGTTTGGTCTTTGAATGTTGCACTGGGTTGTGACAAATGCGAATGGCACTTTCAGAATTGTAATACAAGGGGATTCGCTTCATATTAATGCCATAGTTACGAAGCTAACTTTGAGATTACTTGTGATGTACAAGAGGCAACGACTATGTACCCTGCTTCAGCAGTTGATAGGGAGACGCAAGTTTGCTTTTTAGATTGCTAACTTACAAGTTTGCCATCAAGAAATTGGCATCCTCCCGTTGTACTCTTTCGATCCCATCCGCAACCTCCTAGATCAGCATCCGAAAACGCTTACACAAAGAAACCTAAACTTGAAGGGTACCATATTCCTAGTGAGGATGTTCGTTTGAGATACCTGAAGATATTCTTGACAGCATTCATGTGGGGTTCGCGAGGATTAGCTTGAAACCTGGCACAATAGCAAACAGAAAACATGATATTTGGACGACTAGCAGTCAGATACATCAATGAAACTATCATTTGACGATAGAGTGCCATATTAAAGTTAGCTTGTCCACGAACGATGTTAGTTTCGTTCTGAATGCCATTGGAACCTTCACCTTCGAATCTCCCACTATTCCAAACTTAGAGAGTAAGGTCTTTGTATAAGCTTCCTGATTGATAAAGACACCTTCTTGACTCTATCTTATATTCAGACCAAGGAAAAAGTTAATCGGACCCATGGAGCTCATCTCAAATTTAGTTTCCATCAACTTTCGGAACTCAGTATTTAAGTTGGGGTTAGTTGATCCGAAGATGATGTCATCAATGTAAATTTGGACGATCATTAAGTGGTCACCATCTTTCTTGAGAAAGAAGGTTGGGTCGACCGATCCTTGTTTAAATTTAGCCTATTATAAAAAGCGAGTAAGAGTTTCATACCAGGCTCTTGGAGCTTTCTTTGGACCGTAAACTCCTTTGTCCAGAACATAACAGTGGTTAAGATACTTTTTGTTTATGAACCCTGGTGGTTGTTCCACATATACTGTTTCTTCTAGTTCCCCATTCAGAAAGGTACACCTGACATCCATCTAATAAACTTCAAAAGTTCTTGTGTGCTACATATGCCAGAAAGATGCGAACATATTCCAACCTTGCAACTGGTGCGAAGGTTTCTTCGTAGTCAATTCCTTCTTCCTGACAGTATCCCTTAACAACGAGTCGCCCCTTGTTCCTTATCACATTTCCCTCTTTGTCCAGTTTGTTACGAAATACCCATTTTAGACCAACAACGGATGCATCCTCCGGAGTAGGAATCAGTCTCTAGACCTTGTTTCGTTCGAACTCATTGAGCTCCTCCTGCATTGCTTGCACCCAATCAGAATGATCTAGTGCAATTTGAACATTTTTAGGTTCAATTTTGGAGATGAACGAATTGGACATGCAATATTCCACTTTAGAGAACAATACAGTCCGCTTCGCCTTTTGTTGTGCTCTAGTAAGAACTCCTGAAGACGAATCTCCTATTACTTGAGCTTTTGGTTGATCTCTGGTCCATTTGGTCAATGGAGGGTAATTAGGATAATATGTTGGATCCAATTTAGCATTCATTTCTTCAAACTCTGACTGAACATCCGAATCATCATTCGTATTTTCATTCTCCCCCTCGAATGATGTATATTCTACTTCTTCATTTCGAATAGGATTCTACCCCCGGAGAGGAATTTCGTGGGTCACTGGAGTAGTTGAATGCTCCCCCTGAAAAGTTGAATCAGGTGTGGAGGTTGATGTAGAACACTCCCACCGTGGTGTAGCTTTCGCACCTTGTGCTTGAGATGGAGTTTCAGAGTGTTTCAGAGTGGGGTACTCGTGTTCCATATCTTCCGCAACATCATCATTGATCTTCTTTAGTTCGTCTTCTTTGTTGTCTGCTGCTTTGGATTCAGAGGATATAGCCTTTTCTGGCTCATCGAATAAGTTCATGAACACCTCGTAGAGGTTGGAGAGTGGAATTGTAGCTAGATTCGTTTTGGAAAAGATCTCCTTTGATTGATTTTCATCCTTCTAAAACTTCTTCAAATAATTGTCATCGAATATGATATAGTAGGTTTCTTCTATCTTTTTGGACTTTTTGTTGAGAACCCTATATGCCTTAGAAGTCAGAGAATACCCCAAGAAAATACCTTCGTTAGCCTTCACATCTAATTGGTTCTTTTGCTCCTTAGAATTGAAGATAAAGCACATGGAACCAATCACATGGAAAAACTTGAAATTAGGTTTGCGATTATTGATAATCTCATAGGGAGGGATACATAATCGCTTATTAAGGATTGATCGATTTTGGGTAAAGCAGGCTGTTCCAATTGCATCCGCCCAGAAGTAAAGCGGCAGAGTCGCAAATGACATCATGGTTCTTGCAGCTTCACACAATGAGCGGTTTCGTCAATCAACGACCCTGCTTTGTTGAGGAGTATAAGGAGCTGAAAAGTTATGAGTTACTTCTTTCGCAGTCAGAAATTCTTCAAACGCTTGGTTCTTGAATTCCAAACCGTTGTCACTGCGAATGTTACGAACCAGCTTTCGCAATTATATTTCGATATGCTTTATGAAATCCTTGAGCTTGGGTGTGGCTTTAGAATCCTGCTTAAGTAAATGCCCCTAGGTAAATCTAGAAAAATCATCAACAATTACAAGTATGTATTTATTACCACCAATGCTTTCAATAGCAGAAGGACCACAAAGGTCTATATGCAAGAGTTCAAGTGGTTCTATGACTTTCGTATTCACAATTGTTGGATGACTCTTCCTGCTCTGTTTCCCCATTTGGCAGGCTGCACAAAGATGTTATTTATCAAACTTCAAGAAAGGAAGCCCTTACACATGATCAACAAGAACCAGTTTATTGATGTCTTTGAAATTGAGGTGCGAGAGTCTTCGGTGCCACAGCCAGCTATCATCAGTAGAATCTTTCGTAATTAGACAGATGGCAGGCTTCCCTTTGATGGGGTTCAGATTGAGTGGATACATCTTGCCTTTGCGCTTTGACTTTAGGATCACTGTTTTGGTCTCCTTATCGATGATTTCAGATCCCTCATCGTCAAACGAAACTTTTAATCTTATACCAACCACCAACTGTGAAACACTTATAAGGTTGTGTTGCAAGCCTTCCATGTATGCGAACTTGCGAACTCAAAATTCTCCATTTGTGGTCATTCTGTATCCCTTGATTTCTCCAAGTGAATTGTTGCCATACTTCACTCTTCCTCCATCTTTTAGTGCTCTAAACTCTCGTAGTTCTTCCTTCCTTCCTGTCATATGACGCGAGCAGCCACTATCTATATACCACTCGGAGTCAAATTGCTCGTCACGGATCACCTACAAGAATCAAAGAGATTTAGGAACCCAAAGTTGTTTGGGTCCACGGGAGGCTTTCACAGGAAAAGTAATGGCAACATCAACTGAATAAGATCTTTTTACCAAGGTAGTGTTATCTTTCTTTTTAATTTGAAAAACGGTGATCCTATTATCTTTTAAGTTATTATCCTTTGTGGATATTTTCCTTTGCTTATTTTGGATCTGTTGGTTGACAATTTTCTTCACAACTTTTTTTTTTCGGACTTTTTAAATGGAATTTTAGGCTCCGAAATTATATTTCCTTTGCCTTTAACATCTTTCGATGTCTTGGCTGAATGTGACGCATTTGTGTTAGGAGAGAAGTGAGACTTTGTTTTCTCCATAGGTTTCGCATGATCTGAAAAAGGATGGTTTTTGAAAAACTTTTTGATTCAAAACCTGTGGAGACCGAGACTGAGTTCGAGGAAAACTCTTAGGGTTCGCATATGAAGAGACTTTCGCATTTGGATTAGATGACTTTTCTTGATAGACAAAGTTGGATTTTTGGATTTCCAGAAATGCTTTCTTTCCTTTAGATCATTGTTATATCTCGCATTTCTTTGACGTTTTTGAGCTGCAAACTGCTCAGAGGATTTATGAATATTTCCCTTGATTTTGGCTTTTTAATGGGAGTTTCGGTTTGAACGGATGATGTATCACTTGGAACATTCTCGGTTCCGCTTGGACTCCCTTTTTCGTAGCTTGAGTTGACTTTTTTCAGCAGTTCTTTTATGTATCTGCATTTTGTTTTCCAAGAGGTCATTTCGGAGAGACCTTTGGTTTCATCCGCGTTATCTATGGGAGTAGACCAAAAATACTCGTCGGATCCGTCTTTATTGTCTTTTTCGACCAGGGACGTTAGTTCATGTAACGCCCGTGTTTCTAGGCTAGGCATTAATATTGATATGATAGTCTAGGTTAACCTTTGTAACTCATTTAGAAGAAATGAAAAGGAATTATGTGAATTTTATGTGAAAATTATGTGTTTTATGCTTAATTATTAGGGTTTAATTAATTAAGAATAAAAATGAGTGTCAAAAATAAATATTAGATAAAGCCGATATTTATTAAGAAAGTTGTAGTGGTCGTGACAAGGATTACGAATGTATAAAGAATGCCGAAATCCGAGTTATAACGAAGAAGTTATGACATGTCGAAGTTTCGTGACAAAACCGGCACGGTGTCGAATGACGTAAAAAGTGAGTTTTTGACAAACTACTTTTTAGCCTTAGTGATGTTAATGAAAGTCGTAGTGTTCGTTAAACCGTGAGTATGTATAAAAAGAACGTCCAAATCTGACTTCGTATGAGGAAGTTATGATTTTTCTAAGTTTCGGCTTAGCAATAGACAGCTAAAAACTCGAATTTTAGATCGAGTGATTTTTAGCTGACACGACCTAAACGAGAATCGAAGGTCTCGTAAATAGTAGCACAACGGTAAAAAGACAGACGAAAACGGACGTCGGATGAAGAAGTTATGAATTTTTAACGGATTTCCTGTCCCGGTCTGTTAAAAATAATAATATAAAAATTAAAGTCAAAATTAGCCGATGAAGTCTAAACGAAAGTTGTACAGCGTAATTTTACCTACGCGTGCATATAAAGAACATCAAAAACGGAGCTCGTATGCGAAAGTTATGGATTTTAGAAGTTTTGGCGCAAAAATCGAGAAATAATCTCAAAATCCGAGAAATTTCGCATAGGCCACGTCACCTTCGCTGCATGTGTGCCACATGTCCGAAATTGGCTGAGTCATCCGAAGTCGTGGAAGCATCCGAGGAGTGACGCGTGTGCAGCCGAGAGTCTGACACGTGCCAGGTGACTCCTCCATCCGAAGTCGCCTTACCTCGCACCGACGCGTGTCGCACCAGCTGTCCGAGCCTCGCAGGTGCCACGAACCCTCCTCTCCTCGGACTAGACCGCGGTCCAATCAGCGATCAGCATCGAGGCCCTCGCATGCGCAGACCACGTGACCTCCCCTTCGGATCTGCTGCCGCGTGGCTTCTCTCCGGCCGTCCAATCAGCAGCTCGCACACTATAAATAGGAAGGTGCGAACCCTCCCGACTAGAATTTAAGAATTGGTAATTTTGGCCCCTTTTTCAATACTTTGGCTATTTTCACATCCCCCGAAGCCCCGGTATCAATTATAACCCCCGGAATACGCCACGAAGTGGCCGAGAAGCCCGGAAAATTTATCTTTTCGGTTTCGAAGCCCGACCCTCGCAGAGCCCGGTTTCTCAATAAAACTTCCGGTTTTATTAGAAACGATCGTTTTAGGAAACGAATTGCTGCCCGATTTTCATTAAATCAGGTGAGTGTGTAGTTACTTTCACCTTACACATAGATATGAAGTATTTTATATAAAATATGTGTTGTGTGAATATATATATATTGTTTGTTTATTTGAGATGGATGTTGAAGGAATGATTTATACAGGTTTTTAAATAATTTAAACTGTATATGTATTTTTATCTACAAAAATGTTGGGTAAAACATGGGTAGATGAAATAGTGGGTGTGTGATGAAAGGTGAGTTGGATAAATGAGATGATCAGTGATATAGATCATGAGTTGAGGGTGAGTGGTGAAAGGAGATTATAAGTTGAGGGTGAGTGGTGAAAGGAGAATATAAGTTGAGGGTGAGTGGTGAAATATGAGAAAAGCCCTTACCCAAACGTTGACCCCCGTCATTCAGCAGAGTAGGGATGACAACCATGGACTATTCTAGACGGTCTGTGGAACACTAGCAGGCTTGCAACCTGTAGGTGTGTGAACTATATGTTCATCAGGCGTACTCTAAAAACCCATTGACATGTATGACAGGGGAAAATACTGTCAATAATATTGTCGATAAATAAGAGCTATGGACTTAGCACCTGTTGTATAAACCCTAGCGATGGTGTGACCTTATGCCTATTCCTTAGGATGAATCCTTAGGAAGGAGTGATAGTTGAATCTTAGGGTAAACCCTTAAGAGATATATAAGATAATGGGATTGGGGTAATTTGGTTGATTGATTGATGTTTAAGTACAATAAATTTATTTATTGTGGGTTGAAAACCCTATATGCTCACCAGGCTTCCATGCCTGACCCACTCAGCTTTTTATATTACATGTAGTGGACCCCGAGCATAGTCGGATGATGATGATGAGTGATTTTTGGATTATAGGTCAGTAGTTGTAAATAACTGTTGTAAGGCTTATAATGTCTTGAATCATTTTTAGAAATGCGTGCAAATTCAACTGAATTTTCAGAAATTAGAACTTTCGCAGGTTCAGTTCCGATTTTAATAAATTCTGAGCAATCAACCTCATCCTCTACAGAGATTTCACTCATATCACTATCATTGTTGAATTCATATACGTTTTCAACATCAAGTTGATTTTCTGAACTCAACTTAGTGCTTAGAGAGTTAAACTTCTGTATAGTATCAGATTTAATTTTCTCTTTGTCATTTTCATCCAAAAGTTGTTTTAACATATTTTTGTGGTCTTTGGACTGTATGTAAGATTCAATTTTGTCCAATCCTATCCTGTAAGCATCTGAAACTTCGTCAGATGAGACGATAGATTCGCACTTGTAACAATCAACATCGATTTCGTCCTCTTTTAATTCAAGAAAGGGCAAAATCATCTTATGGATTTTCTTTCCAATTTTACAATCAAGATGTAACTGGGTAATATTGAAATAAACTCTTTTAGCAATTAAACAGAAAATGTTTCTTTGTTTCAACAACCCCAAATTGTCTCGTTGCGAATAAATTAAATCGTCCCTAGACCTAGACAACAGTGAATCTAACTTCTCAACCCATATGCGCCTCTCTTCACTTTTGTTTGAAACCCTGCCGATTTGATCGGTTAAGTTAGCATTATTTAAACGTGTTCTTTTTAAACTATCACCTAAACTAGAGATTATAAAATTTAAATCATTCAGTTCAGTTTCATAACAAGAGATAGGGATATTTAGAGAATCAAGAATAGAGTGTACCTTGCTGATCATCCTCTCGCATTCACTTATTTGCTCTTGGACTGGTTTCGCAGTGAAACAGTTGTCGGAGACACGACTGTCATCAGTTGCATATCCTCTAAGCTTCGAACCCTCATTTGTCACCATAAAGCACCTTCCACCATACTGAGAATCATCAAATTTCGCCACAAAGCTTCTCCCATGAGTCGGCCTACGAATCTCTTCGTCCTCTGGAGTCAGTTGACCACACTTCGACTCTACCAAACTCATCATCCTGTTCCTGCACAATTAAAGCAGGTTTAGCAACATCAACACTCTTCTTCTTCTTCTTGACTTCCTCCAACTTTCTGAGGAAATAACCCTCATCATCCTCCTCTTCCTTCTTCTCATTCATTCTCCGTAGCATGCACTCCTTTGCTAGATGATTTTTTGCCATGTCAATAGTTACAGTCATAGTCGGAGTTACCTACAAGCTTCTTCTCCTTCTTCGTCTCTTCCTTTTGAGAGTTGTTCGCACTCTCATCCTTTACCTTCACAGAACTATAACTCCCCTGCCAGTTTCGGTTTTTGTTGCGACCAAAATTCTTCTTTGTGAACCTCTTTGGGTTGGACGCCATCAAAGCATAATCTTATTTGGAGAGTTCACAATCGGAGAGATCAGACTCTGAGCCGTCATCAGTAATCTTCTTTCCCTTTTCCACAAGCGCTAAAGAACCCATACTTGACACGACCTTTCCTTCCTTTGTTACTTCATCCTCGTGTGACCTAAGAATACCAACAAGCTTTGCCAGAGAGTAGTTTTTGAACTGCTCGTGCACTTTAACCATTGACACCACGACTTTCCATTCAGAACTCAATCCGTTCATGAATGTGACTTTCTGTTCTATCACTTCACGTCCAATCTTGTGTTTCATCATCCTGCTTAGAAGATGATTGTAGTGGTTGAAAGTTTGGTCGAGACTTTCTTCTGGCTTCTGAGCAAAGGCTCCAAACTCCGAAAGCAGGAGCGTTTGAGTAGAGTGCTCAAGATCAGCATTACTCAAGTAGAGTTCTTTGAGCCTATCCCAAATGGCTTTTTGCAGTATCACAGGAAGTTACCAAACGAAATGTGTCTAGAGGCAAAGAAAACCTAATAATCTTATTTCCTTGATATTGCTGAGTAGCTTGTCTTTCTCATCTTGTGGAAATTCAAGCCAAGGTGCATCTTGTGAGTGTTTGGTGCATCTAGAGGCAAAGAAAACCTAATAATCCTAATTGTGAGTGTTTGGTGCATCTTGTGAAGAGGAGAGAAGAATTCCAAGCCAAGGGTCAAGAAGGTGCTGCTAGATTTGATATTGTTTCTCTTCAGAGCTTCTGGGAAAGGTATGAAGCTGTAACACCCGTCAAAATTAGGTCAATAACAATCACATGTGATTATGCCAATCATGTAATGTGATTTTGTTAAACTAATAATGTGATAAAATTACTATGTAATTCATGTTAAAGTATGAACATTCATACATAATTTATGATACAACTCAAAGTATACGTCCATACGATTCCAAAAATGCAGAGAACGTCTAAATCTGACTTCACGTGAAGAAGTTATGATAAACCGAACACTATAAATCACTATAAAAAGAGGAATTAAAAATAGACTTCGAACTAGCTATTGGAGTCTAAAAGATAGTTGTAGTGCTCGTAAATACCTACATGTGGATATAAAGAACGTCAAAAACGGAGTTCGTATGCAAAAGTTATGGCCTTTCGAAGATGTCGCTGTCAGAAACCCTAATTTAACTTAACTCACGACGTGAAGATTGATATTTCACGACGTGAGGAGTCAAACCGCCACATTTCAGATCTAGAAGGTGTGTGACGAGGCTACGAAGTGATAAGATGCAAACTCACGACGTGAACATTGATATTTCACGACATGAGGAGTCATATGGCCACCTTCGGAAGCTAAAAGACGGATGGCAAGTCTACGAAGAGATAAGCTCGAAACTCACAACGTGAACAATGACTTTCTCAGGTCGTGAGGGTCCAAAACCCTTACTATAAATAGCAGTTCCGAATTCAGCTATTCCTTACACCATTTTCGTTTCTCCTCTCTCCTTTGCTGAAGCCCTCTTGCATCCCGAGCCCCGACGACCTCGTACGCTTACCGTTTTTGCTTAGATTACATAAAATCACGCTATTAAGGTGAGTTTCACGGCCCCACTTTCTAATATTACGGGGGAAAACGCATGCTAAATATTATATATACGTTATTATTATGTCTATATGATAGTATATTAGTATCAACGTAGATAGTTATAATAACCGGGATATAGTTATTTCGTATCTGAAAGTATACAACTATCGTAAAGTTGTTAGCATTTTATTGTTATAGTAGTATACTAATGTAGATCTTGAGTTTTACTTAGGATTCTATATATATGTTGTGTGCGATATAGTTCCGAAGTTATGTTCAGAAGTTCTATATGTTAATTTATAAAATATGTTGTTATTGTTAGTTTTATGACAACATAAAACTTGGTATGTTATATATTGTTGTTGTTATTGGTTTTATGTCAAGATAAAACCTGGTTTTACTTCAAGTTATAGCTGTTATACTGCCTAAATGTTATGAAGTTAGGAGTATTGTTTTTTTGGAAAGGGAACTTCCCTAACGAGGGTTTCCGGGCCAGCTTTCGAGCACCGACTAATCGCCCGCTGCAAACATGAGGCTTTGCCTCATGCCCTGGAGTCACTGCAGGCGAACCTCCATGGCCACAAGGGCTGAGTAGTGCCAGGATTTGAATAGTCTAGTAACTTAGGGTTTTAGACATGAAAATGCTTTTGTTGTTAGGACTATAGAACTCCGTTAAAGTCTACATGAGCTACCTCATTCATCAACTAAGATTGGGGATCTTAGTGGATGTCCTCTAACCTGTAACCGTTAATCCCGTGTGAGCGAGGAAGTCGTGTATGAATAAGATACGGGTTGACGACCCCACTCGTGGTTGTTAATTACAACCCAAGACAAGCGAGTGACGATCCGTTCCTTTTATTTGTTATTGTTTCGGCATCGATGAAGCGTGTGGTATTGTTTCTCATGGTAAATCATGAGTGTATTGTTTCTCATGGTAAATTATGAGTGTGTTTTGTCAGAGGTTTTGTTGTCAAGCAGCGGTTACAGACTCATGGTAGCAACTTGTTAGAAACATTATACTTTGTCGTATACAAGTATTAATGTTAAGTATAAGTTCCCCCTACTTATACCCTAGGTACTACTTGTATATTAAGTAGATAATTATACCTAACACACATACTCGTAAAGAATTGAAATAAGATTTATACATAGCAACTTTTGTTTGTATGGAATTACAAACACTTATATTCATAGTATATGAGACTTATAGGTAAACTATTTATTTGGTAAGTAAAATTTTATACCTAGGATATATATACTAAACGTTGGAGAGTCAAAATGATACTTTCAAAACTATACTTTTGAACATGGAAAATGTATTATTTTATGGAGTCAAAACCTGTGAACTCACCAACTTTATGTTGACGTATTTTAAATTGCATGTGTTTTTAGGAAGTTGATAACTATGATACGAGAAATGACGTTACACTGCCCGGTGTTTCCGCCGACGGCCGGGGTGTGACAAATTGGTATCAGAGCTATTAACTATAGTTAATTAGTACTTTCTTAGGAAAGCACGACTATAGTTTAGGGCTTACTCTGTTAGGGTTAGGTATATCCCTTAACCTACAAATAAAAAGTATTAGTAATTATACTATTGAAGGACTACTTACGGGAGCGGTGACAAGGATAGACATGTCGATTTGGGTTGCTGGATTTCAGAACGGCTATATGCTAAAATGATCCTGCCCACCGACTGTCCTGACTGGCCGGTGCCTTATCAGCTAGACCTAAAGTAACAAATAATAATTAATAATACCCGTGAATACAACGAACACAAAGATATAGATTTATGTATGAACCTAGTCCCGCGATGAGAACACATGTATAACCCAAAAATATAGAAAACCCAAACCCTCGATAAGAATTCAACGCAAGGTTTTAGGTCAAACTACTTAGTCGAGTTTTATTGTACATGGGCCGAACCACAACTAAACGTAGACTGATCAGCTGTGTTTAATTTTGGTTAGACCGATGCACAACTAAATTGGATACGGTGTTTGATAGACTAAAACACCTGAAGATTCTAGAAGATTAAAGATAGATCTCAAATCAGGATACCATTAACTCAGAGTACAAGAAGACAATGTTCCAAAACAGCATTTAGGACTTGGTATGGTCATTAAGAGTTCTTAGTTATGTCTTTGGATTGACCAGCGCTCCAACCATGTTCATGTACCTCATGAATAGTGTTTGCAAACCGTACTTGGATAAATTTGTGATAGTAGTTATCGATGATATATTATATTTACGAACCAAGGAAGAACACGATCAACACTTGCAAATAACCTTGGAACTACTAAGAAAAGAAAAGTCGTACGCCAAATTCTCCGAATATGAATTTTGGATTAGAGAAGCACAAATTTTTAGAACATGTAGTTAGTAACAAATGGTTTCATGTCGAACCTTCCAAGATTGAAGAAATTAAGAATTAGGAGGCATCGAAGATACCAACAGAAGTGCATCAATTCCTAGGACTTGCTGGCTATTACCGTAGATTCATAGAGAATTTCTCCAAAATAGCCAAGCCGCTTACAACACTAACCCAGAAGCATACGAAGTTCAAATGGGAAGACAAACAAGAAGTTGCTTTTCAGAAACTGAAGCAAATGTTGTGTAGTGCACCAATCCTATCCCTTCCAGATGGGACAGAAGATTTCGTTGTATACTGCGACGCATCAAATCAAGGATTGGGGTGTGTGTTGATGCAAAGAGGAAAGGTTATCGCCTATGCATCACGACAACTTAAGGTGCATGAGAATAATTACACTACCCATGATCTTGAATTGGGAGCTGTAGTTTTTGCACTAAAAATTTGGAGACATTACTTATACGGTACTAAGTGTACTATTTTTACCGACCACAAGAGTCTCCAGCACATTTTCGACCAAAAAGATCTTAATATGAGACAACGAAGATGGGTCGAATTGTTGAATGATTACGAATGTGAGATTCGTTATCATCCCGAAAAGGCAAATGTGGTAGCAGATTCCTTGAGCCGGAAAGAATATATTAAAACCCGACGGGTATGAGCATTAACCGTAACTATCCATTCTAACTTTGCCGCACAAATTAGAGAAGCTCAAATTGAGGCTCTGAAAGAAGAAAACATCAAGAACGAAGCTTTGCGAGGAATGGAAAGGCAACTTATACAAAAAGATGACGGAACGCGACACTTTATGAACCGAATTTGGACGCCTAAGTTCGGTGGAGTCAGGGACTTGGTCTTAGAAGAAGCCCACAAGTCCAGATATTTCGTACATCCAGGATCTGACAAAATGTACTTAGATTTAAAAGTACATTATTGGTGGCCAAACATGAAGGCAGAAATTGCTACTTATGTGAGCAAATGTTTGACTTGTTCTAGAGTAAAGGCAGAACATCAAAAGCCTTCAGGTTTACTTCAACAACCGGAAATACCTGAATGGAAATGGGAGCAGATATCAATGGACTTCATCACTAAGTTACCTAAAACTCCTAGTGGGTTCGACACTATTTGGGTAATAGTCGATAGATTGACTAAGTCCGCCCATTTCTTACCAATTAAGGAGAACGACAAGATGGAGAAGCTGACTAGAATTTATCTTAAGTAAATTGTCAGATTGCATGGAGTTCCAAATTCTATTATTTCTCACCGATATAGTAGATTTACTTCACGATTTTGGCAATCTCTACAAAAATCCTTAGGAACACGTCTAGGTATGAGTACAGCTTACCATCCACAGACTGATGGTCAAAGTGAGAGAACCATTCAGACTTTAGAAGATATGCTCCGAGCCTGTGTTATTGACTTTGGAAATGCATGGGATACTCATTTACCGTTAATTGAGTTTTCCTACAACAATAGTCATCACACCAGCATCAAGACTGCACCGTTTGAGGCTCTTTATGGACAAAAATGTCGTTCCCCAATATATTGGGCAGAAGTTGAGACACACAATTGGCCAGAGAACATATAGGTGATACCTTATGTGTCGAGCCAGAAATAATCCACGAGATAAACTCAAAAGATCATGCAAATTAAGGATCGATTAAAGGCAGCACGTGATCGTCAGAAGAGCTATGCTGACGTAAGACATAAGCCTTTAGAATTCCAAGTTGGAGATAGAGTAATGTTGAAGGTCTCTCCTTAAAAAGGCATGATTCGATTCGTGAAACGAGGAAAACTAAACCCACGGTATATAGGACCTTTTTCTAGCAAGAATTGGTTCTGTCACATACCAACTCAAGTTGCCTCAAGAACTAAGTAATGTGCACGATGTTTTTCACGTATCAAATCTCAAAATATGTCTACCCAATAACACTCTTGTTGTACCTCTCGACAAGATACAAGTCAATACCAAACTCAACTTTGTAGAAGAACCTGTCGAAATCATGGATCGATACGCCAAACGATTAAAACAAAGTCGTATTCCCATAGTGAAAGTTCGATGGAACTCTTTACGCAGACCTGAATTTACTTGGGAACGTGAAGATCAGATGAAAGAAAAATACCCCCAACTGTTTGACAAAACCGCATCCATAAGATAAATTTCTGGACAAAATTTCTTTAACGGGGGGAGAATGTAACACCCGTCAAAATTAGGTCAATAACAATCACATGTGATTATGCCAATCATGTAATGTGACTTTGTTAAACTAATAATGTGATAAACTTACTATGTAATTCATGTTAAAGTATGAACATTCATATATAATTTATGATACAACTCAAAGTATACGTCCATACGATTCCAAAAATGTTGAGAACGTCTAAATCTGACTTCGCGTGAAGAAGTTATGATAAACGGAACACTATAAATCACTATAAAAATAGGAATTAAAAATAGACTTAGAACTAGCTATTGGAGTCTAAAAGAGAGTTGTAGAGCTCGTAAATACCTACGCGTGGATATAAAGAATGTCAAAAACGGAGTTCATATGCAAACGTTATGGCCTTCCGAAGATGTCGCTGTCAGAAACCCTAATTTAACTGAACTCACGACGTGAACATTGATATTTCACGACGTGAGGAGTCAAACCGCCACATTTCGGATCTAGAAGGTGCGTGACGAGGCTAAGAAGTGATAAGATCCAAACTCACGACGTGAATATTGATATTTCACGACGTAAGGAGTCATATGGCCACCTTCGGAAGCTAGAAGACGGATGGCAAGTCTACGAAGAGATAAGCTCGAAACTCACAACGTGAACAATGAGTTTCTCACGTCGTGAGGGTCCAAAATCCTTACTATAAATAGCAGGTCCGACTTCAGCTATTCCTTACACCATTTCCCTTTCTCCTCTCTCCTTTGCTGAAGCCCTCTTGCATCCCGAGCCCCGACGACCTCGTACGCTTACCGTTTTTGCTTAGATTACATAAAATCACGCTATTAAGGTGAGTTTCACGGCCCCACGTTCTAATATTTCGGGGGAAAACGCATGCTAAATATTATATATATGTTATTATTATGTCTATATGATAGTATATTAGTATCAACGTAGATAGTTATAATAACCGGGATATAGTTATTTCGTATCTGAAAGTATACAACTATCGTAAAGTTGTTAGCATGTTATTCTTATAGTAGTATACTAATGTAGATCTTGAGTTATACTTAGGATTCTATATATATGTTGTGTGCGATATAGTTCCGAAGTTATATTCGGAAGTTCTATATGTTAATTTATAAAGTATGTTGTTATTGTTAGTTTTATGACAAGATAAAACTTGGTATGTTATATGTTGTTGTTGTTATTGGTTTTATGTCAAGATGAAACCTGGTTTTACTTCAAGTTATAGCTGTTATACTGCCTAAATGTTATGAAGTTAGGAGTACTGTTTATCTTGTGTGAGCGAGGAAGTCGTGTATGAATAAGATACGGGTTGACGACCCCACTCGTGGTTGTTAATTACAACCCAAGACAAGCGAGTGACGATCCATTCCTTTTATTTGTTATTGTTTCGGCGTCGATGAAGCGGACGGTATTGTTTCTCAAGGGAAATCATGAGTGTATTGTTTCTCTTAGTAAATCATGAGTGTATTGTTTCTCATGGTAAATCATGAGTGTGTTTTGTCAGAGGTTTTGTTGTCAAGCAGCGGTTACAGACTCATGGTAGCAACTTGTTAGAAACATTATACTTTGTCGTATACAAGTATTAATGTTAAGTATAAGTTTCCCCCTACTTATACCCTATGTACTACTTGTATATTAAGTAGATAATTATACCTAACACACATACTCGTATAGAATTGAAATAAGATTTATACGTAGCAGCTTTTGTTTGTATGGAATTACAAGCACTTATATTCATAGTATATGAGACTTATAGGTAAACTACTTATTTGGTAAGTAAAATTTTATACCTAGGATATATATACTAAACGTTGGAGAGTCAAAATGATACTTTCAGAACTATACTTTTGAACATGGAAAATGTATTATTTTATGGAGTCAAAACCTATGAACTCACCAACTTTATGGTGACGTATTTTAAATTGCATGTGTTTTTAGGAAGTTGATAACTATGATACGAGAAATGACATTACACTGCCCGGTGTTTCCGCCGACGGCCGGGGTGTGACAGAAGCTTTCACCTTTCTCATATTTTGTATAGATCTCATGATTTTATGAATCTAGAGTTTTTCCACCCAAATATGAGGACCTTGAGTGTTTTATGTTCATTGAGAGGGTTGAACTTCAGATCTGGACCATGTAAGGTCCCTAGAGTCCAAAATTCCCTGCTTTATCCAACCATAATAGTGATCTTGAGTGAAAAACCCTCTTTGAGGTGTGTTTTGGCATTTTAAGCTCAAAATGCCATGTATGAACGTAAAGTCTATGACTTTACGTGATTGATGAGCCTTAGGAGTGCAGATCTAGAATTTGGGAAGGTTCTCTGCCTTGAAAATGACTGAAGGAGATATGAGTCTGAATGGACTTGCCGAGTCAAGGAGCCGACTCGACGAGTCGGTGAGGGTTTATCCCGATGGGTTTGATTGTGCGATAACTCGGCGAGTTAGGGGTCAACTGAACGAGTTGAGCTGGACTTTCACGAGACTTCTGAGGAAAACGAGGGGACTCGATGAGTCACATGAGTGCACTCGGTGAGTCAGGTCAAATATGGACTGTTGACTCGAGTTTGACTTCTGTTGACTTTAGGGTTTGGTCAGGATGAGTAATGGAGACCAGGGAGGGGCAAAATGATCTTTTACCCAGTTCGAGAGTTGGAGAGAGAAGAGTAACATTGGTTACTTAAGAGTCGAGAATCGAGTATTAATTAGAGACATTTATCCTATGTGTTAGGCAGTGGCTAGTTCGAGATTCGAGTTCGAGGATAATTGTTTGCTGCTTGCAAGGTGAGTCTTCTCACTATACTTACCATGAGTAGTATCTTTTTGTGACTGAGATGTCTTATGTGTTTATATAGAGTACTGAGATATCCTGCATTATGTCTATGTGATGTATGTTGTGTATTGTTTTGTGCTTACTGAGTTATGACCGGAGGGTCCACCCGAGTTATGGGACCGGAGGGTCCCACTGAGACACATTGACCGGAGGGTCTTACAGTAATATAGCCTCGAGTGGCTAATGAGCTCTATGTGTGGTATTTTAGGGAACTCACTAAGCTTCGTGTGTACCGTGTTATGTGTTATGTGTTTCAGGTTTTATCAGAATCGCAGGAAGGCGCCGACTTGATTGTACACACCAGAGAAGGAGATATATTTTGAGGATCGTGGATTGTTAACTAAAAAATTATGGATTTGTATATGGTAAATGAAATAAATGGGATTTTTGTAAAACGCGTTGTGAGAATTATGTGATTTTAAACGAAAAATTTGTTTGAAAATTTACGGTGTTACAAGTTGGTATCAGAGCCTCGGTTTGAGGGATTCGGATGCACCTTCGGGTAAGTCTGGACTCAAACTGAGGATTTGAGAAAAGTTTTCAAAAAGAAAAGATTTTTCTATAACGAGTAAGAGTTTCTAAGAGAAAACGAGAAGGAGCAGTGTGTACAATCAGCCAGAGCCCGAATGGTGATTTCCCAAAATACCCTTAGTTATTTGTGTTATAAGTTATTATTGAGATATTAATGATACATGCTAGATGATAGGCTAGGTACTTCATATATTAGGGCTAGAGTTGCCTGATTTGTGATGCCTTAGCCTAGGAATTGTTGTTATCTGTGATGTGCTTTCAGTATGTGTGGAGTAAGAGTATCCAGTAGGAATCTTTTAGAGAGAGCTTGGAGTAGAGGAGTAATCTAGAAGAGATACCTAGATGAGTTTTGGAGAAGCCTACTGAGGGAGTAGTTAGATACCTGCGAGAGGTAGGGTTGCTTGAGTTCAGTGATACCTTTTGAGTGTAAGTAGAGTGTTGGGTTGAATAAGTGTTGCGTCATGGGCTCGGTCCTTAGCCCAGTTTTGCTATCCGGTTTGGGCCTGTCCAACCGTGATTGTTTTGTTTAGGGTTTAGTATTTAAGGTGCATGCATGCAGCCTTTCTGAGGGGCGCTTATTATTATTGATTTTGTACTACAAACCCTAGCTCGCCTCTACAGTGGAAGTTCTTTGTCGAGCTCTTCTGAGGCGTGACTACATTTGAATCATTAAGCATCATTTGATTCTATATCGTGTTCTTTGTGTTTATTTGATTTTATTGTTTAACCTGTTGAAGATCTAATTGATCTAAGAGTTTTTCAACTCTACAATTGGTATCAGAGCAGGAGACTGTGTAATTCATACACATCTCTTCTGTTGAAGAAGATCTTAGGGTTTTCCGCTTAGATTGATATTACTAGAGCCGTCATCTGCTATTGACGTGGTTCTTTAAATATTCAATCTTACCCTAACGTTATTTACAAGTCTGATCTTAAGCAGGTTTTTAAACAAACATCGACACATCCATGGACAATTCTCAGTCAAACCCAATCAACATCTCAAACATCATAGGATCGACGACAAGGATTCCTATTTTATACACTCAAGATTATGAGTTCTGGGCGCATCACTTTGATGACTACGTGATTGGCTCAGAAGATAATGGATACTTAATCTGGGAGGCGATCACTGTTGGTCCATTCGTTCATGCAAGTACCTCAAGAGTTGTTAAAACTCAAAAGGAATATAATCAACTCATTGGTGACGTGAAAGATATACCTCAAGATGAGAAGGAAAAGTTTCAGTGCAATATCAAAGCTCTAAGGATGATTAGTTTTGCGTTACAGTCAGACACGTTTCGGCTGGTAAGCTCATGCACGACAGCAAAGGAAATATGGGTCAGGTTAAAGGAACTGTACTCTACAGATGAAGATCTTGAGCACTCAATCCAAACATTGTTGCTCTCAGAATTTGGTGATTTCAAGCAGAAGCCTGAAGAGAAGCTTGTTCAATCCTTCGATCGCTTCAATCATCTCTTAAGCAAGATGATTAAGCATGGGATCGAAAGGAAGGTCATCGAACAGAAGGTAACATTCATGAATGGCCTTAGATCGGAATGGATGGTTGTGGTGTCAACAGTAAAGGCACATGAACAGTTCAAAAGTTATTCTCTTGCAAAACTGGTGGGGATACTAAAGTCGCATGAGAATGCCTTGACTAAAGAAACGAATGTGGTTTCTAGCATGGGATCTTTAGCCCTAATCTCAAAAGGTAAGAATACTGCTGAGGAAGAAGAAGATTTAGATCTCTCTGAATATGATCTAACAAGCGAAGATTATGCTCTGATGGTGTCAAATCCCAAGAAGTTCATCAAGAGAAGATTCCCAACAAACAAGAACCGAAACTGGCATGGCAGTTACAGCGCCGAGAAAGCAAAGGAGGAGCCGAAAAGTGTTTCTCAGACGGAAGAACCAAATAAGGAACCGAAACTTGGAGGTGACTCGGGCTTTACATGTCACTACTGTGGAGGTAAAAATCACTTCGCCAAAGACTGCATGCTAAGAAAGATGTCTGAGAAGAACGAAGATGAGGATGAGGAAGCAAACCTCACAAGGCGTTTGGAGGAAATCAGGAAGAAGAAAGCAGGACCTAACAACACTATGAATGCTCTCATTGTGTAGGGAAATGTTGTTGATGATGAATTTGGAGGTGTTGAAGTTTGGTCAACTGATTCAGAGGACGAAGAAGTAAGGAAGCCGACTCATGGCAGGGCTTTGTTAGTGAAGGAAGAGGATACTGCAGGAAGGTGTTTGATGGTGACCTCTGGAGTGTCACACATGCGAGGCTATAAAACTGACGGGGGACATGATGGAAATAAGGAGAGAGAAGATCGTTGTTTTGCAGCGAAGCCTGTCAGTTAGCAAATCAACGAATGCGACGAGTTGATCCAGAAGGTACAATCTATTCTTATCTCTCTGAAAATTCCTATCACTGACTACGAAAAGGAACTCAATGGATTAAAATCTAAATTTTCTAGTTTAAGTGGAAGTTTAACTCAAACTCGCGTCACAAACTCTAACCTAACTGATCAAATCAGCAGGGTGTCATATAAGAGTGGGGAGAGGAGAATGTGGATTGAGCATAAGAAGGAGTTGATTAGTTCTAGGGATGAAACAATTTATTTACAAAGAGATAATTTGAAGCTTTTAAAACAACGAAATGTTTTTTGTTTAATTGCTAAGCGGTTATATACCAATATTACTCAATTGCATCTTGATTGTGAAATAGGGAAGAAGATACATCGTATGATTTTACCCTTCCTTGAGTTAAAGGAGGATGAAATCGATGCTGATGCATATAACTGTGAAAACGTTGTTTCTTCTGAGGATATTTCTCCTGCTTACAGAATTGGTCTTGACAAAATAGAGTCCTTCATAAAGTCCAAAGACCATAAGGACATGCTCAAAAATTTGTTAGATGAAAATGACAAATTGAAAATCCAAACCGAAACCATACAGAAATTTGACTTGTTGAATGCTAAATTGAGTTCAGAAAATAAAATTGATCTTGAAAATATTTCTGAATTCGATGAGGATGATGATATGAGTGTCATTTTTGTGGATGAGATGGTTGATTGTTCAGAATTTGTCAAAAGCGAACCCGAAACTAACAAAAATCTGATTTCTGAAAATTCGGTTGAGTTTGCTCGTTTGTCCAAAGACAAGACCAAAGTCCTTAAAGAAAAGGCCGTTGTGTATCAAAAGGTCCAAACTACTCCAAATCAGGTGTACAAAGTTAATGGAGTTACTTTGCAACAAACAGCCTAACTGACGGCAATAGTTGCAGAAGATAATGCTGAAGGCTGTGATGAATATTTCTGGTCAGCACCCATTGACAATGCAGATGAAACAGTAGGTTTGTCACATAAAACTTCATGGAGAGTGAAAGGAAGATATGTAGCCGAACCACTTAATGATCCTACTCGTTTTGATGAGTCTAGCACAAGTGGTACCAAAATGCCTTCTAACGAAGCTTATGTTCAAAAATCTGAGAAAAAGGCTAACATCCACAAAAATCCAAAACAGGTGAAATAACGAAAGCATCAAAGGAATGTAAGGTACAAGAAAAACCTTACTGAAAGGAAGCAGTTCTGGCGATCTCAAAATCCCAACCACGTTCGCTATGAAAAACCTTCTAAGCAAAAGGAGGAAGAAAAAGGAAACCCCAGCACTTACACTCAGCATGGCAACAACAACCGAAAACAGAGTTTCGGTCCTCAGAACCATCCCAACCGAAAGAAGTATAGCGGTCCTAATCATCAGTCCAACCAAAAATAGAGCTTCAGTTCACCAAAGAATGTCAACCGAACGCAAGGCTTCGGTTCTCGAGATGAGAAAAACCAAAAGGGTGGTTTCGGTTCTAGACTAATGAGTGAGCAGAAACGAAGGGAAAGTAATTTTCGCTCTCAATCACAAAAGAACCATATCCGAAAAGCTAACTCCGTTTCCAAATCTCATTCCCCTAGTTCTAACCTTCACTCTCAGAATAATCAAAAGGGAAAAGAAAAACTTTGTCCAAATAATGCTTCGTCAGTTAAGCCTGATGTTGATCGAAAGTATGCTAACGTAAAATACACATATTCGGCAACTCCACCTAAAGTGCTTAAACAGATAAAATCAAAGTGTTCACCTTAAAAAGAAAAGATGAAACAACGTTAATAAAAAGAACCTTTTTGGTTGATATTTCGCTTACAAATCCCTGTTCTGTAAACGGCTCACGAGGATCCAAGACTCTTTGGGTTCCTAAATCTGCTTAATTTTTGCAGGTTATACGTGACGAGCAGTTTGATGATGAATGGTACATAGACAGTGGCTGCTCGCGTCACATGACAGGAAGAAGGGAAGAACTGAGGGAATTTCTATCCCTTACAAATGGTGGAAGTGTCAAGTATGGTAACAACTCTTATGGCACGCTCAAAGGTTATGGGATGATTACCAATAGCAAGTTCTCAATAAGAAAAGTTGCGTATGTTGAGGGTTTGCAACAAAACCTTATTAGTGTTTCTCAACTGGTGGTTGGAACTGGGCTAAAGGTGTCTTTCGACGATGAGGGATCAGATATTACTGAAAAGAAGTCAAACAATATTCTGCTGAAATCAAAGTGAAAAGGAGAAATGTATCCTTTGAACCTCAATCCCATACGGGTAAAACCAGCAATTTGCTTGCTATCAAAGGCTCAATCAAACGAAAGTTGGCTTTGGCACCGGAGACTCTCCCATCTGAATTTTAAAGACATCAACAAATTGGTGCTTGGGGATCATGTTCGAGGTCTTCCTGTTCTGAAATTCGATAAAGAACACTTGTGTGCTGCATGTGAAATGGGAAAGCAGAGTCGATAGAGTCATCCTTCTTGCATCAATACAAAAATTATTGAACCACTTGAATTACTTCATATTGATTTATGTGGTCCATCTTCAATCGAAAGTGTTGGTGGCAACAAGTATATACTTGTAATAGTGGATGACTTCTCTCGATTTACCTGGGTATTATTTTTTAAAGCAGAAATTAGAAGCTACTCCTAAACTTAAACTGTTTATCAAGCAGATCGAAGACCAGCTGAGAAAGGTTATTCGTAACATAAGAAGTGACAACGGATTGGAGTTTAAGAACAAAGACTTTGAAGAGTTTCTTGCAGAGAAAGGAACTACTCACAATTTCTCGGCTCCGTACACTCCACAACAGAATGGTATTGTCGAAAGGCGAAACCGATCTCTGTCTGAAGCAGCTCGAACTATGCTGAGCTTCGCTTCATTACCTCTGTATTTATGGGCTGATGTCATTGCTGCTGCATGCTTTACGCAGAACAGATCTTATCTCAACAAACGCTTTTCGATCACTCCATATGAGATCTTAAACAACCGAAAGCCAAATGTCAAGTTTTTTCATGTGTTCGGTTCAAGGTGCTTCATCTTTAATTCAAAGGAGCACCAAAATAAATTTGATGTGAAAGCAGATGAAGGAATCTTTCTGGGTTACTCCTTAACCTCAAAAGCATATAGGGTTCTCAATAAACGTTCAAAGAAAATCGAGGAGACCTATTGTGTTACCTTCGACGATAACTACGTCAAGAGACTCAAAACCACCGAAGGTTCTGTGGGGGATATATTTCCAATTTCTGGTCAAGTTACAATACCTATTTCGAACCTATTTGAACAATACATGCTTTTGTTTGATGAGCCCGAAAAGGCCATTCTCTCTGAATCTGAAGCTGCAGACAACAAGGTAGATAACTTGAAGAAGATAATCGATGAGCTGCAGCGAATATGGAAGAAAACCAACCTGTTGAAACCAACAAGCCAGACACGAGTGAACCTCAAAAAGATTGCTCTCAACCTCAGGGGGGAGGGTTCGTCTGATCTTCCCAATTAAGATCCAACATTCCAGGGGGAGAGCTCTGTAACCGAAAGTCAAGTCCAAAGGGAAAATTTTGAGCCTGAAGTTGAGGAGGTATCATCTTTCGAAAGGAGAGATTCTAATCCTGAAACTGAGGAAGTCTCATCTTTCGAAGTGAATGATTCTAATCCTGCAACAGAGGAAGTATCATCGCTCGAGGGGGAGAATGTGAACATTAACGATGATGACACTCAGTCGGAGTTTGAAGTAGAAGTGAACGCTGAACTGGATCCTTCATTCGATCCTAATTATCCTCCACTCATCAAATGGACCAAAGATCATCCCCAATCACAAGTTATTGGTGATTCCACAGAAAAAGTTCTCACACGATCTCAATTAAAAGAGAAACGAACAACACTCTTCTCTAAAGTAGAATTTTGCATGTTTAATTCTTTCGTCTCCAAAGTCGAACCGAAAACAGTCAAGACTGCACTTGATCATTATGATTGGGTACAGGCAATGCAGGACGAATTACATGAATTCGAACGAAATAAAGTGTGGAGACTGATTTCAACACCAAGGGATGCTTCTGTGGTTGGATTAAAATGGGTATTCAGGAATAAGATGGATAAGGAAGAGAATGTGATACGCAACAAGGCGAGGTTGGTTGTGAAAGGCTACTGTCAAGAAGAGGGCATAAACTATGAAGAGACCTTCGCTCCAGTAGCAAGGCTAGAATCGGTTCGCATTTTTCTCACCTATGCTGCACATTACTCTTCTCAAACTGAGTTAAGAGTTTTTCTGCTTTGTCAATCTTTTATGGCAGAGGCACATTCGGTTCTCTTACCCACCTTATTTTTCTCCATCACGGTTCGATTCACATTTTGTAACCCTTGAGACTCTCAGCAATAACCACTGAGGTTTATGGTTACACAATTTCTGTGTTAATGATCTTACTTTCGTCCACCACGAATTAAGTGAAACCCAAAATCTAACTCCCATAATGAATTGACGGTGAATTCTTCAAAGTTCTAGCTATTTTTTGTCACCTTATGAAATCTCCAATTTTCTTTTTGCGAGATCCTTATGAAATTGTTTTTCACCAAGACTTTTTCTTCCAAAAGGATCCAGTTTTTTTTTTTTTTGAGATTTCCTATTAACGACTTTCAACAAGTCACTGAATATGTTTCCTACCTACTTGTTTAACAGGCCACATTGGTCTCACAAGTACTTCGTTCTATTTCGGTCTTATATCAAGTATCGAAATCAAGAATTGAAGCGAAAGCCACCCTTAATAGCCTGTAATTAAAAAGATGCCTTTCAATGCTTCTTAAAAAGTACTTGATCGTAATTCAACGGGAATCCAAACAAGCACTTTGAAGTCTGTCTTGACTTTGAAGGAAGAGATTCGTGCCCGGGATCAACTGCTTAATGTCTTAATAGACATCACAAATTCCCACAAAAAGTTTGCTTTATTTCTTTATCTTTTACACTCTTACGCACACACATTCTATATTCACAAAGAGGTCTTGTTCCGTTTTGGCGAATTAATGCAGATGGTCTCAAAATTAAAAGTGATGGGTTGGTGTAACGTCTTTGGGTTATTATGGTAATAGCGATTTTATTGAAGATTCCACCGATGACTCAGCAGAAAGTTCAAACGTGTGATAATTTGATTTATGGATAAGTTTGGAAGGCGCCAGAATTTGAATCGGTTATCATCATGCGTCATCTCTACTTTATCAGGGTTGCAAGATGTCAAATCACGCCTTTTCAGGAGTCGTTTCCAAGATTTAAGCAATCATCACTTACGATTTTTTCTCTCCAATATCGTATATAAGGGCTGATTTCAGTGCGACTATTCCTTACCACAATTCAATTTCTCTAAAGCAAAAGCAGGCGATCAATTTCTCACTGTTCATCTTCTTCCTCGACAAGCTTCATCAATGACAGAATCATCCTCAGTTCAAGAAACTACTGCACGTTCCACTCTTCTTGCAATCAAGCCCAATCAGAACTTGTTGATCGATCTCTCACCTTTTCTTTACGATACCCACATGTATCAAGTGGTGGAATGCCTGAAATATTCCCCACTCGTTAAATCCCTAACCATAGTCGAAGTCGTTCCGATGTCTTGTCTCTCTCAAATCTATTCCTCTGCAACGTATGACAAAGGAGCAGACAAAATTTTCTTCGACATTCTTAACCAGAAAGCCTCGATCTCCAGGAATCGTTTATGCTCTCTTCTAGGGCTTGCGTATGAAGAATCCATGGTTAATCCCGATTCCATTTCCACAGGTCAGCTCTTCTTAATGTTCTACAACATGGGGTATACTGAAACCCTAACCACTGTGACAAAGTTCAAAAATTCCTGCCTTCCTCCTCAATGGAATGGCCTCTTCACTCTACTCTTCAAAGGGCTTTCTGAACGGAGTACCGGATCTGACGGTGCGAGCAAGTCCTTCATGACTCTGCTTTATGGTGTGTACCATGGTCTTAATCTGGATTATGGAATGGTCTGGTGGCTTCAGCTTATTCAGAGTTTATCATCTTCTTCTCGCCACACCGAAATCTCTTGTGCTCGCTTTGGACTATTATCACTCAGTGGGCAATGGATCGTTTCCATGTTCCTATCATGGCAGACTCAATGCTTTCTTCCATTGCTACGTTTCATACTACCAACATTATTGTTACTCATCCTTCAAAGTTTCTTTTTGTTGGTTCCATTCCTGAGTCGATGTATGCTTCTGTGCCTCCTTCAAGCAAGCTTATTCAGGAATACAAGAAGCTTACCTCTTCTGGTCCAAGGGAACTCACTGCTGACATGGTGAAATCAATTGATTATGCAGACAAACCTGCAAAGAGAGGCAAGAAGCCAGAAGTGAAAAAGGGGGATAAGGGGGGTCAACTCTCAAAAGTTCAAACCCCTAGGAAGCGAAAGTCTGAGAAGGCAACACCATCTCAACCTAAGCCGAAGAAAGGCAAGAAACCCGCTCGCTGGCTAATTCTTCAATCCTCAAGTGATTCTGACTCAGAATAGGTGTCTCCTAATCATCCCACAACACCTCCTCGTGAGTCTGACAGCGAAAGCTCAGAGGATGAAGGTTCGGTTCGTGGTGATACACCACCTCGTTCGCCTACACCAGAGGTACCTGTTCGTTCCCAAGCACCTTCTCCTCCGCCTGTTTCTGTTCCTGTTTCCATCCCTCCTACTTTTCCCATCATCACATCTCAACCATCCTCTACCATTCCCATTTCTGCACCCATCTTCACTGAGGCTACTACTACCACCACTTCTGGAGTTCGAACCAATGTATCTGATACGGGGGCTCGTTCTTCAGCTGCGGAACCCCCAGTTACTAACAATCCACCGTCACCTACCCAATCCACTCTAACCAACACTGTTCTTGGAGGTGTGGACTTGGAGTTTGATTCCACTTACTTCAGTCCCTACCGTGTCCAAAGTGACATCTCAAGACGGTTACTGATAAGCTCTAGTTACCAAGCGCCATCTCAAGACTGTTACTGATAAGCTCGACCAGCTGCTCGCACGATGCTCTAGTTACCAAGCGCCATCTCAAGATGGTTACTGATAAGCTCGATCAGCTGCCCGCTTCCTCCTCCAGTGGTGCTTACTCTGAAACTGCTCTCAAGGCTTTGTTTTCTTCGGTTGTTCAAGAGCATGATGCCTCTCTCTCTACCGCAGCAAAGGCTATTGATGCTTCTACATCTCAATGTCAGAAGGCCTCGCTTGCTGTTGAGGCCTCCACAAAAGAATGCAAAGATGCGACCGCAAAAGTCAAAAAACTAATTTCTGAGGCTCAACTATTCCTAGATTCTTTGCAAGCTGCCGCTCAAAAGAACTCCCAGACTGTGAATGCTTCGGTTGATACTCTCAAGCGTTTTCTCGAAGCTGAAAGGACTAATCTTGAAGTCGCTCGCAGGGCCATTGAAGCTGCCAATGAAAACCTTCATAACAATGTTAATGAGCGTTTGACTCAGCTGGAATCCGAACTTCCCGTTGAAAATCGGATTATGGATGAGCTAGACAAGCGTACTTCTCAGCTAAAAATTCAAAACATCAAGCTTCTCTCTGCCACCAATGAGCTTGATGATTTAAAGTCTAAAAGGGAAGTTATTCGAAGCTCCGTGGGTGACGTTCATTCCATTCTGTTACACCTTCTCGACGCCCACAACTCTATTCTGACTATATCCATTAGACGCCATTTAGCCGAAAAACTCAGACCTGCGCTGGATATCTTGAGTCGGATAGAGGGTGTTCCGGTGACTTCTGTCAAGCCGAAACAAGGGGGAGAAAAGGTTACTCAACCTGGCAAGGATGATACTCAACCTCCTCCCGAACCCAAATCAACAGCTGCACCGAATGATAATGTAGCTTCGGTCAGCAAAAGGGATAAGAAGAAGAAGAAGATTGGAGAAGATGATGTGGATCATGATGATGATGATTTTGAAGATATCTTGGGTGAAAATCCCTCTAAGCCTTTTCAGAAAACTAAGCCTACTGATAAGGAGCTTGAGAAAAAGATTAAGAAGGAAACGGTTGAGTTCGAGAAGAAGCAAAAAGAAAAGGAGCTCTTGGAGAAAAAGAAGTCCATATTTCCAGAATGGACAATTGAATCGCTCCAGAGAGAAGCTATAGATGAACCGAGTACTCATTGGCTCGAACCTGTTATGTCGTTCGGTCTTGAGAACTCGAAGGACACTCAATTCGATATGTCAATCACTCGAAAGGCATTTATCTTTCTTTTGCTTCAACTCAACTGCTGTCATTCCCTCTCCGGACCCGAAGGTAGATCGGGATCTGTTGGAATTTTATCTGGAGTTAGCTCAGCCTCAGTACTTAACCTGGAGCTCACAGAAGATTACTACGGTCAAGGTACTGAAGCCTTATTCAGCGGGAAAATTTGTCAATGTCAAGTTTAAAGTGACCCGAGGCTCTGATAGCTCGGTTCATAATTTTTCCCTGGCTGATCTACCGAACCTTAACCCTCACGACTGGATACTCCTCAACAATATTTTGCTGTCCAATCCTCAGGAGTATCAGCCGATCATTGACCACATCAAGCGAATGCTTGTTTGCTACATTCACGAGGTAGCAAAAATGGATCAAGAAATCGCATCTTCCATTCACAAGCGACCAACGATCAAACCTATTGGAAGAATGGCAATGTGAACGTGACGGTCAAGGGTAAAATCGACCTAAAATTTCACACAGTGATGTTCGTTAGGGGCGAAAATCAAAAATGTCTTTTTGCTCTTATTGATAAGCACCTGTTCTCAACAGCTTGCTTGGAGCAGATTTTGGAGATCATTCACAGGTGTGATCAGAATTCTGTAGCTGACAAGAAGTTGTTTACTGATATGCTATGCTGGTACATCCAATTTCGGCAGACACTTCTTGCTATCATTCCTCGGCTGTTCAAGGTTGTGAAGAAAGTGAAGGCTACACAACAGAAATAATATCTCTCCTCATTTGACGCAAAGGGGGAGATTGTTGGGTTGAATAAGTGTTGCGTCATGGGCTCGGTCCTTAGCCCAGTTTTGCTATCCAGTTTGTGCCTGTCCAACCGTGATTGTTTTGTTTAGGGTTTAGTATTTAAGGTGCATGCATGCAGCCTTTCTGAGGGGCGCTTATTATTATTGATTTTGTACTACAAACCCTAGCTCGCCTGTACAGTAGAAGTTCTTTGTCGAGCTCTGCTGAGGCGTGACTACATTTGAATCATTAAGCATCATTTGATTCTATATCGTGTTCTTTGTGTTTATTTGATTTTATTGTTTAACCTGTTGAAGATCTGATCGATCTAAGAGTTTTTCAACTCTACATAGAGCAAAAGGAGTTGTTGCCTAGAGTGGTTTCACGTGCTGGAAGAGATTATTCGATGCTCGAATGCTGCTTGCTTCGTGCTTTGTGGAACTCTTGATGATGGGAGTTAGCTACTAAGTGAATATGACGATATTTAGGAGGTAGATGGCTGGCATCATAAGGAGTTCTTCAGCAGCTGATGGTAGAGAAGTGTGAGAACCTAGGGAGAGCCTAAGGAGTGACCTTAGTCAGATAAGTACGCTGATAGATTAGAGTACTCGCTGGGGAGCGACCAGGTTTAACGGGATTGGTGATCGAAGAGGTCGAGCAGCTACTTAGGACATCTGGGGCAATCCGTGTAGAAAGTATGGGTAGATGTGGCAGGTAGTATGGGCCCGTACTACTGAAAGCAGAGGACCCGTACTCGAAACAGGGAGAGTTCTATAGGTTCTAAATAGCAGATTGAGAGGAGATAACATGGATCGGGTACCATGATTTATAGCAGGTTGAGAAGAGATAATATGGTTCGGGTACCATGATTCATAACAGATCGAGAGGTGGTCACATGGTTCGAGTACCACGACGCGTGGCGGTTAGTGCTTCTGGTTTTACCAGTTATCCCGTTGTGATTGATTAGTCTGAGATCAGATGTGATAGAATGTGGGGCTAGAGGGCCATATTGAACGAGTTTCAATGGAGCATACCTTGAGAGGGAAATCGAGTTAGTTCTGAGAGATTTTTGGTGAGATGTCAGTTGGAGTCGCATTACTCGGGGATGAGTAGAGATGGTGCTTTATGGAGGACTACGGTCTGAGTTGAGCAATCGGCCGATAGTGTAGATGTCACTTTCTGTGGCCAGAGTTGTGTTATTTCCGTTTCCTGTGAGAAGCAGAAGAGATATTGAGCTTCCGGTTTCCGAGCTTGGAGGTAAACCCCATGGGGTAGTATTGGTTGCGATCTTTTCACCAGAGTATCGAGGCAGTATGTCTGCCGTAAGGTAATATTATAGCATGGGAGGGTCATCAGTGGGGACTGAGATGGTCAAGGATAAGGATATACCCTATTTGAGTATTGTAGGGCATATGCTTGCAGCAGTGTCGGGTGATCAAGAGGAGTGTATCGGGGTGGTGGCCCTCATTGTCTGTGATGGATATCTAGTGTGGGAGTGAGGTCTCTGCTATGATGATAATTCTCATGAGGGGACGTTGGTTAGGGAGTTGGAAATGAGGAGTGTGATAGTTCATTAATTCCAGACTAAGAGTCGTGGCTACTACAGAACAGTTGAGATGTCCGGTAGTGTGTCAGTATGAGATTTGAATGACGCGTTGGGAGACTGGTCGAGGAATCAGAGGCAAGGTGTGTGATAGTGCATTATGTCCATATTCAGAGTCAGGACTGTTTCGGAACAGTCGGGGTGTCCGGCGGTGTAACGGTCTGAGGCATTCAAGATGACGAGAGGCACCCGCATTGAGAGGATTCTGAGGTTTTGTCTGAGATGCGGGATATTTGGAGTTGCTTGGTTTCCATCAGGAAGATCATTGAATGATTGTGAGGTTCGTTTCAAGAGTTAAGTGCGATATACCTGGTGAAACAGTCAATGGAGTAGATTGTTGGTATGTCTGTGGGGATGGTTCAAACCCTGAGTGGGGAAGATCCGGGTCTTTTATTGAAAGGACCAGAGATTGTTCAGGGGCGGCTAGAGAACCGGATATAGAGACCTGCGCTACGAATACATGAGACCAGGGTTATCGGTGGTTGAGGCGAGGTGCAGAGCGAGGTAATGCAAGATGTACGTGATCAGGATAGGACAAATGTCTCCATGGCAGGTGGCCGTTGGTCGGATACCTTGCGGTGGTTAGGAATTCTTCGAGGTTGTAATGGTAAATTCGAGGTGGTTGGCTCGTAAGGATAGTTTCGGCGGTTGAGGATTTCTGGTTCAATGTATGGGTTGTTATATGCACTTTGGGAAGGGTAGAAGTGGATTGGGGAACCAACTTCAGGGTCGGTATGAGTATTCTTGAATGGGTTTTGAGCAATAGAGGAGGGAGTTTTGGATTGTCGTCAACGTGTTCTGAGTCATAGACGATTCCTCCGTGATTCAATTGAGAGTTGAAATATTCCGAAGTTACGAGATGTTTGAGAGGAAGATCAGTTGTGAGATTCTGAAAGGATTCATTGCGGTATCTGGGTATGATGTCGTAAGTAGGAGATCAGTGGTTGAGGCAAGACATCATGAGGTTCTGTGATGGTGTACCGAGGTATCCGAGTAGGATGCCCTGATTTGCGGATTATTTTGAGACTTGAGTTATGAGATGGCAAGTGGAGTATCAAGTGACTACGGTTCCAGCGGAATCCCTTCAGCTAAATGTCATCAAACTGGAGTATCCAAGAATATGAATAGCAGCGAGAAAAAAAGTGTTAGACACGACGGTTGTCGTCAGGAGCGGTGATGCATAAACTGGGTGGGTGTGGGTACCTATCTATGTTGAGCCGTGGAGTATTCGATAGTGAACTCAGTGGGGTGATGACTCGAGGAGGAGATTATGGGGTGATAAAAGGGTGAGTGGATCCGAGTGGGAGTAATCACTTCGGATTATCAAGGGAAAACCATGGAGTGAGCCCATGGCGAGTCAGTGAGAGAGAGTGATGTGATACTGCGGGGAGTCGTAGTGTTCACCAGTCAGCAAGAGGGTGTTGTGATACTGCGGGGAGTCGTAGTATCCATGAGTCGGTGAGAGAGTGTCGTAGGCCTGTGGGGAGCTGTAGCCACATGGGTTAGTGAGAGGGAATTTTATGATACTACGGGGAGCCGTATTATTCGCTAGTCTAAGCATGACGCAGAAGAGTTTTTAGGCTTGGGTAGCCTTAATCATTGAGTTTTGGGAACCTGGTGGTCGGACCAGGGGCGAGACTGGGGTCTCTATATGTGTCGGCAATCGTTATATTCTGAGTTAAGTTGTGGTTATCGCAATCGAAAGGACTTGGAGAAGTGATGTACGCGTGGGTTGCGGGTCATGGGTCATGAGTTGGGTGCTCCATTGGGACGAGTGGTTCCAATTCTGTGTCGGACCAGACTCTCGAGTATGAGTTTGGCTTTGGTTAGGTATTGAGTAGGCGAATGAGATTTCGGATTCAGAGAAGGGTTTCATTTTGAGGTGTATTGTGTGTCATCTGATGTCTTAGACCTGAGTGGGTAAGTTTGGTTGTATGGGAAGGACCGCGGGATGCATGGAACTAATGAGTAGTAGACGACAGAGGTCGACGGTAAGACGATTTCAGTTGAGATTGTAGTATTCGCTTGAGGTAACGCGAACTTCGTGACTTGTATGTCACTGTCACAACTAGCATTTTGGCTAGGAAATTTTGTCCTCATGTAAGCAATAACTATTGTGAGACTTGTGCTAACACATTAAAAGTGTACATTATTGTTCCTAATGGACCATGTAAAGTTAGAATCCAAATCCCTCCATGTATCTCAAATCTCTCCCAAATCTCTCCAAGTATATGAAATCTCTCCCAAATCTCTCCAAGTATATGAAATCTCTCCCAAATCTCTCCAAGTATATGAAATCTCTCCCAAATCTCTCCAAGTATGTGGAATCTCTCCCAAATTTCTCCAAGTATGTGAAATCTCTCCCAAATCTCTCCAAGTATGTGAAATATCTCCCAAATCTCTCCAAGTATGTGAAATCTCTCCAAGTGTGTGAAATCTCTCCCAAATCTCTCTACATACCTTCCTCAGTCGAAAACAGCTCAAAAACCGAAGTAGAAAACCCATCCGGAATCCTCTTGGTCTGGAATCCTCTTGGTCCGGAACCCTCTTGGTCCTGAACCTCTTGGTCTGGAACCCTCTTGGTCCTGAACCTCTTGGTCCGGAACCCTTTTGGTCCGGAACCCTCCTAGTCCGGAATACCTTCTAAGGAACCAGGAGGAATCGCACCTCGGAACCCTTGCTTCGGACCTCCTCGCTTCGCTCCGGAATAAGCCTCTTATCCGGACCACACCAATACGAAGTCTTCAAGTGGCTTCGAACAATCTCGCAGCTCCGGAAGGTCTCGCCTCGCCTCGCCTCACTTCGGAATTTGATGGCCGGACCGGACCTGCTGAACTCGCACCTGACTCTGGATCCAAGGGAAATGCTCTGGATGTTGCTAGATGGCTTCGGATTTTTGTGAATGGCTCCGGAAGTGTGAGATTTGACTTCGGACCCTCGCAGATTCCGAACTCCACTCCGGATTTTTGTCCATTTCGGACTTTTTCTTCATTTTAAGGCATTTTGACGTCGGAAATTCCTCCAAACTTGTAATTTTCATATCTTAAACCCCTGAAACCCCTATTTTATGCCAAAATTGATTATTTTGAACATATTTATATAAAATAATACCCAAGAATTTTAAAGGGATTCTAAGTAGATAAGGGGGGTTTGACTTTATGATGTGATGCAAATCCCTCATTTCCCATGCAAATCTCAGTAAAACATGTATTATCCAAAGAGAACTAAGCCTTGTACACCAGTCCTCCAAGCAAATGTCAAGTCACTCCTTATCCATCCACATAGAATACGTGAACTCATTTTCTCCCATATCCCACTTCTCATTTTCACATCCAGCAAACTCCTAAGAGTGCTCTCAACTCATTCAAGCTTCAAGTCCCACTCCTTCAAGGAAAATTCCCAGATTTTTGTAAGTGTTCATCTTCTTTGACTAGTGATTCTTCACAATATTCCTAAGGCTTCATTATATTTACACAAAAATTATTCTTAGGATATTTCTAACTTCAAAAAAACTTCCAAGTGTTGGAACTTGGAAACTCCTTACATCTCTTCAAGTCACCCAGCAAGCTAAACCAAGGTGAGCTTCATACCCCTACTTTTTCGTGATTTCTATTGTTTTTGGGGGGGAATACAAGTCAAAGTCTTGTGTAAATCATGATCTATTTTCTTATTGTGTATGCATGCCATCTTACATGTGCTTAAGTATAAAACCCCTTATAAATAGTCCAAAAACTCGAGATTTTGGTTAAGTCTCAAGAGTTTGGATTATTTTCCATAAATCATGTTTAGAAACAAAAAGTTTTATGTTACCAAGTATAAGTCACAAATTATTATATCAACTATAAGGATTTGCTTCAAGATTAGCTTAAACAAGTTGTTGGACAATATATTTTGAAAGTGATTAAAATATGAAAATAATAATATTTTGGATCATTTTTGGACAAACATAAATACAAGGGTTATCTTGGAACATTATGTCTTGCTCATGACTTTTTACCAGGTTAACAAACTGTTAGTGATTATTTATAAATATTTAATATAAATAATTTTAGCAAGAAAAATACACGAAAACAGAGTTTTCATGACAAAAATATTTGCATGTCATAAACTGCTGTCGTAAAACCTTCAGGAACATATATGTCATAAAACAGAAAATGCGTGTCATAACCTACAGTCATAAATTTACACAAATTATAACTTGACACTTTTCTTTTGACTAATATGGGCCTGCGCCGACAATGTATAGAAAGGAAAAACCATTTTTGCCAATTCCGATAATGTTGGGTCATTTTGATAAACGTTCAAAATGGCTTATTTTTCAATAAACGAAACGGAACGAACACGAAGTACCCAGTTAACAAGCACCATAAACGATATGGAACGAAAACGATATTTCTATTCAATGAGTACGAATATCATTATTTATCTAACAAATAATGGATCTCAAACGATTTCTCAAAAGGTTGTTAATATTCTAGTCAGACAAATTTCAAAAGTACCTAAATATAAAAATATTAGAGTACGTCTAAAGTCCTGTAAGGAGTTATAGCGAGAGTCTCCTGGAGGGAGAGCGGGAATTTGTGTATAGATCTATACGGGGTTGACACCCCACACATTCGTTGTTCGCTACAGCTACACCGTCCAGTCTAGGGTGACAAATGTCTTTAACAAAACAAGGGCGCCTGAGAAACGCCAAAACAGGTCTCGGTCATATTAGTATGGTTATAACGACTCACTAGAATATGTTATGTTATCTAGAGATTTATGCAAGGAAAACCTCATAAATAAATTTTGCTACGTTGTGTTGACTGTCCTACGCATGGTAGTGATGGTCCGCATTTGTTGTGTTGACTGTCCTTTTTCATTGCGTAGAATGTCCACAATCGCCATGTTGATTTCTTTCACCAAACAAGTATTAGAGCCTTAATATTGCAATTTTTACCAATAATAAAATATAGGATTTTCTGGGGAAAATGATTTTATACGATTTCGATAACGATAAACTAGAACGCATACTCAAGTATACCCGATAAGACAAACAAGGTTTACAACTACATTTTCTTTTTGAAAATAGGGGATTTTTCTGGAAACGGTTGGTTATCACTACTCAAAAGAACTATTCTCGAATGCAGCTCGCCTTTACAAATTACACTACTTTTAAAAATCACTCCTTATAAGGATGAACAAAAGTAACGACATGCACGCATATATCCATAATTTTCAAAGCAAGACTTCAAACGATTTCATAGAAAATATTGGATTTTCTGAAAGTACAATGAGAACGATTATAAACAAGTGTAAAACTACTTTATACCAAATGCTTATGAACTCACCAACTTTTTAGTTGACGCTTTTCAAAACGACTTGTATTCTCAGGGATTTAGTTAGCAGGTAATAAGGGACGCAGATGCAGGACTATTTTGCTGTAGTTTGGAATTTTTCTACTTATGTCTCTTTTATGTAACTCGAAGGACAAATACAATATGTAAACAATGTAAGTTTGTTATCTCAATGTATGATGTTTTGATAGCTCTGTTTCATTTATATTCAATTGTTATGATACTGCACAATGAAGTCACCCGCCTCCGGACGTTTCCGCCATCTGGTCCGGGGGTGTGACAGATTGGTATCAGAGCATTGTTTATAGTGAACTAGTATATCTAGCCATACAAGATATACAACTATAAATACAATGGGACTAAAACACTCTGACTAAAAGTATACTTTAAAAAGATAAGTATTTTATAAAAGTATACATATCTACTAACACAGTATCATAACGAGGAGAAGCCGAAAGTAACTACAGGTTGAACGCTACAGTCAAACCTAGGCAGTTATGTAATCAGATCTGGGATAAATATAGCCTGATCAACTATATTTATTTGGGATATGACCAACATGTGTTTGGTAGTGATGGTGGTGTTGCAACAAACCTAAAACCTACCAACTATGAGTACAAGAGAATATTAGAATCGAACATCAAGTTTAAAATAGTATAGGAGTATTTTAGGATACTATAAACCCCTCCCACACCTAAACTTTCCCCGTATATCTCGTACCTTGATTCTCGCACAAACAACGTAGTTGAAATTCCTCGCTAGGACTTCTACTATCATGTCACGATGAATTGCGGATGGGGCAAGGAGAGACCCAAAATAAGTCCATGAGGAAAAACCCGGAAGTGGATCCTAAGGAATACCAAGAGATGAACTGTGAAAGGGAGGATATCGACTAAGGGCCAAACAAGGATGAAAGCGCCGAGGAAACTCATTGCAAGCTCATTCCTATTGGCAAAAGACCTTTTCACCTTTCCCTCCACAGATACATAAGCACCCAATATAAGTGCCCCTGGAATGGACGTACCTAGAAACAAAACAACACCCTCACGAATCAAGCATCACCTTCGTTTGGGCCACAAGTAACCCGAATTGACTTCCGGTTTCCAACCCTTTGTCACGGAGTAATGGAGACCATAAACAAAGCCCGGTATACGGGAATGTAAATCCGATCCCCCACATGTAACAAGAACACCATGCTTTACGAAACCCAAAAGTAGGACCAGAAAACTATGCAGACCATCTACACTCTTTGAACGAGGAAATGGTCATTTGGAGACCAAAACTCATAGCAATCAAGGCTAGGACAGCCTTAGCAGCGTAAGGAACACAAAAAGGGCACCCATAGTATAAGTGAAATGGCCAAGCACTTTGTGTGCCAAAAGAGGATCACCTCACTGCTGGCCTTAGGTTCATAATGCCTTTAATCACAACCAGTAGTAGTAAACCAAGAGGAGTACGCCCTCCAAGAATCCATACAACCAAATCAGCTAACTATATTGCTAACTATGTGCTATTTTGACGGACTTAACGTCATATAATATATGTTTCCACTCTCTACCATAACTGCATCATGGGGATGTAGGTTGACAGAATTAGCTCCAATACGATAAGATTATACGATTAAACTCACTTGAAATTAACTACGAGTACTTACAAGCTCAGCTTTCGTGTGCAACAGAGTCATGTCTTCTCATGAATATAACCAGTACCCTGACGATGCACCGGTCCTACGAATAGACTCCGCCACTTTCCAAGCCACTGTAACAGCTGTCTTGGCAGCCGCCATGGCATACTTCAATGCCAACAGCACGAACGAAAATGGAAGCAGTATCGATAAATTCAACTGTAGCAACAACCAGGGAAACCAACGAAGGACAACTCGCCAATGCACCCTAAAAACTAAACCTAAGCTCAAGAAACAAAAGTTCGGAAACGAAAAAGGAGGCAGTTCGACTCATAGGCTTACTAAAAGACAACAAGCGGGATCAGTCCCTACCCCTACTAACCCTACTCCTCCCACATCGAGACAATCATACCTTAGGAACAATCCACCCTGCAACAAGTGCAAATACCATCATCGGGGATCCTGCCAGACATTTTGTTGCAAAAGGTGCAACAAGATGGGGCACATCTCCCGCTACTGTAGGGTCCCGGCCCCATTCATCACTCCAACCCTCAACCCAGAAGTAATTCCAGTTTGTCACAAGTGCGGTGCAACAGGACATTTCAAGAGGGATTGTCCAACAGAGATGGCTAACGAAGGAGTTGACAACTAGACAGGAAGAGACGACAAGAAACCCTGCCGAGAGTTCTGGTACGTTTCAACAAATAAACTTTATGTAACGAATTTCCACAAAAAGGTTTTGTCAATTGAAAACATAATCAAAAACTATTTCCCCATTCGAGCAAATCATGTAAGTCACAGAGAAACTAGAGATCCTAGCGAATGGACCATGATGGTTTCATATGAACGATAATATCATATGTAGTTAGGATTCCACAAACTAAAAGCGTGCGATTCTGCCTTATTTCCTGGGCTGAATAGCGATTATAACAGCACCCCACAGTTAATTGTCTTTAAAAATCCTATGTATGTACGGTTAGGTCACATCCATCTTGTGACAACCCGAAATTTCTTTATTGTACAACCATTCACTTAAATCAAAGTCAGGTTTATATCTGCTAACGTTTAGCACTGTTTAGAGTCTGTTTGAGCATTATGAGCCTAGTACATCAAAGGAATCAGTGTTTGGATTTATCAGTTAAGGTTCCAAACCATCTAGAAAACCGTAAACCTCCTCAAAAGGAGTTTACGGTCAGGAAGCTTAGAGCTTACGGTCATGGTGACCGTAAACTCCCTATATATGCATAAATTATGATCATTTTGATCATTTCTTTCCTTTCCAAGCCAAAAATCTCGAAAACTCTCTCAAGTATCATAAGATCTTCATCTTGATCTTCCAAAAATGTAAGAGTTCTTTCCTTTGATTTGTTATTACATCTCTTTATCTAGTGATTATACATGATTTCATCCATGAAATCTCTTCATTTTGATATATCTTCAAGTGTTCTTCATTTCACCAAGAACACCAAGAACACACACTAGTGTTCTTGGATCCTAATCACCCTTACAAGCTTCTAATAAGTAAGTACACTACCCTTAGCTTGTTATATACTAGAATCACTAGTTAATCACCTTGCAAACCATAATTTGTGCAAGATTTGATGAGTTTACGGTTGGATCTCCTTAGATCGTAAACTCCATGACCATAAGGTCATTAGACCGTAAACCCACTTGGACCGTGAACCACTTGGACCGTGAACCACTTGGACCGTAAACCACTTGGACCGTAAACCACTTGGACCGTGAACACTTATGGTCATGCCATTTTGACCGTAAACTCACTTGGTCATGTCGTTTGGACCGTAAACTCAATAGGGTGACCATACACCCTAGCTATGCAATCATATGTGATTGTATTCCTTCAATATAAGAGTCTCCTAGTCTATTAGGGTGTTATCCCTTATAATTAGTTATTTATACACTAATCAAATACACATACATGTCATTATATGTTATTAGGATCTTTGTGTGCTCAAGGTTTCACCTGACACTCTACATCCTATTTCCAAACATACTTCCGTATCACTCACTACAGGTGAGTTCATACCCCTTAATCTACCTTTTAAATGATTTTAAATGCTTTTATGGGGGGAATACAAGTTGAAACATTATAGTTATTATATCAATCACATGTGATTAATAACTATCAAACAATGGATTTGCTATACTTTTAGCTGCTTTATCAAACAAACTACTTCAAAATGTTTATCAAACTCTTTTACATGTTAAACTCTTTATCAAACTTGTTATTACATGCCAAACCTTTTCGTTTAATTCTTTTAAACTAATATATTGTCAAAACCATGTCTAATGCATGTATAGTTATATAAGTAAGGTTAGAAGGACTTAGGACTGATAACACACTTTATTTCATGTTCCTTGTTTCGTTGTGGACTTAGAGTACCCTGTTGTTTGTCCGAGTGTCGTTCGACCCTTAGTTATATATTATGTATATATGTATAGACATAAAAGCTTTTATCTCAGTTCAATACACTCAGTTATACAAACAACTCTACCAGTAAACTATAATAGGTATAGTTTAGGAAGATACTACTCATTACTTCTAGTACAATGAAACATACAAAAAGTCAGTTCATACATGAGTCAATACTTACTATATGAGAAATTGAACAAACTTACTGTATGAGAAACAGAACAAACATACTATATGAGAAACAGAACAAAACCTACTATATGAGAAACAGAACGAACATACTATATGAGAAACAGAACAAACTTACTATATGAGAAACATAACGAACATACTATATGAGAAAAAGAATGAACATACTATATGAGAAACAAAGAGAACATACTACATACTAGACAGAGAGAACATACATTACACTAGTACATACAATACATATACAAGAATACTATAACATAAATGTGAGCCATGGTTTCGGGGCATGGCATCACCTGTCATGGCTCGTTTTGTATCCAGAGTCTCCTAGAAGGAGAGCGTGAACTTGTGTATAGATCTATACTTGATTGACTATCCTACACCTTGTTGTTCGCTACAGTGGGACTTGCAAGTCTACGGGTGCCAAATGTCATTACTTCCGACGTCTTTCATCGTCGTTTTTTTAGTTGATAGTATGGTACAATCATATCACATTATACCTTAAATAACAATCGGTTTAAGGTATTTAGTATAGCAGTAGTTACTATAATACAACACTACAGTACTTTATTATTTCCCCATTGCATTCACATTGTGATCTTTTCACATAAAAGGTAATGTAAAACTATATTTTTGGTTAATGATAGTCACACTTGGGAAAATACACTCATTTACAAGAAACAAACATACAAAACATTTGATGCCTTGGTAGAAGGCTATGTTTAGCAGAAAATATAGGATTTTCTAGGAGTTACAAACATTTACTACAAACATTTACAAACTTATACATCAAACACTTACAAACATTTACATTGAACATTTGCAAACGTTTTCATCAAACTTATACAAACATTGACACTAAATACTTATGAACTCACCAGCTTTAAAGCTGATAAACTCTTTCAAAATAACTTGTATTCTCAGGTCATCAGTAGACAGGTACCGATGCCAGGTCATGAGAAGATGGAGCTCGTTCAAGACTCATCTCGTATTTTGATTTACATTTTTGGTGTCTTATAAACCTCACAGAACACACTTGTATTAAATTATATTATTAATGCAATGGATGATGTTGTTGCTTGTTTACTATTATGCTTTATTGTGATACTGTACATGACGTCCTCCACCCCCGAACGTTTCCGCCGTTCCGGTCTTGGGGTGTGACACATCTATAGTAGAAAAACCTGGCAGAATTCGGTTTACGAATTCCCTTGCCTTATGGCAGCACCCTTGTGCTACTAGAACACCTAGCAAGCAGACCCAATGGAAACAACAAAAACGAAACTAGTAGTGATAAGAACATGAACATAGAACACCCTGTGATTCCTAACAACCAATACTCCCCAAATCGACGTAACACCTGTTATAACAAGGAGTCCAATGTCATCAATTGGCACGGACAGGCTTGATCCTCGCCTTACAAACCTCGAGCACTGAAAATAGACTTTCGTCTTACTCAACCAGATAACTAAACTCTTTCAGCCGGTAACGACAAATCTCTAGCAACCAGACACCTAAGTCCTTGTGTAAGAAATACCACGCTCTTTCCTAGCCCCAATAAAATTTAAAATTAAGAAGCAAAAGGCATCAAGGAAATCCGAAAGGCTTCCAACCTTTCTCCATAGATTCCCACGGATCCCTTTGGAAACCTCAACCAAGTGGTAAACGGAGATAGAATCACCTCGACTCCTGGAACCACCCCAATAACCAAACACCCGATACCACTTAGCACGGTCACAAGAACAGATAGTGTATGATCACAAGATCGGCATAATAGATAAAGGAAACATCAGACCCAGTCCCTAACCACAGGAAGCACCTATCTAATTCATAAGGAAGAAAGACGAGACTACCATAGGCAACATCGACTACGAATAAGCCAAACAAACCCATCCTCGAGGATCGATACTCCCTACCCCAGATCGGAGACATGTTCAACCAACAACGAAGAACTGGCAAAGGCCGACCTACCATTAGCTCGGAAAACTATAGGAAGAAAACTCTGAAGATAATCTAAGACTCATAAGGTCAACTACATCACACGCAAACTCAACCTTGGTGACCATAGTACCAACTCTTAGGGCCCAGAAGACTCTACTTCAAGGACACTAGGATTCTGATCCCTAGAAGACCATTCAAAAGGGCCTCGCCAAGATAGGCCCGATAACTCATAGTCTCCGATTAACCTAAGGACCCAGGTTCGGACATTTCACCTTCCATATATTCAGCACTCATAAGTGTCAGACCACCGAAACTCTAGAAATCCCACCTGTCGAGGTCAAGATAAACAAGAACCCACACCCTGAAGAGAAGCATGTGTAATAGACATTGACAAAGCTTGGGATACCCACCCACCTCTAATCGAGTACTCGTATAACAACTACCACTCGAGCATAGGAGTTGAACCCTTCGAGGCCATGCATAGCCAGAGTTACATATCATTCTCTATAGGGCTGAGGTAGGAGACACTCAGCTGGCAAGAGGACGAACGCCGAATAGCATACTTACTAGACCCGAGATTATTCGAGAAAACACGGAAAGGATAGTCCAAACCCGAACATGACCCGCAAACATGTAACCACAACGGGGTGATGTGATAAGGGCCTCGGAACTTATCCAATAACCCTTCCTGACGTGAATTTGTGGTGTCTTTTTTGGGGCACCATAGATTCCGTTGGACCATAACAAAACCCTCCCCGTTCCACTAGACAAGACTAAAGTGAACTAGAACCTCCTAATCATTGATCAGCCTATCAAGACAATGAACGGAAAAGTTAAGTACACAAAACAAAGCCGCATCCCGATTGTGAAGGTTCGAGAGAACGCTAGACGTGAGTCGGAATTCACTTGGGAACGCGAAGACCAGATAAATCAAAAGTACCTTCACCTATTCCCATATTCATGACCCTGTCTTTCGAAAGAATTTCGGGACGAAATTCCCTCTAACGGGGGGATGATGTCACAACTAGCATTTTGGCTAGGAAATTCCGTCCTCATGTAAGCAATAACTATTGTGAGACTTGTGCTAACACATTAAAAGTGTACATTATGGTTCCTAACGGACCATGTAAAGTTAGAATCCAAATCCCTCCATGTATCTCAAATCTCTCCCAAATCTCTGCAAGTATATGAAATCTCTCCCTAATCTCTCCAAGTATATGAAATCTCTCCCAAATCTCTCCAAGTATATGAAATCTCTCCTAAATCTCTCCAAGTATGTGAAATCTCTCCCAAGTCTCTCCAAGTATGTGAAATCTCTCCCAAATCTCTCCAAGTATGTGAAATCTCTCCCAAATCTCTCCAAGTATGTGAAATCTCTCCCAAATCTCTCTACGTACCTTCCTCGGTCGAAAACAGCTCAAAAACCGAAGTAGAAAACCCAAAAGGAATCCTCTTGGTCCGGCATCCTCTTGGTCCGGAACCCTCTTGGTCCTGAACCTCTTGGTCTGGAACCCTCTTGGTCCTGGACCTCTTGGTCCGGAACCCTCCTAGTCTGGAATACCTTCTAAGGAACCAGGAGGAATCGCACCTCGGAACCCTTGCTTCGGATCTCCTCGCTTCGCTCCGGAATCAGCCTCTCATCCGGACCACACCAATACGAAGTCTTCAAGTGGCTTCGGACAATCTCGCAGCTCCGGAAGGTCTCGCCTCGTCTCGCCTCACTTCGGAATTTGCTAGCCGGCCCAGACCCGCTGAACTCGCACCTGACTCCGGATCCAAGGGAAATGCTCCGGATGTTGCTAGATGGCTTCGGATTTTTGTGAATGGCTCCGGAAGTGTGAGATTTGACTTCGGACCCTCGCAGATTCCGGACTCCACTCCAGATTTTTGTCCATTTCGGACTTTTTCTTCATTTTAAGGCATTTTGACGTCGGAAATTCCTCCAAACTTGTAATTTTCATATCTTAAACCCCTTAAACCCCTATTTTATGCCAAAATTGATTATTTTGAACATATTTATATAAAATAATACCCAAGAATTTTAAAGGGATTCTAAGTAGATAAGGGGGGGTTTGACTTTATGATGTGATGCAAATCCCTCATTTCCCATGCAAATCTCAGTAAAAACATGTATTATCCAAAGAGAACTAAGCCTTGTACACCAGTCTTCCAAGCAAATGTCAAGTCACTCCTTATCCCTCCACTTAGAATACGTGAACTCCTCTTCTCCCATATCCCAGTTCTCATTTTCACCTCCAGCAAACTCCTAAGAGTGCTCTCAACTCATCCAAGCTTCAAGTCCCACTCCTTCAAGGAAAATTCCCAGATTTTTGTAAGTGTTCATCTTCTTTGACTAGTGATTCTTCACAATATTCCTAAGGCTTCATTATATTTACACAAAAATTATTCTTAGGATATTTCTAAGTTCAAAGAAACTTCCAAGTGTTGGAACTTGGAAACTCCTTACATCTCTTCAAGTCACCCAGCAAGCTAAACCAAGGTGAGCTTCATACCCCTACTTTTTCGAGATTTCTATTGTTTTTGGGGGGAATACAAGTCAAATTCTTGTGTAAATCATGATCTATTTTCTTATTGTGTATGCATGCCATCTTACATGTGCTTAAGTATAAAACCCCTTATAAATAGTCCAAAAACTCGAGATTTTGGTTAAGTCTCAAGAGTTTGGATTATTTTCCATAAATCATGTTTAGAAACAAAACGTTTTACGTTACCAAGTATAAGTCACAAATTATTATATCAACTATAAGGATTTGCTTCAAGATTAGCTTAAACAAGTTGTTGGACAATATATTTTGAAAGTGATTAGAATATGAAAATAATAATATTTTGGATCATTTTTGGACAAACATAAATACAAGGGTTATCTTGGAACATTATGTCTTGCTCATGACTTTTTACCAGGTTAACAAACTATTAGTGATTATTTATAAATATTTAATATAAATAATTTTAGCAAGAAAAATACACGAAAACAGAGTTTTCATGACAAACATATTTGCATGTCATAAACTGCTGTCGTAAAACCTTCAGGAACATATATGTCATAAAACAGAAAATGTGTGTCATAACCTACAGTCATAAATTTACACAAATTATAACTTGACACTTTTCTTTTGACTAATATGGGCCTGAGCCAACAATGTATAGAAAGGAAAGACCATTTTTGCCAATTCCGATAATGTTGGGTCATTTTGATAAACGTTCAAAATGGCTTATTTTCAATAAACGAAACGGAACGAACACGAAGTACCCAGTTAACAAGCACCATAAACGATATGGAACAAAAACGATATTTCTATTCAATGAGTACGAATATCATTATTTATCTAACAAATAATGGATCTCAAACGATTGCTCAAAAGGTTGTTAATATTCTAGTCAGACAAATCTCAAAAGTACCTAAATATAAAAATATTAGAGTACGTCTAAAGTCCTGTAAGGAGTTATAGCGAGAGTCTCCTGGAGGGAGAGCGGGAATTTGTGTATAGATCTATACGGGGTTGACACCCCGCACCTTCGCTGTTCGCTACAGCTACACCGGCCAGTCTAGGGTGACAAATGTCTGTAACAAAACAAGGGCGCCTGAGAAACACCAAAACAGGTCGCGGTCATATTAGTATGGTTATAACGACTCACTAGAATATGTTATGTTATCTAGAGATTTATGTAAGGAAAACCTCATAAATAAATTTTGCTATGTTGTGTTGACTGTCCTACGCATGGTAGTGATGGTCCGCATTTGTTGTGTTGACTGTCCTTTTCATTGCGTAGAATGTCCATAATCGCCATGTTGATTTCTTTCACCTAACAAGTATTAGAGCCTTAATATTGCTATTTTTACCAATAATAAAATATAGGATTTTCTGGGGAAAACCATTTTATACAATTTCGATAACGATAAACTAGAACGCACACTCAATTATACCCGATAAGACAAACAAGGTTTACAACTATATTCTCTTTTTGAAAATAGGGGATTTTTCTAGAAACGGTTGGTTATCACTACTCAAAAGAACTATTCTCGAATGCAGCTCGCCTTTACAAATTACACTTCTTTTAAAAATCACTCCTTATAAGGATGAACAAAAGTAACGACATGCACACATATATCCATAATTTTCAAAGCAAGACTTCAAATGATTTCATAGAAAATATTGGATTTTCTGAAAGTACAATGAGAACGATTATAAACAAGTGTAAAACTACTTTATACCAAATTCTTATGAACTCACCAACTTTTTAGTTGACGCTTTTCAAAACGACTTGTATTCTCAGGGATTTAGTAAGCAGGTAACAAGGGACGCGGATGCAGGACTATTTTGTTGTAGTTTGGAATTTTTCTACTTATGTCTCTTTTATGTAATTCGAAGGACAAATACAATATGTAAAAAATGTAAGTTTGTTATCTCAATGTATGATGTTTAGATTGCTCTGTTTCATTTATATTCAATTGTTATGATACTGCACAATGAAGTCATCCGCCTCTGGACGTTTCCGCCGTCTGGTCCGGGGGTATGACAGTCACATTGGGCCGAGATAGTTGTTGTGAGAAGGAAGTCAGTGAGAAGTTTGGGACATGCAATGGGTAACCTTTGGAAGTTCAACTATGGGGACGAGAGTTGACCTGGTGCTCAGTGTTAAAAGGGATATCTGAGAGGGAGCTGAGGCTTATGATTGTTAGATGTCAGAGGTGGCTTCTGAGCAAGCATGATCATTTTCTTGTGTTGAGGGCAGGGTGTTGAGAGTTCTTGGTTCATATGGGATTTCGATTGCAGTACAGTGGATGGGTCTCTGGTGTAATGTGACCCTTTCGCTCCTTGGAGTATGATTGGAGCGCTTAGTATGTCTGGTATGAGCGATCGGTGGAAAATTTTTGGGCTTTGACTTGTTTCTAGCAGTCGCTACAAGAGAATAAGAGGGGAAATGAGTTTTCAGGGTCCGTTATTCAAGGAGCGAATAACATGATGATAGCTAGAGAGGGCGGTCGAGCAGTGACACAGACCACTAGAGTTGTCAGATTATGTTGAGTCAAAAGGGGTATTGTAGCGGCAGAAGGGTATGTCCTCTTCTGGGTTTGGGAGTTCCTGTTTGGTTTCAGGTGTCTATGGAGGAAGTTAGTTGTATGGTATGAGATCCTTCGGTGGTACTTTTCGGGTTGTTGGGTTCAATCTATGTGGCGTTGAGAAGCGATTTTGAGGGCAAAATCTAATTCAAGTGGGGGAGAATTGTAACATCCGGATTTCCGAATGCATTAAATGTGTGTTTAACCTTGAGAATTATAGAATGAGTCGACGAGTCGTGAGTCTGACTCGCCGAGTAGGGCTGAGTTGCCAGCGTGGATTTAATGAGTGGACTCGACGAGTCAGAGAGCTTACTCGTCGAGTAGGTGTTGGGCAGAGAAACTCTAATTTCCGGGGGTTGGGGCCTATTTAAAGGCACTTATAGCCTCATTTGCGGCTACACTTCCCTGAGAACAAACCCTAGACGACCTTTGAGCTTTGAGAGAGAGTGCTTGGCCAATTGTGAGTGTTTGGTGCATCTTGTGAAGAGGAGAGAAGAATTCAAAGCCAAGGTTCAAGAAGGTGCTGCTAGATCTGAGATTGTTTCTCTTCAAAGCTTCTGGGAAAGGTATGAAGCTTTCACCTTTCTCATTATTTTGTATAGATCTCATGATTTTATGAATCTAGGGTTTTTCCACCCAAATATGAGGACCTTGAGTGTTTTATGTTCATTGAGAGGGTTGAACTTCATATCTGGACCATGTGAGGTACCTAGAGTCCAAAAGTCCCTGCTTTATCCAACCATCATAGTGAACTTGAGTGAAAAACCCTTTTTGAGGTGTGTTTTGGCATTTTAAGCTCAAAATGCCATGTATGAACGTAAAGTCTGTGACTTTACGTGATTGATGAGCCTTAGGAGTGCAGATCTAGAATTTGGGAAGGTTCTCTGCCTTGAAAACGACTAAAGGAGATATGAGTCTGAATGGACTCGCCGAGTCAAGGAGCCGACTCGACGAGTCGGTGAGGGTTTGTCCCGATAGGTTTGATTGTGCGATAACTCGGCGAGTTGGGGATCAACTCGACTAGTTAAGCTGGACTTTCACTAGACTTCTGAGGAAAACGAGGGGACTCGACGAGTCACATGAGTGCACTCGGCGAGTCAGGTCAAATATGGACTGTTGACTCGAGTTTGACTTCTGTTGACTTTAGGCTTTGGTCAACATGAGTAATGGAGACCAGGGAGGGGCAAAATGGTATTTTACCCAATTCGAGAGTTGGAGAGAGAAGAGTAACATTGGTTACTTAAGAGTCAAGAATCGAGTATTAATTAGAGATATTTACCCTATGTGTTAGGCAGTGGCTAGTTCGAGATTCGAGTTCGAGGATAATTGCTTGCTGCTTGCGAGGTGAGTCTTCTCACTATACTTACCATGAGTAGTATCTTTGTGTAACTGAGATGTCTTATGTGTTTATATAGAGTACTGAGATATCCTGCATTATGTCTATGTGATGTATGTTGTGTATTATTTTGTGCTTATTGAGTTATGACCGGAGGGTCCACCCGAGTTATGGGACCGGAGGGTCCCACTGAGACACATTGACCGGAGGGTCTTACAGTGATATAGCCTCGAGTGGCTAATGAGCTGTGTGTGTGGTATTTTGGGGAACTCACTAAGCTTCGTGCTTACCGTGTTATGTGTTATGTGTTTCAGGTTTTATAAGAATCGCGGGAAGGCGACGGCTTGATTGTACACACCAGAGAAGGAGTTATATTTTGAGGATCCTGGAATGTTAACTAAAAAATTATGGAGTTGTATTTGGTAAATTAAATAAATGGGATTTTTGTAAAACGCGTTGTGAGAATTATGTGATTTTAAATGAAAATTTTGTTTGAAAATTTATGGTGTTACACTTTGACTTGAAGAAGAAGATTATTATAATCAGCTTACGTCTTTATTTCCCTCCTTGTTCCAGTATGAGAGAACGTCTGAACGGTCATGGCTTCCCATATCAACAAGCCATTATCTTCAAGACCAAGGACATAATCTTCAAAATGTAGTGCCGACACTTCATAATCATTCGGAAAGGGTATATGGATCCTTGTTGTAGATCCAATACTGCTTGAGAGATTTATTAAGTTAAAGTGAGAATCGTCAGGCTGCATGTTGTCGATCTTATAAAAACCTGGAAGAACCAGATGTGTAAACATAAAATCGAGTTTAGGGTAAAATAAAGATCAAGATTCAACGTCTGTAATCGATGAAGTTGAAAAAGACGGCAGATTCCAGATCCTATTACAACGGAAACCCTAATAGCTCTTTTAACATAAGAGATGCGTATGGAATACACAGTCTCCTGCTTTGATACCAATTGTTGAGAATTAATCTGGAGTGATCGAATAGATTCAACAGGTAAAAGAATCGAGAACACACACTGAATATCAAATATGTCGTATGATTAAATATCACAGCCTTAGAAGAGCTCGATTAAGAACTGCTACTGTAAAGGCGTGTAGGGTTTACAAAAGACGATTTGACGATTATCTAAAATAGTGCATGCATGCACCTTAAATAGCTAAACCCTAATAATAAATAACGGGTGGATAGGCCCAACCCGGATACAAAATGATTAAACCACAAATCTCATAATGACGCAACACTTTAAGACCCAACACATACAGATCATACAAATCACTAAACATGGCATTAGAGTATATACCAAGATACCGATCTAATAGATCACTATAGCATGATAACATACTATTACATAACAGGATATCTAATCCAATGGGCCGTCCTTGGTGCCTTCGACCCGCAAGTACAGTTAGGAAAACTCACCTCGGAAACTGAACACTAGCTGATGAGGTCCGGACTCCGAATCTCAGCTCAACCTGACACCTTATTATCAGAATGACCCAAAATACCCTTAAGTCAAACTCGATCAAACTTGGTCAAAGTCAACCCACCTCATGCCATGGCCAAGCATGGGTCACGTCATGACAGCAAACTTGATTCGATTCCCACTCGACTCAAACCAACTAGTCAACTCAGTCTAAGAAATTATCTGAACAGGCATCACGACGTGAGCACCCATTCTCACGTCGTGAGCTCCAATGGTTCTAACTGGAAAACGGGGACGCTCCGAATCTCACATCGTGAGATCTTAAATCTCACGTTTTGGGCGTTGTCTTTGGCTAAGGGTCACCATTTCAAGTCCTTATTCCATTAAGTCTTCGAGTCCACTTCATCCAGAAGCTAAAGAGGACCCCTAAGGTCCATAAAAATGTTTTGTTTATGTCCATGCATGCACCAAACATGATCATCCATTTCTAGGTCAAACAAGGGAAAGAATGAGCTTCATTGTTTCATGCACGCCTCAAATCCATACCAACTTCCAGATCTGAACAATATAATGCTCTAGGGACTCTTAGAATCCATAAAGTTGCCAACTTTATGGACTTACTCCACTCAAGCATGCAATAACATCAATAAGATGGACAAAACTCAAGATCTATCCATGATAAGAAATAAAGTTGGAGCCTTTGATACTTACAAGGGTCCAAAAATAGGAAAAGATGATGAGGATGCTGATTCTTTGCCCACACCACCACTAGAGCACTTCCTTCTTCTTCTTTTCTTCTTCTACAAGCTATAAATGCACCCAAATGACAAATGATCTTAAATAGGAGTAAGATTAGGGTTTTTGGAGGTTTAGAGAGTAAGAGAGGATGAGGGTGAGAAACCCTATCCCTCTCATTCCCATAAATACCGAAAACTTAGGGTTTTAGGTCGCCAGCCGCCCTCACGTCGTGAGCACAATACTGCTCACGTCGTGAGCCTTAAAATGATGCACGGGTCTGAATCACTCTTCACGATGTGAGAAGGCATTCCTCACGTCATGAGTAGGGAAAATACTGGAACTTTTAACTTTACAATATTAAAGATAATGTTCAGCTGATCCGGGTGTTACATAAACATTATGTTTCTACATAAAAAATAATATTTTTAGGCCAGAATTACTTGAAAACTCGGTAATTTCTCCATTTCTTAAAAAACACACAAACAGACTCTCCCAACATCATCATCCATTATATCATTTGAAGATAAACATACATATGGTTTTCAACATACTTACATATAAAACCTCACTACAACAAACCTAATCTACTCTTTGTTTGTCACTCTACCTATTCTACAAGAAGAATCAAGAACAACAATGAAACACGAAACCCTAATTCTATTCAGGAAGAGAGAATGAGAGAGAAAACGTCTGATAGTGTGTTCAGAGAAAAAAATGAATCAATCCCAGCTGCAAACGAACCAACTTCACCTTTAAGTACCCAGGTAGACGAATCTTCTCAACCCACGTGTCAACCCGCACACAAAACGAAGAAAGTACTCCACATCCCAAAAGAATCAACCAAAATACACAAACTACCCACAACACAATAAATAATAATACCAACTATAAATAATCTTACCTTTTCAACCCTGAAAGAACAAAGAATGTTAAGTTTTTACACTTAAACATATTTTTTAACACCCCTCCTTAAACTCAGCATCTAGAAAACACATTAAGTCAAATTTATCTGACTAACTATAGAAACACCTTTTCCAGGACTACCTTTCAAATATCTAAGTAGCCTGAATGCTATGTCCAGATGAGACTTATGAGGTTTATACATGAATTGACTGAGAATTTGCACACAATATGATATGTCATACCTGGTAATAGTAAGGTATATCAACTTTCCAACTAATTTTTGAAACTCAGTGATATTTTTTAACTAGGGATCACTTGTATCAAAACTCCTTTTAGGAAAAAAAAAATTGCTTCTAAGGGAGTTGAAGCAGGTTTGCAACTTAACATACCAAACTCATGAAAAATCTCAAGACAGTATTTCCTTTGATTTAAACAAATTCCTTTATCTACACTTAAAACTTCAATACCAAGAAAATAACTCAACTTTCCTAAATCTTTTATCAAAAACTTTGAGTTTATAATAGATTTTACACTTTGAAGCACAGCTTCATTATTACCTGTCAATATTATATCATCAACATAAACCAATAGAACAATAGTAGAGTTGTTTATATTCCTAACAAACAAGGAATAATCATTTATACTTTGAAAAAAACCATAATTAAACAGTTTAGAGCAAAAATTTTCATTCCACTTTCTAGGGGCCTGTTTCAGTACATACAGAGATTTAACTAACTTGCAAACTCTTGTATCTCCTTCTGAGTGATAGCCTTGACGAAGACTCATAAAAAGTTCCTCAAACAGATCTCCATAAAGGAAAGAATTATTTATGTCAAATTGATATAAAGGCTAAGACCTATTAACAGATAAAGATATAACAACACGAACAGTAACAATTTTGGCCATGTGAGAGAAGGTTTCTTGATAGTCTATACCTTCTCTTTGATTATAGCCCTTGGCTAAGAGACGAGCCTTATATTTTTCAACCACACAATCAGGTTTGTATTTAATTCTATATACCCACTTATAGACAATTGGCTTTCTGTTTTTAGGTAAATCAACAATGTCCTAAGTGTGATTTTGATACAAATCTTCCATTTCTTTATTCAATGCCTCTATCTAATTAGGATCAAAAGAGGCTTCATTAAAATCCATTGGTTCAACAGTTTTGTTAAGATTAGAAACAAAACACTTATTTTCACTACTAAGAACATAATAGTTAAAAGTACGTTCTATACCATATTTGTGCCTACCCTCAACTATATAATCATTAAATTTGACAGCCATGCGAGATTCTCTTCTAGACCTAGAATCCCCTACAGACTGTCCGATAGAAGGCAAGGAATCTAAATGAATACTTTCCTCAGAAAAATATGAAGGACCTGGTATAGTCTCACCAGATGAAGGCACAGATGCCTCGTTAGTAAGATTGTCACCAGGTGTTGTAACATCCCCATTTTCACGGCCAGAAAAGACCGGTTTTGTTTATGGTTTATAAAAATCAGAGTACTTCTTTTAATAAAAATATTGCGGAATTTGTTCCTAGAAAAACATGATAAATACGTTATCAAAGCATTTCCAAAGAAATGTATTTTTATTCATTTTAAAACATTTGGGATGTCATCGTCAATACAGAAACATAAGCATAAACAGAACTTCCATTCATTTACACTAGTGATCTACATCTCTTTTAAATCTCTAGTGTAAAGTAGCTTCGTATCGACACCTGTGATACAAATAAGCTTGAGTGGGTCAGGTTGGGAAACCTGGTGAGTACATAGGGTTTTCAACCCACAATATTATAATTATTATGTTTAATCATCAAACAATTAACCCAAATACCCATCCCCATTATCTTGTTTACTCTTAAGGATCTATTCTAAGAATCATCTATTCCTCGTTCATTTATTCCTAAGGATCATCCTAAGGAATCGGCACGAAATCCATCATTGCCAGGGTTTACTCAACCGGAACTAAGTCGCATAGTCACCAGGGTTTAGGCACTAAGTCTCATAGTCGCCAGGGTTTATACAACAGGCACTAAGTCGCATAGTCGCCAGGGTTTAGGCACTAAGTCACATAGTCGCCAGGGTTTAGGCACTAAGTCTCATAGTCGACAGGGTTTATCTCGTTTATTGATAGTATCGTTTCCGAGACTCCTCTCGCAATACAGGTCAATGGGTTTGTAGAGTACAGCTGGTGAGCACACAGTTCAAATAAACGTCTAAAGGTTGCGATCCTGCTAGTGTTCCACTGGACTGTCTAGAATAGTCCGTGGTTGTCATCCATACTCTGCTAGATGACGGGGCCAACACTTGGGTAAAAGTCTTCTCTCATGGTTCACCTCTCACCCTTATATCATGGTCTATATCACCTCTCATCTCATCATCCAACTCATATTTCATCTACCTATGTTTTACCCAACATATTTTGTAGATATAAAATACATATACACTTTAAATCATTTAAAACATGTATAAAATCGTTCATCTGGCATAGATAGCAAGTATACAGATAATGTACACACATAGCACGTAATTTATATTAAATACTTCATATCTATGTGTAAGATGAAAGTAACTATGCACTCACCTGATAAGGTGGTGACTCGGTTCTCGGACAGCACTTCGTTTACTTAAAACAACTTCTTTCGACGAACAGCGGGTTTTTCGCAAAACCGGGCTTCGCTGGAGCAGCGTTTCAGAGCCGAAAGACTCTTTTTCTCAGGGCTTCGGGAGCCTCAGGGCTTCCTTCGGGTGCTAGGGGGTTTACCTAGGCTTAAGGGGGGGGGGGGGGTTGGGGTTAGAGAGAGAAAGTAGAGAGAGAAAGTGAAGTTGGGAAGGTGTGAGAATGAATGGAACCCGACACTCTTATTTATAGGCTGAATTCCTGATGGACTCGCCGAGTTGGGTCACTGACTCGCCCAGTCAGTGCCACTTGTCAGCTTTCTGGTGGCCATACGTGTGTGGCATGTAATGTGCCACGTCACCCCTTTTGCAGTAGCACCCTGCCGACTTATAAACCGCATAACTTTCACAAACGAGCTCCGTTTTCGACGTTCTTTATATCCACGCGTAGGTAAAAAAAAAGATCTACAACTTTCATTTTGACTCCATTGGATAATTCTCGACCGATCTTAAATTTAATAGTAGGAGGAGATTAGACTGTTAAATGACCACAAAAAATTCGTAACTCCTTCATACGGACTCTGTTTTCGTCTGTCTCTTTATCGTTGAGTTCCTATTAATGAGATCTTCAACTCTCATTTAGGTCACGTAGGCCAAAAACCGCTCGAACTAAAATTCGAGTTTCAGGACGTGCACCGCTATGCCAAATCTTATAAAATTCATAACTTCCTCATACGAAGTCAGATTTGGGCGTTCTTTTTATGGTCGTTCTCGGTTTAACATATTCTACGACTTTCGTTTAGATTATTAAGGCCAAAAACTCCTCTATCGTAAATTCACTATTTTACGTTTCCCGGTGTCGTGTCGGTTTTGCCGCGAAACTTCGACGGGTCTTAACTTCTTCGTTATAACTCGGATTTCGGCATTCTTTATATGTATGGAACCCTTGTAACATATGCTACAACTTGGTTAAGATTACTCCTTCTAAATAATCTTTCATCAAAAACTCATTTTTGATGCTCATTGTCTTTAAATTGACTAGCCCAGATCTACGGGCGTTACAATTATCTCCCCCTTATGATGATTACGTCCCAAAATCATCAACGAAACAGGGTTGTATAATGATTCCATACGTTCTCTCTTCATCCTAGGTAATAACTGTAACTCCTATGTTGCTTCGAACGAGTATCTAACTCTTGGACTCTTTGACTATAGGCAGTACTCGATCTTGCACCTGCTCCCTATCTCACGTTAGACTTCAAATTATGACATTCGAGTCACAATCTCGATCCTTATTGGAGACTCCTTCTTCTTCTTAACAAACTTAAGATAAGTTCTTTTATTACTACAATGGACCGATGTGTCATATTCTAATGACCTATCATCGTATGTTGCAACGCTTAGACTCAGGTCTCTTAGCGTCAAATTCCATAACAGACTATACCTTCCTTCATGTTCTAATGTGATATAATCACATTTTAACATGTAGCATTTCTAGCTACCAACGAGCGTGATACTTCTATTGATCGCTTTGATTTCAATCTTCTGGTTAAAGTCAGATGTGACATTGAACTTGGTTCTCTGAAGCACATAACATACTCGTCTTAGTCGGACTCGATTTGATATGACCACTAGGGTCGAAACAATAATCATATTCTTAGTCATTACCGAAACAATGGTAACGAGATACTTGAATAAAACGAAATCAATTACTAGCTTCTTGGTAACCTTGTGACCTTCCCTGATCCAAGTGCGAGTCATGTGCTTCCAGTAGTATAGGCCTCTACTACCATTCACACTTACTCATACTCATCCCAAGTATTGTCTCGCAGTTCTCCAAGTCATTATCACAAAAACAATTTTTTTTAACACATAAAAATGTGTCCAAACAATCATATAATTTTCCCTAGACTCTACTAGGACTTCTTCCATGCATATCTCTAATCATCAATTCTGCTTCAACTCGGTTCGTGATGGAAATTTCAGGCGATAGGATAACTTCCTGGATTATACAAAAAATCTTTCTTTCTGCTAATCGAAAGTGTACTTCTCCCGTACTAGACGTAGTATTTCTTAGACGCGTTCTAAAGGCAAGATATCACTCTTAAAATATCTTCCGATAGGTATCATTCAATATCGTAAGCCTTCTCATTTCCTCCATTTGCTCAGTCTGCTATGAGTCCTTATCATGACATTCTATACACCAAAGCAGCCATTCGGTGTATCGAGACGAGAATATAGATAGAGGAAGATTTAGATGTGTATTCCTCCTCATTACTCCAAAAAGTTACATGCCAGTTCTAATATCGTAATTAAACATTTAGAAACCTGAGCACATAAAATTTCCAGATCTGGTCGGCAACAGACCATAGATCCGATCAAATGATAGCATAAAGCATTACAAATCATTTAGCACATAAAAGCATGTTAGGCATTTTCCCTAAATAAGCTAGTGCTTGCGTCTATTTAGGTGTACTACCTAAAATATATTAGACACACTCCTCACAGTCATCGCTTAGCATTCTAAGTTTAAGTCTAGAAATAAATCCATATTCCTAGTTCGCTTAAACTAATGCTCTGATACCAACTGTGACATCCCCATTTTCATGGCCAGACAAGACCCATTTTGTTTATGTTTTATAAAAATCAGAGTACTTCTTTTAATAAAAATATTGCGGAATTTGTTCCTAGAAAAACATGATAAATACTTTATCAAAGCATTTCCGAAGAAATGTATTTTTATTCATTTTAAAACATTTGGGATGTCATCGTCAATACATAAACATAAGCATAAACAGAACTTACATTCACTTACACTAGTGATCTACATCTCTTTTAAATCTCTCAGTGTAAAGTAGCTTCGTATCAACACCTGTGATACAAATAAGCTTGAGTGGGTCAGGTTGGGAAACCTGGTGAGTACATAGGGTTTTCAACCCACAATATTATAATTATTATGTTTAATCATCAAACAATTAACCCAATTACCCATCCCCATTATCTTATTTACTCTTAAGGATCTATCCTAAGAATCAGCTATTCCTCGTTCATTTATTCCTAAGGAATCGGCACGAAATCCATCATTGCCAGGGTTTACTCAACCGGAACTAAGTCGCATAGTCGTCAGGGTTTAGGCACTAAGTCTCATAGTCGCCAGGGTTTATACAACATGCACTAAGTCGCATAGTCGCCAGGGTTTAGGCACTAAGTCACATAGTCGCCAGGGTTTAGGCACTAAGTCTCATAGTCGACAGGGTTTATCTCGTTTATTGACAGTATCGTTTCCGAGACTCCTCTCGCAATACAGGTCAATGGGTTTGTAGAGTACAGCTGGTGAGCACACAGTTCAAATAAACGCCTACAGGTTGCGAGCCTGCTAGTGTTCCACTGGACTGTCTAGAATAGTCTGTGGTTGTCATCCATACTCTGCTAGATGACGGGGCCAACACTTGGGTAAAAGTCTTCTCTCATGGTTCACCTCTCACCCTTATATCATGGTCTATATCACCTCTCATCTCATCATCCAACTCATATTTCATCTACCCATGTTTTACCCAACATATTTTGTAGATATAAAATACATATACAGTTTAAATCATTTGAAACATGTATAAAATCGTTCATTCGGCATAGATAGCAAGTATACAGATAATGTACACACATAGCACATAATTTATATTAAATACTCCATATCTATGTGTAAGATGAAAGTAACTATGCACTCACCTGATAAGGTGGTGACTCGGTTCTCGGACAGCACTTCGTTTACTTAAAACAACTTCTTTCGACGAACAGCGGGCTTTTCACAAAACCGGGCTTCGCTGGAGCAGCGTTTCAGAGCTGAAAGACTCTTTTTCTCGGGGCTTCCTTCGGGTGCTAGGGGGTTTACCTAGGCTTAGGGGGGGGGGGTTGGGGGTTAGAGAGAGAAAGTAGAGAGAGAAAGTGAAGTTGGGCAGGTGTGAGAATGAATGGAACCCGACACTCTTATTTATAGGCTGAATTCCTGATGGACTCGCCGAGTTGGGTCACTGACTTGCCCAGTCAGTGCCACTTGTCAGTTTTCTAGTGGCCATACGTGTGTGGCCTGTATTGTGCCACGTCACCCCTTTTGCAGCAGCACCCTGCCGACTTCTAAACCCCGTAACTTTGGCATACAAGCTCGGTTTTCGACGTTCTTTATATCCACGCGTAGGTAAAAAAAAAGATCTACAACTTTCATTTTGACTCCATCGGCTAATTCTCGACCGATCTTAAATTTAACAATAGGAGGAGATTAGACTGTTAAATGACCGTGAAAAATTCGTAACTCCTTCATACAGACTCCGTTTTCGTCTATATTTTTATCGTTGAGTTCCTATTAATGATATCTTCAAATCTCATTTAGGTCGCGTAGGCCAAAAACCGCTCGAACTAAAACTCGAGTTTCGGGTCGTGCACTGCTATGCCAAATCTTAGAAAATTCATAACTTCCTCATACGAAGTCAGATTTGGGCGTTCTTTTTATGGACGTTCTCGGTTTAACATATTCTACGACTTTTGTTTAGATTACTAAGGCTAAAAATTCCTCTATCATAAATTCACTATTTTATGTTTCCCGGTGTCGTGCCGGTTTTGCCGCAAAACTTCGACGGGTCATAACTTCTTCGTTATAACTCGAATTTCGGCGTTCTTTATATGTACGGAACCCTTGTAACATATGCTAAAACTTGGTTAAGATTACTCATTCTAAATAATCTTTCATCAAAAACTCATTTTTTATGCTCATTGTCTTTAAATTGACTAGCCCGGATCTACGGGCGTTATAGGTGTAGTATCAGAAAAGGTTTCATTCAGAGTCTCAATTTCACTAGAACCATCCATATGGTGGTTAATACTCAAGTCATCCAAATTAATAACATCATTAACATATTCAAAGATGTTTAAATCATCATAGGAAAATGGGTCTACAGAATTATAAAAAACAGACTGTTTATGGACAGTTATTGACTTCAGCTTAAAAGGAAATACAGATTCGTAAAACTTCACATCCCTGGAAACAAAAACATAATTTGTATCAAGACTTAGCAGCTTGTAGCCTTTTTTTCTCTGAAGAATAACCCAATAAAACACACTTTCAGCTCTTTCAGAAAACTTATCTTGATTATTAAGTTTGGTAGCAAAGCACAGGCTACCAAATACTCTTAAATGTTCAAAAGCAAGTGGTTTTTTAAAAACAAGTTCATATGGAGACAAGTCTTTTAAAACAGGAGTAGGCATTCTATTTATTAAAAAAAACAGAAGTAAGAACAACTTCTCCCCAGTACTTAACAGGAAGAGCAGATTGAAATAACAAAGACCTAGCAACATTTAGAATATGTTTATGTTTCATTTCAACCACCCCATTTTGTTGTGGTGTGTAGACACAAGAGATTTGATGCAAAATTCCATTATGTTCAAAAAAAGACTTCATCTTAAAATTTGAAAACTCAATTCCATTATCTGAGAGAATAATTTTAATTTTTGAATCAAATTGATTTAATAAAATACTAAAGAAAGAAGTAAAACAGTTATAAACTTCATCTTTACTTTTTAAAAGATAGACCCAAGTAGCCCTTGTGAAATCATCACAACAGTCAAAAAGTACTTATAGTCTTCCCTAGTAGTCACTCTATAGGGACCCCATACATCTAGATGAACCAACTCTCCATGTTTGGAAGAACTATGAAAACTAAGAGGAAAGGGTTCACGAGCTTGCTTAGCCTTGTGAAAGACATCACAAGGAGGAGGATCAGTATTATCAAAATTAAGCTTATCCTTTAAGCAATTCAAAGCTTGTTCAGCTAGATGCCCTAATCTACTATGCCATGTTAGTTTAGATGCAAAACACTTAGCAAAATTAGCTTTGTAAGAACTGATACCTGAGGGAAAAGAATTAAGATAATATAATCCCCCAGTTTCTCTACCATTCTCCACCACCTTCATTGATTGTAAATTCTGAATTTTACATTCATGTCCATTAAAAATAACTTCAAATTTTGTGTCTTTACACAATTTATGTACAGAAAGCAAGTTCACATTAAAATCAGGAACATCAAAGATATCAAACAATGTTAAGTTTTTAGAAAACTGTAAATTTCCAATTTTGTTAATTTTAGCAAAAGATCCATTAGGATGATTTACAAGAAGATTTAACTTGGAAATATCAACAGTATCATGAAGAAGTGACTCAGCTGAAGTCATATGTTGATTTTCACCTGAGTCAACTACCCATTTTTGGTGGCTAATCGTAGAATTATAAGACCTAAAAAGAGGGATACCTGTCATATTTGCATTCATAGAAGTATCCTCAGAGACAGAAGACTTATCATTAATGAGACTTAACAACTTGTTGTATTGCTCACTTGTAAGATAGTGATCATTACCACTTCCAATGACATCTGAAGTAACACTAGAAGAAAAAGAGTTACTAGAAGGAACATATGATGAGTTAATAGAGAAGGACTTATTTTGACTCCTCATGTTATCATTACTAGTCTTATTCCTGAACTTAAAATCTTTTGGATAACCAATTAGTTTATAGGACCTTTCAACAAGGTGTCCCTTAATACCACAATTTCTACACTGTAAGTTCTGATTTATTCCCTTATTACAGTTAGTATTTTGATTCCTTTTATCACTAACTCTGCTATTCAATGTAGAATACTGAGTTTTGGTGACATTAGAAGAAGAGGAAAGAGCCCATGAGATTCCTCTCTAGAAACAATAGAAAAAGCAGATTTAACATTTGGAAGAGGATCCATCAAAAGTATGTGACTCTTCACTAGATTAAAAGAGTCATCAAGACCACTTAGAAACTGCATTAACTTCATTAGTTTAGCATGATCATTATATTTAGCAGCAGCCTCACAAGTGCACTCAGCAAGACTGGTAAGACCATCAAATTCCTTCCAGAGAGTATCAAGTTTGTTAAAATATTCAGACAATGAAGATCCATTTTGACTAAGAGAATTAATACGTTTATGAACATTAAAAATAACAGAACCATGTGCTTTATTGTAAGTTTCAAAAAGTTCATCCTAAATTTCTTTAGCAGATTCAGAATATGCATGACTAAAGTAGATAGATTCAGACAAAGAACCAAGAATTCAAGAGTAGACAACTGCATTGGCACGCTCCCACTTTAAAGATTGAAGTTCATCATTGGAATCCTTAGTAACTTTACCTTCAACAAACCCTAATTTGTTCCTAGCTTTAAGACTTCTAGTCATAGAACTACGCCAATCACAAAAAATTTCGGTCCTGGTTAGTTTAAAGTTCACTATCGTAGTAACAGTATTATCTGAAGGATGTATGAACAAAGGATCATCGTAGTTCATAGACTCAGTCTTAGAACTACTACCAGGTTTGGGACTACTAGGTGCAGGTCCAGTCATAATGCATAAACAAAGAAACTAACAACAAGCAAGAAAAGAAAATCAACAGAAAACATAGACAACTGTGACTCCTATAAGTCCAAATGGTCACCACGGTATGTTGGGGCCCAAGACAAGAATCACAGAGTTACAAAAAACAATCAACAATAAAGTAACTAGTGTATGCAAGACAACCAGGATCTCCCAGAATCTACAGCTAGAATCGAGGTAAAAGGGAACAAGAAAGTGCTCATAGAGCAATCAAGTATAGAAGAAAACAGATCGACTCCCGTTACTCCGTTCCCTACAAGAGTTAACGGTGATGAAATCCGTTCTCAAGAGAGTTATTTCAGAGAGCAAGATTGGTCGATCTTAGAAGACGAAGTTCTTTAATCAAGGATCTCCACTCGTAGACACCAGTCAAATAAGGATCTCCACTTGACGAAAGATCTGCAAAAAATACATAGGAACTCACAGTACCAAGATCTAAAAGGACAAAAAACAACTTTTTTTCTCGATCTAGATGATAACCCAAAGGAAAACCTAGATCGGAAAAACAACCAAACCCTAGACGTTCACAGATAGGTTCAACCAACTAGAGAATCCAACAAAGATCTCTAGATAACCTACTTTGAAGATTTAAAGGAATCGAACAACAAAAAAGATCAACAAAGGATCTGAATCAAGAATACAAACAGAGAAGAAAGTACCTTGAACAAAAATGTCGATGATCGTCGGAAAGCAAGATAAGAGTCTCACTGCTCTGATACCATCTTAAAAAACACACAAACAGATTTTCCCAACATCATCATCCATTATATCATTTGAAGATAACAGACAGATGGTTTTCAACGTACATATATATAAAACCTCACTACAACAAACCTAATCTACTCTCTGTTTGTCACTCAACCTATTCTACAAGAAGAATCAAGAACAACAATGAAACACGAAACCCTAATTCTATACAGGAAGAGAGAATGAAAGAGCAAACGTTTGATAGTGTGTCGAGAGAAAAAATGAATCAATCCCAGCTGCAAACGAACCAACTACACCTTTAAGTACGCAGGTAAACGGATCTTCTCAACCCGAACACAAAACGAAGAAAGTACTCTGCAACCCACAAGAATCAACCAAAATACACAAACTACCCACAACACAATAAATGATAATATCAACTATAAATAAACTTACCTTTTCAACCCTGCAAAAACAAAGAATGTTAAGTTTGTACACTCAAACATATTTTTTAACACCATTATGCCATCAATTCGATTCCTATGAATCTATTCTAATCCTACAAAATCTTCACTAAGTCGACTATTTGGATGAGATTTGGATTCCCAGTTTTTCACAAATGTAGATCGTCCGGCAGGAAATTGTGGTTACAGATGGCTGTTGGATTTTCCTAACAGTATAGAATTTCTTATGAACATGAGCACCACCTTCTTTAAGGACATTGTGATTTAGGTTGGGGGCATTTGCCCGTTTGTTAGAAACCTCAGTCCCCAAGATTTTATTTTTGTTAGAAATGAGTACTGATAAACCATTGAAGTCTATATGCAGTTAATAAATTTTCCTGAAATATCAAGCTCGTATTTTATGGAAGTGTATATAGTCAATGGTTTTAAAGTCTTCTCTTGGACTGAAATCCTGAATATTCCCTTCCAGAAGATGAGTGAATTAAATGGCCTCACCCCATATGGTACGCTCTCCCTCTTTTGTCTTTTTAGGAGAAAAAGTAGAACCTTTGACTGCCTACACAACCCCCTCTTCCCCTGCTTCATTCAATTTAAGATTTTTAATAGAGCAAAACCCACAACAAAATAACTTCAGCGTCATCAAGACATTCAGGAAGGGGCATATTTGGTTTTAGTTTGTTGATTTATTTGTGGATTGTATAAATAGATTTTATTTGACTAAGCCGTGTTCAATGCTAGGTATTTTAGGTGTTATGTATTTTTTTTCTTGATCTTGTTGAGTAATTAACGACGAATGTACAATTTTAGCTTGCGAGAAATGGTTCAGACCATCCCTGTGATCCTCTATTGGTTTCTTTTGGTATTCTATAATTTGTTAAGGGTTTATGGGAATGCTGAAGGTATGTGCGGCTTTCTTCATGATTCTTGATTTTTATTTCATAAATAGAGATCTCATTAAAGATTTGACGTTTTGTTCTTAATCGTCATTAATATAATGTCTTAAAGATGATCCCTATAATAACATTTCATATATGTATAATAGCTGATGCATTGAGGGTCCTAAAGGCACAATTATGCGATCCTACGAATATTTTGCAAAGTTGGGATCCTATTAGTGTCAGTCCATGTTCTTGGTATCATGTTACCTGTGACAATTGGAATAGAGTTACTAGAGTGTAAGCTTACCAACCTGTTGATCAACACTTGAAATTGTTTGATTTTTTGCATTAATGAAGAAATTTGTGTTTTGGGGTTTGTGGAACACAGTGATCTTCAAAACACAGGCTTGTCTGGTCAGTTAGTTAAGCAGCTTGGTCAACTTACATCCTTACAGTACTTGTAAGTCTTCATATTTTGCGTTATCATACTATAATCCAAATTTTATTGTTTATGATTTTAAACTTACTAATATTGTGACATTTCTAAAATGATATGTTGTGGGACAGGGAGCTTCACGGTAGTAATATCACTGGAAGAATTCCTAAGGAGCTTGGGAACTTAACGAACTTAGTGAGTTTGGATCTTTACATGAACCGGTTAGAAGGTGACATTCCAGACACATTGGGCAACCTTCAGAAACTTCGTTTCCTGTATGATTTCACATCATTCGTATTCTTCTCTTGATTGAAACTGGAGTAGCTTTGTCAGTTTTATTCCATCTTCATTCGCAATGACTATTTGAGATTCTTATGTATAATCATTTACTAGTTATTTATCAATTATGATTTTCTTGATAGGCAAGGCTTTGTCTCTGATCTTTGTCTCTTTTTGCAAGGATAGTCGTCTTAATAACAACAATTTGACGGGAACTATTCCAATTTCCTTAACTACTATAGATACACTAGAAATTCTGTAAGTATAAAAGTGTGTTCATTTTGACTTGTATTCATTCATGGATAATTGTTGAAACAAAGCCAATATTGTTCGACTTATTTCTTTCACAGTGAACTATCAAACAACAATTTGAGCGGAGTTGTGCCTTTCTATGGCTCCTTTATGCAATTCATGCCCAACAGGTCTGCTGTTACTATTAGTTAGATGATTCTTGAAACCATGTCATGCCTTCATGATGTTGACCTCAAACTTTTGTTCTTTCAGTTTTGCCAATAATCCCGACTTGACACTCGTGGTTGTTCCACAAGCTCAAGCTCCTTCACAATCTCCTTCAGGTATTTCCGATCTTCATTGGTACTTTTTGTCATTAGTTGGACCTTATCATAGGCCTTTCTCTTGTAGTTCTTACCCTTTACCACCACCCTATTTCCCAAATCTGGAGTGTTACATCAATTTATTTTGACCAACATATCAGCATTCAAGATTCTAATTGTTTAGAAGCAAAAATGATGAATCATACATGATTAGTAGACCTAGCAATCGGGTTGGGTTCGGGTTGGAAACCTCAACCCAACCCAACCCATATAACATGTTTAAGTATATGGGTTCACAAGTTAGTAGGTCGAACCCAACCGGCACAACCTGTTTAATAAATAAGCAACACATTTTAAAAAAATGAGGTTTTTTTAACATAAAGTCATTAACATAAAAAAAAGGTTTTTAACATAAAGGCATAAAGTCATTAGCATTCAAATAAAATTGAAAAATGAAAACATTCATACAAAGTGCAATTGTTCAAAAATATTCAAAAACCAATTCGATAATTCATTCATGCTAGAATTCACATTTCTTCCTCGAGCACCGACTTCTTCATGATGACACTCAAATAAGGCACCGCAAAAAACTAGCCACATGATTATACAAATACGGAAAGAATACAATGATACGAAATATTAAGAATACGGAAGGAAAAAGATTTCATAATAATTAAATATATCTATTTTTTTAAACGTAATATATATATATATATATATATATATATATATATATATATATATATATATATATATATATATATATATATATATATATATATATATATACGGGTTGGCGGGCGAACCCAAACATGTAACCCAATCCAACCCATGAAATAAACGTGTTCGCGGGTTAGCGAGTTGGTGGGTCAAAAATCTCAATCTAAACCCGTTTATTTTCGGGTTGAGACAGGTTACGGATTGGGTGGAGAGTTGTCATCCCTAAAGATTAATTAAGCCATTTTTATTACGAAATCCATTTTCATAAACAAAAATAGTACGCAAATCACATTCATCTTCCCATTAAATCCATACCCTATTTTTTTAAAGGCAAATCCATATCATATCATATGCTTGCTACATGTCTCTGCTTCCCTATCAACATCTTTTGATTCGGATTATCCTAAAACTAATAGGTTACGATACTCAAAATCTCTAATTTGCATTACACATCATTTAACTCAAATGAAAAGAAAACTTCAAGAAATTGAGACTTACCCTTAGTATAACCCTGTAGCGTGGGAAAAACCTGCATCTTTATATCACGGCAAAGTCTGTATCATGTGTTAAGGAATTATCACTTCGTAATTGTGTGTGCAATTGTAATTTCAGTGGGCAACAACCACACTGGAGCTATTGTCGGAGCTATTGCTGCTGTTGTTGTTCTCTTTATTGCACTTGCTTTGTGGCGGGACAGAAAACAACAACTACAAGTTGATTCTTTTACGTTTTTAGCTGAGGAGGACCCCAAAGTTCATCTGAGACAATTAAAGACGTTTTCTCTACGTGAACTACAAGCTGCAACCCATGATTTTAGCAACAGAAACATTCTTGGTGAAGGTGCATTTGGTAAAGTTTACAAAGGATGGTTGGCTGATGGTTCTCTGGTGGCTGTAAAGAGACTCACAGATCGTGTTCATGGTGGTGAATTGCACTTCCAGAAGGAGGTTGAGATGATAAGCATGGCGGTGCACCGGAATCTACTTAGGCTGCAAGGATTTTGCATGACATCAACTGAACGGTTGCTTGTTTATCCATACATGGCCAATGGCAGTGTTGCATCTTTTCTAAGAGGTATTTTCACTACCTCTTGCCCTTCTTTAGTAAAATAACTTGACCTTTTATGTGAAATGCATGACATTTCAATCTTAAATAATAGAATCATTTTCATTTTTTTATGAATTCTGAACAAATGAATATGTAAGTTTGGGTTCCACTTATTTGATTTTGAATATGAAGAGTAGAGGGAGGTAAAAGATATGCATGACATAGCATGTGTTTCATAAACACAACAGAAGTGGACCGCACTTGAGAAGCTTTCTAGGGATATTTTTATGATGAGAATAAGGGCGTTCACGTATTTTTTACAAAAGAGACAGAGAGTACGTCCCTACCTAGTGCCTACCTTGTTCCACCTTTTTGGATGGGACGAAAAGGTGCAAATTGTCATTTTGACATCAGCTTCACTCCTAGTCCAATACACAAGGCACACATGCATGACAACTTGTTATTTCTTGTCATGTTCCTTATATTACCTACCTATACCTAACAAGATAATTGATAAATGACCAGATAGACAACCTGCACTTGATTGGCCGACCAGGAAACGAATTGCACTTGGATCCGCAAGGGGCCTTGCCTATCTGCATGATCATTGTGACCCTAAGATCATTCACCGTGATGTGAAAGCCTCAAATATCTTGTTGGATGAGGAGTTTGAAGCAGTTGTCGTAGACTTTGGATTGGCGAAACTCATGAACTACAAGGATACTCATGTTACAACAGCCGTCTGTGGTACAATTGGACACATAGCGCCTGAGTATCTATCCACTGGGAGATCTTCAGAAAAATCCGATGTTTTTGGGTACGGGGTGATGCTTCTGCAACTCATCAGTGGGCAACAAGCCTATGATCCTACTCGCCTTGCCAATAATCACAGCGATGTCCTGTTGCTTGACTGGGTAAGAAATATGCTTATGGTCATGAGGCTAGTTTCCTTGTCGATCAAATCAGCTTTTTTCAACATGCATGGTAACAAAGTTCATATTTTTTTGTTTCTATGGTTGTTTGAAATTGTTTAGGTGAAAAGACTTTTAGGGGATAAGAAGTTGGAGATGCTGGTGGATGCGGATTTAGAAGGTAACTATTTGAAGGATGGAGTAGAAGAGTTGATTAAGATAGCTCTATTGTGCACACAAGTCACACCGTCAGAGCGACCCAATATGTCAGAAGTTGTGAAAATGCTTGAAGGTTTCGGTTTAGCTGAGCGGTGGGAGGAGTGGCAGAAAGGAGAGATTTTCCTGCAAGATTTCAGCCAGGAACACAATCTGAATATCGATTGTGTTATTGTGGATTCCACTTACAACCTTAGCAACGATCAATTATCTGGTCCTAGATGACCGGATTCCTGTTTGGTTTTTCGATGTGGATGTAAATTAATAGGCATAATCCAAAATCAATTTATGCATAAACATAAAGAACCCTAAATTAATTGGAGAACACTTACTTGGAGTAGATGAAGTGTTGAAGATGTCTAACTTCATATTATGCTTCTTTCACTTCCCATATTGGTGTTTAACTGATCGATTCTGATGGATGAATCACACACATGATTATGGTGTTTTATATGGAGGTCTTAGAGCATCAAAGAGAACAACGATATGTCTCTCTAAAAACGTACGCCCCCTCATATGTGTGCTTTTAATTATTCAATTTACACCTTAGGCGAAAGTTTTAGAACCACATTAATTTGGTCCCTTAAATTATGGATATATGTCATATCCATCATACTACAAATAATAAATCTCAGGACCTGATATGTCATATGAAAAATATTATGGTACACAATATAAATGTACCCAACACATAAAAAAATACAAAATAGTCTGATGGCCATATTAAACAGGTTAATTTCCAACATTCTCCCACTTGGCCAAATGACTATTTATATGTATGTGTTTATTGTTTGTTGGCCAAGTTAATTTCATCTTGTTTCATATTAACACCAAAGTAGAAAAGTACAGTCTAACGTGTCGTTTTTAGACACGGGACCCCCACCGATCATACGTTGGTGCTTCACATAAAACTTATGATTAAAATTTAGCCAAATGACTTTATTATTAAGTGGTAATGCATTTTATTTGTCTATATAGAAAGTAATTGTGCACAAGTTATCAATATAGACAAATTGTAGATTATGGAGGAATAATCAAGTACTTGAATAGATAAAATTAAAAGTTTCATTAAAGCACTATGCTAGATTACATAATATTAGGTCTAGCCTTATTCCCATATTGACGACATGTTCAAATAATTGGGTGGTAGACCTTTCTTTATCGGATCCGCTAGCATATTATAAGTGTTAATGTGTTCGATACAAATATTATTTCCCCCACTTGCTCTTAGGAGAACAAGTATTTTGTATCAAGGTTAATCCTCATTCCACTAAAAATTATTACTAGTGAAGAAACTTACTGAGGCAAAATTAGAGCAATAAGTTTTATGTTAATGACCTTGAAAATTTACGGTCATGAGTCAGGTGATTTAATTTCTCAGCAACATTCCATGGCAAGTTTCATCATCTATGAAAACATATTTCGCCTTTGTAGTTGATATAGTCATCAACTTTTATGATTCTCCCATGATATTGGCCGACTGATAGCGTAAAGATTCATCCCAGTTATAACTATTTATGTTTGCATTTTTCAAAGTCGTAGTTAAAAATCACATCAGTTATAAGTTATTTCTTCTTTTTCTAAATAAGTTCGTAATTATTAGTCGCATTATAATATCGCACAATTTCTTTGCAGATTTTTAGTAATCTAGACCGTGATTTGATTTATAACGCCTTATCATGCCAATGATATAAGGGACATTAGGACAGTGAGAAACTAATGCATATTTAAGCTACCAAAAACATAATCACATATGATTTGATCTTATTGTACCTTTGTTTTCTGGTATTAAAATGAATCGAATATGTTTACCTTAAATATGGAAACAACAGAAGGGAAACATTGTTGCATGTTATTGCTACTTAATACACACTCAACATATCCCTTTTAGGACAATCCTATTTGATGTATTCATAAGCCTCTAACACACAAGGCTTCAGCAGGATCTTTTATATCAAGGTGATATGGTAGCAAGTGTTTTGATTCATGCAATGTATAAACGTCATTACTCGCCAATAAAATATCATTTATATATTATACGAGTATTATAAATTTCCTCCCACTCATCTTGAGGTATATACTTTGATCTACTTGGTTCTTAATAAAGTCGTTCCTTTTCATGACTTTGTCAAACTTTATATACCAATGCCATAAAGCTTATTTTAGCCTATATAATGATTCTTTGAAGTTTAAACACTATATGTTCTTGACCCTTAGAAATAAAACCTCTCAGTTGGTTCATATATACATCTTCGTGTAAATCATTGTTAAGAGTTTGACGTCTATTTCATGTATCTTGAAATCAAAATGAAGTGCCATTGTGATCCTAAAGAATTCATTCAAGAAACGAATGAGAATGTTTCATGGTAATAAATACATTGTTTTATAAATACCCTTTAATGACCAATCGAGCTTTATGTGGTTTGATGTTAATTCTTAGAATAAAATTTTGTCTTAAAGACCTACTTTCATCCTATGCGTTTGAAACCGTTTTAGTAATTCAACAAGTTCCCAAACATCATTTTCTTACATCAAATTAAGCTCTTCAATCATAGCTTCATTACACTTAGTTTATTGATCACAAGTTCTGGCATCACTATTTGTGACATGGAAATTTCCTTATGTCAAGAGCGGGCTCATTTAAGCATCAAAATTGATAGGCCGCGAAGATGTCTTATAGGTTGTTGAGTTTAAAGGGCTTCATTGTCAATATATTAAGTGGGTTCATTTTGTGGTGTTTTATTTGCCCCTGCTTTTCAAAGAGTCATTGTCATGATGAAAAACTTGAATCTCCTAACGAAGTGCTAATCATAATGGGCACTTGAGTTATAGTTGAAGATTCTTGGAGGTCAAAATCCCTCAATAAACCACTCCCACTGATTTTGACATTCTAAAGAAATTCGACATGCTTCATTTCTATAATTCAGGTACTATTTGAAGGAACATAAAATCGGTAACCTTTAACACTTTAGGATACTTGATAAAGAAACAACTTACAGTTTTCATGTTGAGTTTATGTGATTTAGGATTGTAGAGTTTTGCTTCCGTTGTTCATCCCTGCACCCATAAATACCTAAAGCTTGGTATTCTTCGTGTCAAAATCTCTAAAAAGGAATTTTAGGAACATGTTTTTTTTAAGATGTGGTCTTTCGTTTTTAATGTCTCGGTCCAAAACAAATGGGGAAACTTGGTGTTTGTAAGCATACTTTGCACCATGTCTATTAAGTTTTTATTCCTCTTCCTGACAACATTCTTTAATGAGGAGTACCTGATGGTTAATTATCCAATGATATTAAAGGTTCCATAAAATGGTTGCTTAGTTATAATTTATAGAGGTATTCATCCAAACAACCATAGCCAACAATATAGGAATTGAAACTAATAGTTACATTATTGTATTTAATCGTAAGAATATAGCTAAAATTCGTTAACTTAGATACAAATAATTAGTTACAAGTTATACTTAATACATAAAGGGTGTCATGAAGACTTAAACAATAACCACTTTCTAAATTAAGAATTATGAAAGTGGGCCAACTGCTTCTATGTTTAACTGCTTCTATGTTTAAACACCGTATGCTTCTATGTTTAAGTCTTCATCATTCCGAACTTTAATTTCTCCTAGAGGTCAATCCAGCTTTCGGATTGTATGGAACCCTATAATGAAAAAGTACACATGTAACATGGAAGCCATAATGAACCCATCATGTATTTAGAAATATCCTTATCACTTATTTAAGTCACACAATTTTTTTTAAGTGATATCAAAGTCGTTTCATGGAATAACATAATAAAACATATCAATATACTTATTATCAACACCAAAATAATAAGTCATATAGACACCTTATTCAAGTATTAGTTTCGCTTTGAATAGACCAACAGTTGAATATAATAGTGTCCTAAAATTATATTAGGCTACATAAATATTGTAATCACCTTTGGGCAAAATTACAATATTTATGCATATTATGCTAAAATTCACCGCATAAGTAATTATTCAATTAGCTTTTGGGTTCCTTGAATAACAACTCAAACAGTTGCTTAATGTGGTGTTTAATAAACTTAAATGGCAAACTTAAGCAACCTTTCTTTGGTCCAGTCGCTTAAATCCAACATTAAAGTTACCACTCATCATTAAGAAATAATAATTATTTAGAAAAACCAAGTATCAAGTAGCATTTCTTCATATATGCAACATAAAATGGGAACACATATAATTGCATATAAAAGTCATTGAAAACAAAGGTAATATTTGTGTTTAAAGAAAATATCATAAACATCCAAATGAATGTTTTCTGTCGTGTATAAGACCTGAAATCTTGACTTTAAATAACACCTTAAATACAAACTTGATAGGTTGTGAGGTGGTACTATGAAGTGATAAAACCGAATCGTGTCATTTATAGGATATTGTAATTAAATTTTATTAAGTTCAAGCTTGAAGTCTTGTTTAGTGTTCACTTAAAAACACTAACATAATAGATCATCATATGCTTCAACAATTTAATATTCACCAATGATCATACATGGAATCTTTTAATTCATTGAAAATATTGAACGCATATAGTTCTTAAGATGACAATCAATATGTATTTTTGAAGATGACCAAAAAGCATTATAGTCATCATTTTATAGAATGCCTGTAATTTTAGGGACTTAATTGTGTGTGGTTCCATAAACAAATAAAACATTTGCATCATAAGTGTCCTCACGTTTATGGCAAATATGGTGGGCCAATTGATAATATATATACTGCATGTTGCATCAAAAATAAATAAAATAAATAAAACAGTAATGCAACTTAATTCATCCCAATAATAATATATACACAAATAATATCATTACAGGATTATAATTTCTTACTGCATGATTACAAACCAATTATTCATTTCCAGATTATTGTTTTGCAAATAGTATAACAAACGTTAAAACACAAATTAAAGTTTAACTATATTGCAAACAAGTTAATCATGCCATTGATATTTGTGTGAATTATTTGTAGAGGGGTCATAAGTTAACATCGATTCCTTTCTTATTGAGAAGCTAGATAAATCCCACTCATTAAGAAAAATGTCTTTGCTATTTGCTAGAAAAAGAATATAATGAACTTACGACCAACCATAAGGTATAAACACCTAAGTCAATTGACAAAATATATGTTGTCTTCTGATTCATTGTGTGTTTATCTATTTTCATTAAAATATATTAAAAAACCCAAATCCCTCCAACTAGTGGTTAAAGATACAGATTTATGGAAACACCATCACTGTCTTTGAATTCCAACCACAAGCTTTGTCATTTATCAATTCTTGGAGGAAGTTAGAAATAATAAATAAATAAATAAAAACATAAGGGAAATAAATAAAGATCGTTTCTGGACTAGGAGCTGCAAGAAGCATTTACCAGAAATCAAGAAGGACGGCCTCGTATAATTATCAACTAAATAGGTGGTTTCTTTTATAAAATTCAATGTATACTCTTCGATTATAAAAATCAAACCCCAAAAAAAGTTTAATAAATCTTAGGGTCGTTCTACGTCAATTTCAGTGCTAGAGAATAATCAACAATCAAACAAAAAAGATTGAAATTTAGGGTAAAAATCAAACCGCTCTTATACCACGTGTAAATTAATAAGCATAATCCAAGATCAATTTATGCATAAACATAAAGAGCCTTAAATTAATTGGAGAACACTTACTTGGAATAGATGAAATGTTGAAGATGTTTAACTTCATATTATGATTCTTTCACTTCCCATATTGGTGTTTAACTGATCGATTCCTATGGATGAATTACACACATGATTATGGTGTTTTATATGGAGGTCTTAGGGAGGAAGGAGTCCATGCGGGTTAAAGTTTTGGTAATGGAGGTACCGCCGAGATATGGTTCCTAGCCAACAATGGGTTGAGCGGCTTCTTACATTTACTCCACTCAGCGGGTTTACCAACCCGTCCATTTTGCATATTGAATTTGAATAGAGGAATAAACATAAAATATTCATTCCTACTTTTTTTTGTTTTGATTCATGTGCAGTGGATAACGTCCGCTCTTATTTATTTATTTATTTATTGTTTTCATATAAATCTGTACAATGAAAACGAATATATTGACATTTCTTATTTAATTAGATAATGTTATGTTTTATCTTATTGGTTTTGATTTTGATGCATGTTGTGATAAACAATGTTATGTTTTATTATATTTTATATTTTTTAATTTAATTAAATAAAAAAGTAATGTGGCTTATGAATTGAATGAGTTGGAAAAGATAGGGTTTCCATGTGTTGTGGGTTGAGAGGGTTGGAAGAGAGAGGAGATAGAAAAACTGATGTGGCGTTGATGTGGTAGTGGGTTGAGTGGGTTGGGAGGGAATGACTCCCTCCTCCCTTAGAGCATCAAAGAGAACAACGATATGTCTCTCTAAAAACTTACGCCCCCTCATATGTGTGCTTTTAATTATTCAATTTACACCTTAGGGGAGAGTTTTAGAACCACACTAATTTGGTCCCTTAAATTATGGATATATGTTATATCCATCATACTACAAATAATAAATCTCAGGGACCTGATATGTCATATGGCAAAGATTATGGTACACAATATAAATGTACCCAACACATAAAAAAAATACAAAATAGTCTGATAGCCATATTAAACAGGTTAATTTCCAACAGTGGATACATTTTTATTTTTATGTAAAATGTGTGCTAGGAGTTTTAGCCGATACATTATATATAGTTTGGAGGTTGCTTTCAAAGCACCAATATATTCACTAATAAATATGTGTGCGCTATAGTCGTCGAGAAAAAACTCATTTTCTATCGATTAATATCAAAGAAAAAAATGCATTTACTCTTCTTTTTTTGGATGTGAAAAAAATGAATAAAGTAGCATTTGGTATGTAGTAAACAAAGTTGGAATGAGTTTCAATATAAATATAATATGATGTTTGAATAACAACAAAGAAGACTGGTATACGGAAAAAAGCGAACATCTTTATGATGGCATAAGGAAGATAAATTATTATGCCATCGGTGTTAATTCTATGAATTTGTTTCAACACCACACAAGCTCTAATAAATCATATATTTTTTGAGATTTGGCTTCTTAATTTGTATCACCCTAAATTCTAATACAATGTACACCTAAAGTTTGTTTATTTTAAAAGCTTTGGCTATACAGCACGTGGAATTCCTATTAACAAGATGTATCAACAACATAGTTATGCAAAACTATACACTAACCAAATTAGGTGAGTACATTACATTAAGTCATCTTAAACCTAAGTTACTTCCTTACCTATTTAAATAGTACATGCCCCAACAATCATGGACTATGAAAACAACGGTCACTGAATTCTTGAATATGCATCATTAGTACATCATAATATACTCCTAAGAAAGCAACAGCATAATCAATTGTGACGGCCAATTCATCTATTAAATGAGGCACATATGTTACAATTATATCCACAATGACTCTTTCTCCAGCATCCCCAAATGGACCAAAGACAAAGTACTAACCTTTATCCCGAATGTCCCCTAATTCCATAACCATGAAGATTTACCATATTTGGGTAGCCTCATCATTCAATCATCATGAAAGCTTACCACATCTAGGTAGTTTCACCATTTAATCATCACGAAATTTTACCATGTTCAAGTTTCCCCACCATTCAATGGTACATGGAACGATCCTTATCTTGATAACCCCCACATGGTATGTACCAAGAACATCCAATACAACTATTCATTCTAGCACTATATATATATATATATATATATATATATATATATATATATATAGAGAGAGAGAGAGAGAGAGAGAGAGAGAGTTACGTTCAAATGTTTCCAACAATTATTGTGTGCATGAATTGACCAATCAGAATTTAGGAAAAAAGAAATCATTAATTTAATTAATAAGGGTATGTTAGTAATATTACACATATGTATTAATTAATATCCAAAATTATACATTTATTTAAGGGATCAGTTTTTATTTATCTATTAAAACCTTATTCTACCATTTTATCTTCAGTCGACGCTACAACCATTTCTTCATCTTCCATCTCCGTCTTCAATTATCTTCCTCCATATCTCTACTGTTGGCCACCATCGTCTTCAAGCCGACCACCCTCCTTTGACGAAAACGTCACCAGATCGCTGTAAAGAGGGATTTAGACTTCAATGGAGGAAATCGAGAATGGACAGTAGTGGAGGCGGTGGTGATGGGAGGAAGGGATTTACGTTTTTGGAGTTAGGTTTCAAGGTGGGGAAGGGAGATTTCGGAATCAGGTTTTAAGTTTTGGGTTCTCCTCTGATTCTCTGTTCCTGTAATCGATTCATGAGATTGTCACCCATAAAGGTTTTAATTTTCTATATTAAATGATTTAATTGCTTAACTCTTTTTTCAATTTCTGATTATATATGAACCGATTTTATATATTATATGAAATATGCATTTTTTTATTCTCGTACAGTATCGTCTATTGATTGATGTCAAGGTGAGAAAGGTTGGAAGGCTCTCATCCATATCGCAGTTCCTTAAAGACCATTACTCCCACAACTTTTTGGTATGTAAACGTCATGTCATGCTAAACAATTTGTGTTGTGTTCATTTTTAGAATTCATCTAATTATCTCTATCAACCTTCTGCACTTTCATAGTCATTCTTAACAACAGTTGAATTAAACTTTATTTTGAGCTTTAGTGTTCAAATCTGTTAGAATTCATCAATGCCTACCAAGTGTTTGATGTAATTACTGAACCAGGAGTACAACAAATTATCTCTATCAATGTTATTATTTGTGTACTATAATGTTATTACTTAGTGATCAACTAACTGAAATATTAGAATAGCTATCTTACCTCATCATCGGGTGTTATTCTCATCTTTAACTTTTTCATTCTTTAAGAATATTTTGCATCTAATGTATTCTTCTATTTGAATAATGTGTAAATAGTATTATATTCTTGCAGAATCACATAAAAATGATTCTGCCAGAATTATAGTTCTAGTATAATCACATAAGAATGATTATGGTAAAATCACATAAGAATGATTTTTTTAGGGTTCTATTGCAACTGGATTAATGTTTTATCATGATTTTTGTTTCTTATGCTTTTCAGATGTTTCAAGTTTTACCTAGGGATCACTTACCATCCTTGAGTTTATGTCCTTCTGCAGCTCCTTGTCTACCATATTCTATCAGAATTTATAGTTTTATTCTTTTAGAATGCATAGAATTTAGAATGCTCATGGTGAATGTATAGAATGTTACTCTTACATATTCGATTTCATGGCGGTTATTCTCATCGAATACTCAATTTTAAGGAAGTTATTCTCAAAGAATGCATGAAAGGAACATGATGATCAAGTGCTTGAAGGTTGGATGATGGCATGTGGGATGAAGATGAACAATGGTCAATGATCTTCACAAAAGAAAGCACTGGCATAATAATTTACAATATAATGATAAGACTATATATTATAGTATATTCTTGTAGAATATTCAGTTAGAATAATCTACCAAATGTGTTTGTTTTGTTATTAATGAGTCTTTCATTATGATGGAATAGTATATTAAGATTTTTATTTTTTAAGAATGTGATGTCAAGAATTTAACTTGTATCAAAAAATTTGTTATTCTTAGAAAGTTCATTCAATCAAAAAATGTTGTTATTTCGTTTGAAGGATAATATGATCTGATATTCATTCTATAAGTATATTATTCTGTTATTCAATCAAAACATGTATTCTATAAGAATATGTATTCTAACATTCTCATAGAATATATCATTCTAACAAAATATCATTCTGACAGAATAAATTCAGTTATTATAAAAATATGTTGGAATTAATATTGAATTCGTTTAAAATTTTCAGATTTTTAAAACTAGGAGATCTAATTATCCCTAAATTTCCGAAAATTTCCTTTTTTAAATATATCTAATTGTCCAAAATACCCTTATGCTGAAATTTGTGTGATTAAATTGATTATTTTTAATTAGTTAATAAATATAGAACCCTTACTTAAATTATCCCAAATGATTGGCTCCTAATCAATTTCACAGTAACACAATACTTAGTAAAAACAAAATAACCTAACCTTATATATATATATATATATATATATATATATATATATATATATATATATATATATATATATATACACACACACAAGATGCCATGTACGATCAGTATTTTCCCATAAATCGGCGTATAGCCATTCCATTGATATAAATATACATAATACAATAATGGACTAGGTTACAATATAAATGGGCTCTCTAATACAATATGGCTACATTACAAATACATAAATGTACGCTAACAGCCCCCCGCAGTGTGAACGGGAGGTCTGGACCGAACGTTTAGACTGGATCGAAAATCGAGAAAAAGACAGGATGGAAGCCCTTTGGTGAAGATATTTTCATACTGAGACGAAGAAGGAACATGTAGAACTCGAACATTCCCTGGAGCAACTTGATCACGCACAAATGTATATTAATCTCAATGTGTTTTGTGCGTTGGTGTTGAACCGGATTGGTAGACAAATAAACTGCACTTACATTGTCGCAGTAGACTAATGTGGCGGATAGAGGAGGATAGGAGAGTTCACGTAGGAGGTTGCGAAGCCAGCAGGTCTTGGCAACAGCATTCGCAATACCGCAATATTCGACTTCTGCACTAGATCTAACGATGGTGCCCTGTCGCTTAGAGGACCAGGAAAGAAGATTCTGCCCGAGAAACACACAATAACCGGATGTGGAGTGACGAGTGGAGGGACAGCCATCCCAGTCAACATCAGAGTAGGCAATCAAACCACGAGACGGAGTGGCATAAAGCTGGAGTCCATGATCGATAGTCCCACAAAGTTACCTGAGTATGCACTTGAGAGCAGTGTAATGTGGCTCTCGAGGGTCATGCATGTAAAGGATGATTTGTTGCACAACATAAATGATATCAGGCCTGGTAAAAGTCAGATACTGAAGAGCCCCAGCAAGACTACGATAAAGAGTGGGATCTTTGGCGGGGGGATCGGTGCCATCAAGCTTCGAAGAAGTATCAGCGGGAGTGCATACTGGTTTTCAATTGTTCATTTGAGCACGCTCGAGAATCTCCAGAGCATATTTTTGCTGAGAAAGAAACATGCCATGATGGTCACAAGTAACAGCAATACCCAGAAAATAATTAAGAGCCCAAGTCAGTCATGGAGAACTCAGATCGAAGGGTAGTGATAATCTGCAGAAGTAAGGTGGTGGAGGAGGCGGTAAGCACAATGTCATCCACATATAGAAGTAAGTATGCAGTCTGTTCTCCCTGACGAAAAATAAACAGAGAGGAATCTGATTTGCTGTGAGAGAACCCAAAACGTGTTATGAACTGAGAAAACCGATGATACCAAGTCCGAGGAGCCTGTTTAAGACCATACAAGGATTTTTTGAGCAGACAGACATGATCTGGAGCATGAGACTGACGAAACCTAGGTGGCTGATGCATATAAACTACCTCCTGCAAATGACCATGAAGGAAAGCATTCTTCACATCCAACTGATGAATAGGATAGTGATGAGAAACTACCAAGCTAAGAACAGTCCTAATGGTAGCCGGTTTTAAAACCGGACTAAAAGTCTCATCACAGTCAATACCTGGTCGTTGACTTTGACCATTAGCAACCAAGCGAGCCTTATAGCGCGAAAGATAACCATCTGCATTGTGTTTCTTTTTGAACAACCAAATACAATAAATCACATTAGCATGAGTAGGCCTTGGAACAAGTTCCCAAGTTCCATTAGAAATAAGTGCATTGTATTCATCTTTCATAGCGTTTAGCCAATTTGGATCTCGAAAGGCATGAGCATACGATTTTGGAAGAGGAGAAGAGGACACAGAGTCGGTGTGAAGGTTAAGTTTGGTGATCGGTTTTGAGATACCTCGTTTAAGACGAGTGGTCATGGAATGAGAGGGGGAATGGTGGTAGATCGATCACGAGTGAAGGACCTAGAGGAAGAAGGAGCAGCCGGTGCAACGGAAGTTGCTATTGGAGCAGCAGAAGTGGCTGCGGGAGCTACAACGGGTGCTAATGGTTCCTGATGAACAACAGGAGGAGTGGGCCGAAGAGGGATAGCCACATGAGATGGATTATTAAACTCGTTGCAGGAATTGTCAATGTTGAGAAAATCATAGTTCGGAGAGGTGTTTGGTGTAAGAGAACAAAATGGAAAAATTGACTCATCAAATGTGACATGGCGAGATATGATAATTTGGTTGGTGTGAAGGTTGAGACATCGAAACCCTTTATGACTAGTCGGATAACCGAGGAAAATGCATGGAACAGATCTTGGTTGGAGTTTGTGAGTGTTGTTTAAGTGAGGGTAGCATAAGCAACCGAAGACACGAAGATGTGAGTATTGAGGTGGTTTATTAAAGAGTTTCCGATATGGAGTGTCATTTTTTAGTGTGGTGGAGGGTAGGATATTTGTAAGGTGTGTGGCCATGTGTAGGGCTTCACCCCAATATGTGGGTAGAATGTGGGCTTGAAGAAGAAGAGTACGAACAATGTTATTAAGGGTGCGTAGCATACGTTCGGATTTACCATTTTGTTGTGAGGTGTATGGACATGAGAAACACATGTGTATGCCATGTTGGTCATAAAGTTGGTGAAATTGGTTATTGTCAAATTATTTGCCATTGTCACATTGGAAAATTTTGATTTTAGTTCGAAATTGGTTTTGAATATATGTGCGAAAAAAGAAGAAATTTGGAGAAGGCTTCAAATTTCTTTCTAAGAGGATACACCCACACATAATGAGAAAGCTGATCAAGAAAAATGACATAATATTTAATACCACTATGACTTTCCAAAGGTGAAGTCCAAACATCAGAGTGAATAACTTGAAATGGAAACAAAGCTTCAGTTTGTGATATATCAAAAGACAAACGAACATGCTTGCCAAGTTGACAAGCATCATGACACAATAAAGGAGAATCTGGATTATTACATGAAATAGCTTTATTAGAAAGTAGATGTTTAAAAACAGGAGCGCCAGGGTGACCAAGTTGTTGATGCCACGTCGAAGAGCTGATGGAGATGAAGGCTTGAGGAGTGGGAGTGGTAAATGGATAAAGGTCACCCGTGCTATCACATCTAATGAGGATTTTTTTGGTCCGGAAATCCTTCACAGAAAAACCAAATTCGTCAAATTCAATGGAACACTTATTATCACGAGTAAATTTACGGACAAAAATAAGGTTTTTAATAATTTGAGGGGTAATGAGAATATTTTTGAGATAGAGGGTACGAAAAGGATTGTAATGAAGAATAGAGTGACCAGTTTTGGTGACAGGGATTCGAGATCCATTACCGACTAAAACAGAAAAATTCGAATTAGTGCACGTATTGCTAAAATACTTGAGGATACATGTGTTGTTGTGAAGGTGAGCGGTAGCCCCGGTGTCCATCTACCAATCCGCATTGATTGGGTCTTGTAGACTCATGGTATTAAATACTTGAGGTAAATTGGTGGCTTGATCAAATGATGGATACTGGAAGAATTGCATTTGTTGAGGTGGGTAAGTGGGCTGACCAGTAGCGAGAAGAGCATGTGGTTGGGCCTACTGAGATTAAGCCCAAGGTTGTTGGGTCGGTGTGATGCTGATGGGCCATTGTGGTAGTTGTTGACGTGACCCAGAATTAACGGACCAAGGAGAAGCTGTCCATGGGGCCGTGTTGACTGGAGCGGGAAGTATACCACGTTGAGGAACTGGAAAATACACCGGCCAAGGAGTCTGCCCTCCCCAACCAGCGTGTTGTTGATGATTGCTTCCAGTACCTCCTGACCGACCTCTCCCCCTGCCAGAGCGACCACCTCTGCCACCCCCACGGTGGTTCCGACCACCACCTCTGCCAGAATTTTGAGAGTCACGGTTTGGGGGATGTGACTGGTGCACAGTGTGAAAAACAGTCGAGGAGGAAGGGTTGTCTTGAATGAGAGGATTAAGTGATTGAGATTGTTCTTTTTCCATGATGCGTTCTTCCAGAGTAAGCTTCAATCTCATCTACAGAAACGTGGGGAAAGGAGATGTGTGGCGGATAGTAAGGGCAATATGGGCATATTTAGATGACAAGCCATTAATTGTGTATATAACTAGATTTCTCTCATCAACAGGTGATCCAAGATTAGTAAGCATATCCGAAATTGATTTCACTTTAGAGAAATATTCAAGGATTGATTGGTTACCGATGGAGAGATGGCGCGGTTCATCATCAAGTTCGATGATCTTGATCTCTTTATTTTTGTGAAATATATCTTGAATAGTATGTCATACATCAGTTGCAGTGGAGTCTGGTTTAAGAACCGATTGAAGAACAGTTTGAGAGAGAGTTTGTCACACCCCAAAACCGGAACGGCGGAAACGTTCAACGGTGGAGGACGTCATGTACAGTATCACAACAATGCATAGTAGTAAACAAGCAACAACATCATCCATTGCATTAATAACATAATTTAATACAAGTGTGTTCTGTAAAGTTTAATAGACACCAAAAATTAAATCAAAATATGAGATGAGTCTTGAATGTGCTCCATCTTCTCAAAAGCCTGGCATCGGTACCTGTCTACTGATGACCTGAGAATACAAGTTATTTTGAAAGAGTTTATCAGCTTTAAAGTTGGTGAGTTCATAAGTATTTTAGTGTCATTGTTTGTATGAAAGTGTTTGTATGTACTTGATGTATAAGTTTGTAAATGTTTGTAAATGTTTGTAAATGTTTGTATATGTTTGTATATGTTTGTATCTCCTAGAAAATCCTATATTTTCTACTAAACGTAGCCTTCTACCAAGGCATCAAATGAAATGTATGTTTGTTTCTTGTAAAAGTGTGTATTTTCCCAAATATGACTATCATTAACCAAAAATATAGCTTTTACATTACAGTTCATTGTGTGAAGGTCACAAAGTGAATGCAATGGGGAAATAATAAAGTACTGTAGTGTTGTATTAAGTAACTACTGCTGTACTAATTACCTTAAACCAATTGTTATTTAAAGTAACATGTGATATGCCTGTACCATACTACCGACTAAAAACACGACGATGAAAGACGTCGGAAGAAATGACATTTGGCACCCGTAGACTTGCAAGTCCCACCATTTAGTCTAAAGTATACTTCCTATAATTACCTCTTGAAGTACTAGGCTTTAGAACACTCAAACTGACTCAAACAGCTTAAAAGTTGGCAGAAACAAATCTGACTTCTATTGAAGTGATTGGTTGTACAAGATAGAAATTTCGAGTTGTCACATCATCCCCCCGTTAGAGGGAATTTCGTCCCGAAATTAGAGTTTAAGCAAATAAGTAGTTACAAATAACTAAGTAGAAAGATGAGGATATTTTAGTTTCATTTGATCCTCTCGCTCCCAAGTGAATTCAGGTCCTCGCTTGGCGTTCCAGCGAACCTTCACTATCGGGATACGGCTTTGCTTTGTTTGCTTGACCTCTCGGTCCATGATCTCTACAGGTTCTTCCACGAAGTTGAGGCTCTCGTTGATCTCGATCTCGTCGAGTGGGATTACTAGAGTCTCGTCGGACAGACACTTTTTCAAGTTCGAGACGTGGAAAGTAGAATGTACGTTATTGAGTTCACGAGGTAAGTTAAGTTTGTAAGTTACCGGGCCGATTCTAGCGAGAGTCTCGAAAGCCCCTATGTATCTTGGATTTAGCTTTCCATGCTTTCCGAAGCATATCAAGCCTTTCCAGGGTGAGACCTTCAATAGAACACGGTCGTCCACCTGGAATTCCAACGGTTTCCTTCGTTTATCTGCGTAGCTTTTCTGTCGGTCTCTAGAGGCTTTCAATCGTTCACGAATCTGAACGATCTTCTCTGTCGTTTCCCGTATGATCTCCGAACCAGTGAGAGTGCTGTCAGGAACTCGTCCTTTAGCTAACTGGGTGTCACCCACCTCAGCCCAGCACAGAGGGGATCTGCACTTTCGGCCATAGAGGGCTTCAAATGGAGCAGCCTTTATGCTTGTGTGATAACTGTTGTTGTAGGAAAATTCGACAAGGGGTAAATGAGTATCCCATGCTTTCCCAAAGTCGATCACACAGGCTCGCAACATATCTTCCAAGGTTTGGATAGTCCTCTCACTTTTTCCGTCGGTCTATGGATGGTAGGCTGTACTCATGTCCAGCCTAGTTCCTAGGGAACTTTGTTGCCACTGCCAGAACCTCGAAGTGAATCTACTATCTCTATCGGAGATAATAGATATAGGAACACCATGCAGTCGTACTATCTCCCTTATGTAGGTTCTTGTTAGCTTCTCCATCTTGTCTGTTTCTTTGATAGGCAGGAAGTGTGCGGACTTGGTCAATCTGTCGACGATGACCCATATGGTATCAAGTCCACCTGTTGTCTTGGGCAACTTGGTTATTAAGTCCATAGTGATCCGCTCCCACTTCCATTCCGGTATATCCGACTGTTGTAGAAGACCTGAGGGTTTTTGGTATTCGACCTTGACCTTGGCGTAAGTAAGGCATTTACTTACGAAGGTAGCAATCTTTGCTTTCATGTTAGGCCACCAGTATAGCTTTTTAAGATCCAGATACATCTTATCTGAACCTGGGTGGACGGAATAACGAGTGTTATGCGCCTCGGTCATGACCAAGTCTCTGAAATTCGGTGTCCAGATCCGATCCATGAAATATAAGGCTCCGCCACCTTTGACTTCCAAGTTCTTATCCATCCCTCTCAGGGATTCACTCGCCACATTTTCAGGTTTCAAAGCGTCGAGCTGAGCCTCCTTAATTTGCGTGGACAAGTGTGAATGGATAGTCATAGTCAATGATTTGACTCTACGACCAGAGTATTCTTTCCGACTTAGGGAGTCAGCTACTACGTTGGCTTTACCCGGATGATAACGAATTTCGCATTCGTAGTCACTGAGTAGCTCGACCCACCGTCGTTGTCTCATGTTGAGCTCCTTCTGGTCGAATATATGTTGTAGGCTTTTGTGGTCTGTAAAGATAGTGTTTTTTGTACCATACAGGTAGTGTCTCCAGATCTTCAGAGCAAACACAACTGCTCCTAGCTCAAGATCGTGTGTGGTGTAGTTGACCTCGTGTGTCTTCGGCTGTCTGGAGGCGTAGGCGATGACCTTACCTCGTTGCATCAGAACACATCCGAGCCCTTGATTGGATGCATCGCAATAGACTACAAAGTCTTCTATTCCTTCTGGGAGGGATAGTATCGGTTCGGTGCACAAGGCTCGTTTTAGCGTTTGGAACGCTCTCTCCTGCTTCTCTTCCCAGTCGAAGGCCACGCCCTTTTGGGTCAAACTCGTAAGAGGTGTCGCAATTCGTGAGAAGTTCTGAATGAACTTGCGATAGTAGCCAGCGAGGCCTAGAAATTGACGAATTTCGGTAGGTGTCTTCGGTGCTGACCAGCTCTCAATGGCCTTGATTTTGGAAGGGTCCACGTGTATTCCCTCTTTGCTAACCACGTGCCCTAAGAATTCGACTCTTCGGATCCAAAATTCGCATTTCGAGAACTTCGCATAGAGCTTCTCCGAACGCAGCGTTTCTAAGACTAGTCGCAGATGTTGACTATGCTCCTCCTTACTACGAGAGTAGATAAGTATGTCATCGATGAAGACGATGACGAAATGATCCAAATAAGGACGACACACCCTATTCATTAAATCCATGAATACCGCGGGCGCGTTGGTTAATCCGAACGGCATCACTACGAATTCGTAGTGCCCATAACGAGTTCGGAAGGCTGTGTTCGGAACATCCTCCCCTAGCACTCGTAGTTGGTGATATCCGGATCTTAGATCGATTTTTGAAAAGAAGTTCGCCCCTTGCAGTTGATCAAATAAATCGTCTATGCGAGGCAGAGGGTAATGATTTTTGATGGTTAGCTTGTTGAGCTCCCTGTAGTCGATGCACATGCGAAACGATCCGTCTTTTTTCTTGACGAACAAGACCGGAGCTCCCCATGGCGAGAAACTTGGTCTTATAAAGCCCTTGCTGAGCAGTTCGTTAAGTTGACCGGACAGTTCTTGCATCTCTGCAGGTGCTAGACGATAGGGCGATTTGGCTACGGGGGTAGCCCCTGGAACTAAGTCGATTCTGAACTCGACTTGACATTGCGGAGGTAATCCTGGGAGTTCTTCTGGAAAGATGTCGGGAAAATCGCGTACTACTGGAATGTTCTATAATGTCTTTCGTTTCTTGGCTTACATCTACTACATGAGCAAGGAATGCGCGACATTCCTTTCGCAAGAATTTTTGGGCTTGAATGCTTGAGATGATACGAAGGTTCGTGCCGGGTTTGTCGCCATAGACTACCGGAGTTTCGCCAGACGACAGATTAAGGCGAACAACCTTTTCGTAACACATGATGTCGGCACGATGTACACTTAACCAATCCATGCCAATAATGACGTCGAAACTTCTAATTGAGACTGGCATGAGGTCGATTGAAAATGAATGACTATCTAGAGTTAGGGTACACCCTATGAATATACTGCTAGTGCTCTCCGTCTTCCCATTAGCCATTTCTACAGTGAACGGTTCCTTAAGTGTGATCGAGGTCGTTGTCTCAATCAAAAATAACCTCAAAACCACTAGATAGCTAGGGTAAGTAAGGGTCGAATCCACGAGGAGTTTGTGGTCAAGCTTTGTGCTATAGTAGTCAATGTAAAAGAACTAATACTTGCAATTGTCACGAATTCAAATTAAACTAAAATAAACTAAACAACTAGAGACTTCATGTTGCAAAAGGTTGTAAAAAATACTATGAATGAGAAAACAAGGTACTTCCAGTTCAGTTGTTCAGATGGTTGGACAAACATGTTTTCTTCCCTTAAATTCCAATTTAATTACCTAGACATAATTAAGGTTGACTCACATTCAATATATAATTATGGACACACAAAATGTTGATCCAACTAATTGTCTTACTCCCTATGTCTAACTGGATTAGGAACAACTAGTGGTTTGGCGATAATGTGTCTTACGATTACTTATTACAATGTTGAGCGTTTAATACTACAAGTTTGGAATAATGTATGTGGATTCTACTAGCCATCTTAGTTCCTAAACTACTTGAATTGAGAATGATTAGTGAATTAACAATACACTATATTAGTTGCAATATCACACAATAAGAAAAACCCAACTCCAATTATTGCAAATAAAACTTAAAACTTGAAGAATAGAACAATGATTGAAATTGATTGGAATAAAAGTAATAATCAAATCATGTTCATCCTAACATCCTACAACGTTCCCGGAAGTAACCCTAATGGTTTAGTCTTCCATACCAATCAAAAAGCACACAAATTGAATAAAAACAATGGAATTCATACTAAAATTCATAAACAAACTTGAAATCATAAAACTAATAAATTCTAATGATCAATCAATCATGGAACGATGAAACCTTGGAGAATAAGTAACCAAATCTGGAGTTTGATGAAGATCCACCGGTTGAACGACTTCAATTGTTGAATGATGATGAACTTAGTGATTTGTAGCCTCGGATTCTGAAATTGATGATCAAAAACGCGTTTGGAGAAGCTTTGAATGTGTTTGGAACCCTCCAAAACTATGTAAAATCGTAGGGGAGAGGTCCAAAGTCGATTAGGGTTAAATCTCCTTTAAATAGGTGCTGAAAAACTGATTTTCGGAGCTGTTTCCGCGTCGGCGTCCTAGTAGGAGTCTTAGACATCATATAGGACGTCTGGGTGTCCTTCTTGGCGTTTTACATGTCTTCTGTCGTCCTTGATTTGCACTTGAAAATGGCCTAAAACGGGTAGGCGTCCTAGGAGACGTCTTAGACGCGTCCTAGGACGTCTCTCATCTTTGTTGCCCCTTTTTGGTGATGAAAACGGTAGAATCAGTAAAAATGCAAAACATGAAAGTTGTAGGAAATTTTGTCTAGTTTCCAGAACTTCTTCATTCATGTAAATCTGAGCTCTAGATCTTAAGATATGATCAAAACATTGAAGAGTGGTCAAATTTCTCAGCACCATTTTTCTTCATTCCTTTACCAATTCGTCTCCCATGCTTGTTAGCTTCCTTTTGCTCATTTTTCTTGCGGGTTCCGCCTACTTTAGCACTAAGTAGTTGCCTGCACATAATGTGTAACATTTAATCAAAGTAGTGTCATTCTTGGACAATTATATATCAATTCAACAGATTTATAACAATTTAATACATTCATAAAATACACTTATCAAAGTGCTCATGATTTTTGCTTAAGTAAATGAGAAAATTTTTGGTTCACGAAACTCCTCTCCGCTCCACTATCAAACAGTATGCATTCATAAGAGTTATCGAGGAGAAACGTACCAGTGACCACTGTGGGTTCGGCAACCGCTTCCACATGGCCTAAAGCCAGAACTCTTCCCACTCCACCGACGTTCCCTGCCTTCGGGCAGTTCCTTTTGTAGTGGCCCACCTCGCCACAACCGTAGCAAGCTTGGCCCACACCAGCGCCGAGGACTTGGGTGATTGGTTTTGCTGGAGCCTTGCAGAAACGGGCAGTGTGCCCCTTCCTGTTGCAGTTAGAGCACTGCATTTCACGGCAGGCTCCATTGTGGTGGAAGTTGCATTCGTTGCACTTTGGCAAACTTCCAGCGTACTGCTTTACCGGAGCAGCAGCGGCAGGTGCTATCGCAACATGTACTGCCACGACCTGCTGCTTTTTGGCAGCCTTCTTCTTCTTCTTGTCATCCCAGAACTTCCGCTTCGAATCAGCGGCTTTGGAGGGTTCTGAGATGGCTAGGGTTGTTGTTGCGGCCGGGGTACGGACCCCATGGTCAATGAGCCGTTGTGCCAACCGCTTGGCACTATCGAATGTAGTGGGGTTTGAAGCTAAAACATTCCCCTGAAATGGAGGCACCAGCCCCCAGATGTACCTCTCTATTTTCTTTCCCTCTATGTGAACCATGTTGGGACAGAGGGCCACCAGCTCGCTAAACCTGGAGGTATAGGAAACTATGTCGGAGCCCTTCATGGTTAGGCTCCACAGTTCCTGTTCCAATTTCTGGATCTCGCCCCTCGGGTAGTATTCTTCAATCATTAGCTCTCTAAGAGCTTCCCAGCCTATAGCATTAGCCACCACTAGAGATAGTGACTTGACATGGCTATTCCACCATGTCATGGCTTTTTCCTCAAAGGTGCAAGCAGCGAACTTGACCTTGCTCCCTTCTGGACAGGAGCAGATTTCGAAAACCAATTCGGTCTTCTCGAACCATTGCGAGAAGGCAATGACTCCGCCAGTCCCTTTAAAGGACTTTGGCTTGCAGTTGGTGAAGTCCTTGTAGGAGCACTCTCTCAAGCACACGGGGATTTCACCATGAGTAGAATGAACAGGTGTTCCTCCTCCAGTGGAACCGGAAGAATGATATTGAGCCATGGTTGTTGCCACAGCCGCAGCTACTGCAGCATTTAGAGCTGCCGTATCGATTTGAGGAGTAGGTGGTGTTGCAGTTACTGGAGGATTGCGTCTTGTTGATCGGCGTGGAGGCATCTTTCAACTATAAGTTGACAAAGATGACAATATGGGTAAGAATAGAGAAATTGATGAGAGTGACTCATGGACTAACTCTCTGTAGCCCAACAACACAATTGAATAGTATGATTGAATAGTATGATTGAATGTAGATCTAGTACTAACAGATGATAGCATTTGGATAAAAATTTCCAAGAGATTAGATATCTGTCAATAATACTGGAATTACAGATGTAACAAGTTCGGGAAAAATGACCTAGAAGTAGGCCTTACATCAACTAAGATGGGAAAATTTTGACAGAACTACGACCTAATCAAGACCTAACAGGTCCAAGTTTTAACAAAGATAGGAAATTTGTCACACCCCCAAACCAAGGATGGCGGAAATGTCTGGGGGTGGAGGACTTCATGTATAGTATCATAACAACAATTGTAATAGTAATTCAAGCAAACACAACCAACATATATATAATTGAAAAAGTTACATCATTGTATGAATTACATGTTTATGAATCAATTACAATATGTTGACAAAATATGAAATAGTAGACGCCTTAGCGTCCCATCCTCAAAAGCACTTGGTTACCTGTTTAATGATTTCCTGAGAATACAAGTTGTTTGAAAAAGTGTCAACACAAAGTTTGGTGAGTTCATAAGCTTTTGTTTGGTATTATTAAAAGCCTTTCGTTTGTAAAAGTAGTATTTGTTTTAGAAAAATCCAATATTTTCCTTAAAATGTATATGTAGTCTTAAATCCAAAGACCGAAATGTATAAGTAACTTTTCTTACTTATAATAAATAATGTAAGTTTAAATCGACATAAACTCGTTTAATTTTAATGAAATCCCCGTAAATTCTATGTTTGTTAATACCACATGTGAGTTATTATAACCATGCTATGACCTAGTTGGCCTGAAACGACGTTCTTCAGGCGTCGGAAATGTTATGACATTTGTCACCCCAGACCTATCGGTCTAACTGTTGCATGCAGTTTAGGTGTGGGTTTGTCAAACCCAATATAGATCTATACACAAGTATCACGCTCTCCCTCGAGGAGACTCTGGTTATAATACAGGACTTATTTGTAAATTGAATCGAATGTCTCACAGAAGTCATTAACGAATTTACGTGTAGTGTAATGAAAACTTGGTACCGTATGGCCGTACCTTGCTTAATGAAAATATCCTTTGTATAAATGTACCATTTTTAAATGTATGTGTTATGTAATGTTTCATAAAGTCATTAATGGAATTACGTGTTATGAAAACTTGGTACCGTATGGCCGTACCTTGCTTAATGAAAATATCCTTTGTATAAATGTACCCTTTTTAAATGTATGTATTATGTAATGTATCATAAACTATACCTATTATAGTTTATCAACCAAGGGTAGTACGTAGTAATGTATGCAAACTATATTCAAAATAGTTTATTAAATGTTTGAATGTATCGGTTGTACTTTGATTATAATCACTTGTTATTCTTTATATTTTATATGTCCAAATCCATTTGTAAACTGATGTGTGTCTAAATATTAAGATAAAATGTCATATATTGCAATAACATATAATCACATAAAGATATACACCTTGCTCAACATATTACAAGGTGAAATGAAATTGACAGCAACTTTTTGTTGTATACAGTTTCTGTTACTGTTCTTAGAAAATTTATAGAAAAATCATCAAAGCTCTAAATCCAAATCTGCAAATTCTGAGAGTTTGGAATATGAGTCTAGTTTGTTCGTAAATTTTATCATGATTTTTAGTGATCTCTAACAGAGGTGAAAATGTTCATAATCACAGACTGGTCCGGGTTTGCCTTTGAAATGATAGGCAGTTTTGTAAAAATCACCATAAATTGTAGAAATATCATATGGAGATGTGCAAGTAGCCATTTTAAAGCTAAGAGTTTGAACTACTTGTACCTGGAACAGTTTTGAAAACTAAAATATTTAAGTTGACCAAAACAGTCTGTGATCGAAGTTCATCTTTTCTGATGTAATCTGATAGAAAAAGTTTAATTGTGTTCTTGATGATTTTACTTGTATCCCCCCCTTAAAACTTAAGAAAAACATGTAAATGTAGGGGTATGAACTCACCTTATGTGGTTTCAGTAGATGAAAGTGAGAGAGAGGAAGTGTTCAACCCAAGAACACTAAGAAGATGTCTTGATGATTCGAGAATCTAACACCGAATAAGATGGAATTTGTGTAAGATATCAATGATTTGAGTAGAATGGAGTTTAATAATTATGTGAATGATGAAGATACTTACTAATTGAAGAAAGAAATCCCTAGAGAAAGCCTTGAAGTTCTTGAAGTTGAGAGAAAAGATGAGAAAATTTTGGATAGTGTTCTTGGTTGCTAAGTGTAGAATGAAAGGGCTTTTAAGGAGAATGAGGAGAGAGGACCAATCCTCCAGCTCTTAGAACGTGGGAAGAGCTGGAGATAGGGTGTAAAGGTCCACTAAGGTGACAAGGAGTAGTGAGAAAGAGTGGCTGATCATAGAGTGAGGTGGTGGTGGCTTGCTTTTGTCATAAAATAAGGAAAAGCAAATATTCCCTCAATAATTAGTCCAACCACCAATTCTTTTAATACATTTTTATAAAAACCCTGGAGATTTATATATTTTGGGGCCTTAGTTTATAAAATAAAGTTTTGGGTGAAAATCCCACGTTAAAATAATGAAAAACGGAGTTAAAACGAAGTCGTAGTCGAAAAACCGGTAAAAAGGGGCCGTCTGCGAGACCTCTCGCATGGGCTGTCTGAGAGGCTTCTCATGCGAGGCTTCTGTCCTGAGAGGCTTCTAATGAGAGGCTTCGGTCCTGAGAGGCTTCTCATGAGAGGCTTCGGTCCTGAGAGGCTTCTCATGAGAGGCTTCGGTCCTGAGAGGCTTCGGTCCTGAGAGGCTTCTCATGAGAGTTTTCGCTTCTAATAGGAGGGTTTTGGTTCCTTAAGGTTATTTTACTCGTTTTTACCCCGTTTCAAGTGGTTTTTGACCCGGTTAAGGGTCGATATGACCCAAATGATTACAAAAAGTTAAAGTAACTTTTGAGAGAGATTTGGGAGAGATTTCAAATAGAAAGAGATAGAGTGAAAACGATTTAGAGAGGTTTCGTTTGTGATTAATTTGAGTGTCCGGCTTCACAACGCAAGGTTCGTAAACCCTGTTAAACCGTGTTTTAGTGTCGTACACACTCCCGATGAGTGTGCAATAGTGTTTTATCGCTTTGGTTCGTTGTCTAGCACTGTTAAGGCTAAGGAAATCAAACACATGAACTTTCCAAATGATGATTTCTCATTAAAATAGCGAATTGTATAGTGATTACATAACGTAAACCCTAACATACAAGGGTTATTGGAGTTGATCGGTTTGAATTGTTGACTTTGTTTGACTTTGACTTGTCTGAAATTTGACGGTTGTCACATCATCCCCCCGTTAGAAGGAATTTCGTCCCGAAATTTTCATTTTGACTGGGATTTCAAGAGTTTGGGAAGAGATGTGGATACTTTTGTTTCATCTGATCCTCGCGTTCCCAGGTGAATTCGGGTCCTCGTTTAGCGTTCCAACGGACCTTCACGATGGGAATACGACTTTGTTTCGTTCGTTTGATTTCCCGATCCATGATTTCGACTGGTTCCTCCACGAAGTGGAGATTTTCGTTAACTTCGATTTCGTCGAGTTGTATTACGAGTGTCTCATCAGACAAACACTTCTTTAGGTTCGACACGTGAAATGTGGGATGTACTTTGTCGAGTTCCTGAGGTAATCGAAGTTTGTATGCTACTGGCCCAATCCTAGCAAGGATTTCGAATGGCCCGATGTACCTTGGATTTAGTTTCCCGCGTTTGCCGAATCGTATCATTCCTTTCCAAGGGGAAACTTTTAGTAGTACACGATCACCCACCTGGAATTCCAAGGGTTTGCGTTGTTTGTCTGCGTAACTCTTTTGCCGATCTCGAGACTCTTTTCCCTTATGATTTCAGGGCCAGTGAGGGTGCTATTAGAGACTTGTCCTCTAGCTAGCTGTGTATCCCCCACCTCAACCCAACACAGGGGTGATCTGCATTTGCGACCGTAAAGAGCTTCGAACGGAGCGACTTTGATGCTAGTATGATAGCTGTTATTGTAGGAGAATTCGATAAGCGGTAGATGGGTATCCCATGCTTTACCGAAGTCTATCACACAAGCTCTTAACATGTCTTCCAACGTTTGAATGGTTCGTTCGCTCTGTCCGTTAGTTTGTGGGTGGTAGGTCGTACTCATGTCAAGCCTAGTTCCCAAGGATTTTTGTAGAGACTGCCAAAACCATGAGGTAAATCTACTATCTCTATCGGAGATAATGGATATCGGCACACCATGGAGTCGTACAATCTCTTTGATGTACGTTCTAGTCAGCTTCTCCATCTTGTCGGTTTCTTTTATCGGTAGGAAGTGTGCTGATTTGGTCAATCTGTCTACGATTACCCATATGGTGTCAAGCCCGCCCGATGTCTTAGGCAGCTTGGTTATGAAGTCCATGGTTATTCGTTCCCACTTCCACTCAGGTATATCCGGCTGTTGTAATAGCCCGGATGGTTTCTGGTATTCGATTTTGACCTTGGCGCAAGTCAGGCACTTGCTCACATAGGTAGCAATCTCAGCTTTCATGTTCGGCCACCAGTATAATTTCTTGAGGTCCAGATACATCTTATCCGACCCGGGATGGATGGAGTATCGAGTCTTGTGTGCTTCATTCATGACGACGTCTCGGAGTCCACCGAACTTCGGTGTCCAAATCCGGTTCATGATATAACGTGCTCCATCATCCTTGACTTCTAAGTTTTTATCCATTCCCCTTAATGTCTCTCCTGCCACCTTTTCTGGTTTCAAAGCTTCCAGTTGAGCTTCCTTGATTTGTATGGTCAGGTGGGAATGGATTGTCATTGTTAAGGATTTTACTCGGTGGCCCGAGTACTCCTTCCTGCTTAGAGCATCGGCCACTACATTGGCCTTGCCCGGATGATAACGAATTTCGCACTCGTAGTCATTCAGCAACTCTACCCATCTCCTCTGTCGCATGTTGAGCTCTTTCTGATTGAGGATATGCTGAAGACTTTTGTGATCAGTGAAGATAGTGCATTTCGTGTCGTAGAGGTAGTGTCTCCAGATCTTCAAAGCGAATATTACTGCTCCTAATTCCAGGTCGTGCGTAGTATAATTAACCTCGTGTGTCTTAAGCTGTATTGATGCATACGCGATAACCTTCCCTCTCTGCATGAGCACACATCCGAGGCCTTGATTCGAAGCATCACAGTACACTACGAAGTCTTCGGTTCCCTCTGGGAGAGACAAGATCGGTGCTCTGCATAGGGCTTGTTTTAACATTTGGAAAGCAGTTTCTTGTTTATCTTCCCACTTGAATATCACACCTTTCTGCGTCAAGGTGGTGAGTGGTTTCGCAATCTTGGAGAAGTTTTGTATAAATCTTCGGTAGTAGCCAGCAAGCCCAAGGAATTGTCGAATTTCGGTTGGCGTCTTAGGTGCTGACCAATTCTCGATTGCCTTGATTTTGGAGGGATCCACATGTATGCCTTTCTCACTTACCACATGGCCAAGGAAATCCACTTCTCTAATCCAGAATTCGCACTTAGAGAACTTAGCATAAAGCTTCTCAGCTCTTAGTGTCTCTAGCACTTGGCGTAGATGTAGGCGATGCTCTTCTTCGATTCGCGAGTAGATCAAGATATCGTCGATGAATACGATTTTATACTTTTAATTGACCCATTACATTGGGTTATGAGGTAAAATGAAAGTATAAAATATTTTATTTGAGTTTCCTTGTTTCCAAGTATATGACCGTTTGTAAAAGTTTCACACATACTAATTTAGTCGGGACATAATTAATATATTTATGTTTTCAAAAGATCTTTATCGGTTACTTCATTAGTTGCAAAGTGCATACCAGTCATATGTGATTAAGATATAATAGTCCTTCGAATAGATGACCCTAACTCCAAGACCACAACCAAACAAGGACAGGAAGTGAAACAAAGATACATAAATTCTAAGTCTATAGCATCTTAGTTACATATGACCTTAGCGCATCCACTTAGCAGCTATTGATCTATAAATAAAGACCTATTTAATTCTCAGATAATTTATTATAGTAACACAAAATACTCCTATAGTATTTGTAAATGTTTAGTTTTAAGTTCTTAAAGTATCCTTTGTAGTGTGTTATTAGGTTTGTTAGATTTGTTGGCCATCCTGACCATCCCCCGGTATATGCAAGTCAATTCCCGGACAGATATAGTTGATCAGGCTATATCCTTCCCAGACTTAATCCACATATACTAAGGCATACTCAAAATGTTCAACTCTTCTTCTTTTGCTTTATGTTTTCGCTAGTTATGATACCATGCGAGCATGTAATGTATGTATGTATACTTTAATCAAGAAAATCATTTATTTTCTAAAAGTATATTTATTTGAAAAATGCACAAATCAGAGACTATTAGTCCCAATTGTGTTTATAGTTTGTATATCTTATGTGGTTTGATATACTTAATTCACTATAAACTGTGCTCTGATACCAATCTGTCACACCCCCAAACCAAGGATGGCGGAAATGTCCGGGGGTGGAGGACTTCATGTATAGTATCATAACAACAATTGTAATAGTAATTCAAGCAAACACAACCAACATATATATAATTGAAAAAGTTACATCATTGTATGAATTACATGTTTATGAATCAATTACAATATGTTGACAAAATATGAAATAGTAGACGTCTTAGCGTCCCATCCTCAAAAGCACTTGGTTACCTGTTTAATGATTTCCTGAGAATACAAGTTGTTTGAAAAAGTGTCAACACAAAGGTTGGTGAGTTCATAAGCTTTTGTTTGGTATTATTAAAAGCCTTTCGTTTGTAAAAGTAGTATTTGTTTTAGAAAAATCCAATATTTTCCTTAAAATGTATATGTAGTCTTAAATCCAAAGACCGAAATGTATAAGTAACTTTTCTTACTTATAATAAATAATGTAAGTTTAAATCGACATAAACTCGTTTAATTTTAATGAAATCCCCATAAATTCTATGTTTGTTAATACCACATGTGAGTTATTATAACCATGATATGACCTAGTTGGCCTGAAACGACGTTCTTCAGGCGTCGGAAATGTTATGACATTTGTCACCCCAGACCTATCGGTCTAACTGTTGCATGCAGTTTAGGTGTGGGTTTGTCAAACCCAATATAGATCTATACACAAGTATCACGCTCTCCCTCGAGGAGACTCTGGTTATCATACAAGACTTATTTGTAAATTGAATCGAATGTCTCACAGAAGTCATTAACGAATTTACGTGTAGTGTAATGAAAACTTGGTACCGTATGGCAGTACCTTGCTTAATAAAAATATCCTTTGTATAAATGTACCCTTTTTAAATGTATGTGTTATGTAATGTTTCATAAAGTCATTAATGGAATTACGTGTTATGAAAACTTGGTACCGTATGGCCGTACCTTGCTTAATGAAAATATCCTTTGTATAAATGTACCCTTTTTAAATGTATGTATTATGTAATGTATCATAAACTATACCTATTATAGTTTATCAACCAAGGGTAGTACGTAGTAATGTATGCAAACTATATTCAAAATAGTTTATTAAATGTTTGAATGTATCGGTTGTACTTTGATTATAATCACTTGTTATTCTTTATATTTTATATGTCCAAATCCATTTGTAAACTGATGTGTGTCTAAATATTAAGATAAAATGTCATATATTACAATAACATATAATCACATAAAGATATACACCTTGCTCAACATATTACAAGGTGAAATGAAATTGACAGCAACTTTTTGTTGTATACAGTTTCTGTTACTGTTCTTAGAAAATTTATAGAAAAATCATCAAAGCTCTAAATCCAAATCCGCAAATTCTGAGAGTTTGGAATATGAGTCTAGTTTGTTCGTAAATTTTATCATGATTTTTAGTGATCTCTAACAGAGGTGAAAATGTTCATAATCACAGACTGGTCCGGGTTTGCCTTTGAAATGATAGGCAGTTTTGTAAAAATCACCATAAATTGTAGACAAATCATATGGAGATGTGCAAGTAGCCATTTTAAAGGTAAGAGTTTGAACTACTTGCACCTGGAACAGTTTTGAAAACTAAAATATTTAAGTTGACCAAAACAGTCCGTGATCGAAGTTCATCTTTTCTGATGTAATCTGATAGAAAAAGTTTAATTGTGTTCTTGATGATTTTACTTGTATTCCCCCCTTAAAACTTAAGAAAAACATGTAAATGTAGGGGTATGAACTCACCTTATGTGGTTTCAGTAGATGAAAGTGAGAGAGAGGAAGTGTTCAACCCAAGAACACTAAGAAGATGTCTTGATGATTCGAGAATCTAACACCGAATAAGATGGAATTTGTGTAAGATATCAATGATTTGAGTAGAATGGAGTTTAATAATTATGTGAATGATGAAGATACTTACTAATTGAAGAAAGAAATCCCTGGAGAAAGCCTTGAAGTTCTTGAAGTTGAGAGAAAAGATGAGAAATTTTTGGAGAGTGTTCTTGGTTGCTAAGTGTAGAATGAAAGGGCTTTTAAGGAGAATGAGGAGAGAGGACCAATCCTCCAGCTCTTAGAACGTGGGAAGAGCTGGAGATAGGGTGTAAAGGTCCACTAAGGTGACAAGGAGTAGTGAGAAAGAGTGGCTGATCATAGAGTGAGGTGGTGGTGGCTTGCTTTTGTCATAAAATAAGGAAAAGCAAATATTCCCTCAATAATTAGTCCAACCAACAATTCTTTTAATACATTTTTATAAAAACCCTGGAGATTTATATATTTTGGGGCCTTAGTTTATAAAATAAAGTTTTGGGTGAAAATCCCACGTTAAAATAATGAAAAACGGAGTTAAAACGAAGTCGTAGTCGAAAAACCGGTAAAAAGGGGCCGTCTGCGAGACCTCTCGCATGGGCTGTCTAAGAGGCTTCTCATGCGAGGCTTCTGTCCTGAGAGGCTTCTAATGAGAGGCTTCGGTCCTGAGAGGCTTCTCATGAGAGGCTTCGGTCCTGAGAGGCTTCTCATGAGAGTTTTCGCTTCTAATAGGAGGGTTTTGGTTCCTTAAGGTTATTTTACTCGTTTTTACCCCGTTTCAAGTGGTTTTTGACCCGGTTAAGGGTCGATATGACCCAAATGATTACAAAAAGTTAAAGTAACTTTTGAGAGAGATTTGGGAGAGATTTGGGAGAGATTCAAATAGAAAGAGATAGAGTGAAAACGATTTAGAGAGGTTTCGTTTGTGATTAATTTGAGTGTCCGGCTTCACAACGCAAGGTTCGTAAACCCCGTTAAACCGTGTTTTAGTGTTGTACACACTCCCGATGAGTGTGCAATAGTGTTTTATCGCTTTGGTTCGTTGTCTAGCACTGTTAAGGCTAAGGAAAATCAAACACATGAACTTTCCAAATGATGATTTCTCATTAAAATAGCGAATTATATAGTGATTACATAACGTAAACCCTAACATACAAGGGTTATTGGAGTTGACCGGTTTGACTTGTTGACTTTGTTTGACTTTGACTTGTCCGAAATTTGACGGTTGTCACAAAATTAGACTAGAGTTTTACATAACTAAGTTATATCCAAAAGAGAGGGTTGAGTAGGCTCTATCTACGACGAGAACCACTCGAATGAGTCCTTGATTCAGACAGACGACGCTCTATGTCTCGCATGCGCCTTTCATACATTGACTGCCTAGCCCGAAGTTCCCTAACTTCAGCTTGGGATGCAGCTAGCTGTTGCTGCAGAGTCCCATTGGTTATCCTAGCCCTTTCCATAGCTACCTCGAGTTGGCGAATGCGGACCGTGTTAACGCCAGAGTTGGCGTCAATCTCCATGACTCGGTCAATAGATGCTCGACCTTGCTCGGTGTTCCGAGCAATCCTACGGACCATGATGGGCAGGACTCGATCAGCTGAACCTCCCTCGTTTAGGTTGTAAAAGCTTCTGTCCCCATTGTAGGGAATGGGTTGACCTTGTTCCTGACTCCATTTGTTCAAGTTTGTGGCCCACAGAGGTGTGAGTCCTTGAAATGTTGGACGAGGGTTTGGGTTTGGAGCTACTGGGGGTAGGTTGTTGACTTCCGGCTCTGAGTCATAACCATCAGAAAAGCCTTCAGCTTGGTGATCATCCAAAGGGATTGGGTGATCATCTTCTGGTTCTTCTCCCAGCCATCCTGCATTGCCGTTGTTGGGATAGTACGGGTCTCCGGGGATATGGAATCCAGCCATGATATATACGCGAGAAAAGGGGTATAATAAATAAGCACATAAGTAATTTATAGTAACACAAAATACTCCTATAGTATTTTAAGTTTATGTTTTGTTCTAATGTTTTCGTTGTAGTATTGTTGGTAAGTTTTTAGACATGTTGCAACCTCACAACCACTCTTAGGCACATGCTAGTCACTTCTGGGATAATATAGTTGATCAGGCTATATCTTCCCATACTTGACTATATGTCTCTAAGTCTAATTGTGTTGTCCAATAATCGTAATACTTTTGTTCTGTCCTAGTGACACTGATTTTAGTATGAATGCAGGTAGGTATACTTGGTTAAATATTTTATTATTTAAAAGTATAAACTCTTGGTCAAAGTAATTTAATCCCGTTGTGTTTATAGTTTGTATATCTTTTATGGGTTGATACACTCGATTCACTATAAACAATGCTCTGATACCAATCTGTCACACCCCAAAACCGGAACGGCGGAAACGTTCAGGGGTGGAGGATGTCATGTACAGTATCACAACAATGCATAGTAGTAAACAAGCAACAACATCATCCATTGCATTAATAATATAATTTAATACAAGTGTGTTCTGTAAAGTTTAATTGACACCAAAAATTAAATCAAAATATGAGATGAGTCTTGAATGTGCTCCATCTTCTCAAAAGCCTGGCATCGGTACCTGTCTACTGATGACCTGAGAATACAAGTTATTTTGAAAGAGTTTATCAGCTTTAAAGTTGGTGAGTTCATAAGTATTTTAGTGTCATTGTTTGTATGAAAGTGTTTGTATGTACTTGATGTATAAGTTTGTAAATGTTTGTAAATGTTTGTAAATGTTTGTATATGTTTGTATATGTTTGTATCTCCTAGAAAATCCTATATTTTCTACTAAACGTAGCCTTCTACCAAGGCATCAAATGAAATGTATGTTTGTTTCTTGTAAAAGTGTGTATTTTCCCAAATATGACTATCATTAACCAAAAATATAGCTTTTACATTACCGTTCATTGTGTGAAGGTCACAAAGTGAATGCAATGGGGAAATAATAAAGTACTGTAGTGTTGTATTAAGTAACTACTATTGTACTAATTACCTTAAACCAATTGTTATTTAAAGTAACATGTGATATGCCTGTACCATACTACCGACTAAAAACACGGCGATGAAAGACGTCGGAAGAAATGGCATTTGGCACCCGTAGACTTGCAAGTCCCACTGTATCGAGCAGCAAGGTGTAGGATAGTCAATCCAGTATAGATCTATACACAAATTCAACGCTCACCTTCTAGGAGACTCTGGATACAAAACGAGCCATGACAGGTGATGCCATGTCCCGTTACGTGGCTCACATAACTGTTGTAATGTTCTTGTATATGTATTGTGTGTACTAGCTGTATTGTATGTTCTCTCTCTGTCTAGTATGTATGTGTGTTCTCTCTGTTTCTCATAATAGTATGTTCTCTTGTATAATGTATAGTATGTACTAGCTGTATTGTATGTTCTCTCTCTGTCTAGTATGTATGTGTGTTCTCTCTGTTTCTCATAATAGTATGTTCTCTTGTATAATGTATAGTATGTACTAGCTGTATTGTATGTTCTCTCTCTGTCTAGTATGTATGTGTGTTCTCTCTGTTTCTCATAATAGTATGTGTTGACTCATGTATGAACTGACTCATTGTATGTTTCATTGTTCTAGTAATAGTATTAGTAACTTCCTAAACTATACCTATTATAGTTTACTAGTAATGTTGTTTGTATGTATGAACATGTTTGTATACCTTTGCTACCCAAAGGTATTGAAATGAAAGAAGTAACTTTTATATCTATATACATATACATAATATATAACTAGGATTCAAACGACCTTCAGACAAATAACCGATACCCTAAGTCCACAACCAAACAAGGAACAGGAAGCAAGGCGAGCTATCAGTCCTAAGTCCTTTCAATCCTACTTATATAACTATATCTATATAGATACACATTTGACAAAGTATAAGTTTAAAAGAGTTTGAATAGAAAGTATTTAACATGTAAAAGAGTTTGCAAAACAGTTTGAAGTAGTTTGTTTGATAACACAGTTTGAAAAGTAAGAAAATCCATATGTTTGATAGTTATTAATCACATGTGATTGATATAATAACTATAATAGCTCAACTTGTATTCCCCCCCCCCCATAAAAGCATTTAAAATCATTTAAAATGTTGATTAAGGGGTATGAACTCACCTGTAGTGAGTGGTTTGGATGAACGGATGGTATAGGATGCTAAGTGTCAAGTGAAGACTTGAACACACACACGGATCCTATTTAACATATAATGACACATATATGCACCTAATTAGTTATTTAACAACTAATTAATCAAGTAAATACACCCTAGAACATGGTAAACACTTTGATTCAAGTGCTATAAGTACCAAAGGGTTACATCTAAAGGGAGTATGACCTCACATTTGAGTTTATGGCCACAATGGTCATAACACTTGAGTTTACGGCCCATGGTCATTTCCCCATGAGTTTACGACCGCAAACTCATGGTATTATGTACCATTTTGTGTTTAAAGGTCTTATAAGTCAAGGATTAGCATTCTATGATCAAGTCCAAGCCTTAGGAAGTCATAGTGGCACAATTGCACCACTTCATAGAGTTTACGGCCCATGGTCATTCCCCCATGAGTTTACGGCCGTAAACTCCATGTGTTCTTGATCTTTTTGATGTTTAAGGTCCTAAACTCTTCAAGGAAGTGATCTAGACTTGTATCCAAGGCTCAGGAAGGGACTAGGGCTCATAATGGCCCTTTCATTAGAGTTTACGGCCCAAGGAGATTGCCTTGGCCGTAAACACTTATGATCTTGTGTTTCTTGATGTTTTCCAGTTGATTAATAAGTGTATCAAGCCTATAACAAGCTAAGGTAAGAGTACTTACAATATAGAAGCTTGTAAGGGTGTTTAAAGTCCAATAACACTAGTGTGTGTTCTTGGTGTTCTTGGTGAAATGAAGAACACTTGAAGATCTATCAAAATGAAGAGATTTCACGGATGAAATCATGTACAATCACTAGATGTTGTAGTATATCAACTAATCAAGGAAGGAAACACTTACAAAGTTGAAGATCAAGAAGGAAATCGGATGATTCTTGAGAGAGAATGGCTTCTTGGTTTGAAAATGGTAAAAAAGTGAATAAAATGACTAAGTGTCATATTTATACTCCTTAGAGTTTACGGCCGTAAACTCCATGTTTGGGTCATAAACTCCAAACTCTTGGAGTTTTGGGACTCAAATGTTGCACAATTTACTCTAAAGTATACTTCCTATAATTACCTCTTGAAGTACTAGGCTTTAGAACACTCAAACTGACTCAAAACAGCTTAAAAGTTGGCAGAAACAAATCTGACTTCTATTGAAGTGATTGGTTGTACAAGATAGAAATTTCGAGTTGTCACAGAGTTCCATACAGCCACTCCTTTACATATTATCCACTTCAATCCACTTTGGATCTTTAGGGTCGAAATCTGTACCAGTGAGGTGATCATACACAGAATATCCAAGACAGTGAGTCTTGAATAACTCTTTCCATGAGTCGTAGTTCATCCTGTCAAGATCAAGAATAACGGGCACGTAAGATTTTATGTTGGTGCAGCCATAGATACGATCGGTGGGGTTTGATTGTGGAAGGTTGTCTGCATCGTCAGACACGATGGAGGGAACCGAAAGAAAGAAGAAACGAGTGAAGATGGAAGGAATACGCCTGAGGTACAAGATTGACTTAGGTTTAAGTCTCTGATACCATGTACGATCAGTATTTTCCCATAAATCGGCGTATAGCCATTCCATTGATATAAATATACATAATACAACAATGGACTAGGTTACAATATAAATGGGCTCTCTAATACAATATGGGCTACATATACAAATACATAAATGTACGCTAACATGCCATAACAGCCAACGAACTCGAATTCTATCCCTCCCCGCAGAGATAACAACAGCATCCTTAACAACCCAGTTTCCCAATAAGGGGCTTCATTGCTTTGGACGCGGATAGAACTCAACACTGTTCCCCATAAACCCCTGGGAGGGAAAAACTGGAGTGTGCCTCCGCCCAGTTGAACTGGACCTCATTGGTCATTCTAGCACTATATTACTTAATGTTATTTACATGAGTACTATTTACAACTCTTTTCTTTAATATATATGTGATTGGCATCACTACAAGATCCATCATCTCCTACTAGTAAGTAGTTATAGCATGACCACTTTGTACACCACTTAGTAGAAAACCCATTAAAGCACTATCTTTCGTAATCGGTAACTCTTCCATAAGCAACATGATCGATAATAAAAAGGTTTACATTTAATAGCATCTTTATAGTTGGATGTGTATAATCTCATACCATTATCTCACAGCTAGGGAGCATACTTTATAATCATACTTTAACTCTTTTAAATAAAGGATCCAGTTTAAGCCGTTTATTGCAAACCCCAGTCAACTTATCCTTCATGATCTATCAACCCTAGTTAACTTATCCTTCTTGAACTGTTTGAACCCATGAGTATGGGGCATACACATATATTAGGCTTAGTCGCTTAGAACCTCTTTATAACACACACACACACACACACACACACATATATATATATATATATATATATATATATATATATATATATATATATATATATCTTGAAACTAGACTAGAACAATTAGGATGTGATTAGTTCAATTAATATCTACAACAACATTATTATTTCTTGAAACTAGACTAGAAAAACTAGGATGTTATTAGTTCAATCAATATCTATAACAACATCCTTTTATTATCTAAGTTCATTCCACTTTCTATCTTGTGATCTTAGGTCATAGTACACACAATTTGCTCATTCCATATAGTTCAAGGGCTTAATTAATCATTATCATACCATAATTTAATTACCAAAACCACTCGTTAATGAAAAACCGGTCACAATCAATCATCCCTGGTCAACTTGTCATTCATGAACTATCTGAATCCATAAGTATGGGGCATACATATATATTAGGCTTAGAACCTGTTTATACACACACACACACACACACACACACATATATATATATATATATATATATATATATATATATATATATATATATATATATATATATATATATATATATATATATATATATCAACTAGACTAGAACAATTAGGATGTTACTAGTTCGATTAATATCTACAACAACATGATCCTTTCTTAAATTTAGATTAGAAAAACTAGGATGTTGTAGTTCAATCAATACCTATACAACATCCTTTCATTATATAAGTTCACTCCACCTTTCATCTTGTGATCTTAGGTCATAATACACACAATTTGCTCATTTCATATAGTTCAAGGGCTTAATTAATCATTATCATACAATAATTTAATTTAATTACAAAAACCACTCAATAATGAAAAACTAGTCACTATCAATCACCCCTTCCATCTTGTCAAACCTAGCTAGTTAGCTTCCTAATTTCCATGAAAATTGACGTTTGTTGTATAATCTCCTTCATTCAAATCATTATTAAAGGATACTGGACACATAGCTACCAATCGATTCACTTCCTTCATTCAATTTAGAGTTTCGTTTCACAAGAATTAAAAACCTTGACACATATATTCACAAATTCTACCTCAAGATGTATATATAAGTGTAAAATCTAACAATTGCCTTTGATATTAATATCCTTTGACCAAACATGATGTAACACCCTATTTTCATGTTTAATTAGGATTCAGTATAAATCATTGTTTATAAAATTCAAAATAGAACTATGTTAATTTTTAGCCAAAGTAATCGTCACAAACATGTAGGAAACGACAATATGATTTTCATATATATATATATATATATATATATATATATATATATATACAACATACCATACATAATAAACACATAATGGGCCCCGCCCGACATCAATCCCCGCTCGGTATATATATATATATATATATATACAACATACCATACATAATAAACACATAATGGGCCCCGCCCGACATCAATCCCCGCTCGGTATACAGATCTGTCAGTCATCAGGCCCCGCCTGGCATCGGGACTCGCTCGGTATACATATAAATATATAAGCATATAATCATACAAACACATGCGATAATGAAAGATAATAGCATACAATACAGTCATCGGGCCCCGCCCGGAATCGGGCCTTGCCCAGTAAGCATACCAACACATAACACATGCCAGAGTCATGCAAACATCTATCATCATAACACAATAAACCATGGGCCGACATTGGTGCCTTCGACCCGCTAAACAAAGTGAGGAAACTCACCTCAAGCTGTTGAATCACTCAAATGAATCTCTGACTGCTGGCCCGAAAAATCCTCGCGCTATCAAATCAATAACATCCAATTATTAATTGGATTCCGACCCATAACCAAAAGTCTAAGCTATTTGGCCCATAACCAGGGTAAAAAGACCAATTTATCCTTTATCTAACTTGGCCCAAAACCAAGGCCCAACTCAACAATTCAAAGGCACAAATCCTAAAGCCCAATATATGGCCCAATCTTCCAAATTAGGCCCAAAAACCATCATGGGGCTAAAATCCAAGGAACCCAACATGCTAGCCCAAAGCCCAAAACAGAGGTCTAATGACCTAACTAGGCCCAAACTTCCAAATACAAACTATGGCCCAATACCGAGGACGTTAAGCCTAAAAGCCCATCTACTGAGTATGCGGGGCGTACTCAGCTCGTATGCTTAACGCACTCTATCTGGGGCTTGTACGCGCAGCGTACCAGCTGGGTACGCTCTGTGTACTCCCCACTGTGCCAACTTGCTCCATTAATCACTTAAACCGCTAAGTCCTTTATCCAAACTCTCAGATTTGGTCCCTAAAGGTGACTTATCACGTAAAGTTGACAACTTTACATGCATGCCTGGCTTAATGTGGCTCAAGAGCTCAAAAAGAGCTTAACAAAGGTCTTAATACATGCATGGGTCAAAATACTCCATAAAGTTTGCATTTTTATGATCATGGGGACTAAATGGAGCTAAGATCTAGCATTCATTACTTCCGGAGTAGATCAAAATCCCACCTTTAACATAAAAGGCTAAAAAATGCCCAAGAAACACCATATAGAAGATCTATCATAAATGGACATAAAGGTGTGCACTTTTTACCTCAAAAGCTTGCAAATGAGAAGGTGATCCCAAATCCACAAACTCAATCTACTTCTCCAAGGGTTTCTCTTATTCTTCTTCACCTTAAGACACCAAAAATCTCTTTATCAAGCTCAAAAACTTACTAACACACTTAGGGTTTCGTTTTCAGGGCAAGGGGAGGTGGAGGCTGGTCTAAAATGTCCAAGCGATGAGTTTAAGACGTTTAAATAGGGTACAAACCCTAAAAATTAGGGTTTGTCCCAGACCTGCATACGCCATGCATACTCCACCTACACCCCATGTACGTGGGTGGAATCTGCGACCATCAGAAGGCTAGTACGCTAAGCGTACTCATAGAGTACGCCCCCGCGTACTAGCAAAGGACCAAATTGATAAGAAATTAACATTAAGGACTAAAAGAGGAACTTACCCAAAACTTGAATGTTACAACCTTGGAAGGTCACTTCTAGTGTCTTGAAAGCACGATTCCTTATATTGAAAAGATAGACTACATTTTCATTGGTTACACAAATGAAAGTTACCATTGCATATTTTGGGCTTCATTATTTTATACAGAAAAAAGGTTTGAGTGATGAGCTTTTTCTTAATACGATCAAGTCAATGTGACACTTCAAAATAATCATGTACGAGTTGATGATGATGAGGACAAGGTTCACCCACATGGTAGTACAACGAACTGAGAATATATGACTCGATTACCATATCAAATTGTTGAGTAGTTTATAGAACATATATAAAATTGTTTTTAAAAAAACCTTTCTTATGATGATTGTATGAATCAAATTGAAATATCTTAAAACTAGATTTATTGATTTTTTTTAGACTGCGGATGTATAGTCCACATCTTCTTTTGCATATATGGTTGTAGAATGTAGACGTTTTACCCTTTTTTCGAAAACAAACAACACTTTAATAACCGTTCAAGCTTCTATGATAACTTCAAAATCTACCTTTTCTCGGTGTAATCAATACAAATACCACAACGTTCCTCCTAATCAACAAAATATGAATTTGTTCAAGGGATTTCTTGGATGATGTATAATAGATACAAAACGTTGTTTCATTGAAAACGAAATTGAATAAATTGAGCAACAAATACATGAATAAAAAAAGTATCACTAGGGATAACGCTCCTAGTTACAAGAACGATGATGACGAAAGATATTTGTAGAATAACAAAATTGAGAAGATGATGACAACAAAATTAATTAGAGAAATTAAAGATCCTTCTACTTTTTATTTTTAGTTATTTTTCTATCCATGTGAAATGGTAGCAAGTATCATATTTTGATTAAATTAATAATATTTTAAGACACATGCCATCATTTCATATACATAGAAAAATGAATCGGAAAATTAGTAAGAGGATATTTAATTTCTCATTTAAAAATTGTATTTTGTTTCTTATTTTCTGTTTTGTATTTGATTTTCTATTTTCTTTGTGCACCTTACCTATACTTATTGAAATCATCCAGCCTCGCAATAAATGGGCTGGGCCAGGTTCTTCCGAAAGACCGAAACTATACCCATTTCGACATATGGTAGCCCAAAGCCTATAGACCTGACCCGGCCTCTCTTCCTTCCACCTCCCTCCCTCTCTCTCCTTTTCAAACGACCTTTGTATAAACCTTCAATGGCGTAAGCATACAGCTGATTTCTGCCTTAAATTAGGGTTAAATTCAAGACCAACTTACTCTGCTGTACTTCTAGTTCCGCTCAAATGTCTACATTTGGTACCACTACCGCTTCCAACACGAATCCAAACAAGTCCACTGAGGTAAACCCAAGAGTTCATTAATCCAAATTTCATATCTCCAATTCAAGAATTTGCTCTTTTGTGGTATATATATACACATATATGTATAATATTTTGTGTACTTTCTGTTATATCGTTGTTATATTGTTTAGTTCTTCACCCAATGCAGATTGTTGTTCTTAATTAAAACCACGCCTCCTGAATTGAAACCTAATCGATCTTTTATGTTTCATTTTGTATTTCTCGTAACCATTGTAATGATTACTGGTTGTATATAGGTTGTATCGCCTCCTACTGATGCTGTATCAAGCCTTTGCTTCAGTTCCAAAGCGAATTACCTTGTTGCAACTTCATGGGATAACCAGGTCTGCGCAATGTTAAACAATTTCATTCCTTTTATCACTCATCTTCTTTTTCTCATTTGTTCTCTTAATTACATTAAATTATGGAACGATTGCAGGTGAGATGTTGGGAGGTAACCAAAAACGGAACTTCACTTACCACAGTGGCAAAGACATCAATGGCTCATGAACATCCGGTAACCCTAACTTCTTCCACTCCCAAAATCTCTACATCTTCTTTTGATTTTGACAATTGCTCTCTTGTTGTCCCCTTTTTTTGAAGGTTTTATGCTCGACATGGAAGGATGATGGAACAACAGTGTTTTCTGGTGGCTGTGATAAACAAGTGAAGATGTGGCCATTGTTGTCTGGTGGCCAACCAACAACTGTGGCAATGCATGATAGTCCAGTAACTCAGGTTGCTTGGATTCCTGAGATGAGCCTTTTAGTATCTGGAAGTTGGGATAAAACTCTAAGGTGTGTAATTAACTTGAAAAAAATGTTATATTGTTTGTGTTTATGATTCTTTTTTAGTTTTTGTTATGATATTTTTTTGTGTTATGTCATCTTTTTTAGGTATTGGGATTTGAGACAGCAGAATCCAGTCCACACACAGCAACTGCCTGATCGTTGCTATGGACTTACAGTGAGACATCCTTTGATGGTTGTTGCAACAGCAGATAGAAATCTTATAGCATTCAACTTACAAAACCCTCAGGTAAGCTGTTTTTATATAATTCATAAATTCTGGTATCTGAGGCCACATTTTGTATCTTTTTCAAGATAGTTTTTGGTATGATGGAATTGGACACAAAATGCAGTGGTATAATGACTATTTCCATTACATTGCTTAGCCTTATTCCATTCCATTCATTTCTTTCTCATTCCATTCCATACAACCAAACATACCCTAATTGGCAAAAAGTCAACTGAGTTGACTTTTATGTTTAACAGGCGGAGTTTAAGAGAATCGTCTCCCCCTTAAAATACCAAACTAGGTGTGTTGCTGCCTTTCCTGATCAACAAGGTTTCTTGGTATGTCTTTTATTGTATTATTTCTTCTATTTTAATAAAACAAATACATCTGTAAACTGAAACAATGTTTAATTTTGGTTTATAGGTGGGGTCCATTGAAGGAAGGGTAGGTGTGCATCATCTTGATGAACAACAAAGTAGTAAAAATTTCACATTTAAATGCCATAGAGAAGGAAATGAAATTTATTCTGTCAATTCTCTTAACTTCCATCCTGTAAGATATCTTTTCACTTACTTACCCCCTAACAAACCCTAAACCCTAAATTGTTTGACTTTTTTTTGTTCAGGTTCATCAAACTTTTGCAACTGCAGGATCTGATGGTGCTTTTAACTTTTGGGACAAAGATAGCAAACAAAGATTAAAGGTATCTCCATGAAAACCCTCTGTAATTTTGATTCATGATTTGAGTATTTTTATAAACAAATATGATAGATGACTCAATGAAAAGATTAAAAAAAAGTGAATTTTTTTTTGCCTAATAAACTTTTTTACTTATGTAATGATGATGCAGGCAATGTCAAGGTGCAATCAAGCTATACCTTGTAGTAGCTTTAACAATGATGGCTCCATATATGCTTATGCGGTATGAATTTTTTATATATTGTATTTTTTTGTTATAAAATTGTTTTTTGAGATTTTGTTAGATTTTTTATTTATATTTTAAATATGTGAAGGTATGCTATGATTGGAGCAAGGGTGCGGAAAATCATAATCCATCAACAGCAAAAACCTCCATTTACTTGCACTTGCCTCAGGTACAATATTTTAACATGACATGACAAAACAGGTTGTATTGTGGTTGACATTGGACTGGGATTGAGACTTGGAATTATGTTTAATGGGACAAAATTGCAAGTTTTTGTCACACCAAAAAGACATGAATGCTCTTGACATGATTCTTGTGTGTTGTAGGACTCTGAAGTTAAAGGCAAGCCTCGTGCTGGGACAGTTGGAAGGAAATGAAGATGTGCTTTATTTTTACAATAGACCAAATCTTTTTATCATTTTACATTTTTATTTTGTGGGTATCAATTGTAGGGATCAGATCCAGAAAAAAGAACAAATAGAGTTTAATATTTTTGAATAGTTAACTAGATGTGGTGTTTTACGTTACTACAATCTTTTTCCCCTAATTATATGCTGTTTGTGTATGGTTAAATGATGTTTAAGTTTGACCTAACAAGCTTCATGGTAGTTTGATAATAATGATGCCTTGACTCAGTAAGTCAAATCTAAAAAGAGTCAAAATTGTAGTCAACTTATAAGAATTGATAGGGAAATTCTGTTAGACCATAACCAAGGGATGTTAGAGTTAGACCATAACAAAAGGACTGCAACCAGTTAGCTGTTCGTGTTGATGATTTTGAGGAAAGATTGACACAAACAGTGCTAGTGCTAAGATACCGGGCAGCATAAGCTCGAAATATCCAAACCTCTCTTCGAAAGATTAAGCCAAGTAGAAAGCTTATCCAACACCAACATCCAAGAAAAAACATTAAATTTGATGGGAACAAGCCACACCCATTTAGTAGGAACCGAAGAAGCAAGAAATCACCCGAATTATTAGGCAACCAGACCCACCTATCCTCTGCTGAAGATAAAGAAACAGAGTGAAAAAGAAAACCAAAATCTTGCTCTTGAATACTCTCGGCCCCTCCCCTCGGAGTCTTGCGAAAAATACCGAACCTACGGGTAAATCAGAAAGAGTTTTAACCTTCCACCTGGATAACCGCTCAGCCACTTTCTTTACTATATTAGACCAAGAAGCCAACTTCGACATAGAGCTACCAACCATAACTCCAAGATAAGAAAAAGGTGGTTTGCTAGCCATACAACCAATCATAGCCGCTGCTGATTCCACTTCCGGGTATGGAACTCCAATCCCCAATAACCTACATTGTATAAAATACAAACTATATGGCGATGATTAGAATCTTTCCACTCTCCAATGAAAAGTGGATCATCAGCGTAAAAAGGTGAGAAACCTATACCGAAGAAGAGGAGCCAACTAAAATAGCAAAGAAAAGCCCCTGGTCCTTAGCCCAAGAAAAAGATAAGTGAAGAGTCTCTCCATAACCAAGATAAACAAAAAAGGAGACAAAGGATCTCCTTGTCTAAGCCCTCTAAAAAATCAAAATTCTTCTTTGGGGCTACCATTAACTAGAATAGAACCCCTAAAAGAAGAGAGACACCCTATACTCCACTCCTTCCAATGTTCCACAAAACCAAACCCATGAAGAACATCATCAAGAAAATCTCATCTCACCGAATCATACGCTTTTTCAAAATCTACTTTAAAAAGCATTGCATTCGTTTTCTTGTTATTACACCAAGATATTAATTCATTTAGAATCATTGGACCATCAAGAATCTGACGACCCCGAACAAAAGCAGACTTATCAACACCCACTAAGTCACCCTCCACAACACTTCGTCTGTTACCAAGGATTTTCCCCACAATCTTATACCGGCAGGCGATCAAGCTAATTGGACGGAAATCTTTATCAAACTTGGTGTTTGCTACTTTTGGAATCAGAGCAATAAAATAAGGATTACAGCCAGTTGGCCGAGGAAAAGAACTCAAAAATCTCACTAACTACATCAGGGTCCACAATATCCCAAACTTTCCGAAAAATATCAAATGTGAATCCATCTGGACCCGGGGATTTATCAGAACCACAATCCTACCCTGCCCTCTTTATCTCATCCACGAAAATATTATCTTCTAATCACCGCCGTTGAAACTCCGAAAGTCTCGTCGTAAAAATATAACCTAGAGGAATACGTGGTTGAGAAGGAATAGAAAACCGGTTCTTGAAGTGTGAAAAAAATTCCTTTTTAACTGCATTCAGCTCATCTATCCAATCACCATCTGAAAAAACACCACGGATCGCAAGTTGGTTGCGTCTTTTATTTATGATCCCTTGAAAATATTTAGAGTTTTCATATCCCTCAATAGCCCATTTCACTTTAGATTTGTGAACTAAATCAAGAGCATCAAACTTCTCAACCTTCGATATGGACTTGAGTAAAGTCGATATGTCTTCAATTATCGACACCTCACCCTCACCCCGGTCCAAACAAACACCAATATCAGCTAGGGACGAAAGCATCTCCGACTTAGCAGAATTTTTTTCCTCCTTCATAGTTTTGAACCAAAAACGCAATTTACCTTTTAGGAATTATAGTTTCTTTTAAAGAGACACCATAGCATTTGAATTAGTGATAACATTACCCCAAGACTCCACTCCAACATTCTCAAACCCCTCCATAAGAAACCACGAGTGAAACATCCTAAATAGAGTAAGACCATAATAATAAATGGCTTCTCCAAGAAAAATAGGTCTATGATCTGACCAATATTTTTCTAGAATAACACCTGTAATATGAGGAAAAGACTCCAAAAGACCCTCAAAAACTAAAAATCTGTCCAACTTACTCATCTACCTAGCAATTCGATCAGACCATGTAAAAGAGTACCCACCCAAAGGAATATTAAATAAGCCAGCTGTTGCTATAAAATTATTAAACGCCAAAGCCCTTGCTGCATGAAAGTCAGAGCCAACTCTTTCCCAAGCAACACAAACTTCATTAAAATCTCTCATAACCAGAGTATTACCATCCCACCTATTAATAACTCTACACTAATAATCCCACAACATTCGTTTCTCTGATAACCCTTGAGGAGTGTAAACAGAGAGTAAAAGTAATCTAGATCCCGACGGTTTCCAAATTCCCTAGACGAGAACAAAATAGTCCGAAATTGAAACATTTATTTTATAAAATAAATTTTGGTCCCAAATGCACAGAATACTTCCTGACCTACCCATCGAAGGGCCACACACAAAATCAAAACTAGCATTACCCCGTACAGCTCTAACCAAGACCTTGTACATTTAAGGAAAGAAAATTCATCTAGAATCATCTACCACTCCATGCACATTAATTGTATCCTCCATGTTTTTCACACATACTCCCATGTTATACCCCATAGCTTGACCAACACAAACAAACTCTTCCAAAATATCAAGGAAAGAAGAACCCTTATGGATTTTAAGAACTGAAGGAGCACGACCCGTACTAATAGATTCTCCATCATGATCCATCCTGAAAGAATGAGTGGAACGATTTTCTTCATAAACCGGTATGTCAACAGCCTGAACACAACCAACTCTCATAACTGATGGGGAAATCTCACCCGACTCCTTTTCACTTTGACTTCCATCATGAACCTTGGATACAGTTGGTAGAGAACCTGCTTCTTGAGCATCAACTAAATTGCACCTTCCATGAGAACTCACCTGAAGAGTAAACCCCGATGGGTGATGAGTAGCTGAAGCGCTAACACTAGAATTATCAGGCTTATCTTTGTTGGGGTTGAAACACACTTTTATTCAGAACTAGAACAAAAGAGAAGAGCTTACACGCTTAATATTACAAGAAAAAGAAACAACCCTCTAATACTCACTCTAAGTATTACACACTACACTCTCTGTTTTGTGGTGTCTTACAACTGATATTACAACTTCTATTTATACTAAAGCTAGCCACTATAAGTACTGTGACAATTTATTGTGTTCACCGTGTGAAATAAAGAAGCTGCCAATTCTAGTTGTTATTGTCAACAAAGGAGGCATTCATTTGTCAACAAAAGAGGGTGGTGCAGCTACTCATGGCAGGTTCACACCCAAGTAGGTTTACACTTACAATCTTTACCTAGTAAATCATAAAAACCAAAAGGGTCCGAAGATTGATGATTGACTTCCACATCCACATAAGATTTATGAGCTAGTTCACCGAAAACAGTTTCCGAAATCCCATCTGATTCATCAGGGCCGGTCCTGAGGATTCAAATGCCCAGGACGAGTCGAAAAAAAAGGCCCTTAGCCCTAACATGTAACGAATTAAAATACATAAAGTATTTTTTTAAAAAAAGACGATAAACTTTATAGCAATAAACAAAACAAAATCATAGTATTTTTATGAGTACATATTGTACATCTAACCGACGACCCGTGAAACTCTTCTAACATTACTGATAGCAAATTGGTTGATCAACTTTTCGTAGTTAATACTCTTTAAGATTTCTTTCTCGGTGGATAAGTTTAGGTTTTACTTTATTGACAATGAATTAAATGTGTGATACAAAAAAAAAAATACAAGTCCAATACTTTTAAGTTTGAAGATAACATTAAGTTTATTAAAATAAAAATAGCGATGTTTAAAGAAAAACTTAATTACAATTTTAATAATATAGTTTTTAACTTTTTCTAATTATTTTAATTATTATAAAATTACAACAAAATATTGATGAATTAACTAACTGGATCTGTTCGAGTTTTGATTTACGATCAAATGTTCGTTATTTTTAACAAAGTCTTATCCATTTTAATTATTTCCATTGAGAACACATAACTTAAAGTAAAATCAATTGCTTTTATAGAGACAAATTGTATTCGTTTGTTAAATCCAGTAACCTCACATTCATAGTATTTGTTGGACTATCTTTCCGTTAAGATATGGGCATAAAAAAAAAAAAAAAGTTGGGCCCCACAAAAAATTGGACCCTGTGCACAAGCCCCTGTTGCCGACCCTTACAACCGGCCATGTGATTCATCCACAGATTCAGCCTCAACTCGGTCCAAAGGATCTTGCACAATAGGCATTGCATGATACTGATTAGCATGCTCGGGTTCCACCTCCACATATTCATTTATGTATTATGGGGTCCATCCTAAGATCTCCATCTCTTTGACCATATAAAATATACCCTGAATATATAAAGGTCTCGAAAATAAGATCATGCACTTTCGTTTTTACACATATTCTTTACCTCCATAAATTATTCCCATTTCGATATTCTGGATGAAGAAGTTCTCCCCACCGGCCATCGATTTCTTAAAGGAATTAGGTGTCCATGCAAGTGAAGGCACCCCTTCAATATCCACCCAAATTATACGTTCATCTATTACAAACTCATTCGACCATGGTCTAATGTTACTTAACCATGATTTTGCTCACTCATTAACTCCAAGCAGATCCAAAACCCTCCCAAGTGACGAAGAGTTACATCAGAAAAACCTTCATTAGAAGAGATAACTCTTAAGTTTGGTAACGAGCCAAATTCTCTTACCTTCCCTACAAGAGTTAATGTATAATATTTTTTCACCGAGCAATTAACATCAAGAAGGAGAACCGGCTGATCAATGATCTTCAATCCCCCAGTAGCAGTAAATTAGTTACCCATAACAGCATGAGCATAGGAACTTCCAGGAGCAGAATTCAGGGCGCTGAAAACGAGTCATATTTGGATGCAAATGATGTCAACCAAACCAGATGGTACACAAATTAGCAATAAGAACATCACAGTTGTCCGCCTTAATGAACCTGAAGAACGCAAATCGTTTCCTCTGTTTTGATTTACATGCAGGAATGTAAACATCAATAACATAACCATATTGCTGACAAGTTGTCAGGAAAATTTGTAACAAACACTGAGTGAGAAATCTGGTTCATGCGGTCTTCTTTTCAATTTTCTTGAACCTCTATTCTGTAAGGTGTCTACCTGATACCTTGCTGCAACCTTGTTGCCTAAGAACAGAAAACAAAACAGAACAGGAAGGAAAGAAGGGAAAAAAAAACTGCACAGCAAGGAACAAGAAACAAGGGCGATAACAGGGAAATAAAGAAACGGGATTTGTGTTTTTGCTTGGTGGAAAAGGAAACTTTATTGCTGAAAAACTTCAATCTAAATACCTATATACATATCATATTTATAGTAAAAGAAATAGAGTTTGACTCACAGTCTAAAACCGGGAAACAAAAATAATAAAAACAATTTTCCTAAAATGCCCCTGTGGGCTTTTTCCTGAATTACGCCAACATTTTCCCTCCTAATTCAGGAACCGAGATGTTCTTCACTCCTAATAAACTTCTCATCTCTTCAAACTTCACTTTAGCCATAGATTTTGTGAGTATATCAGCCCGTTGTTCAGTAGTTCCCACATGTTGCACGATGACATCTCCTTTCTCAACCAAATCACGTATGAAGTGGTATTTTGTGTCTATATGCTTGCTTCTTCCATGGAACACCGGGTTCTTCATCAGTTCCAGAGCTGATTTGTTGTCAACATACAATACTATAGGGCTGATCCTTCTTCCGGTTAACTCTCCAAGCAATCTTCTTATCCAAACTCCTTGACATGTGGCACTTGTAGCTGCCATAAATTTTGCTTCACAGGATGAAAGTGCCACACTTTGTTGCTTCTGTGAGTTCCATGTAACAAGGTTCTCATTGAGATAAAATGCCATACCTGATGTACTACTCCTGTCAATCACATCTCTAGCTAAATCGCTATCTGAATAGCCTATGACACCATATTCATCACTACTTCTTACATATTCCAGACCATACATAGTTGTTCCTTTTATGTATCTTAGAATATGTTTCAGAGCTTGTAGGTGTTGTGAAGTTGGTCTTTCCATAAACCGACTCACCATTCCAACTGAAAAAGCGATGTCTGGTCGTGTATGTGTCAAATATCTCAATCCACCAACTATACTTCTATAAAAAGTTGGATCAACAGGTTCACCTTGTTCATCTTTACTTAGCTCCAGTCTTTGCTCCATTGGGTATTTGCACGGATTACAATCAATCATACCTGATTTTTCAAGTATGGATTTCGCATAAGCTGTTTGTTTTAAAGTTATTCCCTCCTTTTGTTGACTTACCTCAATCCCAAGGTAATACGATAACAACCCAAGGTCACTCATGTCAAACTCGTTGCTCATTTGTTGTTTGAATAACTATACATCATCAATACGATTTCCAGTGACAATTAAGTCATCCACATAAATTCCAATTATAAGTAGATTTCCGTTTTTCTTTCTTGTGTAGACGGCATACTCTTGTGGACATCTTACAAAACCCAAGTTTTTGAGACATTTGTCTAGCCGTGAGTTCCAAGCTCTAGGAGCTTGTCGCTATCCATACAACGCCTTTGATAATTTGTACACTAATTTTGGCTTGTCTTTGTTTATAAAACCCTCTGGCTGAGTTACATACACATCTTCTTCTAATTCTCCATTAAGAAAGGCTGATTTGACATCAAGGTGAAATGTACAATCCAACCATTCTTGGCTGCCAAAGCAAGTAAAATACACACAGTTTCCATTCTAGCCACCGGTGCGAAAACTTCATCGAAATCAACCCCGTGTTTTTGTACATAGCCTTTTGCGACTAACCTCGCCTTGTGCTTCAAGATATTTCCATTTGGATCTCTTTTTATCTTGAAGACCCACTTGAGACCAATGGGTTTTCTTCCTTTTGGCAACTCTACTAGCTTCCAGGTTTTATTTTTCTCGATTGCTCTTAGCTCACTCTTCATTGCATCTTCCCATTCATCAATTCCTTTTGCCATAGAGTAAGACGAGGGTTCCTCGTCATCATGTAAGAACAAAAGTTCACTACAATCTTCATATATTTCAGCCAAGGTGCGAAACTTGGTTGGAGCATTGGTTGTAGACGAGGTCGAGCTAGTTGCACTTTCATGGGAAGATTCAGGACTTGATGGAATACTACGAGGACTTGATGAAATATTATGAGGACTTTCAGGTACATTATTATTCGGATTAGTATTGTCTTCATTTGAGTTTTCACCATATTGCTCGCTATCTCCACGGGTGTTTTCATCAAGATATATTATATCAAAGGTGAAGATTTCATTTGATGTTTGCTTAAATTTTATTGCTTGCCCCCATTCCCATGTTTTATTTTCTTCAAAAATCACATCTCTACTTACTCGAATGGATCCCGTATCAGGATCAAGCAATCTATAACCTTTCGTGCCTTTTTCTACCCCCAAGTGTACTAGCTTTTTGCTACGTGCTTCTAATTTACTCAAATGCCTTCCAGTTACCCGCATGTGTGCAATGCAACCAAAAACTCTTATATGATCAATCCGTGGTTTTCTTCCGGTCCATGCTTCATACGGTGTACCATCTTTGAGAGCTTTAGTGGTTACTCGATTAAGAATGTAAATTTCATGAGTTACTGCCTCGCCCCATAACACATTAGGTACTTTCATGCTCTTTAAACTAGTTCTTGCCATCTCTACAACTGTGCGATTGCGTCGTTCCACAACTCCATTCTATTGTGGGGAGTATGGTGTTGTATAGTGCCTGTTTACGCCATTTTCTTTGCAAAAAGAGTTGAATTGATTTGAAAGAAACTCACCCCCTCGATCCATACGAAGTGTTAAAATCTTCTCACCGGTTTCCACTTCAACTTTCACTTTGAAATTTTTTAAAACTTGCAAGGCTTCATCTTTATTTTTCATCAAATATTCACACATAACTCTTTTATAGTCATCGACTAGCAACATGAATTACCTATTCCCCGCTGGTGTGGGTGGAGAGATGGGATCACAAAGATCCACATGCACGAGTTCAAGTCTTCTTTTAGCTCTAAAGGTTGTTTGTGTGGGGTATGGTTTTCGTGTTTGTTTTCCGGCCAAACATCCTACACACAGGCTATTGGGGTTATCTATCTTGGGTAATCCTTCCATAATATTTGTATCATACATATGTTTAAAGGCTGAAAAACTTACATGGGCTAAGCGATTATGCCATAACCATGTTAGTTCTATCGTTTCGCTAAGTAGGCACATGGTTTCTTCTTCTTCAAGCGTGATTTTGTAGAGGCGATTTTTAGATTACATGACTTTCATCAATAATCTTCCCTTTGCATCGTGAACCCACAGGTAAATACCATGCATAATGATTCTATCACCATTTTAAGCCAATTACCCCAAACTAATAATATTGTTGCAAAGTCTTGGTATAAAATATACTTCCTTGAGTTCTCGATGTTCTCCATTCTTGCATTTAAAAATGATGGAACCCCTTCCTTCTATTCGAACTCTAGACCCATCCCCAAATTTGACAAAGCCTTTAATTGAGGTATCAAGTTTTCGAAATTTACCTATTTCACCTGTCATGTGGTTGCTGGCTCCATTGTCAAGGCACCATACTTTTGATAAGCTTGATACTTCTTCCTTTTTTCTTAGGGTTGGGTTTACTTTTTCTTCATTTAGCATGACTTCATCTTTAACATGTTCATTGTTCACGGCTGCAAGTAATAGGGATGGTTCGGCATCATTGAAATCTTGGGTTAGATTAGCTTCTTGAATCCTTTCTCTTCGTGGGTTTTTGCATTCGGAAGCATAATGCATGTATTCTTGGCAATTATAGCATTGTATCTTGCTTTTGACATAGTTTTGAGTTTGGTTTTGCCCATGACTTCCTCTATTATGGTGATTACCACCTCTTCCACGACCTGAGTTGTTCCAATTACCTCTTCCACGACCAGAATTGTTCCAATTACCTTTTCCACGATCTGAATTGTTCCAATTACCTTTTCCACGACCTCTTCCTCGTCCCCTACAGTTGCTTAAATTACCCTGTTGCTTGTTCTTTGATTCTTGCCCGTTCGATTGCTTCTTGTTTCTTTTTGACCATTCTTCATGGGTTAAGAGTACTTTCTTCTCGTCTACTTCGTGATGTACTTGAATACGCACTTCGTGTGCTTTGAGTCTTCCAACGACTTCTTCAACTGTCATCGTATCAAGATCAGCGAATTGTTAAATTGTTGATGCAATTTGAACAAATTTGGAGGGCACGGCTCGAAGAATCTTCCTGACCATGTACACTTCGTCCATGGTATCACCTAACACCCGTATGTTGCTGAAAAATCATCAACCGTCTCGGATTCTTTCATACTAAGAATCTCGAATTCAGCCTTTAGTGACTGAACTTTTGCTGTTCGAACTCGATCTGCACCCATATATATAGTCTTGACTGTTTCTCACACCTCTTTTTCTGTTTTCTTCTCTGCTATCGACAAAAGGATTTCTTCCGGGATGGCTTGGTAAATTGCTGTCATAGCCGTCTTATCCTTCTTGACACCAACTGCATTCTCGGGTTTCTTCGGTTCAATCACATCCCAAACCTCCATTGCTTGCATGAACACCTTCATCTTAATTGCCCATGCAGCATAGTTGGTTTTAGTCAAGATGGGATAATGCATCTTCGGTCCTTCCATGGTGGGGCTGTGAAAGATCGGTTTGTCGGATCTCTTATGTGTTCTTCTCTGCTCTGATACTAAGTATAAGGTGTCTACCTGATACCTTGCTGCAACCTTGTTGCCTAAGAACAGAAAACAAAACAGAACAGGAAGGAAAGAAGGGAAAAAAAACTGCACATCAAGGAACAAGAAACAAGGGCGATAACAGGGAAATAAAGAAACGGGATTTGTGTTTTTGCTTGGTGGAAAAGGAAACTTTATTGCTGAAAAACTTCAATCTAAATACCTATATACATATCATATTTATAGTAAAAGAAATAGAGTTTGACTCATAGTCTAAAACCGGGAAACAAAAATAATAAAATCAATTTTCCTAAAATGCCCCTGTGGGCTTTTTTCTTGAATTACGCCAACATATTCTAGTCTCCCATCGAGCCTTAAAACAAAATTGAAACCCTCGATGATAAGGCCCAACGGAAAAGGTCACCAAGAATCTCCTCTTGCTTGAGAGTGTAAACAGAAAAAGTTGTAGACGAATGCAGTGATAGGTTGACCGACATTTGATCCCACAGGGAAGAAAGCCCAAAGTCGTCCCACGCTAGGTCAAAATCCCCGAGTATTTGTGTGATTTATTTAGCGAACACATATTGTTTGCATATCATTTTTAATAATATTATAAACCATATATATAACTTTAGCGACTTTTGAAAAGCAAAAAGGTGAAATTTTTTGGCAAATAAACTTTTTTACTTATCTAATGGTGATGCGGACAATGCCGAGGTGAAATCAAGCTATGCATTGTAGTCGCTTTTGCTAGGATCAAGAACCAAGAAACACATAACACATGATAAATATGAGAAGAAAAATAAAGAACATAAGGATTTAATAGGGGTGCAAACGAGCCAAGCTACTCGCGAGCTACTCGGGATCGGATCGTTAAAAGCTCGACTCGAAATCGATTTTAAACGAGCCCGAGCCGAGCTCGAGCTTAATATTAAGCTCGTTTATTAAACGAGCTCGAGCTCGAGCCTATGTCATTAAGCTCGATTAGGCTCGCGAGCCTAAACGAGCCTTTATATAATATAATTTATTATTATTTATATATATTAAAATAAAAACATATTATGGGAATTATGGATTTAGGGTATTAGTAAACGAGCTTATTAACGAGCTCGAGCCGAACCTAAGCTTATTTAGGCACGTTAGATAAAAAACGAGTCGAGCCCGAGCCCGAGCCGAGCTTGTATAATTCCTTACGAGCTCGAGCCGAGCTCACTACAAGAAAGCTTGAATCGAGTCGAGCTCGAGCTCGAGCCTCATATAACTTAAACGAGCCCGAGCCGAGCCTGGCCAGGCTCGGGCTCGGCTCTGCTCGTTTGCACCCCTAGGATTTAACATGGTTCAGACGATCAAAATGATAGCTAATCCACATACATACGAATTATATTAGACTTGTAGAAATACAAGTTATACACACTTTCTACTTTGAAACACTTAAGGTTACAAATGTACAAAGAGATATGCTTATAACGACAAGTTTACCTAAAAATTGCTCATGGATGAACCTTTTAAAACACTATTATTACATTGAAGTGTATCAATACCCACAACAAACTTAGTGAGTTCCCTAAAATACCACACATATTCAGCTTTGCCCTTATATCAGGCCCCACCCATCATACATACGGGCCTAGCCCAAGAAACAAATAGGCTAGCCCTCAATACAAATGGGTCCCACCCAACATACAAACGGGCCCAACCTAGCATATAAACGGGCTCAGCCAAGCATACCAATGCAAGAGTCATAAAGACAACTAGCATCCTACACAGTATAATGAGAAGACTCACCTTGCCGATGGAGGCTAGGGTACCAAGAGCACCAAAACGAGCCAAAACTCTCAAACGGAGGCTATGATTTTGTGATAGAGGCTTGGAGGCTGAAAAAGATACCCTAATCCTTGGGTAAGATGCTTAAATACGAGAGAAACCTTAAAATTATGGGCTTGGGCTAGAACAACCATTCTCACGCGTGACCACATTTTTTTCCTAAAAACTATGTCTTTGTGTAACATCCCAAAATTGATGACCAAAAATTTCATTTTTAATTACGTAATTATAAAAACCAGTAGTCTGAAAACATCAATAGTGTCATCCCATATCATAATCAAAAACCAATATATCGATAACCAAAACATGTCATAAGAAAACAACATCAGAGTACAACTCCCAAAGATCTCATGTGCGGAAAATCATAGTGTGATGCACTGCGATCATGCCGGATCCTTTCCTTTCGAAGAAGAAGTACCTGAAACCAAAACTGAAAACCGTAAGCATGAAGCTTACTGAGTTCCCCCATCATACCACATACCATACAACAAATACATTGCCAAGCATATCTGGGTGCCAGCCTCCTCTTTATTCTATTTCAACCGAATACTGTCGAGCATATCTGGATGCTGCCCTCCCATTCGGTCTATTTCAACCGGATACTACCGAGCATATCTGGGTACTGGCCTCCCCTTCGGTCTATTTCAACCGGATACTGCCAAGCATATCTGGGTGCTGGCCTCCCATTCGGTCTATTTCAACCGAATACGGGGTCTATTTCACCCCTACCACTACCACATAATATCGTAGCAAATAAGCACATAAAACATAACAGATAGTGGCATACCAGACAATTATCACAAAGACAATCATCTCTACTACAAACAACTACTAGTGGGCTGACATTAGTGCCTTTGACCCACTCATACAGGAAGGTAACTCACCTCACACTACTGAAGTCCACTGCAAGAAATCCTTAGCTGCTGTCCTGGCAACTCCTCGAGCTATCAATACCAAAATATCACCCAATTAGCAATTAGGTCCCAAACCATGATCCATAATCCATACTTGGGGGTAAATTGACCATTTTACCCCTGGCCCAACAAGATTCATAACTAAGTCCCAAGCCCAAAACCAACACGGCCCAAAACTATAAAATCCATAAAAGCCCATCAATGGCCCAATTTTCCAAATTGGGCACAAACCCTTACATGGGCCTTTCCCTAAAGCCATTTACTTTTCTGAACCAATGATTTTCCGATGGCCCAAAGGTCCAAGCCCATTGGGCCTAATCAAGGCCTAACTACATTGGGCCCACTAAAGCCCAATTCATCATCCAATGCCCATTAGGGCAAGCCCAGCAAGGCAAGCCCAACCAGAAGTCCATTACTCTAAAATCCTTAGTCCATTATGAGCCCAAACCAAAGGATAAGTCCAATACCAAGCTAGCCAACAATCAAAGAGCCTAAAACTTTGGCCCAGAAACTTCCTCGAACACGCTCTCACATCGTGAGGCTTCATTCCTCACGTCGTGAGTCCAGATCTGACCACAAATGAGCATTAAGCTCCTAATCCATTAAGACTTAAAATGGGACAATCTAGAGGGTCTTCCTTGACCCCAAGGGCCATAAAAATCGAAGCTTTTTAGTCATGTATGTCCAATACATGACTCAAACACCAACTTGGGTCAAAATGGAGGAAAAAGGATCAAGACTCAAGCTTGGAGTCCAAAACTTCCATAAAAATCCAAATCTGAGGGTTCTAACACATCAAATGACTCAATGGTCCATAAAGCTGCCAACTTTATGGACCTCATGCATGATAGTCCAAGTTCCCATGCAAAGAAGGTAACCATAACCTAGATCTAGCAAGATTAGAAGAGAAAGGTGGGATCTTTGAGACTTACAGAGGTTTATAAGCTCAGAAGTACCACAAGGAGGAGATTATCTCGCCAAAAAGGAACCACCGCAAGAGCTTATTCTTCTTCTTCTTCAAGGAAATCAAAACACCAATACCACCAACAATGGCTCAAGGGCTTAAGAGGATCGATTCTAGGGTTTCTCATAGGTCTTGGAGGTGAAGGAGGCTGAGGAGAAGCAACCCTAATCATCCCTTACCTTCAAATACCCGAAAATAAGGGTTTTGGTGCATTAGGTGCGTCTCACGTCGTGAGCATTTCATGCTCACGTCATGAGTCTTAAGTGAGCTTGGTCAACAAGTCAACGATCACTCATTCGAACCACTCCAACTTCAAACAGCCATAACTTCTTCGTTTCAAGTCTGTTTTCGACGTTCTTTATTGTAACATCCCAAAAATACAACCCAAAAATTTTCGTTTGAAAACTTTACTAAACCATAATATCAAATATTAAAAGATAAATCCATGGATCATGCGTCTCAAAATGTCATAATAAATTTATCAAACCAACTGATGTCAAAACATATCAAAATATCCGAATAAAACTCCCAGGATAAACTGAAGCTGTGGTGTGTGCCATGTCATCATCCCGAGCTCTTCCCCTTACTAGCGGAAGTACCTGAAACCAAAAACTGAAACTGTAAGCACAAAACTTAGTGAGCTCCCCCAAACTACCACATACCATACAATAACATATAAAGCAACTACTGGGCCTTGCCCACTGCATCAGACCGAAGTCCGGAAACTGCATCGAACCGAAGTCCGGAACTAACCAGGGCCTTGCCCTCTGCATCAGACCGTAGTCCGGAAACTGCATCGGACCGTAGTCCGAAACTAACCAGGGCCTTGCCCTCTGCATCAGACCGTAGTCCGGAAACTGCATCGGACCAGTAGTCCGGAACTAACCAGGGCCTTGCCCTCTGCATCGAACTGAAGTCCGGAACTGACTGAACATAGCAGAGCATAATCATAACTACTAGCATAAACACATATACTGCATACTGCATCAGACCGAAGTCCGGAACACATAACACGAAGACATGCTTGAATCACAAAGACATCAAGCACACTGAACTACTGCATCGGACCGAAGTTCGGAACTACTGCTAACTTAAACGAGCCGGCATTGTGGCCGTAGACCCGTTCCTACTTGAAGGAAACTCACCTCGCAACGCTGGCTGCTGAGATGCTAAATCTGAAACTGGCTGACTGCTGCTCCGGAACTCACCGACAGATGAAGTAGCAAATGGAAGCTAGCTTCTGGATCTCCTTCTTCTCCTTTGCACCTTCTCTCTTTCCTTCTCTTCTACACTTCCAAGAATACACCGAAACACTCAAAATCAAGAAGGAATCACTCAAACTCACCAATGGAGGGCTAGGGTTTTGAGGGGGAAACGCTCTAAGGGTGCTGGAGGCTGGGATGGGGGCTATAAGGACGTTTAAATAGGGTACAAACCCTAAGGATTAGGGTTTCCTCCAGACTGGCCTACTCGTCGAGTCCAGGCGCGGACTCGCCGAGTAGATCACTTAAAACCCGCGTCCAACCTGGCATCTACTCGACGAGTTAGGGCTACTACTCGCCGAGTAGCTCTTTATAAAAGACATTTAATAAATTAATACGTACCAGGAACGGGGCGTTACATTTATATTCACGGAAATGTGGCGAGAAGCTCTACACATCTATCAACTTATCCTCATCTCAAAACATTCCGAACAAAAATTCAAAATTCATAAAGAGCTCGAACTGCCACTTTACCGATATACCCCTTGGCTCCAATACACAACCCAAACTCCCGGATCACCTCAATTACATTATCCATACCTAAATGGGTCTAGATATTTCTTTTCCAAAGGCCCTAAGCCTTATGATAACCTATCTTCAGGCCACATTCCCGAATTAGGAAGGCAATTCGGAACAGGGCGTTACACTTTGACTCCTCTATGCCCTACACTAATCCAATATGGAAAATGGGTGTTACATTAGATATCTACATGGGAATCTTGACCACAAACTTCAACTTCATGTCTCTCATTATTTAGGGTCTTATTGCTTATTCAAAAGTTGATCGGAGCAGGTGTCTTGCCATTCAGCGGTCCACCTCTGTTTTTCTAGGGGCAACTCATGTTTTGCTCCTCAAAATTTTAGGGTTATATCATGGTCTAGAGGTTGAATAACAGGGTGGCTAATGCGGTTGTTGAGACATGTTGGATTATGAATCTTTTACGTGAGTTTCGACGTTTGCCTCCAATTGCCACCATTGTTTACTGTGACAACATAATGCGGCTTACATGTCTGTAAATCATGTTTAACATCAATACACAAAACACGTAGAGATTGACATACATTTTGTCTGAGACCAAGTTGCCACATGCCATGTTCAAAGGTCGTCACTTACCTTCCTCTGTTTAGTCATGTATCTTCACAAAGGGTATCGTATCAACACTATTTTATAATTTAAATGTTCAAAGATTTCCTCACGATAAAACTATAGGGAGGGGGGGGGGGATGTTAGTGTGTACATATTTACGCTAGTATGTTTGTTTATAGCTTAGTTCTTATCTCGGCCTATGACCTATGTGTTTTTGTATATATTTATTGTATTTTTGTAACAAATATGAATCAATGGAAAATACTATTGAACATATTCCTCTTCCTTGAAATGTAGACATCCACAATCGAACCAAAATGACGAAAGGTCTTACCTAGTCTTGATTCATCCTGATTATCAAGAAAACTTCATTAAGAAGTATGTGATAGCCTTCCCTCCTCTCGTGTCAACTCGCATTAGTTTAAAAAAAATCCTACCCAAATTTTTACACAAAATGACCATATATTGTTTATATATTTTTGAAAATTCCCAAAACAATGATCTACCAACCTAGGCATAGTCTCATAACACGACTCGTAAGAGTTATAAGAAAAACATGCACAATGACAAACAAAATGCCCTTTGATCATCTTGGACCCGACAAACGATCGTTGCTAGGGTTGTAAGATGAATCTTGCTTATTCCGTACATGTATGTGCCTAAACTCTTGCCGATAAATCTCCTCTTTCTGCCACTCCTCCCACCTCTCTTCTAAACCATCACCTTCAAGCATTTTTACAACTTCCGACATCTTTGGTCTCTCGAGTGGTGTTACTTGTGTGCACAATAAAGCTATCTGTATCAACTCTTCCACAACATCTTGCAGATAATTACCTTCCGCATCCACCAATATCTCCATCTTATTTTCCCCCAACAGTCCTTTCACCTAAACGATTCCCAACAACTCAATTATCAAACCAGAATACAAAACTTTGTAACAATGCTCAAGAAAGATAATTTGATTAGGACGGAAATATATTTCTTACCCAATCAAGCAACATGACCTCATCATCGTTGGCGAGGCGCCCAAGATCATAGGCACGTTGCCCAGTGACGAGTTCTAGAAGCATCACACCGTACCCAAATACATCGGATTTTTCTGAAGATCGCCGGGTGGATATATACTCGGGGGCTATGTGTCCAATTGTACCACGAACGCCTGTTGTAACATGAGTATCATTGTAGTCCATAAGTTTGGCCAACCCAAAGTCTCCTACCACAGCTTCAAACTCCTCATCCAACAGTATATTTGCAGCTTTTACATCATGGTGAATGATCTTAGGGTCACAATGCTCATGCAAATAAGCCAGCCCCCTTGCGGATCCCAGTGCAATTCGTTTCCTTGTTGGCCAATCAAGAGGTCGATCTACAGTCGTTATCAATCAGATAAAAAGTCAAGATTGACCTAAAAAGTCAAAGTTGACCTTCTTACCTCGTAGACATGATGCAACACTGCCATTGACCATGAAGGGATAAACAAGCAATCGTTCAGTTGGAGTCATACAAAACCCTTGCAGCCGAAGCAGATTCCGGTGCACCGCGATGCTTATCATTTCAACCTCCATTTGAAACTGCAATTCGCCACCTCTAACACGGTCTATCAGTCTTTTTACAGCCACCAGAGCACCAGCAGCTAACCGTCCTTTGTAAACTTTTCCAAATGCACCTCGGCCAAGAATGTTTTTTTCATTAAAGTTATTTGTTGCAACTTGTAGTTCATGCAAAGAAAACCTCTTGATCAGTTGTTTCAGATGAACTCCCGGGTCCTCTTCAGCTGCAAATGAGGAAAGAATCAAAGTTGGCTTATTGATCTTCTTGTTATATATAGTATTAACTAACCAGGCACATCAGTGAAATGATCTTGTTGGTATCTGCACCCCCGCCAAACAACCGCAATTGCCTGATATAGAAAAACTAGAGCAACACCAACAGCAACCCCTTCAGCAATAGCTTTGATATCGTTGTATCCTATTGAAATTACAGTTGCATATACAATCAGAAGGCGATAGATAATTCCTTTACACAAAATATGGACTTTGACATGAGATCAAACACTAATGACATAAATTAACAATGACGATCGAAAATACCTGAAGGAGATTGAGAATTAGATGGAGGTGAATATGGATATAGTGCAGATTCCGCAAGCGGAAACCTCAAGTTGGGATTATTGTAAAAACTGAATGAAGAGAAGTTTGCAGATAACATTGCCAAGGCATACAACATAATTTCAAGAATGATGCATGTAACTAACACATACCTCATAGCTGAGAAGAGTGAAAAGGAGCCATTAACAGGGACGTTTCCTATCAAGAAGTTGTTCGATAGATCACTGTGATAGAAGGAAACCCAAGTTTTTTAGCTTTGTTTTGCTGATCATCAACAGTCAAAATGGACCGACTTTTATTCTTACATTAGTTGTAGCGAAACAATAGTAGTTAATGAATATGGAATAGTTCCTGTCAAACTGTTGTTATCGAGACGACTATATATCCTTGCACAAAGAGCAGAGAAACAACAACGTGATTCTCGAGAAAATCATAATTCATAATTTGTGAATGAAGATGAAGTAACATCGACAAATTAAGCTACTCAAGTTTTACATCATGAGGAGAATCTGAATGATTTGAAATCGTACAGGAAACGAAGTTTCTGAAGGTTGCCCAATGTGTCTGGAATGCCACCTTCTAAATAGTTCAGGAAAAGTTCCAAGCCCACCAAGTTCGTTAAGTTCCCAATCTCATCAGGAATTCTTCCACTGAAGTTATTACTGTAAAGATGCCTGTCCCAGAACATGCCATAACAGAAATGTCACAAAAACAATCACACATAGTCATACTACTTCAATAAGCAAATACGAAATGCAAACAATAAAGACTTACAAGTACTTTAAGTTCCTAAGTTGACCAAGCAGTGGAACAAGCTGACCAGACAAGCCTGCGTTTCCAAGATAACTGCCTTCAACAAACCCCAATATACAAATTTATTCGTAAGACTAACACTAACAGAATGCAGAAAAAGAAATAAAATTTCAAATTTTGTCGAAACAGGTGGCTGAGCTTACATTCCAGTAATGCGGTTCTCATTGTCACAGGTAATATGAAACCACATACATGGATTGACTTGGCTTGTATTCCAACTTTGCAAAACATTCTGAGGATCCTGTAGTTGTGTCTTTAGGGCATTCAATGCATCAACTGTCTTGCACATTTGGAATTTGATTATGGGCTCATCTTTAAACCATCAAATTAAAACAATGAAGTTCAAAGACAAAACATCATAAATTTCATGAAATCTCTATTTATTATCTATAATTAGAAAGAAAGCTAGCTACTAAGATTGGGGAAATGATTCAAGGAAAGCAATTGCAGTAAGTTACTATATTTGATTAAGCAACAATCATTACTTAAAATCCAAGTCAAAATCAAATTAAAAAATAAAAAATCTTGAAAATAGCACATACCTTCAGCATTCCCATTAACCCTTAACAGATTAAAGAACCCCAAAATAAACCAATATAGGATCAGAGGGAAGGTACGATCCATTTCTCGCAGGCTAAAAGTGTACATTAATTAATTCCCCATGAAATACCACATGCTAGATTTGAACACAACTTAACAACTAAAACCTATTAATAACATCCACATATGAAAATAAAAAAAACTAAAACCAATAACTCCACTTCAAGAAAGTCTTGAAAATGGTTATTGTGAAGTTCATCTGTACGTAGTTGACTTTTCTGTATTAGAGATACTAAATTGAAAGGAGTAGTTTGGGGGGATGTCTTTGTGTATTCAGTCAAAGTTTCTATTTTTTCTTCTAAAAAGACAACTGGTTGTAGGGACAAAGAGAGGGATATAGTAGGAAATGGGGTGAGTCGATTTACTCCATTCATTTTCTCGGAAAAAGGGAGCATTGACAATTTGACTCCACGAGAAGACTTTAAAGCCACTGCCTATACTTTAAAATAATATTCATAAGAAATTCTCCCTTAGTGCAAATGAAATCCAACAACAGGTTACTTAAATTTCTCCCAAAACAAGGGTTCACTCGATGCATTTTTATCAAACACTTAATTCGCATGTAAACGTATCAAACAAAAACTTGCTAAAAAAACTGAAATCGATTGTTGGGTAGACATGATACTGATAAAGATAAGAGAGTAAAGAAAGCAATACACACCTACAACTGAACCTAGCTTGAGTTCGTATAGAAACGAGGTTTGCTAGCGATCCAAGCATGTATGGAGTGGGGATTCTAATACACCCAATTAAAAACCATTTTAACAGTCAAAATGGTTTTGACTTGTCTTAATCCAATTTGATGGGACTAATTTACACGGTAATAAGATGACATTAAATGTCTTGAGTATCGACCATGGTGCCTTTATTACGGATGTCGTTATTGCCATTGGCATCTAAAAATTGAGTCAAAACCAGAAAACCACTTTTCTTAAAATCCAATTTAAAATGACATATTATATATTATTAAATTATATTTTATAATAAAAACTATCTTAGTTTATGTTTTTTTTTTATCTTTTTCATTTTTTTTGAATAAATTGTTTTATTTTAAACACATTTTTTTCTTTTACCTTTTTCCATTTTTTCTTGAATAAATTTTTTTATTTTTGAATAAACTTTTTTAATTAAAACACGTTTTTTTTTACTTATCATTTATATATATATATATATATATATATATATATATATATATATATATATATATATATATATGGATTTTTTATTTAATGTATTTTCTTATTTTTTGAATATAAACAAACCAAATATGATATTTTTCGTAACTATATAACCATGTTAGGCAAAACTAATAGGTTTTAAATGAGTATACTAAAAATAACTTATTAAAAGTTTTCAAGTTTTATTTTAGAGCCGCAAACATACACATGCGTCCTAATATTACATATTTTATTATTAATATAAACGCATTTATAATAAAATTAAAATACGACTATGTTTAGGATCAAATAAAAATAATATACCTATGTGTACATTTATGGTCATTTAAGTTACTCCGTATTAATATTACATGTTTTATTGTTAATATTAACAGATTTCTAATAAAAATTAAAATATGATTTTGTTTCACGAAACAATGGTAAATAAAGACTAACTTTTATTTATTGTAGTTGTGTTTGATTAAAAACAATTGTAATTATATTTTTGTTAGTTATAAACTTTTGTCAATCTGAATGATTTAGTTTTTTCACCTCACAAAACTTATTGGACTCAAAGTTGGATTGTGATTTCATTTATAATAGTAAAATAAAATAAATATAAAAAATAATATTGGTTTTTGCCATGATATAACTATATTTATATTTATGGTCCTTTAAGTTACTATATATCTACAATAAATACTATATTTTTATATTGTCGTGTAAATGAATACCACTACGATCAAATCAAAATAATATAACTATATTTACATTTATGATCCTTTAAATTACCCTACATTTACAATAAATACTACGATCAAATCATAATAATATAATTATATTTATATTTATGGTCCTTTAACTTACCCTGCATTTACAATAAATATCTTATCTTTTTTTCAGTGCGGTGTAATACAATCAAATCAAAATAATATAACTATATTTATATTTATGGTCCTTTAACTTACCCTGTATTTACAATAAATACATTATCTTTATTTCAGTGAGGTGTAAATGAATACCACTACGATCAAATCAAAATAATATAACTATATTTATATTTATGGTCCTTTAACTTACCATACATTAACAATAAATATCATATCTTTACTTCAGTGTAATGTAAATGAATACCACTACTAACGATCAAATCAAAATAATATAAGTATATTTACATATATGGTCCTTTAACTTACCATGTAATTTATATAGTATTCTTTTTCATGACTAAAGCTTTACTATAAATCAATGTGTCCCAAACTTTATTTCATTGTACGATATTTTGAAAAACGATAGCCTAAGTAAAAAAAATGAGTTGGCCAGAATATTTGCCATTGTTTGATGAGTTAAATTACGAGGTATGTTCATTTATTATTATTTATATATTTATGTTTTTATAAATCACATATTTATATTTGTATGTATTGATTACGTTAATGATATTTACACAAACAATGCATCTCAAGATGATGAGAATGAAAATACTTACTTCATCAGTGAGGCATCAGAATTTGAAACTATCATGGATGAAGTTTTAGATTTATAAATATGGTTATTAATCAATAAGTTTACTTGTATCTAATGAAAAAAATATTTTCTAGGTATTTAATTCTCTAATAGACTAGGTGCAAAATAAGGGGTGTGCATTTTGTTATGTTATTGTAATAAAAAGATCCACTGCTAACTTAAATATTATTTTTCAGTGTGATAGTAGGGTACATACAAAAGAAAAAAAACATCCACAAAAAATACCGATACCAAAAAAATAAACTGGCCATTTTCACTAAAAGGAAAGTATTCATCAAAATATAATTTTTGGTCATTAAAAGCCATATGTGAAATACATAATCACGAGCCCGCCTTATATTTAAAAGGTCACCTATATCCAAGGCGTCTTTTTGAAGATGAAACCCGATTAGTGGAAGATTTGATAAGAAAAAAAATGTGAAACCAAAAGATATATTATCGACATTAAAGAAGGAAAATTTATCCATTCTTCCAACTATATATAATGCACGCCAAAAATTCAGGATGAAGGAGAATAGTGGCAAAACTCAAATGCAAGTTGTTATGTCTTTCTTGGTTGAGAATGGCTATATCTACTACAGTCGCGTTGATACATCAACCAACGAGCTTCAAGATTTATTTATTGCTCACCAAAGATCATTGGAGATGTGGCGTGCATTCCCACATGTCATGTTAACGGATGCAACATACAAAACAAACAGGTACGAGATTCCCCTCCTTGAAGTAGTTGGTGTAACTCCAACTAATCATACCTTTTTATGTTGCATTCTTATACATGCATAAGGAAACAAAATCCAACCACACTTGGGCACTAGAGTCTTTAAAATCAACAATAGATAGATGTATGTTTCCACGTGTAATTGTCACAGATAGAGACATTGTAACACTCTAATTTTCAAATAAAATTTTCATTTTAAAACCTCATAAAACACAATCTCACTTTCTCAAAAACCTAAATGTATAAGTTATTATCAAAACAACATTAAAGTATCCCAAAATCCTCAAATCTCTATAAGCCGACGGATGTGTACAATCGAGCCTTCGCCTTCCCAAAATCTACAGAAGTACCTGAAACACATATCACACAACACTGTAAGCACGAACTTTAGTGAGTTCCCCAAAATACAACATACAAATAGTTAGCCTCTCATGGCTATATCTCAATAAGGACCCTCCGATCATGTGTCTCAGTGAAGACCCTCCGGTCTCACATCTCGGGTCGGACCCTCCAGTCTGGTATCTCAGTGAAGACCTTCCGGTCTCACAACTCGGTTTGGACCCTCCGGTCCTAACTCAATAAGGCACAAAATAATATACATCATAAATCACAAAGACAAAATGCATGATATCAAATAACTCAGAATAAGCACATAAGACCCTCCGGTCGATAACTCAAATAAGACCCCCCCCCCCCGGTCACACAGTATTACCACTCAGGTAAGTATAGTGAGAAGACTCACCTTCCAGAGTAAAGCAATGTATCCCACACTCAAGTTGCTGGTCTAGACTCCGCCTACACATATCACAATCATCTCTACTTAGCAATTATATAAAAATGTTAAGCTAACTCCTCTACTAAATCTCAAAAAGGGTGAAAGACCATTTTACCCCTCCATGTTCTCCAAAGTCCACAACTTGACCCAACCCTAAAAGTCAACGGATGTCAATAGTCAAAATTGACCCAACTCGTCGAGTGCAACTCATCTACTCGTCGAGTCCATGCAGAGTCCAGAAGATCTGGGAAAAAACCTAGCCACTCGTCGAGTTGTCCCACCAACTCGTCGAGTTCAATCTGAATCCAAAATGGGAAAACCCAACTCAAATCGTCGAGTTGGATGCCCAACTAGTCAAGTTCTTCAGCCATTACTCATTAATCTCATTCCAGTCGATTCCAAAGCCCCAAACTCCAGATCCAATCTCCTAGGATGAAGTTACCGCGTAAAGTTGCTAACTATACGATCATGCAAGGCCTCACAAGGTTAAAACACTCAAAACTAAGCTCAAGAAGGGATTTAGGACATGAAGTGTAACGCCCCGATTCGAATTGTTCCCATTTCGGGGTGGTGATCAAGGAGTGGGTATTAGCTAAGCTATAACCATTTAAGAGTTGAGCTTGGGCTCATTTGGAGGTGGATGATGAAGTTTGGATGGTCCAATTATTCGGTTTGTGTTTTGGAGCATAAGGGTATCGGTAAAGGCGTTGGTTCGGGCCATTTATGGATTTTGTATTTAAGTTCAGTTGGCTTTCAGGCTAAATAAACTTGATAGATGCGCAGGGCTTCTCGTTATCTTTCCGCGGATATAAAGAACGTCAAAATCAGAGTTATAACGAAGAAGTTATGGCCATTTGAAGTTAGAAGGGTTTGGGCCAAACCGGGTACGCAGGGCGTACGAGATATGTACGCATAGCGTACTTGGGTGTTATGGACGCGGATGCACATGGGAACGCCCTACGTTCCCCAAGGGAACATGATGCGTTCGTCTGTGCAGATTAAACCCTAATTTTCGGGTATTGGACCCTATTTAAACACCTTAAATCACCTCCAACCCTCATTTCCTTCAGCCTCCATCCTATTTAACCCTAAGAATGAAACCCTAAGCCTCTTGCATGCATTTTGAGCTTACCTTGAGTATTTTTGTGTTATTTGGGTGATTTGAAGAAGAAGGTGTTTAGAGAAGAAGCAAGAGATTGAAGAGAGCTTGTAGATCCATAGGTTTTACATCATTTCCAGCATATTGAAGGTATAAAGTTCTCATCTTGGTGCTCCTACATCATAGATCTAGGTTCTCTTGGATATTGTCCCTTTTTGGTTTCAAGAATGGAGTTTTATGGTTCAAATCCATTTCTGGACTTAGGGTTGCCACCTATGAAGCTATTTGAGTCCCTTAGGCATGAAAGTTGCCATCTTTAAGGTCCTAATGGGTTCATGCAAGAGTTGTGGCCATCTTTATGGAAGTTGATTGCTATTTCTTGAGATTGGGACTTTTGGGTGCATGCAAAGTCGTCAAGTCCGTGACTTTATGATTTTAGAGGTCTTAGATAGCTTGTATCTATGTTTGGATAGCAAGGCTTAAGCATTAAGTGCTTAATGGCCAATTTTTGGAATCTGGACACGAACGCGTTGCGTTCCCACTGAGACTCGCGACCAGTATTGCAAAGGAACGCCATGCGTTCAAAAGTCAGTGGGCCTTTTTGGGCCATTTCCTTGGACTAGTTGATTATGAGCCCGTGGCAGTTAGATATAAGACCATGTGGGAGAGCCCATGGCATTCCTAGGTAAAGACCATGTGGGGGAGCCCATGGCATGATGGTAAAAGACCCTGTGGGGAGCCCACGACATCCTTATATGTTATGTATGTGTTATGTAGTATGATAGATACTCCTGTGATATATGATATGATAATTGATTATGTATGTTATTGCATGGAAGACCCAGGGAGGAGCCCGTGGCAGTTGGATGTCAGACCACGTGGGGGAGCCCATGGCATTCCTAGGTAAAGACCATGGGGGAGCCCATGGCATGAAGGTATAATGGTTTATGGAAATGCGTTTTGATTAATTAAAAATGAAAAAAAATTCTTTGAAAATTTGGGTCGTTACAAGTTGGTATCAGAGCCTTGGTTTGAGGGATTCAGATGTACCCTCGGGTGTGTCAGGACTCAAACTAAGGAAATGGTAAATTTGTTTTCTAAATAAAAGCTAAAAACTTTTAAGGAATGGAAAAGATGAGAGTGCAACGCTCGTGATCAGTCGAGCCAAGTAAGTAGTTCCCCAATATGTTAGCCATGTTATATTGATATTTGAGCTATGATAGTCGTATGGAACTTGCTATGTGTATGCTTTTAAAATTGTATACGGTCAGGAGCTTATAGCCTTAGAATGATTGATTTGGCCTTATTTCCTGTTCATCGTATGGTTGTGGTCCTAGGGTAGAATCTTTTATTTGAAAGTCTATTTATTGTTTTCAAAATAAAAGCTAAAAACTTTTAAGGAATGGAAAAGATGAGAGTGCAACGCGCGTGATCAGTCGAGCCAAGTAAGTAGTTCCCCAATATGTTAGCCATGTTATACTGATATTTGAGCTATGATAGTCGTATGGAACTTGCTATGTGTATGCTTTTAAAATTGTATACGGTTTAGGAGCTTATAGTCTTAGAATGATTGATTTGGACTTATTTCCTATTCCTCGTATGGTTGTGGTCCTAGGGTAGAATCTTTTATTCGAAAGTCTATTTGATCCTTTTCTGTGTATAACTTGCATGCATAAAGGCAACCTGTTATGATTGGTCTGATTGACGTGAGTAGAGCAAATCTTACTAATGTGACAACCCGAAGGATATTCCGTTAACGTAGCCCATTCCGTTAATAAAAATTTCATTTTTATTTTGGGTTTTCCGTTAACTTTCAAATTAAATAATTCATTTAGAATTATTATTATTATTTCGTATGTGTCAGAACGAAATATTTATTTGAGTGAAAACACTCTAAATAATCTTTTGGGAATTTCTAGTCTACGACTAATACGGGTAATGGTCATTTACCCGGGGAAAATATTAAGCTCCGTTTAATGTCCGTATTGGGTGTATAGGGCAGACTAGGATTTGAAATATGCGGTAGTCTGTGGGGTATGGTTATTTGGGAAAAACTGGAGTTATCAGGTAGAGCCGTGGGGAAAGGTATAGGTAGGTGTGGAAGGTAGTATTGGGCCCATACTACTGAAAGCACAGGACCTATACCCGAGCCAATGCTAGATCTGACAGCTCTAAGGAGGACCGGTGTGGGGAGATCCCCCTATATAGATGTCCTGATTATTATGGTTTATGAAATTTCAGTTCAGCATGGTAGTGACACGATTTGGGATAGGGGGGTCAGGATCAGGATCAGGATCCGGATCCGGATCGGGTAGCGGTGCAGAGCCCATCAATGAGAGGCTGCGCGAGATCATTGCAGCCGAGGTTACGAAGGGTATCCTTGACGCTACCCCAGTGATCTTTGGGACGGTCAAGGAGGGTATTATGGAGATCATGGAGGAGAGGCTCAGGTCATTCAGAATTGAGATTGCTGCAGGCCAGATCGGGGCCCGAACTCCCTCGTTTCGGGAGTTCAAGGCGTGTGGAGTGTCAGTTTTTTTCGGGGTCAGGGACCCCATTGTTAGCCGACGCTGGGTGGAGGATGTCGAGAATACCCAGTGCACGAGTTCTTGCCCGGATGCGTCAAAGGTGGGTTTCGCTTCATGCATGCTGAGAGATAGAGCCCGAGACTGGTGGGACGAGGTGACTAGTCAGGTGGGAGCAGCCGGTGTGGCTGAGATGACATGGGCTGAGTTCATTCGGCTATTTGACTTGGAGTTTGCACCAACTATTGATGTGCAATGGATGGTGAGGGAGTTCCAGGAGCTCCAGCAGACCACCGAGACTGTGGCGGAGATCACCGCCAAGTTTCGGGAGCGAGCATTGTTGATCCTACAGTATGCTACGGATGAGGATATGAGGCGTACGAGATATCATTCCATGCTGAGGGATGATATCCGGGAGTTTGTGAGTTTTACAATGTGCAAAACCCTAGACGAGATGGTGGAGAAGGCCCGTGAGCGGTAAATGGAGTTGGACTTCCGCACCAAGCGGAAGCCGGAGCAGGCACAGGCAGCGGTGGGTCAGGCTAAAAAGCCTAAGACCTCAGATACTTCCAGCAGGGGCCAACAGGGCTGGGGCCGATGTGCCAAGTGCGGTAAATTTCACGGTGGGGCTTGTCGTACAGCAAGTTCAGGGTGTTACGCATGTGGCCAACAGGGCAACTTGAGCAGGGATTGCCCCAAGAAGGGCTTGATATGTTTCCACTGCAACCAGACTGACCATAAAAAAGCCGATTGTCCGAGGTTGCAGGGAGGGGGAGGAGCGGTGGCGACGCCTGCGCCCGCCACGATGAGAATTACGGATGGCCGCCCTGCTAAGGCGGATTCTCCAACGGTGAAGAGCCGTGCATTTCAGCTGACTACCGAGGAGGTTCGGGCAACGCCAGATGTTGTGGCTGGTACGTGTTTATTCTTCTCTGCTCACTATTTATTTGTATTTCTTATGTGTGCATTGTACTTATGTATAGGGACCTTTTTGGTCAATGGTATTTCGGCTCATGTTTTGTTTGATTCAGGTGCTACCCGATCGTTCGTGTCTCTTGAACTTAGCAAGAAGTTCCGAGATGTGCTGGGAACTTTAGATTCCCCACTCGAGGTAGAGATTGCAGACGACCACACTGTGAGTGCAGAGAGGATGTATCAGGACTGTGTCCTGAATGTGCTGGGAGAGAGATTTAGTGTTGACTTAGTCCTGATACCGTTGCGAGGATTGAAGGTGATTGTCGGGATGGAGTGTTTGAGGTCCAATGGAGCTATGATCGATTGCGAGCGCCAGCTTGTGAGGGTTCGAACCCCAAGTAGGGGAGAACTGGTTATACATGGTGAGAGGGCCTCGCAGGGGCCGACTTTCTGTCCGACTGCGAGGGCTAGGAGATTTTTGTAGCAGGGATGTATGGGATTTCTGGCTTACATCTCGGACACAAGAGTTAAGACCACGATGGATGTGGGTAGTGTGCCGGTTGTACAGGAATTTCGGGATGTTTTTCCCGAAGAGTTACCAGGAGTGCCTCCGGAGAGGCAGGTGGAGTTTCGCTTTGAGTTGGTGTCGGGTGCCGCTCCGATAGCGAAGGCACCATACCGGCTAGCACCGCCCGAGATGCAGTAGCTATCTACGCAGCTTCAGGAGCTGCTAGATCGAGAGTTCATCTGTCCGAACAGTTCCCCGTGGGGAGCTCCGATCATGTTTGTGAAAAAGAAGGATGGATCACACAGGATGTGCATTGACTATCGAGAGATGAACAAACTAACGGTGAAGAACCGTTATCCGTTACCGAGGATCGACGATTTGTTCGATCAGCTGCAGGGTGCGTCTTGGTTTTCCAAGATTGATCTTCGGTCGGGGTATCATCAGCTGAGGATTCGAGATGAGGACATACCGAAGACAGCTTTTAGAACTCGGTATGGGCATTACGAGTTTGTGGTGATGCCATTTGGGCTCACCAATGCCCCAGCAACGTTCATGGATCTCATGAACAGGGTGTGTAGACTGATGTTGGATCGGTCAGTAATCGTTTTTATTGATAATATCATGGTCTATTCTAAGACCAAGGAGCAGCATGAGCAACATTTAAGGGAGGTATTAGAGACCCTGAGGGCGGAGAGGCTGTATGCCAAGTTCTCCAAGTGTGATTTTTGGCTGCGGGAGGTACAGTTTTTGGGGCACATCATCAACCAGGAAGGTATTTCGGTTGATCCAGCCAAGGTGGAGTCTGTGATGCGGTGGGAAGTACCGAAGAATGCTTTCGAGATCCGTAGCTTCTTGGGTCTAGCGGGCTATTATCGGAGATTCATCCAGGATTTCTCCAAGATTGTTGTGCCCTTGACCTGCTTGACCAAGAAGAATGTGACATTTCGATGGGGTGCGGATTAGCAGTTGGCCTTTGAGACCCTGAGACGGAGATTATGCGAGGCTCCGATTCTAGTACTACCCGAGGGATTAGATGACTTGGTGGTGTACTGTGACGCATTGATTTTAGGGTTAGGTGCGGTACTGATGCAGAGGGGGCATGTGATAGCTTACGCCTCGAGACAGTTGAAACCTCATGAGGCGAATTACCCCACTAACGACCTGGAATTGGGGCCAGTGGTGTTTGCCCTCAAGATTTGGAGGCACTACTTGTACGGAGTGAGGTGCACCATCTATACGGATCACAAGAGTCTGAAGTATTTGATGGATCAGCAAAACCTCAACATGCGACAGAGGAGATGATTAGACGTGTTGAAGGACTACGATTTTGAGATCCTATACCATCCCGGGAAGGCCAATGTGGTGGCCGACGCTTTGAGTCGCAAGGCGGCGGGTTCCCCGATTGGGAACGTTTGTTTGAGAATGACTGTGATCTATCCATTGTTGGATATGATCAAGGAGGCTCAGGTCGAGGGGGTGAAGAAGGAGAATTGGAAAATAGAACGGATTCGGGGGCAATATCCTTTGTTTGTTAAGGATAGTCATGGCCTTTTGACACAGTGTGGCCGGGTATGGGTACCAGTGACAGGGGGAGTGAGGCAGAAGATATTGGAGGAGGCGCACAACTCCAAGTTCTCTATACATCCAGGGGCTACGAAAATGTATAGAGACTTGAGACTGAGTTATTGGTGGCCCTTCATGAAGCGGGAAATCGCTTGGTTTGTGGAGCGGTGTTTGACCTGCAGGATGGTCAAGGCCGAGCATCAGCGGCCCCATGGTAAGGTTCAGCCGCTACCCATTCCCATGTGGAAGTGGTAAGAGATCATTATGGACTTCATTACGATGTTACCTAGGACGGAAAGGGGTGTGGACACCATATGGGTGATCGTAGACAGACTAACGAAGAGTGACCATTTTATTCCGATCTTTGAGAGTATATCCGCCGAGAAGTTGGCAGATATTTATGTGCGAGAGGTGGTGACTAGACATGGGGTGCCAGTATCGGTAGTCTCGGACAGGGATGTTCGGTTTACATCTAGATTCTGGAAGAAGTTCCACGAGGATCTGGGCACTCAGCTGCATTTTAGTATGGCTTATCACCCCCAGACAGATGGCTAGAGTGAGAGGACGATCCAGACACTTGAGGATATGCTGCAAGCATGTGTGTTGGATTTTGGAGGGAGTTGGGATGCGTACCTCCCATTGGCAGAGTTTTCATACAATAACAGTTACCATGCCAGTATCGACCGACCTCCATTCGAGATGTTTTATGTCAGGAGATGTAGGACTCCGGTTTGCTGGGACGAGGTTGGTCACCGAGTCATGGTGAGCACTGAGGTGGTGCTCAAGACTACCAGGCTGATTCAGCAGGTGCGCGACCGGTTGCGAGTTGCGCAGAGCCGTCAGAAAAGTTATGCTGACCGGCGGCGACCGGATCTTGAGTTCCAGTTGGGGGACTTTATGCTACTAAAGGTGTCGCCATGGAAGGGAGTCATCAGGTTTAGGAGGAGGGGCAAGTTAGGGCCCCAATAAATAGGTCCTTTCAGGATTACGACCCGGGTGGGCAAGGTAGCTTATCGCTTGGAGCTACCGGATGAGCTTAGCCAGATTCACAACACTTTCCATGTGTCACAGCTTCGGAAGTGTATCACGGACGAGGCCGCGGTCGTCTCTCCGGACGACATTCAAGTGGATGAGAGCCTAAACTACATTGAGAAGCCTGTTGTGATTCTAGATAGGAAGGCCAAGGTTCTTTGGAACAAGGAAGTAAAGCTGGTGAAGGTGCAATGGCAACACTAAAGGGGCTCCGAATGGACTTGGGAGCTGGAGGACGAGATACGAGACCACTACTCGGATTTATTTGGGTCAGCAGACTTCGAGGACGAAGTCTAGTTCAAGTGGGGGAGATTTGTAATGCCTGTTCCAAGCATTACTTAAATTATTTATTTAAGTTTAAGGTTTTGTTCATGGACTCGGCGAGCTGGGAGTTCAACTCGTCGAGTAGGAGCCTTATGGGTTGACACGGGATCGAGACCTACTCGACGAGTCGGCAGGATGACTCGACGAGTAGGAGCTGTAAAGAGAAACCCTAATTTTTAAGGGTTTGCACCCTATATAAAGAACATAACCTGCCCTTGTGGCCTCCCTTAGCACCTTATTACCAGAGAAGAGAGTTTTCGGCCGTAAACCCCTCTTGAGTGAGAGAAATAGCCATTGTGAGAAACCTTGAAGTGATTGTGAAGAACTTTAGAGCTTGAAGAAGAATGAGATTGGTGAGGAGCAGTAGATCCATCATCTACATCATTTTTGCCAGCATCCTAAGGTATAAAGTCTTGATCTTGATCTCTAGTTACTTAGATCTCCTTCTTGGAAGTAAATGGCCATTCTTGGTGCAAAATGGAGTCAAACTTGGATCTAGACTTATCACAAGGATAGGGTTCCAGATCTGGACCTCTTTAGGTCCCAAATACCATAAAGTTTCTTCCTTTATGCAGTTTGGTCTCTTCCCATGCACAAAAACCATGTAAGAATCCTAGTTTTGAAGTTATAGGCTTGAAGGACCTTGCATGCATGTAAAGTTTTTCAACTTTACGTGATAGATGGATTAGGAGAGCTTGAATCTGGAGTTTGGGACCCTAGATCCCACGGAAAGGGCCGAACTTGAAGAAGACTGAAGGAACTCGTCGAGTCCCTTGGCTGACTCGACGAGTCGAGTAGGGTTTACTCGTTTTCGGTTGTCAGGAGTTTTCGATTGTCAGGAGTTTTTTCGGTTGTCAGGAGTTTTCGGTTGTCATGAGTTTACTGGTCAGGAGTTTCCGGTTGGCATGAGTTTGCGGTCCCATGAGTTTCATAGGGGACTCGGCGAGTTACACAGGTGACTCGGCGAGTCGATGACCAACTCGAGAGGAACTCGACGAGTCACTAGATGCACTCGACGAGTTGAGGTCAACATAGACTGTTGACCTTGACTTTGACCAGGGTTGACCAGGGTTGACTTTAAGGGTAATTATGGGATTATGACAAGTTAATCACATGATGCTTAAAGGCAGTTAAGTTGGAGCAACACGTGGGACTTATCTGATTCTAGCTTGTCAGTTCAGCATTCGTGAGAGGTGAGTCTTCTCACCATACCAATGGGTCTGAGGCACCAAGGCCGGCCCATTTTATGATATGTGGTACACTAGCTGTAGTAGAGATATGTGGTATGATAGTTAGCTTTATGCTAGGTGGTATGCAAGTGATTATGTGATATTTGCATGGAACAACCCGGGGGGAGCCCGTGACAATTGGATATAAGACCATGTAGGGGAGCCCATGGCATTTCTAGGTAAAGACCATGTGGGGGAGTCCATGACATGATGGTAAAAGACCCTGGGGGGAGCCCATGACATCCTTATATGTTATGTATGTGTTATATAGTATGATAGATACTCCTGTGATATATGATATGATAATTGATTATGTATGTTATTGCATGGAAGACCCCGGGGGGAGCCCGTGGCAGTTGGATGTCAGACCATGTGGGGGAGCCCATGACATTCCTAGGTAAAGACCACGGGGGAGCCCATGTCATGAAGGTATAAGACCCTGGGGGGAGCCCACGACATCCTTATATGTTAGTATGCATGGCTTATATGGTAGAGATAACTTTTATAGCACATATGATATGTGTTATATGGATTGTGTGTGGGGTATGCTCTAGGGGGACTCACTAAGCATTAGCTTACAGTTATGGATTTGTTTCAGGTATATCTGAGCCCAAGGGTAAGGGCAAGGCGTGATGGCGCGACGTGCACTCTCTCAGACACTTTTATGGGAGCTTCTGATGTTTTGAAATAAAATTGTAAACGATATGAGTTTTGAAAACAATTGTATATGGATTCCACGGTTTATGGAAATGCGTTTTGATTAATTAAAAATGAAAAAAAATTTCTTTGAAAAATTGGGTCGTTACACAATCTAAAATCTTCTTGGTGATCAAAATTGATATCATAATCTTAAGTCTTCTTGATGAGCATGGAAAAATCAAGGCTAAATTTGTGAATCCATCAAATCTTTCACACGGTCAAATACATACAAAATTATAACATTGTACAACTCTTAATTAGAACAAAATTTAAAATAAAAATAAAATAAGGAAATAGAACTCAAAGTAAGATGCTATATTAGAAAAAAACATAGAACGCTTGATTTAACAAATCATTAAAAATTTCAAAAATTAAATATATGTTTGTTTGTTTCCAATCCCAAATCTTGAAAGGACTGAATACACACAGTGACAATAAACTTTTTGATTATGTTTATTGTTAATTTTCATCCCAAATAGAGGTAATTAAAGTTGTAATGCAAGCTTTTTAAAAATTGTTTCTTATCATTATATAAGATATGTTATCATAGTTTTGACAGCAATAATACTAATCAGAAAACTAAAAACAATGTCACTAATAAACATGATGATTCAAATTCACAGTAAAAAGGGATGATAACCAAATTTTTTTGTTGTATAAACTTTTTCTTATACACAAAATGTCCAGGTGTTTTTGAATATATTTTGAAAATTCCCCAACACAAAAATCTACCAAAAAAAAAAAAAGACAAACGGTTGATCATCTTGGACCAGACAAGTGATCATTACTAGGATTAAAACCCGAATCAAAATTAAACCGAATCTGTTGTATCTGACTATCCTCTTTCTTTGGAATCTCCTCTTTCTTCCACTCCTCCCACCTCTCCGCCAACCCATTACCTTCAAGCATCTTAACCACTTCAGACATCTTCGGTCTCTCCCACGGTGTCACCCGTGTACACAATAGCGCCACCTGTATCACCTCCTCAACTCCATTCAACAAATCACCTCCTAAATCCGGATCCACAAGCACCTCCAACTTCCTATCTTCCAAAAGCCCTTTCACCCAATCAAGCAACATCACCTCATCATCATTAGCAAGTCGTGCAAGATCATACGCCCGTTGCCCGGTGATAAGCTCTAAAAGCATCACACCATATCCAAAGACATCGGTTTTTTCTGAAGATCTGCCTGTGGATATATACTCCGGGGCAATGTGTCCGATTGTACCACGCACACCTGTTGTGACATGAGTGTCTTTGTAGTCCATGAGTTTTGCTAACCCAAAGTCTCCAACTATTGCTTCAAATTCCTCATCTAATAAGATATTTGCAGCTTTTACATCACGGTGAATGATTTTTGGATCGCAGTGATCGTGTAAATACGCGAGCCCACGTGCGGACCCCAGTGCGATTCGTTTCCTTGTTGGCCAATCGAGTGCAGATTTTGTATCGGGTCGATCTACAGTAATTTGTCAATTAGCTAAAAAGTCATGTATTTGACTTAAAAAGTCAAAGTGGGTATTCTTACCTTTTAGACATGATGCAACGCTTCCATTGATCATGAACGGATAAACAAGCAAACGTTCGGTTGGTGTCATGCAAAAACCTTGAAGCCTTAGTAGATTCCGGTGAACTGCCATACTTATCAACTCAACCTCCGTCTGAAACTGCAATTCACCACCTTGAACACGATCTAGCAGTCTTTTCACAGCCACCAAAGACCCATCAACTAACCTTCCTTTATAAACTTTCCCAAATGCACCTCTTCCGAGAATGTTTTTGTTGCTAAAATCATCCGTTGCAACTTGTAGTTCACGTAGAGAAAACCTCTTCAGTTGCCCTAATTGATGAACTTCCGGATCCTCTCCAGCTAAAAAAAATCAAACGAGACATTCATTCTATATACCTTTTATATTGCTGGAAATAATTAAATGACACTTTTGGTCCCTGTAGGTTTAATTTTTCCGAATTACATTTTTGGTCTATGTGGTTTTTAACTTGTATAAATTACAATTTACTGGTCCGTGTAGTTTTAATTTTCTGGAATCACACTTCTGGTCCGTGTAGTTTTTAATTTGCAAGCAGGAAATAAGAAAAAGATACTTTTTGTCACTATAGTTTTAAGTTTGTGGAATTACATTTTTGGTCCTTACAGTTTTAATTTTCCGGAATTACACTTTTGGTCCATGTACTTTTTAATTTGCAAGAAGGAAATAAGAAAAAGATACTTTTGGTCCCTATAGTTTTAATTTCTCGGAATTACATATTTGGTCCTTCAAGTTTTTAGTTTGCACGAATTACATTTCTGGTCCCTGTAGTATTAATTTTCTGAAATTACACTTTTGGTCCGGGTAGTTTTTAATTTGCAAGAAGGAAATAAGAAAAATATACTTTTGGTCCCTATAGTTTTAATTTCTCCGAATTAAATATTTGGTCCCTGAAGTTTTTAGTTTGCATGAATTACATTTCTGGTCCCTGTAGTTTTACTTTTCTGAAATTACACTTTTAGTCCGTGTAGTTTTTAAGTTGCAAGAAATGAGTGACTTATACTTTTCGTCCCTATAGTTTGCAATGTTGTGCACATTAGTTCAGGTTTTGATATATTTTTTTACAAGAAGACTGAATTACAGTTTAGGTCTCTGTGGTTTCTATTTTTAATTTGTTAGGAACCAAAATCAGGTGATAATTAAATCTATTAACTTTAGTCACCTGCTACATCAGAGAAATGATCTTGTGGGTGTCTGCGCCGCCACCAAGCAAGTGCAATCAACGGAACTGCAATAAAGATAGCAGCTCCGACAGCAACTCCTCCGGCAATAGCTAATGTGTTGTCATTACGGACTGAAATTTACATAAAATACAATTAGAAGGAATGTAATAGAATAGGGGTAATATAGTCATTTTACTTGGAAAAGAAACCAGACCAAGATGTCACATTAGTGCTATCGAAGATTATATAAAGTAAAATAAATTTATTTAAGTTTTTGAACTTTTTTAAAAACAATGATAATGATCGAAAATACCTGAAGGAGGTGTCAGTGTAACATTCGGTGTTGTATCATTCGCAAATGTCAAGTTGGAATTATTGAGAAAACTGAAAGAAGAGAATTTGGCAAAATCATGATATATCGTTATATCTTGAATTCATGGCATAATTTCAAGAATCATGTAAGTAACAACATTTAGACCTAATGTTTGTGAATCGCGAAAATGAGCCATTGTAAGGGACACTTCCATCCAAAAAGTTGTTGGATAGATCACTATGACATATAATTAAGAAACCAATCAATTTTAGCTTTGTTTCAATAACTATCCATAAAGAATAAAAAACCATAATGTAACGATATATATATATATATATATATATATATATATATATATATATATATATATATATATATATATATATATATATATATACTTACAGAATTTCTAGTTTATTTATAGTAGTTAACGAATTTGGAATAGCTCCCATCAGACCGTTGTTATTCAGACGACTATCCTTAGACAAAAACACAAATGATCATAATTAACAAAAGATGAAGTAAAATGGATCAAACTACTTTAATTTCATTAAAAAAAAAAGGAATCCAAATGATGTAAAATCGTACTTACAGATAATGAAGTTTCTGAAGGTTGCCCAATGTGTCTGGAATGTCACCTTCTAACTGGTTGTGGTAAAGATCCAAACTCAACAACTGTCTTAACTTCCCAAGCTCATAAGGAATTTTTCCAGCGATGTTGTTACTATAAAGCTCCCTAATATCACGAAACAATATTAGTAAGTTTTAAATCATCATAAATAATAATATTTGGATTATTGTATAACAATTAAGGAAAATGACTATACACTATTGACTTACAAGTACTGTAAATTTGTAAGTTGACCAAGCTCCGGAACCAGTTGACCTGACAAGTCTGCGTTTCCAAGATCACTGTGTGTGTGTGTGACAAACACCAAAATAACAATTTATTTGTAAGACTAGAAAATGCAATAAAAGAATAAAATATCAAATTTTGATTAAAGAGGTTTGATGAGCTTACACTCGAGTAACTTTATTCCCAGGGTCGCAAGTAACATGAAACCAAGTACATGGGGTGGGAAGGGCCGAATCCCAACTTTGCAAAACATTCTTGGGATCCTTTAAATTTGACTTTAGGCTATTCAATGCATCGACTGTTTTACATATATGAAATTTGATTATGGTCTCTTCTTCGAAACATCAAATTAATGAAGATTTAATTTACTATAAAACATCGTGAATCAAGGAAGCAATTAAGAATCATGAAAAAAACACATACCTTCAGCATTCCCATAAACCCTTTTATGGAACCCCAAAATAAAAAAATAGAGGATCACAGGGAGGATTCTATCCATTTCTGGCTAGCTAAAAGCCTAGTTTCATCGTCGGTTATTAAACAAAATCAAGAAATATAAAATGCCTAAAACTTGAAACACAGAACGCTAGCTTTGAAGACAAATTCACAAATAAAATCGACAAACTAAAACCAAAAATTCCACTTCAAGAAATTCGTCGAAATGATGATTCTGAAGTTATTTGTTTTGGGTTTTGCAATATTAAAGATAGTAGTTCTTTTGGGGTAGGGACAAGGGGAATAGTCTTTGTGTAACCAGTCAAAGTTCTCTTTTTCTCCTAAAGTTGTGGCTGCAGGAAGAAAGAGAGGGGGGCATTTTAGGAAAAAGGGAATACTGAAATGAAAATTAACATAGTTGACTCCGAGAAGACTTTGACTATACTTTCAGTATTGCAGAAACAATTGCACTACATAAAGACTTAAATGATTTATCAATGTATTATACATTTCTAACATAAGTTTGGGGAAGTGAAGTTTCTAGAAAACGGGTAAACTCAACCCGTAAGACCCACCAGGTTAACGAGGTAACTTGGAGTTCTCCTGAAAGAAGGCTTCATTCTGGCATTTTATCAAACACTTAATACACGCATGTAAACCTACCACACGTTAACTTGTTCAAGTAGAACAGTCATCCACAAAAGAACTGAAACAGATTGTTGGGACATGATAAATTTAAAGATAACAGAGTACAGAAAGCAATACATACCTTTGACTGAAGCTAGCTTGGGTTCGACAACGATGTTTGCGAGCCATCACATTCCTTGCCGGATGATTAAAGTTGCACCAAAATGGAATGCTGATCTCCCTTTAGTGTCGAATTAGTGGAGATTTTTAGGCTACGTAGGAAAGCGATATAAAAATGTTTTTTTTTTCATGCCCAAAATTAGTTAGATTAGATAGGTGTTTAACTATTTTGTGAACCAAGAAGAAAATCATTGCAAGTCAAAAATAAGAAAGAATGTGGGAATGGTGCGAAAACGGGGAAATCAAAAAGAATTTGCAAATCAAAAATAAGAAAGTATACAAACCTATGGTAGTTAGTTTTATTTCATATCAACTAGAAAAGGTCCTTACGACACGGGTCACTCTTTTTAGAAAAAGACGGTTAAAGTTGTTCAATTACTAAAAATAATAAGTGATTTATAACATTAAAACTTCCTTTTTTGTTAATAGGAATGAGTTTTTTTTTCCAATTGCAACATGTTTTTGTCATGATTCAAAAGAACCTTCATTTTTATAATTCAAAAGAACTAGTTTATTAGATTAAAAGATTAGAAATTTGTGGTAATTATGCAAGTTTTTAAGTGATATGATCAATTTTTGAGGTTATTCTAAACTCACAAATTTTGTTCAAAGTCAACTAGTCCATGAGTTGAAATGGATAAACATTCATGTATTAAAATGCATCCTTTTTTGTTTATAGTAGTTATATTGTTAGTATGTTCGTTGTATAAGTTGACAGAAGGGAAGGAATTCTTTGTAAGGCCTATGATTATGAATATCAATCAACAAAATTTGATGAAGACATCTACCAAAAGGGAAACATCTAAGATGATGTAGAAGAAACTTCTTATTTGGAATGATGAAATTACTCTAAAGTTGATATTTAATACAAAATTTACTTGACTCCGTCGATTGTTTGACTAATTTGTTTTCCAGTGTTGATCTGGATATATTATTTGTAATTTTGTATCTAAAAGGCTAAAAGAAATATATATAAAACATTAGTGTATTTTTATTGAGTTTCGTCTTCAAATGGATTTTTTTCTCTCCTGCCTCGGGTCCAAAATATGTTTGGGACGGTCCAGCTAACGCCCACCTTTACTTATGATCTTTGTTTTGTAGACATCGAAGATCTTAACCAAGATTTTAGGGGCTATTCACCCCCTCATTCGATCTGAGGTATCTAGATACCTTCTAAGGTTTAAAGGCTTACATCTTTATACGAGATTAGGTTTAAACAACTTGCTTGGACGCACATCTTCTAGTTATAGTCAAAGGATATGGGGACCGACTTACGCTTCGGTAACTGACAACCTACATATTACTAACTATTTAATTCAATGGAATAACACGGGCGTGTCATACAGTCGGGAACTTATACCCACACATTTAATATGAGCATGTTAAACTCAAGCCAAGGAAATATCCCAAGGATGTGGAAAATCCCAAGGGAACAACCCTCAGACCAGGTTACCCCAAGATTTACAACATTTTTATGTTGTCAATTAGTGAAAACGTGGTCTTGTTCACTAAGTTAGAGATATCCGAACCTAAGGTCAAAAACCTAAAGTGTTATCTATCCAAGATAGTATCATAATAAATTAAACAAAGTATCCAAGATATTCTCCCAAGACGTAATCTAAAGATGACAAACGAAATCACTTCGGCTCAATATATCATCATAAGATTTCATCCCAATATATTAGGCATAAGGTATACAATCCTTATATCACTCTTAAATTCTAAGATTGTTTCCTTCTTATAACCTCAAACCTTTCTTTTTACAGTATGTCACTTTTTTATCCTTACACTCAAATTTTCTCCATGTTTCATTAATATTATTTTCATTTTTATCAAAGTATATTTCCTTTAGCATATCTTTAAAGATAAGGTACAAAGTCAAAAATTGTTAGAATATGTGTCCAAGGCCATAATTAAATTGGTATAACTTTATGTAATAATAGTAATTCCCTTTTTTGGTTGCCATCATAACCAGAAATAGCTAAAATAACCTTAGGAGAGAGAGATAAAATGATTTGTTAATTTATTATGTGATTAACAAATTAATTATAAGTAGTTTCTAATTAATTATGAATTAATTAGAGATAGTCAGAATTGATTAAGTATTAATCATAATTAATTTGGAATTAATTCGGGATTAATTGGAATTAATTAAAGGTTCAAGATGTGAATTATAATTGTTCAATAGTTGAACAAAAGATGCAATTCTAGAAGGGCCAATGACATTAATGGTTTTAGGAGCCTCTTTAGGGTTTCCAGAAGCCTCCTAGTAGCAGATAAGGAAATGATTTGAATTGAGATTAAATCTATTATTTAACTATTCAAATCTGAATTCATTTGTAAGTTACCTAGACTATAAATAGGACCCTTGGGCACTAAGATTTTGTGGCTTCTCATACCTAGAACGTAGAGAACAAAAATTCTCTCATCTCTCCTCTCTCATCTTTATTCTAGGGTTTCTAGGGTTTGGGTGTGAGCCATTAGAGGCAACCATATCTTTGGTGCTAGCTTTCTGAAGATCAACAAGGGAATCAATGATATTGTTTTCTATAACAATATCAAAGGTATGTAATGTAACAAACCAAAATTCATAAGTAACAATTCCATTTTTCAATTTATCAATCCAAACAACACATGTATCGAAGGAATCCAAAATACAACATATCGCAAATATCAGAGTAACAGATGCCATAAAATGCGGAAATCATGGGGGGGGGGGGGAGGATGGTGTGCCATCAAGTTGGGCTTTTCCCTTTTGTACTGGAAGTACCTGAAACTAAAAACATATCTGTAAGCATAATGCTTAGTGAGCTTCCCAAAAATACCACATACGCAAAACACATAAATATAACAACACATGGTTGTGTCAGGTCTGTAACAAGCCCCGTGTCTGTATCAACCCTATACAACAACAAATGTTGTGGTGGGTCTGTATCAACCCCCAGGTTCATATCAACCCCGAGTCCATATGACTCTGAACCCAATTTGGCTCCGTCCATATATCATACAATCACATAAACAATAATCACATAATGGTACACATCCTACACATACAGATCAGTGGGTCGTCATTGGTGCCTTCGACTCACTAGTATGGTAAGAAGACTCACCTCTAGCTAAAGGTAACTGAATCTCATACACACGCTGCAGCTAAAACGGCTCTACACACTAATTAAAACCCAAAGACATACCTAATAAAAATCGAGGTTTTATGTAATGCCTAGTCCCTGGTACGCATTTAAATTAATAATGTATTCACTTTTGTAGAGAAACTCGATGAGTTGGGAGCCCCAGACTCGTCGAGTAGAGATGATTTGGGACGCGGATTAAGAAACCTACTCGGCGAGTTGAAGGCCTCAACTCGACGAGTAGGCTGGCAGAAATGAAACCCTAATTTTTGGGGTTTTGTACCCTATTTAAACAACTTAAGTCTCCCATGTTGGCCTCATTTACAGCCTCCAAGTCCCTAACCCTAGATCTTGAAACCCTAATGCTATTGTGAGAGTTTGTGAGCTAATTTAAGTGGTTTAGTGTGTGTTTGAAGCCATTGGAAGAAGGAAAATCTTGAGGACACAAGAAGGAGTTTGTAGATTCAGAATCCTTGCCTCATCCACGACATTTTGCTGGTATAAAGATTGAACCTTGCTTTGTAGTTGTTTAGATCTTCTTTTAGGGTTATTTTGATTGGTTTTGGTCCAAATATCATGGTCCTTGGGAGTTGGACGTCCCAAATGGGTTTACACTTCAGATTAAGGTCTTGAGGGATTTTCATGGCATAAAGATGCAAACTTTATGGCCATGGAAGTCCCATGCAACCTTTAGACAATCATTTTGGCCTCTTGGAGCTTCTCATGGCCATACATGTGGAGAAAGGTGGGTCTTTACGTGATCTTCTTGTCCCTAGAGTCCAGATCTATGACCTCATGGTCTATCTTGTAGTTTTGGTGGTGTTTGGGGTAAGACTTTGGCCTTTTCGGGTTAGGGTTGAAGCTTAATCCATTTAGGAAAGGTATTAATGGGTAAAGTTGGAAACTTTACCCTTCTAGAAGCATTTCCAGCCTAGATTTGGAGTTTAGGGTGTAGATCTGAAGAATAAGGGCTTAATACATTAAGAGGGGTTAACAGACTGAAGAACTCGACGAGTTCCTAGAGGAACTCGAAGAGTTGGGTCGAAGTGTCTCGATTCTATTAAAAGGAAGAACTCGGCGAGTTGGAGGAAAACTCGACGAGTTGGATCGCGATTTCACGATTCTATGATTCATGGGAACTCGACGAGTTGAAGGGTAAACTCGACGAGTTGAGTCAACTCAGAGCGCTGATTTTGACTTTGAACTAGACTTGACTTTGAACATGGTTGACCCTAAGAGTTGTGAGTATGAAATGGCAGCTAAGGGATTGTTTTAGCTCAGGGAGTGAGTAGAGCTGATTCCAGGGCAGAGACGTTTCAACAATCATCCGACATTTAAGGTGAGTTTCCTCCTGGTTTGAACGGGTTGAAGGCACCAATGTCGGCCCGTGTATAGTATGTGTGCTGATTAGTAGCTAAGTGTGGGCAGGGCCCGTATCTTAGCATTACTTGAGTATGGATATGGAATGGTAGGTTTTGGATATACTTGTTGTCTGTGTGATACCTGTATGTGTTTCTTAGTTAGCTGAGTGTGGGCAGAGCCTAAATCTCACTATTAGCTGAGTGTGGGCCGGGGCCCGTATCTCCTAGTTAGCCGAATGTGGGCGGCGCCCGTATCTCCTAGTTACCTGAGTGTGGGTGGGGCCCGTATCTCACTGAGTGTGGGCGGGGCCTGTGACATCCCCAAAATCACGGCCTGAAAAGACCGGTTTCATTTATGCTTTTAAAATAATGTCAAAGTAAAACCATTGATTTAAAAGAGTTGCGGAATTTGTTCCCAAAACGAAATATGATAAAATAAGATTTACCAAAGCATTTCTTAAAGAAATATATTTTCATTATATAACAAAACTCGGGATGTCATGTTCCGATAGAGACACAAAAGCATAAACAATAAAACATAGACCTTACACAGTTATATACAACGACTGGTCTATAAACAAAAATATATTCACAAGTTCTCCAACTTATGCTCTCGCGCCACTACCTGTAATACAAAGAAACTGAGTGGGTCAGCTTGGGAGCCTGGTGAGCATATAGGGCTTTCAACCCACAATAAATAATTATATTTAATTTCACCAACCAACAATAACCCGAATACCCCTTCCCGTTATCCTCGCTTTACGTCCCTATGACAACAACTATTACAAGGGACCTAATCTAGGATTTTCATCGGGACGGACAATACTGCAAAGGGGTTTCCTCAACAATGAATGTCCTAAGGCAACCATGAGGGGGATAGAATACAACAAATGAACACCCAAGTTCACTACACCTACAGGTTATGAGCCTGCCAGCGTTCCACTGAACTGTCTAGAAAAGTCTGTGGTCGTCATCCATATTCTGTTGGACGACTAGATCACAATCACATCGAGGCCTCTCATCATTTTTATTTCATCACACATCACTATCTACCCATGTTCTACCCAACATATTTGTAGATAAAATATACTTGTTTATATACAGCTTAAAAACCTGTATAACATATTCATTCAATACTCATATCACATAACAAATAGTATATAATCACATAGCACGTATCTCATAGAGTATAATTCATATATGTGTATTGTAGAAAGCAACTACACACTTACTCATATCATATATCTAATACATTCATCAATACTTGTATTAAGATCGTGTATATGAAAGGGACTATGCACTCACTTGAGAAGATGATGCTCGGACAGCACTACGGCTCTTAAAGTAGTATTCTTCGGTAAAACCGGGAGATCTTCACACACCGGGTTTCTCGCTGGCAGAGCTTCGGCTCGGAAACTCTTTTCTTCTCGGGATCTTCAGAGCTTCGGGACTCGCTTCGGGTCTCGGGATGATACCGGGGCTTCGGGGATATAACTTGCACGTAAATTGAGGCAATATGGAGTGAGAGGAAAGAAATTGAGCAACAAAACTCGGCTGCTCTTCGATTCTATTTATAGGGCTGATTTTTCGATTTTCACGTCGTGAACCACTTGTTCACGTTGTGACCTTTGACGTCATAAGGTGCGTAGTCGCGATGTGACTCTATCAGGCTCTGAAAGGTCAAATCACTGAGTTCACGTCGTGAACCCTCTGTTCACGTCGTGAACCCTGACACAACTTTAGGTTTCGTGCCCCGAACTTCAGAAATTCATATCTTTCGCATACGGGCTCTGTTTTCGACGTTCTTTATATCCACGCGAAGATGATATTATGCTCTACAACTCTCGTTTAGACTCCATCGGCTAATTTTGAATTTATTTTTATTATATTATTTTTAGTAGGCCGGGACAGGAAAACTCCGTTAGAAAATCATAACTTCTTTATCTGACGTTCGTTTTCGTCTGTCTTTTTACCGTTGCATTACTATCGACGAGATATTCGATTCTCGTTTAGATTGTTTTGGCTAGAAACCACTCGATCTCATATTCGAACTTTGGGCTGCAAACCGCTAAGTCGAAACTTCGAAAAATCATAACTTCCTCATACGAAGTAAGATTTAGACGTTCTTTTTATGCACGCTCTTGGTTTAACGTATTCTAAGACTTTTGTTTAGATCACTAAGGCTAGATATTGCTCTATCTTAAATTCATATTTTACGTCACACAGTGTCGTACTGGTTCTGTCACGAAACTTCGACAGGTCATAACTTCTTCGTTATAACTCAGATTTCGGCATTCTTTATATATTCGGAAACCTTGCCACAGCCACTACAACTTCATGTATAGACATCGGGCTTATCTGATATTTTATTTTATCACTTATTTTTATCCTTAATTCATTTAAATCACACAATTAAGCAATAAACACATAATACTCAAATAATACATTCTTATTATTTCAAAATGAGTTACAAAGGTTAACCTAGACTATTACATAATCATTAATGCCTAGACTAGAAACACAGGCGTTACAATTCTCTCCCTCTTAGGATGATTCCGTCCCCGGAATCACACATCAACAAACAAATGCGGATAGCGACTCATCATGTAACTCTCCGTCTCCCAGGTGAGATTTGGCCCATTCGCATGTTTCCAACGGACAAGCACTAATTTGACCATCTTGCATTGCAACTTCTTAGTCTTTCGGTTAACGATTGCCTCTGGTTCTTCAATTAACCTTTTGTTCTCATCAATTCTTAACTCAGAAATTGGAATTATATCGGGAACTTCTCCTGTGAACTTCCTCAAATAACACACATGGAAAGTGTTATGAATTCCATTCAGTTCTTCGGGTAATTCGAGCTTGTAAGCTTGGTTCCCAATCCTCTGAAGAGCTTTAAACGTTCCAATAAACCTTGGACTTAACTTTCCTCTTTTACCAAATCTTATATGTCCCTTCCTTGGTGAGACTTTAAGCAAAACCGAATCTCCAACTTCAAAAGTCATCGGTATTCGCTTGTTGTCAGCATAGCTCTTTTGACGATCCTGAGCTGCTAACATTCTCTCCCTAATCACTTTCAACTTTTCAGCAGTTTGATGGACTATCTCAGGTCCCATAAACTGCTTTTCCCCAGCCTCAAGCCAACAAGACGGCGTACGACACTTCTGTCCGTACAAAGCTTGATAATGTGTCATCTTAATGCTCGAGTGGAAACTATTATTGTAGGAAATTCTACCAAAGGTAAATGTTAATCCCAGTTACCTTGGAATTCCAGGGTACATGCTCTCAACATATCTTCAAGCGTTTGTATCGTTCGTTCACTCTGACCATCAGTTTGTGGATGGTAAGCTGTACTCAAACACAACTTGGTACCCAATTCCTCTTGTAGACTTCTCCAAAACCTTGAGGTGAAACGGCTGTCACGATCCGATACAATCGTTAACGGAACACCGTGAAGCCTCACAATTTCCTTCACGTAAGAATTTGCATTCTTATCCATAGACCATTTCTCATTGGCAGCTATGAAGTGCGCACTCTTAGTGGAGCGATCAACGACCACCTAAATCATGTCGTGACCATTCTTTGTTCTGGGCAGTTTAGTGACAAAATCCATGGCAATGTCTTCCCATTTACCCATAGGCACAGGTAAAGGTTCTAAACTCCCAAATGGTTTCTGATGTTGTGCCTTATCTCTTGCACAGGTCACACACTCGGCCACATATTTTACGATATCAAGATTCATCGTCGGCCACCAGTAGTAGGGTTTTAGGTCCCTATACATTTTAGTGCTGCCAGAATGAATCGAATACATGGTTTTGTGAGCTTCTTCCATCAGAAGATCTCTTATTCCTCCTAACTTAGATACCCAAATACGATCTTGGAATACCTTCAGTCCATGACCGTTTGTACCGAACACCAACGTTTTTCCCAAACGTTCCTCCTTCCGGTCATTCTTTTCAGAAGCTTCCTCTTGAGCTTTCTTTATACTCTCCACAATTGTCGAGACAACTTCTATTCTCAACGCTCTTGGCCTTTTTCTCTCAAGATTGACTTTCCGACTGAGAGCATCAGCGACAACATTTGCTTTACCGGGGTGGTAAAGTATCTCACAGTCGTAGTCCTTAAGTAATTCTAGCCAACGTCGCTGCCTCATATTCAATTCTTTCTGACTAAAGAGATATTGGAGACTCTTATGATCAGTGAAAAGTTTGCACTTCGTGCCATAGAGGTAATGCCTCCATATTTTTAGAGCGAAAACTACCGCTACCAGCTCCAAATCATGAGTGTGGTAGTTCTTTTCATGCTCTTTCAGCTGTCGAGACGCATATGCTATCACCTTTTCTCTTTGGGTCAAAACACAACCCAACCCAACCCCGGACGCATCACTATAGACAGCGAAGTCTTCAACTCCATCAGGTAAAGAAAGAATCGGTGCCTCACATAGCTTCTTCTTTAGCTACTCAAATGCTTCTTCGTGCTTATCGCTCCAAGCATAGGTAGCTCCTTTGTGGGTCAAAGCTGTTAAAGGAGTAGCAATCGAAGAAAAGCCTTGGATAAACCTTCGGTAATACCCGACTAATCCCAAAAAGCTCCTGATCTCTGTGGGACTTTTCAGTTGTTCCCACTTCATTACAGCTTCAACCTTCGTTGGATCAACCATTATCCCTTCTTGGTTGACCACGTGACCTAAGAATTGGACTTCACGAATCCAAAAATCACATTTGGAGAACTTTGCATACAAATTATCCTTCTTCAAGACTTCCAACACTTCTCGCAAGTGTCTGCCATGCTCCTCGTGGCTCTTCGAGTAAATCATAATGTCATCTATGAACACTATCACAGATTTATCAAGGAACGGATTATAAACCCTGTTCATTAAATCCATGAATGCTACTGGAGCATTGGTTAGTCCAAACGACATAACCAAAAACTCGTAGTGCCCATATCGTGTTCTGAATGTAGTCTTCTCTATATCCTGCTCTTTCACCTTTAGCTGATGATATCCTGACCTCATATCGATCTTCGAAAAATAGCTTGAACCTTGAAGCTGATCGAATAGGTCATCAATCCTTGGCAATGTATATCTATTCTTTATCGTTGCTTTATCCAGCTCTCTGTAATCAATGCACATTCTCATACTCCCGTCCTTCTTCGTTACAAATAACACCGGAGCTCCCCAGGGTGATGAAGTAGGTCTAACGAAACCTTTGTCCAATAACTCTTGAAGTTGCATCATAAGCTCCTTCATCTCCGTTGGTACTAGTCTGTAAGGTGCTTTTGCTATTGGCATGGTTCCTGGAAACAAGTCGATACGGAATTCTACTTGTCGATCAGGCGATAATCCAGGAAGATCTTTGGGAAATACTTCCGGATAATCACACACCACAGGAATGCTCTGCATCTCCTTTTTCTCCTTCTTTGCATCAATCACAAATGCCAAATATGATGTACATCCTTTGACCAAACACCTTCTGGCTTTCATTAGCGAAATGATTCCAGAATTTACTCTGCGTTTGTCCCCATACACCATATATGACTCCTTCCCTGGCGGGTTTACTTTTACTATCTTCTTCCTGCACAATATTTCGGCATCATTGGCGCTAAGCCAATCCATTCCCAGCACGATGTCGAAACCATTCAGCTCAATATGCAATAACTCCTCGTAGAACTTATTCCCATTCAAATCAATTAAGATGTTTTTCATAATATAGCTAACAGGTATAAACTTGCCACTAGCAACTTCGACTAATAAAGCATTATCTAGTCTATCGACATGCAAAGCTAGTTTTCTACCAAATTCATGCGAAATAAAGGAGTAGTTGGCTCCTGAGTCAAAAAAAATTTGGGCAGACAATTCGTTTACGAGAAAGATACCTGAAGCGACATCAGCTTCTTCTTTAGCAGCTTCCAGTGTCATCTGGAAGGCTCTTTCTTTCGGCTTTGGGGGAATATTGGGTCTAGCTGCCTCCTTCTTCTTCGGACAGTCTTTCAAAATGTGCCCCTCTTCGTTACATCCAAAACACTCTCTTTTGTTGGACGGACAATCGTTGGCGTAATGCCCCATCTTTCCACACTTGTAGCAGGTCACTTCCTCACTACATTTCCCAGAGTGATTTTTCTTGCACTTCTCACACCATTTCGATTCGCCCCCTTTTCCTCCTCCAAAGTTTTTTGAATCAGACTTCGAAAATTTACTTTTCTTGCTGGAACCTGAAGTTCCTTCAAACTTTCTCTTTTCACCAACTTCAACTTTGTTGGCGGTCCTTCCCTTGATCATGTCCTCAACAGACTTGGCAGCCCAAATAGCTGCCTCTAGAGTAAGTGCCTGACGTACTGGCACCGCGTACTCCCATGGGAGTCCCTTTGCGTATCGGTCAACTTTAGTCAACTCATCTGGAACGATGCGCAAAGCAAACTCCATTTTTTCGGTGAAGGCGTTTGTGTAATCGTCGACTGACATGCTGCCTTTTGTCAAGGTCAGAAACTTGTTCTCCAACTCCAGTAGATTTTGGGCCGAGCAGAACTTGCGCTTGAACTGCACCAAGAAATCTGCCCAAATCAGTTGTAGTGGTTCATTAGGGCTTAGGGTCTTCTCCAGAGTGTTCCACCAACGAACAGCTCCGCCCTTGAACTGACGTACTGCGAACGTGGTTTGCAAATTGCCTCTGCAGCCACACATCATGAAGGCTAGCTCCATTTCTGAGATCCAATCCATGACTCCAATCGGGTCTTCCTTTCCAGTGAAGTTCGATGGTTTGCAAGTCAAGAAATCTTTGTACTTGCATCCCCGTCCATCGTTTCTTCCACCTTAGTCATTTTGTCTAACTATCGGTGGGTTTGCTTGACCAATCACCCCACTGAAGTTACATCCTTCCGATTGCCCTTCACTTAATTCGGGCTGTACAATCGGCATCGAAGGTTCTTCACGATTTTGCTGAATCAGACGTCTAATTTCTTCCATCTGACGATCCAACATCGTCTAAATCATCAATTGTACACCAACCATTGTCATTGGCTCAGGTGCTGCTGCTATAATAGGTGCTTGCTCGATTACAGGTGGTTGATTCCTGTTTTCGTTCATGTTTCCAACTCCGCTTCTTGTTCTTGGCATTGTTGATCTATACACCGAATAAGGTGAATTTAGATCCTTATTCATGATAGATAATTAGATTATCCAAATCACTCCGAAACGTTTACATGCTAGTTCTAATACCGTCGTCATACGCTTAGAAACCTAAACACATAGGCCTTCAGATCCGGTTGGAAACAAACCGTAGATCTGAACAAATAATTTCATATATGGCAATCATATAACATTTAGCACATAAAAGCATTTTAGGCAACTTTCCTAAAATAAACTAATGCTCGTGTCTAAAATATAACAGACACATATCTCACAATTTCACTTAGCATTTTAAGTTTAAGTCTAGAAATCCTACAAATTCCTAGTTCGCTTAAACTAATGCTCTGATACCAACTGTGACATCCCCAAAATCATGGCCAGAAAAGACCGGTTTCATTTATGCTTTTAAAATAATTTCAGAGTAAATCCGTTGATTTAAAAGAGTTGCGGAATTTGTTCCCAAAACGAAATATGATAAAATAAGATTTACCAAAGCATTTCTTAAAGAAAGGTATTTTCATTATATAAAAAAACTCGGGATGCCATGTTCCGATACAGACACAAAAGCATAAACAATAAAACATAGACCTTACACAGTTTTATACAACTACTGGTCTATAAACAAAAATATCTTCATAAGTTCTCCAACTTATGCTCTCGCACCACTACCTGTAATACAAAGAAACTGAGTGGGTCAGGCTTGGGAGCCTGGTGAGCATATAGGGCTTTCAACCCACAATAAATAATTATATTTAATTTCACCAACCAACAATAACCCGATTACCCATTCCCGTTATCCTCACTTTACGTCCCTATGACAACAACTATTACAAGGGACCTAATCTAGGATTTTCATCGGGCCGAACAATACTGCAAAGGGGTTTCCTCAACAATGAATGTCCTAAGGCAACCATGAGGGGGATAGAATACAGCAAATGAACACCCAAGTTCACTACACCTACAGGTTATGAGCCTTCCAGCATTCCACTGAACTGTCTAGAAAAGTCTGTGGTCGTCATCCATATTCTGCTGGACGACTAGATCACAATCACATCGAGGTCTCTCATCATTTTTATTTCATCACACATCACTATCTACCCATGTTCTACCCAACATATTTGTAGATAAAATATACTTGTTTATATACAGCTTAAAAACCTGTATAACATATTCATTCAATACTCATATCACATAACAAATAGTATATAATCACATAGCACGTATCTCATAGAGTATAATTCGTATATGTGTATTGTAGAAAGCAACTACACACTTACTCATATCATATATCTAATACATTCATCAATACTTGTATTAAGATCGTGTATATGAAAGGGACTATGCACTCACTTGATAAGATGATGCTCGGACAGCACTACGGCTCTTAAAGTAGTATTCTTCGATGAAATCGGGAGATCACACACCGGGCTTCTCGCGGGCAGAGCTTTGGCTCGGAAACTCTTTTCTTCTCGGGATCTTCGGAGCTTCGGGACTCGCTTTGGGTCTCGGGATGATACCGGGGCTTCGGGGGTATAACTTTCACATAAATCGAGGCAATATGGAGTGAGAGGAAAGAAATTGAGCAACAAAACTCGGCTGCCCTTCGATTCTATTTATAGGGCCGATTTTTCGATTTTCACGTCGTGAACCACTTGTTCACGTCGTGACCTTTGACGTCATCAGGTGCGTAGTCGCGATGTGACTCTGTCAGGCTCTGAAAGGTCAAATAACCGAGTTCACGTCGTGAACCCTGACACAACTTGGGTTTCGTGCCCCGAACTTCAGAAATTCATATCTTTCGCATACGAGCTCTGATTTTGATGTTATTTATATCTACGTGAAGGTGAGATTATGCTCTACAACTCTCGTTTAGACTCCGTTGGCTAATTTTGACTTTATTTTTATTATATTATTTTTAGTAGGCTGGGACAGGAAAACTCTGTTAGAAATTCATAACTTCTTTATCTGACGTCCGTTTTCGCCTTTCTTTTTACCGTTGCATTACTATCGACGAGATCTTCAATTCTCGTTTAGATTGTTTCAACTAGAAACCACTCGATCTCATATTCGAACTTTGGGCTGCATATCGCTAAGTCGAAACTTCGAAAAATCATAACTTCCTCATACGAAGTCAGATTTAGACATTCTTTTTATGCACGCTCTCGGTTTAACGTATTCTACGACTTTCGTTTAGATCACTAAGGCTAGATATCGCTCTATCTTAAATTCATATTTTACGTCACACAGTGTCGTACCGGTTCTGTCACGAAACTTCGACATGTCATAACTTCTTCGTTATAACTCGGATTTTGGCATTCTTTATATATTCAGAAACCTTGCCACGACCACTACAACTTCATGTATAGACATCGGGCTTATCTAATATTTTATTTTATCGCTTATGTTTATCCTTAATTCATTTAAATCACACAATTAAGCAATAAACACATAATACTCAAATAATACATTCTTATTATTTCAAAATGAGTTACAAAGGTTAACCTAGACTATTACATCATCAATAATGCCTAGCCTAGAAACACAGGCGTTACAGGGCCCGTATATCATAGGGTGGGGCCCTCTATCCGAGTGTGGGCGGGGCCTGTATCTCCTTGAGTGTGGGCGGGGCCCGTATCTCCTAGTTGCATGTTATGTGTATGGTATGTGGTAGTTTAGGGGAAATTCACTAAGCTTCGTGCTTACGATTTTTAGTTTTGGTTTTAGGTACTTCCGATAGCAAAGGGAAGAGCTCGGGATGACTGCAATGCATACACCATGATGTTTAGCCTAGGATGTTTACTCTGAAATACTTGACATTTGTTTTGATATGGATATACCTTTTATGATGTTTTGAGATACTATAACTTATGTTTTGATGTGATGATTTTAATAACTATGGTTTATTTATGGATTAATAATGAAATTTTTGGGACCGTATTTTATGAGTGTTACAAGTTGGTATCAGAGCCTTGGTTTGAGGGATTCGGGCACACTCTCAGGTGTGTTTGAACTCAAACTAAGGAATTGGTGTGAAAGTTTTCAAAATAATACCATTTTTATAAAAAGGATTTTTAAAAGAGAAAAGGGTGTGGTGCATGCAATCAATCGAGCTCAAGTAAGTTCTCCCAAATTATCCATACACATTTATGTTATTATATGAATTGTAAATATGTGAACTGCATGCTAGAATAGGGCTAAGGATCTAGGAAGGATGCCTTGTATGCCTACTGTATGAGCTTATAGAACTACATGCTAGTACTAATTAATCAGTGATATGACAACCTGATTAGGATATGCTTGGTTTTGGTTACTTAATGCTCGAATGTTGCTTGCTTTGTGCTTTTTAGGAGTCCTAGCTATCTTTAACTAACTAGTAAGAGAATACGCCAAGTTACATATTACGAGGACTAAATAATTTCGGAAGGTTAGGTCTAGCCCTATTGCGCAACTCTTGTTTGAGTCCAACTGTTGTAGGGTAGTACCTCTCATTCAAAGAATTATCTAGTCTTAGTAATATGTAATTGTATTCGTGAGCTAGTTAGGGGAGATACCAGGGATTTCTTATGAAGCTGATGGCGGAGAGTGGGTCGGAGATTACCCTAGGGTAAGCCTAGGATGAGATTAGCGCGGAAAGCAGTAGTAGTAGAAAGGACTTGGTGGAGTCAAGGCAATTCTTGAGGAAAGTAAGGATAGATGTGGAAGGTAGTATGGGCCCGTACTACTAAAAGCAGAGGATCCGTACTCGAGACGAGGAAAGCTGAGATGAAACCAGGAAACTTGTAGTGTGTGAGATCCCTCGAGTTATGATGAGTATTTTGATGATTGTTATGGTGTATTTTCAGTATGGTAACGCTACGCACTATACCAGTTGGAAGTTCTGGCGCTGACGAGGGATCAGGCTCGGGCTCTGGAGTCGGGCAGCTCGATGATCAGATGAGGGAGTTCATTTCATCTAAGATCACGTGCAGTATCATTGACCAAACTCCTGTGATATTCGGTACGGTTAAGGATGGCATTTTGGAGATTCTTAATGAGAGGCTGAGTGCATTCCGCACCGAGATGGTGGCCATGATAGGGGTGCGCACGGTGACATTCAGGGAGTTCCGAGCTTAAGGAGCTCCAGACTACCATGGGGCTAGGGACCCCAGTGCTAGCCGCAAGTGGTTGGTGGATGCCGCCAACGCCTTTCGCACCAGCCGTTGTCCCAAGGGGGGACAAGGTCTGACTTGCTTCCTGCCTCCTGAAGGACAGGGCACAAGATTGATGGGAGGAGGTTGGACGAGCTATTGGAGATGATGCCGCTATCGATGCAATGACCTGGAGTGACTTCACGACCAGGTTCAGGGCCGAGTTTGCACCTGTGATCAAGGTGCAACAACTTGCGCGTGAGTTCCGGGATCTCCGACAGACGACTGAGACAGTGACTGAGATCACCGCCAAGTTTAGGGAGAGGGCCCTTCTTGTTCCGCAGTATGTGGTGGACGAGGAGATGAAAAAGGCCTGGTACCATAAGGTGTTGAGGAGCGACATTCGACGGTTTGTGAGCCAATCCAGCCGCAAGACACTGAAGGATATGATAGTGAGGGCTCGAGAGAGGGAGATCGATTTAGAGATAGAGAGGAAAAGAAAAACAGATGCGGCTTCTGGTGTGGACGGCTCGGGAAAGAAGCCCAAGGTGGATTCCCGAGGGAAGAGCCAGCAGGGCCGAGGCCGCTTTGGAAAGTGTGTTAGGACGCACGAGGGGACGTGCAGGGCGGGTAGTTCGGGCTGCTTTAAGTGCGGCCTAACTGGTCATGTCAGCAGGGATTGTACTGCTACCACCACCACCGTATCTAATCTGATTCGCCTCCAGTGCAATCAGAGGGGCCACAAGAGGTCCCAGTATCCGAGTTTAGCAGCAGCAGGACAGGTGGCAGAACCCGCTCCTGCTACATTGAGGATTACCGATAGTCGTCAGGGCCGGAAAGAGGCGCCTGTGGCGAAGATCAGAGTCTTCCAGCTGACAGGAGAGGAGGCAGGTGCAACTCCCTATGTTGTGACAGGTATGTATCTTCTCCTTATCTCTTTATTTATATTGATTTGTCGCTTATGTTTATGTGTTTCGTTATAGGATCGTTCTTAGTGAACGACATATCTGCTCTGGTATTATTCGATTCGGGGGTTACCCGATCTTTTGTATTGCTCGTGCTTAGCAAGCGATTTGTTGGAGCTCCGGGGGAGCTGGACTGTCCCCTTGATGTAGAGATTGCGGATGATAGGATCGTTCGGGTCTTGAGAGTTCATCGGGGATGTACACTGTAGTTGTTCGATGAGCAGTATTCTGTGGATTTAGTCCCCATTCCCCTGCGATGGAATAAGGTTATCGTAGGTATGGACTGGTTGAGCCCCAACGGGGAAATGATTGACTGCGAGCAGCAGCTAGTGCAATTTCGGACCCAAGTGGGGGAGGTTTTGTGACTCAGGGCAAGAGGCCGCAGTGTGGACCGACTTTGTGCTCAGCAACGAGGGTGAGATGCTACCTACAGCAGAGTTGCGCAAGTTATGTCGCTTATGTCATGGATACTCGGGATAAGGGTAAGGCGAACGTGGATGATGTACCGATCGTACAGGAGTACCCGGACGTGTTCCCGGAGGATTTTCCTGGGGTACCTCCGGAGAGGCAGGTAGAATTCAGGATTGACCTAGTTCCTGGTGCGGCTCCGATAGCCAAGGCACTATATCGGTTGACCCCTCCCGAGATGCAGGAGTTGTCTATACAGCTGTAGGAGCTGTTATACAAGGGATTTATCAGGCGGAGCAGTTCACCTTGGGGAGCCCCGATTCTATTCGTGAAGAAGAAGGACGGGTCTCAACGGATGTGTATAGACTACCGGGAGTTGAATAAGGTAACAATGAAGAACCGTTATCCCCTCCCGAGGATCGACGATTTATTTGACTAGCTTCAGGGTGCATCTTGGTTCTCCAAGATTGATTTGCGATCGGGTTATCACCAGATGTGAGTCAGGGACGATGATGTGCAGAAGACAGCCTTTTAGACTCGATATGGTCATTACGAGTTCATGGTGATGCCGTTTGGGCTCACCAATGCTCCTGCCGCGTTCATATACCTCATGAACCGCATGTGCAGACCGATGCTGGACCGGTCTGTGCTAGTCTTTATCGATGACATCTTGGTGTATTCTAAGACTCAGGAGCAGCATGAGGAGCAGCTGAGGGAGGTGATGGAGATATTGAGGAGGGAGAGACTTTTCGCAAAGTTCTCTAAGTGTGAGTTTTGGTTGTGCGAGGTGCAGTTTTTGGGGCACCTTGTCAACCATAAGGGTATTCTGGTCGATCCAGCCAAGGTAGAGGCCGTGATGCAGTGGGAGGTTCCGAGGTCTCCATCTGAGATTCAAAGTTTTCTTGGTTTGACGGGTTATTATTGGAGATTCATCTAGGATTTCTCCAAGATTGCTGTTCCATTGACCTGACTGTAGCACCTCGAAATAAGGTATGTATCGATAACCCTTACTTTTGTTGAATTGTCAAGCTAGCCCTTAATTGAGAAAAAAGTGGTAGATGAGTACGCACGGCGTACACGTGTGTACGCTCAGCGTACTCATGTGTGTATTATGGACACGGAGGCCACCTAGTACGCTGGGCGTACTAGGCTCAGAGTGAAAACCCTAATTGTGTTGTTTATCCCTATTTAAGGAACATGATGGCCTCATTTTCAGCAACCATTTCCAGCCTCCAACTTCCCACAAACCCTAAATCCCGTTTCCTTAGCTTGTGAAATCAATTGTGAGCTTATTGAGTGTTCTTATGGAATTCTCTTGTGAGGAAGGAGTTTGAAGGAAGAAGAGTTGGTTTCCAAGATTTTGGATTTGAGTTTCTCTGTGGTTGGTGCATCATTCAGGGGTATCAAGCTCAAAGCTTTCTCATTGTTTGATTAGTTCATGTTTTTGTCCATTTTTAGGGTTTTATGTCCCAATATTGAAGCTTTATGAGTTTTGTGAACTCCAAAGCATAATACATGTCCATTTAGGTGTTTCTAGTTGTTTGGACTCATAAAAATGAGATCTTGGTCGTCAAGATCTCTCCATGCATGAGATATGAGGACCTTTGTGAGTAAAGGATGAGAGTTTATGAGATTTAGACTTGTCCAGCCATGCTAAGGCTTAAAGTCACCAACTTTATGGAGTAATGGACCTTATCTAGCCCAGATCTGTAGTAGTAGCAATGGTCTTAACGGATTAAGACTAAAAGAGTGAAAATAGGAAACCTGGGAAGTACGCCGTGTGTACTCCCAGCTACACGCAGCGTAGCGCTGAGCCACCCCGATGCATGCATAGCTGACTGAACGCCCAATGTAGACGGACGTACGCCCAACGTATACGATGGGTGTTGACTTCTGTTGACTTTTAGGGTTTTGGTCAAGTTGTGGACTTTGGAGGCTATGGAGCGGTAAAATGGTCTTTTACCCTTCTAGGGTTTAGTAGAGGAATTTAGCCTAACACCTTTTGGGAGTTGTTAATATTAATTATTAATTAGAGGGAAATGTGATATATGTTAGGCGGAGTCTAGACCGACAGTTCGGGTACGGGATATACTGCTTTACTTTACGAGGTGAGTCTTCTCACTATACTTACCCGAGTGGTAATACTGTGTGACCGGAGGGTCTTACTTGAGTTATTGACCGGAGTGTCTTATGTGCTTATACTGAGTTATGTGATATCATGCATTTTGTCTTTGTGATCTATGTTGTATATTATTTTGTGCCTTATTGAGTTAGGACCGGAGGGTCCATACCGAGTTGTGAGACAGGAGGGTCCTAACTGAGATACCAGACTGGAGGGTCCAACACGAGTTGTGAGACCGGAGGGTCTTCACTGAGACACATGACCGGAGGGTCATTATCGGGATATAGCCATGAGAGGATAATTATTTGTGTATGGTATTTTGGGGAACTCACTAAGCTTCGTGCTTACGGTGTTGTGTGAAATGTGTTTCAGGTACCTCTCAGGATCGCGGGAAGGCGCCGGCATGATTGTACACACTAGTTAGAGATTATTTTTTTTTGAGGATTCTAGGATATTTTCAAACATTCTTTTGTCTTATGTTTTGAACAACTTATAACTTGGTTTTTGAGAAATGTGAAATTGTGTCTTGTGTGGTTTTAAAATGAAATTTTTATTTGAAAATTTAGAGTGTTACAAGTTGGTATCAGAGCCTTGGTTTGAGGGATTCAGATGTACCCTCGGGTATGTCTTGACTCAAACTGAGGATTTGAGAAAATTTTCTAAAAAGAAATGATTTACTAAAACGAGTAAGAGCTTTTAAGAGAAAACGAGATGAAGCAGTGTGTACAATCAGCCAGAGCCCGAACGGTGATTTCCCAAAATACCATTACTTGTTTATATTATGAGATGAGATACTTATGAGATATTATAGCTGCATGTTAGATGATAGGCTAGGTATTTCAGGAATTTAGAGCTAGAGTTTCCTGATTCATGATGCTTTAGCCTAGGGGAATGTTATTGATTGATATTATCTGCTATTTGCTCTATTTGTGTGCTGAGTAGGGGTACATAGCAGGAATATTTTAGAGAGAGCTTTAAGTGGAGGAGTAATCTAGGAGAGATACCTAGATGTGCATCAAGGGACCTACTGAGAGAGTAGTTTGATATCCGTGAGGGATAAAGTACTTGTGCATTAGGATCCTAGGAGGAGGACTTGGGGCGACTACAGGTTGATGTGGAAGGTAGTATTGGGCCCGTACTACTGAAAGCACCGGATCTGTATGCGACCCAAGTAAGAACCTTGGGATACTAAGGAGCAAGTAGGGGTGGGTAATTGATTGTGCGCTTTAGCTAGTCCCTGATGACTTAAGTGTTTGTGTTTCAGAAAGACTATGGTGATTACCCGCAACAACCCCAAAGGTGGTGGTACTAGTGACGAGGAGATCCGCAAGATCATTGCTGAGGAGGTGGCCGTAGCTATCAAGGAAGCCATACCAGAGATGTTTGGGTCCATTAAGACCACACTAATTGAGACTTTTGATGAGCGATATGTTGCTGTCATAGAGACTGCTGCTGCCGCAGCCACCACAACCCTAGCTGCTGCGAGGCCACAGGGGGGTGACTCGTTGTTTTTTGGAGAGTTCAGCAACACGAAGCCACCAGAGTGTGAAGGGACCCAAGACCCGATTTCTACCATGAGATGGATCTCTGACATTGAGGGGTGTTTCTATATGTGTTCATGCCCGGAGCACTTGAGAGTTTGGTTTGCACTGAACCAGCTTCACTTGGGAGCGAAGGACTGGTGTAAGTTTGTGACGACTGATTTTACCCCTGCAGATCATGCTACAGTGACTTGGGATAGGTTTACCCAGTTATTCTGAGATGAGTACGTTACCCAGGTGGAGACCATGGAGAGGGAATGATTGGCCCATGAGTTTCTGTCTCTCAAGAAGAAGACATAAACAATGATAGAGATTACGAGGATGTTTCATGAAAGGGCGTTGTTCTGTCCTGAGCACGTGTCTACTGAGCAGGCATGTGTGAGCTGGTATTTGAGCATTTTGAGGCGAGATATTCAGGAGTTCGTGGCAAACTCATCATATCGGATATTGGCTGAGCTACAGAACAATGCCAGGAGGAGGGAGATTGAGCTGGAGATACAGACTAGAGAGGTGGGAGAGTCTCAGTGGGAGAGATAGGAGACCAGTGTAGTCGTGGTCGGCGACCAAGCGGGCTAAACCCGCTGATACGAGAGCAGGAGGCCAGAAGGGACGCACTTGTGGCAAGTGCAACAAGAGTCATGAGGGATCTTGCCGAGCAGGGATTTGCTACAAATGTGGCAAGGAGAGGCACATGGCGAAGGACTGCCCCAAGGGATTTTCGGTTTGCTTTCATTGCAACCAGACTGGCCATCGGAAGGCCGAGTGTCCTCAGCTCACTCAGGGACCAGCCCAGGCTTCTTCTCCTCCTGCTTTGCTTGTTACTAACGGCCGACCGGGGAAGACCGAGGCCCCTAGAGCTCGTGGGAGAGCATTCCATCTGACCGGGGAGGAGGTCCGCGTAGCACCTGATGTTGTTGCTGGTAGGTATCTCCTTATTTATGTTACTTTGAGATTTGTTTATGCTTATAGTGTGTTGCATATAGGTACTTTTATTGTGAGTTTTGTGCCTGCCTTGGTGCTATTTGACTCGGGTGCAAGTCGATCTTTCGTGTCTTTATCCTTTAGTCATCACATTAGTGTTAGACGCGAGGCGTTGAGTCGACCACTGAGGGTTTCTATAGCCGATGAGCATGCGGTTTTTGCCATTGATGTATTCCGGGGATGTGTTTTAGATATTTTCGGTGTTTAGTTCCCAATAGATCTGGTGCCGATAGCGATGGGTGATGTCTGTGTCATAGTGGGTATGGATTGATTGAGCCGATTTGGAGCCGTAATTGACTGTGAGCGTCATATGGTGACCATACGAGACCCTGGTAGGGAGTACTTACTTTTTATGGCAAGGGAACTAGATCGAGATCAGCTTTCTGCTCTGCCGCCAGCGCATGTCGAGGGAACTAGATCCACGAGTTGCTGGGGAAGGGATTTATTAGACCGAGTAGCTCGCCGTGGGGAGCACCGATACTTTTTGTCGAGAAGAAGGATGGTTCACACCGGATGTGCATTGACTACCGGGAGTTGAACAAGCTGACGGTCAAGAACCGTTACCCACTACCGAGGATCGACGATTTGTTTGATCAGTTGCAGGGGCGTCTTGGTTTTCCAAGATTGATTTAAGATCTGGGTATCATCAAATGAAAGTTTGCGAGGAGGATATCCAGAAGACAGCCTTTCGGACTCGTTATGGGCATTACGAGTTTGTGGTGATGCCTTTCGGGCTCACCAATGCACCGGAAGCATTCACGGACCTCATGAACTAGGTGTGCAGGCCCATGTTGGATCGGTCGGTGATTGTGTTCATCGATGATATTTTGGTGTACTCGAGGTCTAGGGAGCACCACGAGGAACATTTACGGGAGATTCTTGGAGTGTTGAGGACGGAGAGGCTTTATGCCAAATTATCCAAGTGTGATTTCTGGCTATGAGAGGTCCAGTTTTTGGGACACCTCATTAACTAAAATGGGATTTTGGTCGACCCAGCCAAGATTGAGGCAGTTATGCGATGGGAGGTGCTGAGATCCCCATCCGATATCAGAAGTTTTCTGGGTTTGGCAGGCTACTATCGGAGGTTTATCAGAGATTTCTCCAAGATTGTTGTTCCTCTCACCAAGTTGACCAGGAAGGGTGTTATCTTTACTTGGGGGCCTGAGTAGCAGGCATCATTCAAGACTCTTCGCCAAAGATTGTGCGAAGCTCCAGTGTTAGCCCTTCCGGAGGGAGTAGAGGACTTCGTAGTCTACTGTGATGCATCCATTTCTGGATTGGGTGCCGTGTTGATGTAGAGGGGGAACGTGATAGCATATGCGTCGAGGCAGCTGAAGCCTCACGAGACAAGATATCCTACCCATGATTTGGAGCTGGTGGCAGTGGTATTCGCCCTCATGATTTGGCGCCACTATTCTTATGGTGTCCGATGTACCATATACATGGACCATGAGAGCCTGAGATACCTTATGGATCAGCCCAACCTAAATATAAGAGAGAGGAGGTGGTTGGATGAAGTGAAAGATTATGACTGTGAGATTTTGTATCATCCTGGCAAGGCTAACGTGGTAGCCGATGCCCTGAGTCGTAGAGCAACGAGCGCTCCGATCCGAGACGTGTGTATGAGGATGACGGTGATGACTCCAGTCTTAGATACCATATGAGGGGCCCAAGCGGTGGCCATGAGACCAGAGAACCGCAAGAGAGAACATGTGATTGGGCATATTTCTGAGTTTGAGACGGATGGACGTGGGCTTATGACCTACCAAGGGCGGATATGGGTGCCATACACGGGTGGAGCTCGACAGACGATGATGGAGGAGGCCCATAAGTTGAGGTTTTCTATTCACCATGGGGCCAATAAGATGTACTTGGATTTGAAATACGAATACTGGTGGCCCTGTATGAAGAGAGATGTGGCATGGATAGTTGAGAGGTTTTTGACCTGCCACAAGGTCAAGGCAGAGCACCAGCGCCCACATGGCAAGTTGCAGCCATTGGGGATTCCTCTATGGAAGTGGGAGCAGATTTCCATGGATTTTATTACCAAATTTTCGAGGACTGCGAGGGGTGTGGATACGATCTGGGTGATTGTGGACCGATTGACAAAGAGTGCTCACTTCCTGGATATAAGTGAGAACTTTTCTGCGGAGAAGCTGGCAGAGGTCTACGTTCGAGACGTGGTGGCTCGGCACGGAGTGCCGACATTGATAGTGTCTGATCGTGATGTGCATTTTACTTCCATTTCTAGAAGAAATTTCATGAGGAGTTGGGTACCCGGCTACATTTCAGCATCGCATACCACCCCCAGACAGATGAACAGAGCGAACAGATGATTCAGACGCTTGAGGACATGCTACGCGTGTGCGTTATGGACTTTTGTGGGAGTTGGGACTCCTACATGCCCTTGGCTGAGTTTTCATACAACAACAACCATCAATCCAGTATTGGGATGCCTCCCTTTGATCTTTTATACGAGAGGAGGTGCCAGACTCCCATCTGTTGGGGGGAGGTCGGGCAGAGCATGGTGGGGAGCACTGAGATAGTGCTTAAGATGACAGAGCAGATCCAGCAGGTTAGACAGAGGTTGCTGACGGCCCGGATTCTTCAAAAGAGTTACGCAGACCAGAGACGTTCCAAGCTAGAGTTCCAGGTCGGCAATTTTGTCCTCATGAAGGTGTCCTCATGGAAAGGGGTGATCCGATTTAGGAAGTGGGGCAAGTTGGGCCCTCGCTTCATTGGTCCTTTCAGGGTGATTGCCCGGGTGGGCAAGGTAGCTTATCGGCTAGAGCTGCCTGAGGAGTTGAGCCAGATTCATAATGCCTTCCATGTATCCCAGCTGGGGAAGTGTGTAGCCGACGAGACGGCAGTGGTGCCTCTAGAGGACATTCAGATTGATGATCACCTGAACTATATCGAGTGACAGGTAGCGATATTGGATAGGAAAGTGAGGACATTGAGGAACACGGAGGTACACCTGGTTAAGGTTCAGTGGCAACATCATAGAGGTTCAGAATGGACTTTGGAGCCGGAGTCCGAGATGCACGAGCAGTTTCCAGAGCTGTTTCCGGAGGATGTCTTCAAGGGCGAAGTCTAATTCTAGTGGGCGAGAATTATAAAACCCCAAAATAAGGTATGTATCGATAACCCTTACTTTTATTGTATTTTCAAGCTATCCCTTAATTGAGAAAAAGGTGGCAAATGAGTACGCATGGCGTATTTGTGTGTACGCTCAGCGTACTCATGTGTGTATTATGGACGTGAAGGCCACCTAGTACGCTGGGCGTACCAGAGGGTACATTGGGCGTACTAGGCTCAGATTGAAAACCCTAATTGTGTTGTGTGCCCCTATTTAAGGAACATGATGGCCTCATTTCCAGCCCCCATTTCCAGCCTCCAACTTCCCTCAAACCCTAAATCCCGTTTCCTTAGCTTGTGAGAGCAATTGTGAGCTTATTGAGTGTTCTTGTGGAATTCTCTTGTGAATAAGGAGTTTAAAGGAAGAAGAGTTGGTGTCCAATCTTTTGGATCTGAGTTTCTCTGTGGTTGGTGCATCATTTAGAGGTATCAAGCTCAAAGCTTTCTCATTGTTTGATTATTTCATGTTTTGGTCAATTTTTAGGGTTTTATGTCCCAAGCTTGAATCTTTATGAGTTTTGTGAACTCCAGAGCATAATACATATCCATTTAGGTGTTTCTAGTTGTGTGGACTCATAAAAATGAGATCTTGGTCATCAAGATCTCTCCATGCATGAGATATAAGGACCTTTGTGAGTAAAGGATGAGAGTTTATGAGATTTAGACTTGTCTAGCCATGATAAGGTTTAAAGTCACCAACTTTATGGAGTACTGGACCTTATCTAGCCCAGATCTATAGTACTAGCAATGGTCTTAACGGATAAAGACTAAAAGAGTGAAAAGATGAAACCTGGGAAGTACGGAGTGCGTACTCCCAGCTACGTGCAGCGTAGCGCTGAGCTACCCTGATGCATGCATGGCTGACTGAACACCCATCGTACGCGCTGGGTGTTGACTTCTGTTGACTTTTAGGGTTTTGGTCAAGTTGTGGACTTTGGAGGCTATGGAGGGGTAAAATGGTCTTTTACCCATCTGGGGTTTAGTAGAGGAATTTAGCCTAACACCGTTTGGGAGTTGTTAATATTAATTATTATTTAGAGGGAAATGTGATATATGTTAGGCGGAGTCTATACTGGCAGTTCGGGTACGAAATATACTGCTTTACTTTACGAGGTGAGTCTTCTCACTATACTTACCTGAGTGGTAATATTGTGTGACTGGAGGGTCTTATGTGCTTATAATGAGTTATGTGATATCATGCATTTTGTCTTTGTGATCTATGATGTATATTATTCTGTGCCTTATTGAGTTATGACCGGAGGGTCCTCACTGAGATACCGTACTGGAGGGTCCAACCCGAGTTGTAAGACCGAAGGGTCCTCACTGAGACACATGACCGGAGGGTCCTTATCGAGATATAGCCATGAGAGGCTAATTATTTGTGCATGGTATTTTGGGGAACTCACTAAGCTTCGTGCTTACAGTGTTGTGTGAAATGTGTTTCAGGTACCTCACAGGATCGCGGGAAGGCGCCAGCATGATTGTACACACTAGTTAGAGATTATGTTTTGAGGATTCTGGGATATTGTCAAACATTCTGTTGTCTTGTGTTTTGAACAACTTATAACTTGGTTTTTGAGAAATGTGAACTGTGTCTTGTGTGGTTTTAAAAATGAAAATTTTATTTGAAAATCTAGAGTGTTACATCGACCGACGAAGAAGTCAGTGACATTTCGTTGGGGGCCTGAGCAGTAGGCAGCGTTTGAGACTTTGAGGCAGAAGTTGTGTGAGACACCGATATTGACCCTGCCAGAGGGCATTGAGGATTTCGTGGTGTATTGTGATGTGTCTATCACGGGTTTTGGAGCAGTGTTGATGCAGAGAGGACACGTCATCGCTTACGCTACGAGGCAGCTGAAGCCTCATGAGGCGATTTACGCGACGCACAATTTGGAGTTGGGGGCTGTTGTGTTCGCCCTCAATAATTGGCGACATTACCTCTATGGGGTTCATTGTACCATTTACACGTACCACAAGAGCGTGAGGTATCTGATGGATCAGCCAAATCTGAACATGAGGCAGCGTCGCTGGTTGGACATAGTGAAGGACTACGACTGTGAGATTCTATATCACCCGAGGAAGGCCAATGTGGTGGGCGATGGCCTTAGCCGCAAGACGGTCGCTGCTCCGATTCGGGATATATGATTGAGGATGACGGTGATTACTCCATTGCTGGAGAAAATCCAAGAGGCACATGTAGAGGCTATCAAGGAAGAGCACCGGAAGAGTGAGCGCATTGTGGTTCAGGTGGTTTCCTTTGATTATGATAGTTGTGGGTTATTGACCTTGCATCGGAGGATCTGGTGCCATATCTGGGCGGTGTACGTCAGGTTTTGATGGAGGAGGCCCACAAGTCTAGGTTCTCTATCCATCCCGGGGCGACGAAGATGTATCGGGATCTTCACCCTGATTATTGGTGGCCCTGCATGAAGCGGGACGTGGCTTGGTATGTGGAGCGGTGCTTGAATTGTAGGAAAATCAAGACCGAACATCAGCGACCTCACGACAAGATGCAACCATTGGAGATTCCCATGTGGAAATGGGAAGACATCACCATGGATTTCATCACAAAGCTTCCCAGGACCGCACGTGGAGTGGATTCGATTTGGGTCATCGTGGATAGGTTGACCAAGAGTGCACATTTTATCCCGATCCAGTAGAGTATATCAGCTGAGAAGCTTGCTGAGATTTATGTTCGATAGGTAGTGGCACGTCATGGTGTGTCGGTTTCGGTAGTGTCAGACCGAGATGTTCGCTTAAACTTCCAGATTTTGGAAGCGGTTTCATGACGAGATGGGTACTCACCTCCACTTCAGTACAACTTTTCACCCTCAGACAGATGGGCAGAGTGAGAGGACGATTCAAACTCTGGAGGATATGCCACGCGCATGCGTATTGGATTTCGGTGGGAGTTAGGATATGTATCTTCCGTTAGCGGAATTTTCGTATAACAACAGTTATCACGCTAGCATAGATCGACCTCCCTTCGAGATGCTCTACGGGAGGAAGTGTAGGACCCCGATTTATTGGGGAGAGGTCGTTCAGTGAGTCATGGGGAGTACCGAAGTGGTACTCAAGACTACGGAGATGATCCAGCTGGTCCAGAGCAGATTCTAGACTGCTCAGAGTTGGCAGAAAAGCTATGCTGACAAGCGTCGGTCAGACCTGGAGTTTCAGGTGGGAGATATGGTTCTCCTGAAGGTGTCATCCGGTTCAGGTAGCGGGGCAAGTTGGGCCCCAGGTACATTGTTCCGTTCAGGGTTTTGGCTCAGGTGGGCCGGGTTGCGTATCAACTAGATCTGTCAGCCGAGCTTAGTCAGATCCACATCACCTTTCATGTCTCCCAGTTGCGGAAGTGTTTAGTGGATGATTCCGCAGTTGTGCCTTTGGAGGATATTCAGGTGGACGACCGCTTGACCTATGTGGAGAGGCCAGTGGCGATTCTGGATCGCAAGACGAAAACCTTGAGGAACAAGGTTGTGCAGTTAGTGAAGGTGCAATGGTTTCACCGCAACGGTTCGGAGTGGACATGGGAGCCAGAAGAGGAGATAAGGGAGCATTATCCAAGATTATTTGGAGCAGTGGACTTCGAGGACGAAGTCTGAGACAAGTGGGGGAGAATTGTAACGCCTAGTCCCTGGTACGCATTTAAATTAATAATGTATTCACTTTTGTAGAGAAACTCGACGAGTTGGGAGTCCCAGAGTTGTCAAGTAGAGACAATTTGGGACGCGGATTAAGAAACCTACTTGACGAGTTGGAAGGCCTCAACTCGACGAGTAGGCTGGCAGAAATGAAACACTAATTTCCAGGGTTTTGTAACCTATTTAAACAACTTAAGCCTCCCATGTTGGCCTCATTTACAGCCTCCAAGTCCCTAACCCTAGATCTCGAAACCCTAATGCTATTGTGAGAGTTTGTGATCCAATTTAAGTGTTTTAGTGTGTGTTTGAAGCCATTGGAAGAAGGAAAATCTTGAGGACACAAGAAGGAGTTTGTAGATCTAAAATCCTTGCCTCATCCACGACATTTTGCTGGTATAAAGCTTGAACCTTGCTTTGTAGTTGTTTAGATCTTCTTTTAGGGTTATTTTGATTGGTTTTGGTCCAAATATCATGGTCCTTGGGAGTTAGACGTCCCAAATGGGTTTACACTTCAGATCTAAGGTCTTGAGCGGTTTTCATGGCATAAAGATGCCAACTTTCTGGCCATGGAAGTCCCATGCAACCTTTAGACCATTATTTTGGCCTCTTGGAGCTTCTAATGGCCATGCATGTGGAGAAAGTTGGGTCTTTACGTGATCTTCTTGTCCCTAGAGTCCAGATCTATGACCTCATGGTCTATCTTGTAGTTTTGGTGGTGTTTTGGTTAAGACTTTGGCCTTTTTGGGTTAGGGTTTGAGCTTAATCCATTTAGGAAAGGTGTTAATGTGTAAAGTTGGAAACCTTACCCTTCTAGAAGCATTTCCAGCCTAGATTTGGAGTTTAGGGTGTAGATCTGAAGAATAAGGGCTTAATGCATTAAGAGGGGTTAACATACTGAAGAAATCGACAAGTTCATAGGGGCACTCGACGAGTTGGGTCGAAGTGTCTCGATTCTGTTAAAAGGAAGAACTCGGCGAGTTGGAGGAAAACTCGATGAGTTGGATTGCGATTTCATGATTCTATGATTCATGGGAACTCGACGAGTTGAAGGGTAAACTTGACGAGTGGAGTCAACTCGGAGCGTTGACTTTGACTTTGACTTTGACCTTGGACTTGACTTTGACCATGGTTGACGCTAAGAGTTGTGAGTACGAAATGGCAGCTAAGGGATTGTTTTAGTTCAGGGAGTGAGTAGAGTTGATTCTGGGGAAGAGACGTTTCAGCTATCATCTGACATTTGAGGTGAGTTTCCTCCTGGTTTGAAAGGGTCGAAGGCACCAATGCCATACCGTGTATAGTATGTGTGTTGATTAGTAGCTAAGTGTGGGCAGGGACCGTACCTTAGCATTACTTGAGTATGGATATGTAATGGTAGGTTTTGGTTATACTTGTTGTATATGTGATACTTGTATGTGTTTCTTAGTTAGCTGAGTGTGGGCGGGGCCTGAATCTCACTATTAGCTGAGTGTGGGCGGGGCCCGTATCTCCTAGTTAGCCGAATGTGGACGGGGACCGTATCTCCTAGTTACCTGAGTGTGGGTGGGGCTCGTATCTCACTGAGTATGGGCGGGGCCCGTTATCTTAGTGTGGGCGGGGCTCGTATCTCCTTGAGTGTGGATAGGGACCGTATCTCCTAGTTGCATGTTAAGTGTGTGGTATGTAGTAGTTTGGGGGAAATTCACTAAGCTTCGTGCTTACGGTTTTCAGTTTTGGTTTTCAGGTACTTCCGGTAGCAAAGGGAAGAGCTCGGGATGACTGCAATGCACACACCATGATGTTTAGCCTAGGATGTTTACTCTGATATACTTATGATTTGTTTTGATATGGATATACCGTTTATGATGTTTTGAGATACTATGACTTATGTTTTGATGAGATGATTTTAATAACTATGGTTTATTTATGGATTAAAAATGAAATTTTTGGGACCGTATTTTATGATTGTTACATTTTAACCCAATATCAATGGTCCAAATCATCCTGTATATTATTAAGGGCAAAAGGCCATTTTCCTTCCCATTCTTCGCACAACTAAACAAGTCCAAAAACCCCTAATGGCCCAATGGGTTATCTAGAGGTACGCCCAACTACTCCATATTAAGCCCCGTGTACCATCGAACCTTGGAAGATTTATGGGGTTGAAATCCTCTACGCCCGACATACATAGAATTACGCCCAACGTAATTCCCTGAAATCAAAACTCTCAAATGAGGTCTTAATGTATTAAGATCTAACGTCTAAAGTTCAGATCTAACTCCAATAAACGTCTAAAATCATAAAGTTGTAACCTTTATGCCTTTGCATGGCAAGAAGGAAGCTTAAAATCAAAACCCCAACTTAAATAATCATCTAGACTTCCATAACTCTTGCATGGGCGAAAACCAAGGACCAAGCTTGCATTTTTATGACACTATACAACCTAAAACGTCTGAAAGGACAGCCTAAAAGTTCTAGAGTATTCCATACTCAGAAAGATCAAGGTTTTGGGACAAAAAGAGTATAAATCTAAGCTTAAACAAGATCTAAAGGAATATGCATAAAGGTTGGAAATTTATACATACAAAAGATGCACAAGGATGAGAAATTGTTGGATCCAATGGCTTGAGAACAAGGCCTCTTATTGGATGATCTTCCTTCATAATCAAAAGTACTCAAAAACTACTCAAAAGCTTCAAATCTCACTCTCAAAGGCTAGGGTTTCAATTTTAGGGTTTAGAGGCATGGAGGATGGAAGTAAGGAAAGGTCTAAGGCATAATGTTCTTTAAATAGGGTCCAAACTCTAAAAACTAGGGTTTACCCTCTGAAGTAGTACGTCCAACGTACCTATGCGTACGCCCATCGTACATATGTGTATGCCCTAAAATTAAGGAATGTTCAATGTTTTAAAGGTTCATGATTTGTTAGAGACTCGAACAAGGATCCTTCCCAGGTGAGCTTGCAAGAAGTAATGAGTGGAGTGGAGTTCCAAATAAGAAATAAAAACAAACAAAGAATTCCTTTAATTAAGGAATGTTCTAAGATAGATACATATATAATATATTATTGTTTCCAAAACTCTTCTTCATGCTGACTTTTATAATAATAATGCCATGTGGTATCCTTAATGTACAATTCAACTGATTCAACTGTTAATTATTTTTTTTAGTAAAAACGATGTTGTAGAATGCATTCAAACAGTCTTGGGAGTTATTGATTCTTTCTTTGTAAACCTAATGTGGTTCAATAAATAAAAAATTAGGTGATATAAATTTCTTTGTCCTTGTGATATCGCTATGATGTTCAATTCAATTGAAGCAATCTTGGGCATATTATTAACCTTGATTTTTAAATATAAAAGCTTTAGATTACATATAATGTTACTACAGTTTTTACTCATTGGTGATTACATAATTTGTTCATTGGAAATGGATAATGGCACATTGACCATTATGAATCTGTATGTCTAAATTCTACACCTTAGTTTATGATATTAGGAATTGTATGTTGATACCATTTGCGCCAAAGTTTATGTTTTAACTTAAAGAAGACTTTGAAATAATAAAACTCTAGGTTTATAGTTAAGATCTTAATAAGTGACTTAATGATGGCCTATTTTTTTTCCTTATTTTTATTAGTTTATTTTAGTATTTTTAGCTCTTTTTATTAGTATTGCATTGTATATTCTTTATTTTCTTTATCATGGATCGTGTCGGGTACTTTTTGTTTTGCATGAGATATTTTGCAGGGTTTTGGAGCTCATTGTGGTTGTGGTTTGACTAGAGTTGCGCTTAGTGGGCTTCTCGATGCATTATTGGGCTTTACGGATCCATCAAAGGAGATTTGGGCTTAAAAAGTTGAAGATTTGGAATGAAATGGGCTTGTGAAGATGGGTCATGGATTGTTATTTTGGGCTCGAAGCATCCATATTTAAAGCTAGAAGATCATTGGTTAATTTGAATCATGTGGGATATGGAGGGGACTAAGGGAATCTTGGGTATTGGAATGGTTAGTGGAGAAGAATGGACCAATAGCATTCCAGCAACACTTGCGAGGGTGGAATCTCAGGCGCGCGGGTACCCACGCAACTGCACACTTTTGGGCATTTTGGTCATTTTGTTTACCATTTACCTTGGGGGGTGGATCTTTCAGCAATAACTTCGATTTTCCACCATTGGAGAGCATTAGAGGCGATTTTGGAGCTTGGATACTCATTCTTCTCATCTTTCTATGTAATTGGTAGATTCTTGATGCAAAAACACTTTTGTGATTGTTATTTTGTTGCCAAGAGTGGCTAGTTTCTCTATTTTGGCTAACTTTGGCTAAAACCCTTGGATGTTTGTGGGTTTTTGAAGGATTCATGCTTAATTGTCATTTATCTTATGTTTATGATTCTAGTTCATATTTCTTATGCTTGTTTAATACATTGATCATGAGCTTGGTACTTGAATGAGCAATTGTTGGTTTATTTCTTTGGTTTAACATTGAATCATTGAATTTACTTAGAATAAGGGCTTTATGATGGTAGAAATCATCTTTAGCTTATGAATCATAACTCCTTTAAGGATGTGTAAGCATTGACATCCTCTAGGAATTGGGTATTCCTTCATTCTTAAGGCTAATCAACTTCTTGGGTTCAATTGCTTCAATTGGATCCTTGATTTTGATTAAGAAGGTGTGTTGTGGACTTCCCCAACCTCCATACTACCTATGAGGAATCTTGACATATCATGCTTCATGATTGCTATAACCAATTTGGGATGAATCATAAGCTTCATGTTGAATCCTAATGATAAACACACAAATGTTCATTGTGTTAAATTGCCTTGGTTAACCAATTATCTCAAATATTTGAGCATCTCACCATCTTGCTTAATTGCAAGCCTTTTTGGTTATTCAAGTCTTTTAGTTTTCAAGCAATCACAACACCCCCTTTTAGTTTAATTGTAGTTAGTTAGTTTATTTATGCTAGTTCTATTGGATTGCATTGGTGATTGAATACAACCATTTCCCTGAGGATCAATACCCTTTTTACCATTATATTACGTTTTATTTGCAAACAAAGGGTGTAATTTGCTTGGTGGACTTGACGTCCCACCAAGTTTTGGCGCCGTTGCCGGGGAAATGGGTTATTGTTATTTGATTGTGTATGCCTAGGTCAACAAGAACCGGTGAACTACTCTACAATCCGGAGATTGAAAAAGAAGCAAAAAGGTTGAAAAAGTTAGCCAAACAAGCAAAGCAACAACAACTCGTTCAAGCTTCTTCATCTTATCCACTAATCAACATAGAAGATCAAGTTCATACTTCAAGTGATACCGACACCGAACCGAGTTCTCCAATTGTTGGTCATTCCTTTGAAGATATTCCGTTTGAAAACTACATAGACATGAATCACACTCCACCTCACAATCCCAATCCAAACCCAAATAATCAAGATGCCAATACCCCACCCCAACAACCAAGACAACAACAAAACCAAGAACCTCTCATAGATATGCCACCTTGGAATCAACCCCCTCATCTACCAAATCAACCCAATTATCAACAACCATAACCATAAAACCAAAACTTCCATCAAAACAACCAACCTCAAAACAATGTTTTTCAAGTTCAACAACCACAAGCACATCAACCAAATCAACCTCATTACCCACAACCTCTAATGTACCAACAACCAATGTACCCCCAACAACAACCTCCTTACAACTAATACCCTAACTACCAACCTTATCCACCACAAATGTATAATCACCAACAATACCCATACCCACCTTACCAACAACTTCCCAATTACATGCAACAATATCCCAATAACCCCAATCCACCCAATCCCCCTCAAGAGTTGACACTTCGACAAATGATGGAGACGGATGTTACTCACATACCCCTTGGTATTGTTTATCCCGCAAACCACCGAGGGATTGAATTGAAGTCAAGTTTCATTAATCAACTCACCAAGTTCCATGGTTTGGATAAAGAAAATCCTCAAAGGCATTTGAAGTCCTTTCATATGATATGTGTTAGCATGTTACCCGAACATGTGACATTGGATGATTTCAAGTTAACCGCCTTCCCGCTCACCTTGGAAGATAAAGCAAGAGAGTGGTTATTCAACTTACCACCATGATCTATTCACACATGGGAAGAGTTACTCAAAGCCTTCAATAGTAAGTTCTATCCCACCTCCCGAATATCAAGTCAAAGAAGTGACATTTTGGGGATTCGTCAAGGGGAGAATGACACTTTTCATGATTTTTGGGAGCGATTCAACAACTTGTGTACAAGTTGTCCTCAACACAATATACCCGAACAACTACTTCTTCAACAATTTTATGAGGGTATAAATGAAAAAGATCGAAGGATGATTGATGCTTCAAGTGGTGGTGACATCTTCAACAAGACACCTCAAGAGATAAGATCACTTTTTGGAACTATTTCTCAAAACCAAAGGAAATTTGGAACTCGAAATGAAATGAAGATAAATTCTCCACAAGTGGTTGGTGAACTTAGCAACACCCAACACTTGGAATCAAAGCTCTTGGATTTGACTAATGTGTTAAGTCAAATGGTGGTGGGAAATGGTCAACATTTGATGGTGTGTGGTATTTGTGCAATGATAGGGCATTATACGGATAAGTGTCTCGCACTTGGTAGTGAACCGGAGGATATTAATGCAATGGGCGGATATCAAGGTCAACCAAGACCCATGGGATTTCAAAACAAATACAACCCAAATTGGAGGAATAACCCAACCAACCCATACCCACCAAATAAAAACCCACCACATGTTATGATGAGACCCCAATTTTCTCAATACCCATCACAAAAACCTCCATATCCACAAACATCTCATCCCACTCCAAATTACCAACAACCTCCACAACAAGGCCAATCCAGTGGTAACCATCAAATGAGCCTTCAAGAACTCGTCACTTCTCTTGCTCAAAGACAAACCCAAATTCAACAAGAGACCAAGAACACTTTCTCCAACATTGAAGCACAACTTGGAGACTTGTCCACCGTTCTCAACAAAATGGAACAAAGGGGTAAACTTCCTTCTCAAACCGAGAAGAACCCCAATGTGAGTGTAATAACCTTGAAAAGTTGGAAAACACTTGGAGAAAGCAACCCAAAAAGAGTTTCAAGAGAAGAAGAAGATGATCTTATTGTTGTTTAACCTACAAAGGTTGTAGTTCGTCCAAAGGAACCGGTTGTTCCAAACATTGAGCAACCTGAATCATCCAACAAGCCTATAAACCCATTGGTCATACCACCACATTTTCCTTCCCGGTTAGCCATTTTAAAAAAGAAAGAGGAATGAAATGAATTATTTGAAACTTTCCACAAGGTCCAAATTAACATTACACTATTGGATGTTATTAAGCAAATTCCAAGTTATGCAAAATTTCTCAAGGATTTGTGCACCAAGAATGGTTAATGGATCGCTTAAGAGAATTTTAATACACCTTTTGATGTTTTTAGGTGATACTTGAATTCCTAAATCATTATTGAAGAGGAAAAGTGGTGTCACAAGCTTTTACATACTTTGGAGGTTAAGAAGGATGGCTTTGGACTAAGGTGAGTTTACCGAGTGTAACATCCCGACTCTCAGGTATAATATTTATATATTTATTTTTGGGATTGAATGAGTGACTCGACGAGTTGTATCCCGACTCTCGAGTAGAGTTGGATTGGTCACGTGGGTTTAATGACCAACTTGACGAGTCAGAGAGCCGACTCGCCGAGTTGGCGATGTGTGAGGAAACCCTAAATCTCCGGGTTTGTGTCCTATTTAAAGGGCCTTAAGCCATCATTTCCGCCTCACCAGCCATCCAAATCCCCTTTGTGAAACCCTAATCGCCTAGAGTGAACTAAGAGAGAAAAGATAGTTAATCTTGGGCATTTTTTTGATTTTTTGGATGAGAAGTGGAGAGTATCAAAGCTTGGATCAAGAGGAGGCTTTTAGATCCAGAGATTCCTCAGAGATTTGCTTTAGTTGGAGGTAAAAAGATGGTAACTTGATTATTTCCTTATGAGATCTTGATTTAGGGAGTTTTTAGGGTTTTCTCACATCCATCTTGTGTCATTAAGTCATTTGAGCATGGCTTGAGGTTGAAAAATCAGATCTGGACTGTAGGGAGCCTTGTGAGTCCAAAGACCCGAGCTTTATTGAGCTGGAGGAAAGCTCTTGTGCATCTAACCCTTGTTGGAGCATGTATAGGCATTATAAGCCTAATATGCCATGCATGCACGTAAAGCTTGCAGCTTTACGTGATATTCGAGCCTTAGGAAGATAAATCTGGACTATAGGTTATCAGTTCTGCCTTAAAACGTCTGAATGAGAATTCGACATAAGGGACTCGACGAGTCAATGAGCTGACTCGACGAGTCGGTTGGAGTTTGTCCCGATGAGTCTGACAACGCGGTAACTCGGTGAGTTGACGGGTCAACTCGGCGAGTTGAGTAGAACTTTCATGAGGGTTCTGAGGAACCGAAGGGACTCGACGAGTCGAATAGATGCGCTCGACGAGTTGGGTCAACATGGACTGTTGACTCGAGTGTTGACTTCTGTTGACTTTAGGGTTTGGTCAAACTTGAGGGATATAGGTGTTGGGTTTTGAGCATTCTAACACTTCCTAAGTGTACATGCAACCCTATTAAACCTTGGATCTATGTTTGTCTAAGATACATGCAAAATATTATTTTCCAAGGTTTATAACCTATCTAGCATGGCATGGGGTACTTTTAAACATAAAAGAACTAGATGAGTTACATACCTTTTGTTGATTGTTGATTCCTTGGAGTTTGAGAGCCAAGCACCAATAATGTGAATGCCTCAAATGGAAATCACAAATCACCACAAACTTGGAAAATGTATGAGAGAGTATACTAACTCTTAGATTTTGGCCACCACACTTACACACACTTTAGTGTCTTTTTCATGCAACATAAGCTTGTTTATATAGTGTGCATGGTTAGGGTGAAACCCTAATAACCCATGTTTTTTCCTCTTCCAAGGATCCATGGGTTAAAAGCTCCATGGATCATCCATGGACTTCCATATAAGCTTAGCCCATTAACAAATGAGCATTAGCCCACACCATATAAATACAATAGCCCATGATTTAATTAGTCTTCCTTTTAATCACTAAATCAATTCATAATTAATTCAAGATTAAAAATAATTAAATAACATGACTTTATATTAATATATTATAACTTATAATATATTAATAAATCGTAAGTATACAATTCTCATAAAATTATCCATAAACAGTTTGGGTGAAGTGCAACCCAAATGGACCATGCCGGGTCGGGTCAAGTATATACCAAATAAGTTATGGACTTAGACACCTTATCCAACAGTCTCCCACTTGGATAAGTCTAATAACTGTATTTGCGTATGTTACTTCAGGAACCAACCAGCAATCGTAGCTCTCAAAAACTCTGTTGAACTATGAAGCGCCATTTTAGATAAGTGATCATATAATCCTCTGTTCTCATGATATCAGCCGGACAAATACATGGAACAATGTCTTACTTATTGTCCAGCAGTTTGTTTCCCGATTTCCGATTTGTTTGACAAAGAACTAAATTGAACACATCAATTAGGTTCTGACCGGGCCCGGTACATAGGTCAAAACAAAATCATCGAGGGGCCCAGATATCGCTTTTAATCCTCCAAGGACTAGAAGGAACAGATAAACTTCGACTCATATACTTGTTTCTACTACTTGTTGAATTATACACAAAGGCACGTTTTATAACATCAAGTTACTGATGCGTTTACGTGCAATCAATGCACAACCAACTCATAGGTAACAACTCATATCTCTAGGTTTGAAGACTTATATGATATTACCGTCTCACGATCACTCGAGATAAATTCCATGAAGTGATGCAAGTGAGCGTGGGTTGAATCCAATACTCATAACTTATGAGCACTCATGAGTGTTGTAGCCATGTCCAACATCTTAGACCTCTACAACCAACTCATGACAGTCTTGATTCATATCTACTTCCAACATATGACCGACTGTGGATGGTTTGAATAACTTAATCATTCGGAAAGAATAACCTAGTTATTATGGAAGTCAAAACATGCAAAGTGAAACACAATAATAATCGAATCCACTATGGTCTCAGAACCCTTTTGAATATAAATAAAACCACCTTTTATTTATCACCATATTGATTACACATTATTCATTGTATAATGTTTCAAATAATCAACTTAATACTTGAATAAAAACAACAGTTGTCCCATGCTCCTAGCATGTACACTTTGTTTTTCTTAACAATAGTTATGCCATACTCCAAGTATGCACACTATGTTTGTCTATGATCTTTACTTTGTGAAATAGATCAATTGAACATGATTCCAATGATGCTCATTTTACAATCCCAAATCCTTATTGTAAATGTAAGAATTCCTAATTCCTACCATTTACCAAAAAAAACTGTTAGATTTTAAACTTATATGCACTGATCATCTCGTAATGATTATGCACAAGGTCACCAAAACCTTGTTATCAGTCATTACAGAGGATTCCAAAGGAGATCAACTCTATGGAAACGAACTCTCATATTCAAAGTACATTGCTTTGAACATCCTTCTTGCATAAAAGTTTCAAACTTTCTCATAGATTCTTAATATCCAACTCCCAATATGGAAAATTTCCATATTCTTATTTTGATTATCATATCTGAACAAGAGCTACCTCTTTTCAGAATATATCCATATGGTCCTTCCAAAATTTAACACTATACTTCCAATTGTCCCTGAGCAACCAATCTTTGGTGAACCTTAGATTGTCCTCGACAATTGCTTAATCATTTTAGTCATATCCGGTTCTATTCCTTTTTCCCTCTTAATGCTCTAAGCATTTTGAAAAAATTTAGAACGGATGAATATTATAGCACATGTGACCGATCCTATACCCGAAGCATATGGGACACGATTCATGATGTCTCACATAAAGACTTGATACTAGATCAGTCTTTTGCTACAATATTTTTTATTTGCCATGTTTTCAAAAATCGACTATGAAGAGGGATGTCGTAATCATAATCGAATTTGAGAACGCAATATATATAGAATTTCCTTATGTTGAACCATTCCAACATAAAATTCATATATATATCCTTGACTAAAGATGATTAAAAACTCAATCTAAGCTTTTAGAATTGAAATGAAGTATAATTTCCTCTCCCTTAATTATAGCAAAACAACTTTTTCAACCCCTACAACATTACGAATTGAAACTTTTGTTTTCCTATAATTAACATTGCTAACTTGCAACACTAAACATAATAATCATGCTCCCACTAACATGATGATTATCAGCATAACACTTATGCTCCCACTAGCTCTGACATATTTCCAGAAATCAGCTGGACTTCTGAAATTTAGATTCGTACACCCTTTCTTAGATAGCTCACATGTGTGTCTAAACAATTTCCAGAACTATGAAAAGGGATGCTGTAATCATAGTCTTAATTGTTTAGACCTTTGCCATTTCTCACAAGTCCATGTTAGTGTGCCGGTTAACCACACACGCTCCACTAACGACTTTGAGAATGCAAACATCACAATTGCTATCTACTTAAAATCTTCTTAGTGAAAGCATTTCCTCACCATCATTTTCATGAATCGGAGAGAAACCTTATGACACTTAGATTTTATGGTGTATGAGTTCCTATCCATGTGAATTTGTCAAAACCATAATCACAAGACAAGGTTAGTAACAAATTCAGCCTTACATGGATTGAACTTGTTCAATCTTAATTTCTTGTCATCTGGTAGCACAAGGCCCACCAATGCTTCCAAGCTGTTATGCACACAGTTTAGAACTAACACAACTCATATGCATAGTCAACTTAATAGGAACAGACACAGAAACAAGAATTATGTCAACTTAATAGGTTTCAAACCTTAAGTCGTGTGCTAGTGATAAAACTCAGGTTTTAGTCTTGATTTAAATCTTGAAATTCTTTCAGGATCTTTAAGACTCCCACTGTCCTCTTGACATATAAGTTTCCCTAGTCAAGAACCATTCCTTGACAAAACAAATATTCAAGGGATAGTGCAGATTCTTTATTAAGATAAACACTTCACACAATTGGTCTTAGTTGGTCTTTGTCTTATCCAAGACATCACAACTTACCAATTTCAAATGTACAGGAGTAGAAAACATTTTACACTACATTTGATAAGTGTTTTAAACCTTACTTTATGTCACTCAATGTTACAATCTTGGAGTATGACTCTAAGAGTTGTTTTGGAACGAAGTATGATCCATCTTCTTGATTTTAACCATTCCAACAATTCATGACCCCTCATCTTAGTCATAACAATGCACTAAGATGTCCTTAGAGTATGAATTTGTGATATGGTTTCATAATCATTAAGATGATCATAAAAACATGATACTAAAGTACTCTCCCATCTTTTCAGATTTGAGATACTTTTATCTTTCTGCCAAATTTGATTCTTCTCATCCGTTCTGCCATACATTGAAACTTTTCCAATGTTACAGAATTAACCTTATAAGTATAACCATATTTACTAATCTTTAGTAAATCATGACGAATTGATCTTTGTGGTGGACCTTGACCAGCACACACCCAGTGTACCTAATTCCTTAGTCCTTCAATTGACTCACATATGCATGTGATCAATGAATTAGTCTCAATTTTACAAAGATGAAAATTCTCATTCATCATACAATACAACTTGTATGATTCCAAGTTTCTGTCTAACTGAAGCTTGGGTGATGAGAACCTTTCCTCATTTGGTAAATTCAGACACTACCACATATGAGAGAATCAAACTCATATTTCCAATATTGCTAGAAACATACAAACATCAATTTTCCATAAATGCCATTGTAAGGGGATATAATATAAAATAAACTAAACAAAACTTTTATTTCTTTATTAAAATGCGGAAAAATATTCCTTACAATGCATCTTCAAATGAAAACGATGATATTACATATTTCCTAGCAATCTATCATAACTTTTAAGTAGTAGCTCAAAAATCCGATCCTTGAACCATGCGATAGAAATCCATCTTCGTGATCAGATTCAACACACTCTTATTTTAACCTTCCTTTTCCTCGATCCTGCTTAACATCAAGATGCAACCTAGTCACATCATGTAATAAGAATCAACAATTAGGAATTTTAACAAAGTTAGATAGTGGACTTACCTGAAGCCGAGTCAAACATTTTGTCTCTACTTTCTTTCAAATATTTCAGGTATTCAGGGCAGCTTCGCTTCCAATGTCCCTTCTCATGACAATAAAAACATATAGACTCTTTGGGAATGGTACACGAGACAACCACAGACTTAGCCTTTCCCTTTACCTTTTGGTCAACCGGGTTGACCAAGGCCGATCCCTTTCCATTGGGACGAGAAAGCTTTTCTGGACTTCCAATGTTACCATTGTCCATGTCCATGGAAGTTTGAGAATTAGACCTTCCATCAATATTTGCTTGACCATTGCGCCAAATCATTGCTGATTCAGCAGCAACAAGCAAATAAGAAAGATCTATTAGGGTCATGTCGTGATCTGTCATATGGTAGTCTTTAATAAACTCACTATATGACTCAGGAAGTGACTGAAGAACCCAGTCAACAACGAACTTCCTTGAAATAACAGCACCCAACATTCTCAACCTGTCTATGTGTGACTTCATTCCTAATACATGAGTGCACACAGGTCTTCCATCTTTATGTTTCATTTCTAGTAGAGCTTGAGTGATCTTGAACCTTTCAAGTCTTCGGGCTTGTGGGTCAGGGAGAATAAATGGAGGAGGTGGGGGGAGTGAAGCATGATGTTGAGGGACATCATCTTCAAGAGGAAAGCTTGTTCCAAGCGATTTGGGAAGATCATAGTTGTCTGAACCAGACATCTACAATGGGAGAAAATCAAGTTAGTTGATTCAAGTCCTTAATATAACACCCAATATGAAATATTAAGGCTAGGACCCAACACAATATTTTATAACTTGGAAGAGGGATGCCGTAATCCAAGCTATAAAATATTTGAAGGTAGGCGAATGACGATTCACCAATTTCCACCATGAAAAACGAAATAATTTATTAGGTTTTAATTGGATTTGAAACTCCTAGATCTTTTGAGATTCATTGAACTTTTCAATGGCATGTTTCAATCTCGATTGTGCCCTTCAGGTTTTGTGACTGGGATGCCGAGGATCACAAAACAAGGTGTGAATAACCATGCAAACTCACTTGGTACCCTTAATATTATCACCTAATCGATGTGCCGGTTAACCACACACGCTCCACCGATCTATGATAAACATTAAGTCACCCTTCGTGATCCTTACTAGTCCAAGTTAGTGTGCCGGTTAACCACACACGCTCCACCAACGACTTGGTAAGGTATAAAGTGTGAATTTCATGGGTTAGCACCATATTCACATTTTCCTAAAGTAACTAAGATTGGGAATTTATAAAAGGTTTAGTTACTTTATAATATTCATTATACTTTTAATGAGAATTTATAAGTCCTTGTCCTACCCGTTCGGCTAACGACCCTCCACCGATCAAGGAAGCGGTGGGTGAGAATGGACACCCATTAAGTTGCCATTTTATAGGCAACAACCTTATACCCCCCTTATAGACCGGCTTCGTGAATGAGGCCTACTAACGGTAGAACGACTTATTCTTATACATATATATAATAATTAACCATTAATGTTATAAATAGTATAAGTGTTGAATTTTAACTATTAAAACTCTAAGGGTTGGAATTAAAGTTTATTAAAGTGTGTGAAACTTTACAAATTCCAAAACTTGAGGGCAAGTTTTGTAACTCTCCAAAACTTTTCATTTCATAACTTATGAATTAAAGGTTCATAAAAATGAAGACTCTTCATTTTATGTAACTTATGTGTTTTAAGTGTGTGTTTAAAAGAAGTGACCTTTGGATATCCATAACTTGAGGACAAATTATGGACTCCATTAAAACACATAAATGATCAAGAATTAATCCTAAACAATTCAGCAAATAATTCCTATCATCTTCTAAATTCATAAGAACATGAACATGATCATCAAAGTTTCAAGAATTATATAAACACATACAAAGCATGAAATTTTGATATAAGCTATTGTAAATGGATTAGAACTACCATTACACCAACTAAAACAAGTTTTAAAACACCAAAACAGTTTAGGGTAATGTTTCTAGTCCATTTCCAGCAGCAAAAGTCGAAAAACTGCATTCTGAGGCTCCTACTCGCCGAGTGCACGAACCTACTCGGCGAGTATGATGAGTTTACACATGAACTCGGCGAGTCCCCCCATGGACTCGGCGAGTTCATCAGTCAGACAGCAAAAAATCGACTTTTTATCACCATTTTGCATCAAGTATCAAACAAACAAGCCTATACCCTGATACCACTGTTGGGTTTTGAGCATTCTAACACTTCCTAAGTGTACATGCAACCCTATTAAACCTTGGATCTATGTTTGTCTAAGATACATGCAAAATATTATTTTCCAAGGTTTATAACCTATCTAGCATGGCATGGGGTACTTTTAAACATAAAAGAACTAGATGAGTTACATACCTTTTGTTGATTGTTGATTCCTTGGAGTTTGAGAGCCAAGCACCAATAATGTGAATGCCTCAAATGGAAATCACAAATCACCACAAACTTGGAAAATGTATGAGAGAGTATACTAACTCTTAGATTTTGGCCACCACACTTACACACACTTTAGTATCTTTTTCATGCAACATAAGCTTGTTTATATAGTGTGCATGGTTAGGGTGAAACCCTAATAACCCATGTCTTTTCCTCTTCCAAGGATCCATGGGTTAAAAGCTCCATGGATCATCCATGGACTTCCATATAAGCTTAGCCCATTAACAAATGAGCATTAGCCCACACCATATAAATACAATAGCCCATGATTTAATTAGTCTTCCTTTTAATCACTAAATCAATTCATAATTAATTCAAGATTAAAACTAATTAAATAACATGACTTTATATTAATATATTATAACTTATAATATATTAATAAATCGTAAGTATACAATTCTCATAAAATTATCCATAAACAGTTTGGGTGAAGTGCAACCCAAATGGACCATGCCGGGTCGGGTCAAGTATATACCAAATAAGTTATGGACTTAGACACCTTATCCAACAATAGGTCATGGAGGGGTAAAATGGTCTTTTACCCATCCCAAGAATTAAAGAGGGACTATCATGAGTTTATTTAGAGTTGTGATCTTTAAGTGTTAATTAGAGATGCTTATTACATGTAGGCGGGGATTAGACTGTTCGAGGGGTATTCAGTTTCCTTGCTTGCTTACGAAGTGAGTCTTCTCACTATATTTACCTAGAGTGGTAACCTTTGTGTGACCGGAGGGTCTTATGTGCTTATATTGAGTATTGTGATATCCTGCATTATGTCCTTGTGATTTATGATGTGTATTATCATGAGCTTACTGAGTTAGGACCATAGGGTCCACCCGAGTTGTGGGACCGGAGGGTTCCACTGAGACATATTGACCGGAGGGTCTTATTTGAGTATAGCCATGCCAGGGTAATGAGTTACGTGTGGTATTTTGGGGAACTCACTAAGCTTCGTGCTTACCGTGTTATGTGTTATGTGTTTCAGGTACTTCTCAGGATCACGAGAAGGCGCCGAATTGATTTTACACACGAGGACGAGTTATATTTTGAGGATCCTGGAGTGTGTTTAAAACATTTTCTGAATATGTGCTTTTGGAAACATTGTCATTTGGGGGTTTTGTGAACTATGTTATGAGAATTACGTGGTTTTTAAAATGAAAATTTTGTTTGAAAATTTACGGTGTTACAAGTTGGTATCAGAGCCTTGGTTTGAGGGATTCGGATACACTTTCGGGTGTGTCTGGACTCAAACTAAGGATTTGAGAAAAAATTTCAAAAGAAATGATTATTCAAAAAACGAGCAAGTTATTTAAGAGGAAACGAGTTGGAGCAGTGTGTACAATCAGCCAGAGCCCGAACGGTGATTTCCTAAAATACCCTTACTTAATTGTGATATGAGATATTTATGATATGTTAGGGATGCATGCTAGATGATAGGCAAGGTATTTCATATTTAGGGCTAGTGTTGCCTGATTTGTGATGCCTTAGCCTAGGAGTTGCTGCTATCTGTTGTTGCCTTGAGTATGTGCTTAGTAGGAGTATCTAGGGATGAGCATATGGACCGGGGAATCGGCAGGAACGGGTCCCGGAACCGGAACCCGATGGAACCGGTCGGGCCGGGACCGTTACTATAATTTCGTCAATTTTTGGAACCGGGACCCGATAAGAACCGGCCGTTGGAACCGGACCGGATAACTCACTCAAATTTTGAAAGTTTCATAACTCACTCAATTTAACTTGTTTTGACCTGAATCATTTTCCTACATGTAGATTATGATTTGTAGTTAAGTTTAGACTATAATAACGCTTGATTTTGTTAGAAATTGAATGAGTTACAAGCCCCGTAAGGAAGAGTGTCAAATCGGAATTTTTTTTATGTTTCAGCAATTAAATGTAATCTGACTTTGTTGTTCAAATGTGCATAACTCATTCAATTTAACTTTTTTTGACCTGAATCTTTTCCCTACATGTAGATTAGGATTTTTAGTTAAAATTAGAGTATAAAAACGCTTGATTTGGTTAAAAATTGAATGAGTTACTAGCCCCGCAAGGAAGGGTGTCAAATCAGAATTTTTTTTATGTTTCAGCAATTAAATGTAATTTGACTTTGTTGTTCAAATGTGCATAACTCACTCAATTTAACTTTTATTGACCTGAATCTTTTTCCTACATGTAGATTAGGATTTGTAGTTAAGTTTAGACTATAAAAACGCTTGATTTGATTAAAAATAGAATGAGTTACAAGCCCCGCAAAGAAAGGTGTCAAATCAGAATTTTTTATGTTACAACAATTAAACGTAATCTGACTTTGTTGTTCAAATGTGCATAACTCACTCAATTTAAGTTTTTTTGACCTGAATCTTTTTCCTAACATAGTTTAGGTTTTGTAGTTAGTTTTAAACTATAAAAACGCTTGATTTGGTTAAAAACTAAATGAGTTACAAGCCCCCAAAAGGAAGCGTGTCAAATCAGACCGGTTCCAAAATCGAAAACCGACAAAAGCCGGACCCGGAACCGGAACCGGTAGAACTGTCAGGCTGGTTCGGTTCTTGATTTTGTCCGAAGTTGGTTCCCGGGTCAGCCCGGTTCGGTCCGTTTGCTCATCCCTAGAAGTATCTAGCAGGAATAACTTAGAAAGAGTTCTGAGTCCAGTAATAATCTAGGAGAGGTACCTAGATGAGCATATGAGGGGTTTGATGAGAGAGTAGTCTGTTATTTGTGAGATAGAGTACGTGTGAATTGGGATCCTAGGAGGAGGACTTGGGGTGACTGCAAGTTGGTGTGGAAGGTAGAATTGTGGAAGGCGGGAAGAGTGAGCGGAGTTGGGTACCCGATTTCACTTCAGCACCCCTTGGCTGAGTTTTCGTATAACAACAGCCATCATTCCAGTATTGGGATGCCTCCCTTTGAGCTCTTATATGGGAGGAGGTGTCAGACTCCCATCTGTTGGGGAGAGGTAGGGCAGAGGGTGATGGGTAGCAATGAGATAGTGCTCAAGACGGCTGATCAGATTCAGCAGGTCAGACAGAGGTTACTGACATCCCAGAGTCGCCAGAAGAGTTACGCAGACCGACGACGATCCGAGCTGGAGTTCCAGGTTGGAGATTTTGTCCTCCTGAAGGTATCCCCATGGAAAGGGGTGATCCGATTCAGGAAGCGGGGAAAGTTGGGCCCCAGATATATCGGTCCTTTCAGAGTGATTGCCAGAGTGGGGAAGGTAGCTTATCGGTTGGAGCTACCTGCAGAGTTGAGCCAGATTAATAACACCTTCCACGTGTCCCAGTTGAGAAAGTGTGTAGCCGATGAGATGGCAGTGGTACCCTTGGAGGACATTCAGGTGGATGCTAGCCTAAATTACATTAAGAGGCTGATAGCAATATTGGATAGAAAAGTTAATATCCTAAGGAACAAGGAGGTGAGACTGGTTAAGGTGCAGTGGGAGCACCGCAGGGGATCCGAGTGGACTTGGTAGCCGGAGTCCGAGATGTGCGAGCAGTACCCTGAGTTGTTTCTAGAGCATGACTTCGAGGGCGAAGTCTGATTCTAGTGAGGGAGAATTGTAACATTCCGACTCTCAGGTATAATATTTATATATTTATTTTTGGGATTGAATGAGTGACTCGACGAGTTGTATGCCCGACTCGTCGAGTAGAGTCGGATTGGTCACGTGGGTTTAATGACCAACTTGACGAGTCAGAGAGCCGACTTGCCGAGTTGGCGTTGTGTGAGGAAACCCTAAATCTTCGGGTTTGTGTCCTATTTAAAGGGCATTAATCCCTCATTTCCGCCTCACCAGCCACCCAACTCCCCTATATGAAACCCTAATCGCCTAGAGTGAACTAAGAGAGAAAAGAGAGTTAATCTTGGGCATTTTCTGATCTTTTAGAGGAGAAGTGGAGAGCATCAAAGCTTGGATCAAGAGGAGGCTTTTGGATCCAGAGATTCCTCAGAGATTTGCTTCAGTTGGAGGTAAAAAGATGCTAACTTAATCATTTCCTTATGCGATCTTGGTTTAGGGAGTTTTTAGGGTTTTCTCCCATCCATCTTGTGTCATTAAGTCATTTGAGCATGGCTTGAGGTTGAAACCTCAGATCTGGACTGTAGGGAGCCTTGTGAGTCCAAAGACCCGAGCTTTATTGAGCTGGAGGCAAGCTCTTGTGCATCTAACCCTTTTTGGAGCTTGTATTGGCATTTTGAGCCTAATATGCCATGCATGCACGTAAAGCTTGCAGCTTTACGTGATATTCGAGCCTTAGGAAGATAGATATGGAGTATGGGGTATCAGTTCTGCCTTAAAACATCTGAATGAGAATTCAACTTAAGGGACTCGGCGAGTCGATAAGCTGACTCGACGAGTCGGTTAGAGTTCGTCCCGATGAGTCTGACCACGCGGTAACTCGACGAGTTGACGAGTCAACCTGGCGAGTTGAGTTGGACTTTCATGAAAGTTCTGAGGAACTGAAGGGACTCGAAGAGATGCATAGATGCGCTCGACGAGTTGGGTCAACATGGACTGTTGACTCGAGTGTTGACTTCTGTTGACTTTAGGGTTTGGTCAAACTTGAGGGATATAGGTCATGGAGGGGTAAAATGGTCTTTTACCCATCCCAAGAGTTAAAGAGGGACTATCATGAGTTTATTTAGAGTTGTGGTCTTTAAGTGTTAATTAGAGATGCTTATTACATGTAGGCGGGGATTAGACTGTTCGAGGGGTATTAAGTTTCCTTGGTTGCTTACGAGGTGAGTCTTCTCACTATACTTACCTAGAGTGGTAACATTTGTGTGACCGGAGGGTCTTATGTGCTTATATTGAGTATTGTGATATCCTGCATTATGTCCTTGTGATTTATGTTGTGTATTATCCTGAGCTTACTGAGTTAGGACCATAGGGTCCACCCGAGTTGTGGGACCGGAGGGTTCCACTGAGACACATTGACCGGATGGTCTTATTTGAGTATAGTCATGCCAGGCTAATGAGTTATGTGTGTTATTTTGGGGAACTCACTAAGCTTCGTGCTTACCGTGTTATGTGTTATGTGTTTCAGGTACTTCTCAGGATCACGGGAAGGCGCCGACTTGATTGTACACACGAGGCGGAGTTATATTTTGAGGATCCTGGATTGTGTTTAAAACATTTTCTGAATATGTGTTTTTGGAAACATTGTCATTTGGGGGTTTTGTGAACTATGTTATGAGAATTACGTGATTTTTAAAATGAAAATTTTGTTTGAAAATTTACGATGTTTCAAGTTGGTATCAGAACCTTGGTTTGAGGGATTCGGATACACTTTCGGGTGTGTCTGGACTCAAACTAAGGATTTGAGAAAATTCTTCAAAAGAAATTATTTTTCTAAAAATGAGCAAGAGTTTTAAGAGGAAACGAGTTGGAGCAGTGTGTACAATCAGCGAGAGGCCGAACGGTGATTTCTGAAAATAGCCTTACTTATTTGTGATATGAGATATTTTTGAGATGTTAGGGATGCATGCTAGATGATAGGCTAGGTATTTCATATTTAGGGCTAGTGTTTCATGATTTGTGATGCCTTAGCCTAGGAGTTGCTGCTATCTGTTGTTGCCTTGAGTATGTGCTGAGTAGGAGTATCTAGGGATGAGCATATGGACCGGGGAACCAGCCGGAACCGGTCCTAGAACCGGAACCGGTACCGGAACCAGAACCCGATGGAACCGGTCGGGCCAGGACCGATACTATAATTTCATCAATTTTTGGAACCGGGACCTGGTAAGAATCGGTCGTTGGAACCGGCCCAAAACCGGGAACCGGACCGGATAACTCACTCAAATTTTGAAAGTTGCATAACTCACTCAATTTAACTTTTTTGACCTGAATCTTTTTCATACATGTAGATTATTATTTGTAGTTAAGTTTAGACTATAAAAACGCTTGATTTGGTTAGAAATTGAATGAGTTACAAGCCCCGCAAGGAAGAGTGTCAAATCAGAATTTTTTTATGTTTCAGCAATTAAATGTAATCTAACTTTGTTTTTCAAATGTGCATAACTCATTCAATTTAACTTGTTTTGACCTGAATCTTTTCCCTACATGTATATTAGGATTTTTAGTTAAATTTAGACTATAAAAACGCTTGATTTGGTTAAAAATTGAATGAGTTATTAGCCCAGCAAGGAAGGGTGTCAAATCAGAATTTTTTTTATGTTTCAGCAATTAAATATAATCTGACTTTGTTGTTCAAATGTGCATAACTCACTCAATTTAATTTTTTTTTACCTAAATCTTTTTCCTACATGTAGGTTAGGATTTGTAGTTAATTTTAGACTATAAAACCGCTTAATTTGGTTAAAAACTGAATGAGTTACAAGCCCCGCAAGGAAGGGTGTCAAATCAGAATTTTTTTTATGTTACAGCAATTAAACGTAATCTGACTTTGTTGTTCAAATGTGCATAACTCACTCAATTTAAGTTTTTTTGACCTGAATCTTTTTCCTACACGTAGTTTAGGTTTTTTAGTTAATTTTAGACTATAAAAACGTTTGATTTGGTTAAAAACTGAATGAGTTACAAGCCCCCAAAAGGAAGCGTGTCAAATCAGACCGGTTCCAAAATCGAAAACCCGACAAAAGCCGGACCCGGAACCGGAACCGGTAGAACCGTAGGGCTAGTTCGGTTCTTGATTTTGGCCGAAGCCGGTTCCCGAGTTGGGCCGGTTCAGTCCGTTTGCTCATCCCTAGAAGTATCTAGCAGGAATAACTTAGAAAGAGTTCTGAGTCGAGTAATAATCTAGGAGAGGTACCTAGATGAGCATATGAGGGGTTTGATGAGAGAGTAGTCTGTTATTTGTGAGATAGAGTACGTGTGAATTGGGATCCTAGGAGGAGGACTTGGGGTGACTGCAAGTTGGTGTGGAAGGTAGAATTGGGCCCGTACTACTGAAAACACCAGATCTGTATGCATCCCAAGTAAGAATCCTTAGGGTACTAAGGAGCATGTAGGGGCGGGAAATTGAGTGTGAGTATGCTCGATCGAGTCTCTGATGATTTTTGTGTTGTGTTTCAGAGACATCATGGTGGGTACACGCCACAACCCCGAGAGCAGTAGGACTAGTGACGAGGAGATCCGTAGGATCATCCATGAGGAGGTGGCCGCAGCTATTCGAGAGGCGATACCGGAGATGTTTGGTCTAATAAGACCACCCTGATCGAGACATTTGATGAGCGGTATGTCGCTGTTACTGAGGCCGCTGCTGCTGCAGCCACCGCAGCTTTCGTCGCTGCCAGGCCATAGGGGGTGACTCGTTCTTGTTTCAGGAGTTCAGCAACACGAAGCCACCAGAGTTTGATGGGACACAGGATCCAATTACTGCTATGAGATGGATCTCTGACATTGAGGGATGCTTTTATACGTGTTCGTGCCCAGAGCATTTGAGAGTTCGGTTTGCGCTGAACCAGCTTCGCTTGGGAGCGAAGGACTGGTGGAAGTTTGTGACAGCCAATTTTACTCCTGCAGACCATGCTGCAGTGATGTGGGAGAGGTTTACTCAGTTGTTTCGAGACGAGTATGTTCCCCAGGTGGAGAGGGAACGGTTGGCCCAAGTGTTTCTGTCTCTCAAGCAGAAGACATAAACTGTGACTAAGATTTCGAGGATGTTCCATGAGAGGGCGTTGTTTTGCCCTGAGCACGTGTCTACTGAGCAGGCACGTGTGAGCCGATATCTGAGCATACTGAGGAGTGATATACGGGAGTTCGTGGCGAACTAGTCGTACATGACATTGGCTGAGCTTCAGACCAATGCCAGGTGGAGGGAGATCGAGCTTGAGTTGCAGGCCAGGGAGGAGGGAGAGTCCCAGGGGAGGGACCGGAGACCAGTGCAGTCGAAGCCGGCAACGAAGCGGGCTAAGCTCGCTGATACAAGAGTTGGGGGCCAGAAGGGCCGCACTTGTGGTAAGTGCGGCAAGAGTCACAAGGGATCATGTTGGGCAAGGATTTGCTACAAATGTGGCAAGGAGGGGCACATGGCGAAGGATTGCCCCAAAGGGTTTGCATTTTGTTTTCACTGTAACCAAACCGGCCATCAGAAGGCTGAGTGCCCTCAGCTTATTCAGGGATCAACTCAAGGTTCTGCACCTGCTGCTTTGCGTGCTACTGATAGTCGGTCGGTGAAGGCCGAGGCTCCGAGGGCTCGTGGGAGAGCTTTTCAGCTGACAGCGGAGGAGGTCCGCGCAGCACCTCATGTCATGGCTGGTACGTATTTCCTTATTTATACTATTTTGAGAATTTTTGTGCTTATTCAGTGCTATTTTAAGGTACTTTTCTTGTGAGTTTTTTACCTGCTTTGGTGTTATTTGAGTCGGGTGCGAGTCGATCCTTTGTGTCGTTAGCTTTTAGTCGTCACATCAGTATCCGAAGTGAGGCGTTGAGTCAACCTCTGAGGGTGTCTATAGCCGACGAGCATGCGGTTTTCGCTCCTGATGTATTCCGAGGATGTGTACTAGAGATTTTTGGTGTCGAGTTCCCGATAGACCTGGTACCTATCGCGATGGGTGATGTCTGTGTCATAGTGGGCATGGACTGGTTGAGTTGGTTTGGAGCTATGATCGACTGTGAGCGTCAGATGGTGACTATACGAGACCCTAGTGGGGGAGTGCTTACGGTGTATGGCGAGGGTACCAGATCCGGATCAGCTTTCTGCTCTACTGCCAGAGCGAGACAGAGTCTACAACAGGGTTATATGGGCTTTTTGGCGTATGTGATGGATACGTGGGTTGCTACAGGGAGGCCGAGTTCTATCTCCGAGGTTCCAATAGTGTGCGAGTTTCTGGATGTTTTTCCCGAGGAGTTGCCGGGAGTTCCCCCCGAGAGGCAGGTGGAGTTCCGGATTGATTTGGTTCCGGGTGCGGCGCCTATTGCAAAGGCACCTTATCGCCTTGCGCCACTAGAGATGTAGGAGTTATCCTCACAGCTCCAGGAGCTGCTGGGGAAGGGTTTCATCAGACCGGACAGCTCACCGTGGGGAGCACCGATCCATTTTGTCAAGAAAAAGGATGGTTCACACCGGATGTCTATTGATTACCGGGAGTTGAACAAGCTGACGGTCAAGAACCGTTATCTACTTCTGAGGATCGACAATTTATTCGATCAGTTGCAAGGGGCATCTTGGTTCTCCAAGATTGATTTGAGATCTGGATATCATCAGATGAGAGTTTGCGAGGAGGATATTCAGAAGACGGCCTTTTGGACTCATTATGGGCACTACGAATTTGTGTCGATGCCTTTCGGGCTCACCAACGCACCGGCGACATTCATGGACCTCATGAACCGGGTGTGCAGGCCTATGTTGGATCGATCGGTGATCGTGTTCATCGACGATATTTTGGTGTATTCGAGAACCAGAAAGCAGCACGAGGAGCATCTTAGAGAGATTCTTGGAGTATTGAGGTCGGAGAGGCTTTATGCCAAATTCTCTAAGTGCGATTTCTGGCTACGAGAGGTCCAGTTCCTGGGGCACCTCGTTAATCAGAATGGGATATTGGTCGACCCGGCCAAGATTTAGGCAGTTATGAGATGGTAGTTGCCGAGACCCCCGTCCGAGATCAGGAGTTTTCTGGGTTTGGCCGGCTACTATCAGAGATTTATCAGAGATTTCTCCAAGATCGTTGTTCCTCTCACCAGATTGACCCGGAAGGGTGTTACTTTTGCCTAGGGGCCCGAGCAGCAGGCCTCATTTGAGACTCTTCTCCAGAGATTATGCGAAGCCCCGGTGTTAGCCCTTCCCGAGGGAGTGGAGGACTTTGTAGTCTACTGTGATGCATCTATATCAGGATTGGGTGCGGTGTTGATGCAGAGGGGGCATGTGATAGCGTATGCATCGAGGCAATTAAAGCCTCATGATGCGAGGTATCCCACCCACGATTTGGAGCTGGGGGCGGTGGTGTTCGCCCTCAAGATCTGGTGCCACTATCTGTATGGAGTCCGGTGCATGATATACACGGACCATAAGAGTCTGAAGTACCTCATGGATCAGCCCAACCTGAATATGAGACAGAGGAGATGGTTGGATGTAGTGAATGACTACGACTGTGAGATCTTATATCACCCATGCAAGGTTCTAGAAGAAGTTTCATGAGGAGTTGCGTACCCGATTGCACTTCAGCACCGCATACCACCCACAGACCGACGGACAGAGTGAACGGATGATTCAGAAGCTGGAGGACATGTTGCGTGCATGTGTTATGGACTTCAGAGGAAGTTGGGATACTTATTTGCCCTTGGCTGAGTTTTCGTATAACAACAGCCATCATTCCAGTATTGGCATGCCTCCCTTTGAGCTCTTATATGGGAGGAGGTGTCGGACTCCCATCTGTTGGGATGAGGTAGGGCATAGGGTGATGGGTAGCACTGAGATAGTGCTCAAGACGACTGATCAGATTTAGCAGGTCAGGCAGAGGTTACTGACAACCCAGAGTCGCCAGAAGAGTTACGCAGACCGACGATGATCCGAGCTGGAGTTCCAGGTTGGAGATTTTGTCCTCCTGAAGGTATCCCCATGGAAAGGGGTGATCTGATTCAGGAAGGGGGGAAAGTTGGGCCCCAGATATATCGGTTCTTTCAGAGTGACTGCCAGAGTGAGGAAGGTAGCTTATCGGTTGGAGCTACCTGCAGAGTTGAGCCAGATTAATAACACCTTCCACGTGTCCCAGTTGGGGAAGTGTGTAGCCGATGAGATGACAGTGGTACCCTTGGAGGACATTCATGTGGATGCTAGCCTAAATTACATTGAGAGGCCGATAGCAATTTTGGATAGAAAGGTTAAGATCCTAAGGAACAAGGAGGTGAGACTGGTTAATGTGCAGTGGGAGCACCGCAGGGGATCCGAGTGGACTTGGAAGCCGGAGTCCGAGGTGCGCGAGTAGTACCCTGAGTTGTCTCTGGAGCATGACTTCGAGGGCGAAGTCTGATTCTAGTGGGGGAGAATTGTAACATTCCGACTCTCAGGTATAATATTTATATATTTATTTTTGGGATTGAATGAGTGACTCGACGAGTTGTATGCCCGAATCGTCGAGTAGAGTCGGATTGGTCACGTGGGTTTAATGACCAACTCGACAAGTTAGAGATCCGACTCGCCGAGTTGGCACTGTGTAAGGAAACCCTAAATCTTCGGGTTTGTGTCCTTTTTAAAGGGCCTTAAGCCCTCATTTCCACCTCACCAGACACCCAACTCCCCTATGTGAAACCCTAATCGCCTAGAGTGAACTAAGAGAGAAAAGAGAGTTAATCTTGGGCATTTTGAGAGCATCAAAGCTTGGATCAAGAGGAGGCTTTTGGATCCAGAGATTCCTCAGAGATTTGCTTCAGTTGGAGGTAAAAAGATGCTAACTTGATCATTTCCTTATGAGATCTTGGTTTAGGGAGTTTTTAGGGTTTTCTCTTATCCATCTTGTTTCATTAAGTCATTTGAGCATGGCTTGAGATTGAAACCTCAGTTCTGGACTGTAGGGAGCCTTGTGAGTCCAAAGACCCGAGCTTTATTGAGCTGGAGGCAAGCTCTTGTGCATCTAACCCTTGTTGGAGCTTGTATTGGCAGTTTGAGCCTAATATGCCATGCATGCACGTAAAGCTTGCAGCTTTACGTGATATTCGAGCCTTAGGAAGATAGATCTGGAGTATGGGGTATCAGTTCTGCCTTAAAACATCTGAAGGAGAATTCAACTTAAGGGACTCGACGAGTCGATAAGCTGACTCGACGAGTCGGTTGGAGTTCGTCCCGATGAGTCTGACCACGCGGTAACTCGACGAGTTGACGGGTCAACCTGGCGAGTTGAGTTGGACTTTCATGAAGGTTCTGAGGAACCGAAGGGACTCGAAGAGTTGCATAGATGCGCTCGACGAGTTGGGTCAACATGGACTGTTGACTCGAGTGTTGACTTCTGTTGACTTTAGGGTTTGGTCAAACTTGAGGGATATAGGTCATGGAGGGGTAAAATGGTCTTTTACCCATCCCAAGAATTAAAGAGGGACTATCATGAGTTTATTTAGAGTTGTGATCTTTAAGTGTTAATTAGAGATGCTTATTACATGTAGGCGGGGATTAGACTGTTCGAGGGGTATTAAGTTTCCTTGGTTGCTTACGAGGTGAGTCTTCTCACTATACTTACCTAGAGTGGTAACATTTGTGTGACCGGAGGGTCTTATGTGCTTATATTGAGTATTGTGATATCCTGCATTATGTCCTTGTGATTTATGTTGTGTATTATCCTGAGCTTACTGAGTTAGGACCATAGGGTCCACCCGAGTTGTGGGACCGGAGGGTTCCACTGAGACACATTGACCGGAGGGTCTTATTTGAGTATAGTCATGCCAGGCTAATGAGTTATGTGTGTTATTTTGGGGAACTCACTAAGCTTCGTGCTTACCGTGTTATGTGTTATGTGTTTCAGGTACTTCTCAGGATCACGGGAAGGCGCCAACTTGATTGTACACACGAGGCGGAGTTATATTTTGAGGATCCTGGATTGTGTTTAAAACATTTTCTGAATATGTGTTTTTGGAAACATTGTCATTTGGGGGTTTTGTGAACTATGTTATGAGAATTATGTGATTTTTAAAATGAAAATTTTGTTTGAAAATTTACGATGTTACACCGAGAGTGCAATTCTCCATATTGATTTCTTATTTTAGATGCTTTTTATGCTATTATGTGCTAGATATATTTTGAGTTTATTGTTGAATTATATAATGTTTTCCGTATGTGAAATGTTTAACTATGAGTATTATTTGTGCATTGCATGGAAAATCACTTTCGGAAAGCATGATGCTCATTTGAGCTATTGTTGATTCGAAACTATTTTGACATCATTCATGTGCATATATTTAGGATGGGAGTCTATGATTGTTCCATATTATATCCATGTGGGATTTGGCAATTTAGGTGTCATTAAGTCGGTGTGTGACTAGATTTCTAGATAACCCTCACCCGCACAAGTAGAGGCTCGCTACCCCTTATGTGGCTTAGGGTGATTGTTCCTTAATGCCTAGTTTATCCTTGATTACCCTTATTGATGTTTTTTGTATTGTCAATATTTGCTACCCAAAGTTTATCCTTTTGGATATGTTTGGAACTATGGGTTATATAATCCCTTATTTTGTTTGGTTTAGGTCCTTATAACCCTATTTTAAATTGGTTTTGCATACTTATTGATTATTCATTTGCTTTGTACGATGGAATACTAATTCCGTTATTATAGATGGTGGCTTAGTAAGCCATTCATATTGACTTTGGTAATTTCCTTCTTTGGATAGAATTTTTGAGTTATTAAACTCTTGATTTGTGGATTGTGGATTTTATATCATTGGATTTGAGTACGGGTATATATATACCCTTTGTTCTTGATTATTGGTTGTTTTGGGTCATAAAAACACTAAAATGATTTATAATGTTTTTTAAAAGTTTGGAGGTTTGATTCAATTAAGAAGATTGTTATCTTCTTAGTCAAAATGAATCAACCTTGGGTATTCTCACTAGGTATTCCATTGCCTAACTTATTTTGACTTGTGCTCAGATTGAAGACTATAGAGGCGAGATTAGAAGTAGCAAGGACTTTTGAAAAGTCCATGACATGTAAACTATGTTATGATATTTTGGTTGTTACACCCTCACTGTCTGAACTTTTAAACTTCTTTTTAATTTTTGGATTGTTATTTCCACAAAATAAAATTTATTTTTCGGGATCTAAAAATTAATGATTTTAAAAGGTTATTTAAAATTGACCCTAGAGAGGGGTGTTTCACTATGCACTATATAAGGCATGGAAAACCCTTTGAGAGTTAAGGAAACACTAAATTTCTTTCTCCACCTTTTCTCTCATCGCCTCTATCTTTGTGGGCTCAAAAACCCTTATGGTTGTTTCGATTTAGCTTATGCGCCGAGGAGAAAGAACTTGCTAGCTTGATGACAAGGGGTGCGATACTGATAGAGAGATTCTAGTTTTGGGTCCATGGATTTCTTCTTGATATCACTAAAAGGTAATATTATCAACCTTCTTGTAAAATAAGTTAGTTGCTATTAAATGATGAACAAATATCCATGGTTCAATCATGATGTTTATGCTTTTGTTTTATGCTTCTATTGCTTGTGATTTATTATGTTCAAATATGCATCATGATCTAAAATGAGCGAAACTCTATTGCCTAAAACCTTCGAGGTTTTCAACCCGATGTTTGACTAGTCTTTGACCGGCATTGTCGTATGTCTCAAGAATTATGCACCCTTCATGGTGTTCTTCCATACAGATCGATTACAAATTAACCTTATTTGAATTTATATAGCACCATGACATTGACATTATTTGGTAATCTAAAAGTTTTCACTACCCTAGGACCAATTCCACCTCAAAATTGCTAAGGCGCCCACTTGTTTAAAAAATCAAACTCAAATTTGGGTGATGATTTGTAAATGGTGATGAGTACTTTGAGAGATGAAACAAGTGTGCACAAGATAACTTGTGTGGATGGATCGATGAACTGATGAGAGGAATGGCGATCCGATATGTGGGAAGATTGGATGGGTTGGGAAGGTGCTGGAATCCGAGATTACTCTTCACATATTAATCCATTCATTTGAAGAAATTAAAGATCCATGGCTTTCTACTTTCTAAGCTTAATCTATCATACATCTTTTAAGAGCGATAATGTTAATTTTGGTATGTACAATAGCTTATCTCCTATTTGTTTTGTTTCTCTTGTGTGATTTTGACTAAACCTTAAAGCTTTGACCATGGTGTTCTTCATTTGCAGACCATGTCATCATTTTTATAACGATTACGTGCCCTCTCTCTTTAATGGTACATTGGTCCTCCTACAAGTACCGTGTAGAGAAAGTTGAACGAGAGGATTAAGATTGGAGGTCTGATGTTGTGGAAAAACACCAACATAGAACGTTGTTGTTTGTCGTTGTTCTATTTTCTTGTGAGTATTTACACATATGAACACACACACATGGGGGGGGGGGGGGGTGGTGGTGGACGTTTTTTGTTTCTAATATTCTTGATTTTATTAGAAATATAAAAAAAATTCAAAATATAAATGAATAACGGCAAGTTAGTCATTCCGGTTTGGGGAATGACCAAAACCATGACAAAATCTATAGAAATAACGGAATTCGTAAATTTGAAACCAGTCAAACCACATGGACTGAAACCAAAGAACGTCAAACCTCGATGACCAAATTTGCAGTTTTTCAGTAAAAAAATTACTAGGACTCTAGGCAAGAATAAAATAGATGTTTTTCATAGAAATGTGACTAATTCCGTTTACTGATGTCAAATTTTTGTAACATAACAAAATCATTATTTCCGGTCTCCATTACTTCAACGAAAAGTCATCAACATTTAACATGTTATAAATTATTACATTTCTAAAGAAATTGATGTACTAGGGGATACAATTGTTGTAAACTGGATCACTATTGAATGACATTTTTTTATTTCCCTTTTAACATTATTTCATTTCATTACACCTTTGACTATGGTATCGGTATGCCAAACACCACCTTTACTATTTTTCTGATATCAATATTTGTTGACGATAGTAGCATACTATGTTTATTTCCGAAAGCAACCTCCAACCTATATCAACATAAATAACATATCGCCCGAAACCCCCTACACACGTTTTACATACTTATCCCTACCACGTATAAACAATATAAATACGTATGCACAACGACAACCATACATGAATCCAATCATCTAGGACCCGATAATTGTTCGTTGCTAATGTTATAAGTTGAATCCGGAATTATCCAATCAAAATTCTGATTGTGTGCCTGGTTGTAATCTTGCCTGAAAATCTCCTCTTTCTGCCACTCCTCCCACCTCTCTGCTAACCCATCGCCTTCAAGCATTCTAACAACTTCTGACATCTTCGGTCGCTCTAGTGCCGTACCTTGTGTGCACAATAGCGCCACCTGGATCAACTGTTCCACCTCATCATCCACATAATTACCATCTAAATCCGCATCCACCAATGTCTCAAGCTTCTTATCCCTCAATAGTCCTTTCACCTAAACAATTCCAAACTCAAAACTCAAAACATGACATTTCATGACATAACAAATTTTACTATGTATTTGACTCTGACTGATGTCAATGAGACAAAAATTGCAGTACTGCTTACCCAATCAAGCAACATGACCTCATCATCATTAGCAAGTCGGGCAAGATCGAAGGCGCGTTGACCTGTGATGAGTTCGAGAAGCATCACGCCGTACCCAAAAACATCGGTTTTTTCAGAGGATTTCCCGGTGGATAGATACTCGGGGGCAATATGGCCAATTGTCCCACGTACAGCTGTCGTGACATGTGTATCTTTATAGTCCATGAGTTTAGCCAACCCAAAGTCTCCAACAACTGCTTCAAACTCCTCATCCAACAAAATATTTGCAGCTTTCACATCACGGTGTATAATCTTCGGGTCACAATGATCGTGCAAATACGCAAGCCCACGTGCGGCTCCCAACGCGATTCGTTTCCGTACCGGCCAATCAAGTGCGGGTTGTGTAGCGGGTCGATCTACAATTAATTATATCAATCATCAAATTATTCTTTTTCCTAACAAAAAGATTATTCTTACAGCAAACCCTGAGCTGGCCCACACTGTCCTACCCAAAGAGCATCATTTGAGATGTAAATCAGGTACACAGTGGCCTGGCCCTCACAGAGCCTAATCCACATTGGAATTGAAACTCCCACACTGCAACTGCCGAAAGGGAGGAGGATTTGATAGTAGTGAAAATACCTCGCAAACACGATGCAACACTTCCATTGGCCATGTAGGGATAAACAAGCAATCTTTCGGTTGGTGTCATGCAAAATCCTCTAAGCCGGAGGAGATTCCGGTGAACCGCCATACTAATCATCTCCACCTCCGTCTGAAACTGCAATTCGCCGCCTTGACTACGTTCCTCTTTGAGTCTTTTTACAGCCACCAAACCACCATCGGCTAACCTTCCTTTGTAAACTTTACCAAATCCACCTTTCCCAAGAACGTTATTGTTACTAAAACTATCGGTTGCAACTTGTAGTTCACGTAGAGAAAATCGTTTCAGTTGTCCCAAGTGGACTTCGGGGTCCTCTTCGGCTGAAAATATAAAAAGAATCAAATGAGAGGAAAATATTAGAAAAAAAATGGAATTTGGTGATTGTATTGTGTAAATGGACTAACCGGGAACATCAAAGAAATGATCTTGTGGTTTTCGGCGGCGATAATAAGCAAGTACGATTGCTGGACCTGCAAAAAGGAGAGCAGCACCGGCGGCAACTCCTCCGGCGATAGCTCCGGTGGCACTGTTGCCGACTGAAATCACAGTTGCATATACAATTAGAAACAATACTTTCTTTACAAAGGTAAAAATAAAGAAAAATAGAACCTACTTTCACAATTTTATCGATTTAGCCATTAAACTATTGATTCTTTATGTTTATAATAATAAGTTAGTGGCTAGATCGATTTGGAAAATAATAGTTCATTAGCTAAATCTACAAAATAGTCAAAGTATGTTGTGTTCTACTTCTGCGATCATGGTTTTTTTGAATGGTCAAAAAAAGTATAATGGTTCAAACTTTGAACCATTAGAGAATACAGTTAAGTGTTTAAATCGATAAAATGGTGACTGAGTAAGTGCTTTTTTGAATTTTAAACTAATATGTAGAGCAACGACTTACAAGACAACATACTTTAACCATTTTATCGCTTTAGCCACTTAACTATAATCTTTTATCCATTTAGCCACTAAAGTATTATTATTGTAAGGATCACAAGAAATCATCACCAATAAGAAAGCGTGAACATAGAAACACGTCACTCAAGTTTAAGAACCACTACGCAAAACACAACCTACTTTCACCTTATTATCGATTTATCCACTAAACTAGTATTTTTTTAATCAATTTAGCCACCTAACTATTTTAGTATTTTTATAACAATCATTAAGAAAACAATAGCTCAATGTCAATGACTAAATCACCAACAATAAAAAAACGGCTATTCAAGTGTAAGAACTAAGAACCACTTATAAAAAGTAATGGCATATAAGGGCAAATTAGAAATACCTGAAGAAGATTGAGAATTAGGTGAAGCAGGAGCTTGTGGAGGAGCTGGAGGAAGTGTCAAGTCGTTGTTACCCGCATAACTGAAAGAACAAAAGCTTGCAATCAACATCAAGAAGGGAAGAAACCATCATTTAATATCACAAATCATATTGCTAACAACAAACCTGATAGGTGTGAAAAGTGAGAACGACCCATTAATAGGAACATTCCCAGTTAACTTATTGTTCGATAGATCACTGCAATAAACACCAATTTAACAATTTTAGCTTTTTTGCAACGCTAAATTCCATTAAAACAACTATTGTTTCTTTTCTTTTCTTTTTCTTGTTTAACCACCTAAAGAACTTTTTTTTTATGTTTTAACCAAAAAAAACACTAACGGGTACTCACAGAACTTGGAGCGAATTGATTCCAGTTAAAGAAACTGGAATAGTTCCTGTCAAACTGTTGTTGTTGAGACGACTATTCTTGCACAAAAATAAAAACAGAAATGATTAAAAAAAGTCATAATTGATGATTTAAATGTAAATTATCATAAATTCATAATAAAGAATCTTGAATATTACAGGAAACGGAGTTGTTTAAGGTTGCCTAATGTGACTGGAATGCCACCTTCTAACTGGTTCATGTAAAGATCCAAACTCATCAAATTTGTTAAGTTTCCAAGCTCTTCAGGAATATTTCCAGAGATGTTATTTCCATAAAGCTCCCTGTTGTTCCAGAAATAGCATTACAAAATAGGGTTAAAAAGGGAAGAAATAGCAACCTACTTTTAATTTAATTGTGTTATCATCAATCATAGCATCCTACTTTCACTTTTTGAAATTATGGTATTTATATCAAGGAATTGTATTTGAAAAGTTTCATGTATTTTTCAAAAATATAAAATGAAAGTAGGATACTATAATAAATAAATTAACAAAAAGGTTGCTATTTCTGCATTTATAACGCATAATACTTCCAAAGGAAAATCCGGTAAATAAAAAATAAGGACTTACAAGTACTGTAAATTTGTAAGTTGACCAAGCTGTGGAACCAGTTGACCAGACAATTGTGCGTTTCCAAGATCACTGTGTTTGATAAAAACCAAAAAAGCACAATTTTGTTTTTAAATAAAAGAAACGAATGGAATAAAGAAATAACAATTTAAAATTTTTATAAGCTTACAGTCTGGTAACGAGATTCGATGGGTCACAAGTAATATGAAACCATGTACATGGATTCACAAGGGTCGGATCCCAACTTTGTAAAATGTTAGTAGGATCGTTTAATTGCGTCTTTAGGGCATTCAATGCATCACCTGTGTTATAAAAAAAATATGAAATTTGATTACGAATTCATCTCTAATACATCAAATTAATTGATTAACGAAGTTTAATTTCATGAAATTTCTATTTATGTTCTACGCAATTACTATCTGTTATTAGAACGGAAGAGAGTAAGATTGGGGAAATGATTCAACGAATCCAATTGCAATAAGTTGCAAAGTTCCAATTACATTCAAATTCTGAATCAAATTAACAATCTAAAAGCGCACATACCTTCAGCATTCCCATATACACTTGATAAGTTATAGAACCCGAAGATAAACCAAAGGGTGAATAGAGAGACTGTTCGATCCATTTCCCGCAAAATCGAGTCAAGCTAAAATCTTTAGATTCCTCATCAATTACTCAACCAGATCAAGAAATTAGAAATACCTAAAACCCAGAAACAACAAACGCTAGCTTTGAACGTAGTTCAGGTAAACAAAAATTACTTATCAAATCCAGAATTATAGCATCAAGAAGCTAAAACCAGAAACCCCAATTCAAGAACGACTTTAAAATGGTGATTTTGAAGTAACTTTGATGGGGGATTTGGGATAAAGTTGAAATTGGGGTTGTTAGTCAAAGTTCGTATTTTTTTTCTAATAAAAAGACAACTGGTTGCAGAGAGCATATGGAGAGATTAGTCTAGACAGGGATGAAGCCATTTAATCCATTCGTTCTCTTTTTCTAACAAATAAGTAAACGTAATCTTTTTTACCTTCTTAAATATCTTCTTGCCGAACATTGTTAAAAAAAATTATTTTAATTGTATATTTTTTATGGATAATTTTAAAATAATAAGAGATCAATTAATCAATCAGGTTTTTCTAAGGTTTATTGTAAATAATAACTTCTTTATTTTTAAATTGTAAATTGTAATTATCAATTATGTGTTTTTTTTTTACTTTTCAATCATTTCAAATGTATTATATTCCTTTGATTTTTGATTAAATTGACTTGTATGAACAATCAAGGTCACAAACAATATAAAAAGTATTTAATAAAGAAAACAGTAATATCTCAATCATTCTTTACTATTTAATAAGATAATAGAAGTTATTAACTTTTTTAAAGGCTACTCAATCCTGAATTTGAATTTGAGACTTCTTTTATGGGGAGCGACTGTCTAACCAGGTGAACCGGGTGGTGATGAAGATAAGTTATTAACTAATAATCCTTATTTTTTTTATTATTACTCAAAATTATATAATTAAGCCCCATCGTATAAAATAAGTAGTAAACTTGATTTGACCTATATTTTAGTGAAGTTATAAAACCAATTAAAATAATAATTTACAACGTTACATTAATATTAAAAATATAATAAAGCTATCTATAAGTCGATATCATATAGTATTTTTTTAATAAACAAAATAAGTAATTAAAATGGTTATTTATTTTTTAAATAAATAAATTACAAGAAAATCATCATTCAAAGAGAAAGGGATGGTGGAAAACCTAATAGGGTCAACGCACGGACGCACGGCGTCTACCCACTTTCCAGTAATATACTCCCATTTTCCCAAAACGGTAAAAGGAAAAGTCCTACTTATATATATTGGATATTTAAAATAATCATGTGTGACGAAAAAAAAGCATTTTTTTTTCAACATTTATGAACGAGCGGATTACTACAAGACGAAAGAAATGCAACATGTTATGTTACATAATCGTATTAAGAATTAACAAAATGATTAATTACAAGACAAAATTATAAAATTGGTCCATGTGGTTTTCGAAAAACTGTGGATATGGTCCAAAAAACTTCCAACTTGTATGGAATGTCCAAAATTAAGAAGTTTCCGTAAATTTGGTCCTGAAAAAGTTGAAATGACTATTTTGCTCGTATTATTTTTTTTTACATTTTTTATTTCTTTTAGTATTTAAATAATTATTTAAAAAAGAAAAAGAAAAAATGGCTCCACCCCTATCAATGCTCTCTCTCTCTCTCTCTCTCTCTCTCTCACACACACACACACACACATGAGAATTTTCTCCTCAGATCTTCTTCCCAACCTTTCATCTTCAACCCATCTTGTTGTATCTTCCATAAATCGGAAAACATGGCTCAAAAGCTCTGATGGGCATCTGTTGAAATTTCTCGGCGCTTCCGTTTCACAACGACGTTTCTGATGGGTGTCTGTATATTCCATAAATCGGAAAACCAACCAACATCGCCACCTGTCCAACACCTGCCTCAAAGCTCCGGTGGGCATCTAAAGATCTCGACCCCTTAACTACTTTTTCCATAGAGAGGGGGTTGCAGGCGGACTAAACCATTGTCGTCGAATCTGTGTCAAACAACCTTCATCTCGTAAGCCGCCTCTGAAATTGCACCAGGAGATCAAAAACACCACAATGAAGCCAAAATTGTGGTGATCAGCTTTAATCCTTCTGTAGGTTCTGTAATTTGATGAACCTCGATTATAACCTTGTGAATTTGCACCGGGAACACTCATCAACCTTAGTGAGTTTTCCAATTCCTTGCACTTTCGATCCCATCAAGTTTCATTTTTTAGCATTTGGTTTTTTTTACCGAATCATGATGGTTTTTCATCACCATCATCCTACTCGGTTTTCATTTCAGGTATCGAATATGGTTTTGATTTCAGGTGGAGGATGGCAGAGATGATTTTAGCTTTAGTTCAAATCCAGATCCAAATCTTGATGTTTTCTTTTTAGATCTTTTGTCGGTTCCTCCAACCATCGATTTGTGTGTATATGTTAATCGTTAGTCCTAAAATACACATAAATCAATTTGTTTCTTCCTGATGCCACCGATTTGAGATATAAAAGATCCGTATCCATGGAAATAACTCCTATATTTGCAAAAGATATATAGATTACTGAGGAGAATATACAGAGAAAGTGTATGTATGAGATTTGATTGAAGTTGAGACTGGGAAGAAGATGATAGGAGAAAGAGTCGAGAGAGTCTGTTAGAGAGAGGGGAAAGGGTTACCGGTGGGGTGGGGTGGGTGGTATTTTTTTTTAATAATTAATGAAATTGTAAAATAAATCAAGAAAAATATAAAAAAAGAAATAATAAGGGAAATACCGTCATTTTAGGTTCTCTTTGGACCAAAACCACATGAATTTCTTAATTTTGGGACCAAAATCACGGAAAATTCTTGATTTTGGACCTTTTCATGCAAGTTGGAAACTTTTTGGACCATATCTATAATTTTTCGAAAACCAAAGGGACCAATTATGCAGTTTTGTATAATTACAAATTTATAACTAGGGTATCCATTACCCCTCACCCCACCATCACAAAAAATGTTGTCATTCACATCATTACCATTTACCATTCAAAATATATTTACCAATTACCTTTAAAATTAGAGAGAGAGAGAGAGAGATGTGAAGGGTTTGTCTCACCTTTCACATGCCACACCCAACCCAAGGAGATGGTGTTCATGGACTATAAAGTATGCCACACATGCATAATGCGCCTTGTATTATACAATTTTTTAAAAATTAGTTCGAACCAATCAGTTAAACCAAAAAACCGAAAACCAGTGAAAAGAATAGTTCAAGTATCACTGATTTTATGTTAATTTTTAGACCGGATCGAATCGGATGATTCTCCAAAAATCGAGTTGAACCGTTGTCATAGAATAAGGAAAAAAAATGTTTGAACCGATGTATTGAACTTGGATTTCGCTTAGACCGTTAACAAAAGCTATTCCAACGCAAACTGAATAATGATAAACCATCAAGTTATCCCATTCGAACATCAGATGCCGATCTTTTTCTCATTCGAGCATTCAGACTCCAATCTTCTATATTTCTGTGTTCATGATTTTAACATTGAATGGGTTAACCCGACGATCGAACCGGCTTGCGATCACCACATCGGTTCAACTAAAAAATTAGTGTTTAAAATTTTGGTGTTATACCCATACCACTTGGTCTAATAACCATTTATTTCATAAGATTGACGTTGTGGGATTACTATAATTTAGCTTAATTTTAGGGGTCACAAATTACTTTGCGAAATCATTTAGAATTTGCTATAGTAGGGTTTTAGTTTATTTTTAGACGTGTATTCTTCATACTCCTCACACTTTACCCTGACAACTCATTGTCATATTATTTTCTACCGACTCTCCTCTTACCTTGGAAATGATCACCCCTCTTTTTTTTTTAATAAATATATTTCATATGAGAGTTTCAAATATATAAAATAATACATCAATATTATACTCTAATTATATATAACTAAAAACCATGAATTTTAATATATATTTTCTAATATATATATATATATATATATATATATATATATATATATATATATATGTGTGTGTGTGTGTGATATGAGCTTATTTAGTCATAGAAATCATTCATTATCTTATTAATTATTGTTGATTTTATATCATTTTATGGACAAAAGGTACTTAATTAGCTTAATATTTCAATTTCAGCAATAAAAGATATGCTCGGGTGAAAAAGGAAGAGGATTGAGTGATTGGAAGCTTGGAGATTGAAGACTGAAGAAAGAAGGATGTTGTTGGACAGCTTGACCCCTTGTCAGTGTTTTGGCCATATCTCATGAACCGTAACTCCGATTGACGAGATTCAAAATGTTCTGAAAACTAGACACAATTTCGGACGACTTTCGTGTTTTGAGAAAATGTTGATTCCAAGAGAACTCGACGAGTTGACCCAAAACTCGACGAGTTGGTCAGAATGTTCCCGATTCGAAGATGCCTTGCCGTACACGCTGTATACGCGGATTATCAAAAAAACTCGACGAGTTGGTGGTGAAAACTCGTCGAGATGGCCCTGTTTTCATAATTTATATATAGAAATGCTTCTCATTCGAACCCTAACACTTTCTGAAGGCTAGCTGCGATTATTGAAGACCAGAAGGGTTCTTGAAGCTTCAGTTTTCGAGATTGCAACATAAGAGACAATTTAGAAGAGAATCAAAGGAAAATAATCATTCTTCTTTTCTTAATCTTTTTTTTGAACCATGTTTAAATCATTAGATTTTGATTTTAGGTTATTGCTTGCTGTAGATATGAGCTAAAAGCTTTTTACTTCTGTTTGGATAAGATAATCTTATGAACATGGTTTGATTGAGTGGTTGAATTGATATTGATTTGGTTATTCATCTTGTTAAGCTTATTAAAGACCCTTATGTATTGATGATAAATGTTTTCTGTTAATAAGTAAGTGATTGAGTTGTATGAATATCTTCTTGATTACTTGATTCATATAGTTTTGTGAATACAAGATTGTATGCCTAGGAATAGTGAATATGAAACTAGGGTTAACTAGAAAATGTGTAAATCAATGTGTGAGCATGTGTGATGAACAACCATACATGAGTTGATTGAATTGAACAAATTTTATTAACTATTGTTATAAGTCTTGCTTGATACGAACTGAACACTAGGAAACTTGTTAGTTTAATCAACTGGCCACTGTTTGAATTAACTTGTCTACTAAAGGATTGGTAATAGTGAACATGAACCCAATCATATTAGGAATCGGTAACCATTGACATATTGATCCATTGCACTTGCCACGAAATCAACCATAGGAATAAGTGAATCAAATCTGAACAAAAGTCTCTTTTATCATTGAATCTAGTTGTCCTTTCTTATTCTTCTTAGTTATTAATTGTCTTTGTTGGAGTGTTAATTGATTATTTAAGTTTCTAGTCTTGCAAAACTAGATAAACCTCATCTTTTATTACTTGTTTTATTTAGATAATATTAGCATTTATCTTAATTGACCGTTCCCTGTGTTCGATACCCTACTTACCTGAACTAAACTGCCAAACAATAGGTACACTGCCTTTCGTGTGTTTGTCTTTGTGTTTAAGTTAGTAGGATTAAAACTAGTTTGTTTAACACACATCAAGTTTTTGGCGCCGTTGTCGGGGAACGGTTCTAAAATTTATTTTAATTGCTAGTATTATCGATCCTTTGTGTGAGATTTATCTCATATAAAGTTACGAGTTTTTTTTTGTTTTAATATTTATTATGTATTTCCCAAATCTCGATGCTTTTGATGCTTTTCTTGAGGAAGTAGTACAGGAAATTGAGCAAGAAGATGAGGAATATGACTCAGATGATGATTTGAAGGAATTTGGAAGATGGTTAGATAACATCTTGCCTAATAAACAAGAGCAATTTGAGTTACAAGAGCTAGAGTCAAAAGATGAAGAATTTAATCCAGAAAGAGATTTGGAGGAGCTGGAAAGATTGCTAGCACAAGGGTCAGATGAAGAACAAGAACAAGCTGAGTTGCAGGAACCAAGTCGTGGTTTGACCATTACCACGACGTGGCCCCCTATTTTCCCAGATTGTGTTTCTAAGCATGGGGTGACGACTCCAACTTTGGAGAAAGTTCTGAAGCGCGATCCATTTCTGATTAGTATCCAACCGGTCCCAACCCTTATCAAGATTCTTGGGTTTTATATATTCAAGCTCGTTTGGCCAATTTTAGAAGCAAAGAGCCAAATTTTACAAATTGGTCCACCAAAGAAGATATTCAATGCAACGGATGGATTGGCATTGAGTTTATTGGAAGTTTATTAAGTTGAGAGTCCAACTAAAGACTCACACAAAAAGAAGCGCTTGCGGGAGGCAACCCGTCATTAGAGTTTGCTTTTCTCTTTCTTTCTAAACTTCTAGTATTTAGGGATAATTTAGGATTTTTATTTTGATGTTTTTTTTATTACTTGGTATTTGTTTTTGATCTTTTCAGAATATAGGGTGAGGGATAGAATGAACGAATAAAGCGTGAGGAATAAAACATGAGATCGAGTCTAAAACGAGAAGAATGGGAGAATTGAGTCTAATTACGAGTCCGATAATTAAACAGCTGAAGGGATGTGCTTTTACTGAAGAAAAATGAGGGGGAATATTGCTATAATAATCTACTCAAACCCCAGAAACGAACCTAAAGCAGGAACTAATTTTTTTCACTCAGTGAAGAAAACTCGTCGAGTTCCATTCAGATACTCGACGAGTCCATTTGGAAAAACCCGACTGTTATCGACTTAACTCGGCAAGTTCACTCTGGACTCGACGAGTTACTCTTTCTCTTACCTTCAAGTTGGTGATTGGATTACATTTGACAAGGGCAATTGGCTATACTATTAAAGATCAATTTCCGAGAATTCCCAAGACCTTTTTCCTCTATATTTTGGAGCCTAACCACACGAGATTTGACACCCAAGGCGTGGATGAGTTGTTCCCATGTCTAAAGTCAGCTGAAGATGGAACTTAACAAGAAGAATATCAACCTCGCAACTACTATCCCAGGGGAGTTTGTTCTAATTCTTTCTTTACTTTTATGTTCTTTTTCATGCATAACATGCAATGGGGACATTGCATAATTTAAGTGTGGGGTAGGGGGTTGATTACATTTAGTGAAAAGATTAGAATCTTTTGAATCCTTGGTTTGAAAAAAAAAATTGCATAAAAATTTTGCTAGGGTTAACTCAGACAAATTTGGTAGAGCAATTAGGGTTCCATGCTATTATTGTGTTTGATGATTCTATGAAGACCCAAATGTTTAGTTGAGCCAATATACGTTATAGTGCATTTGTGGCCTCCTTTATTCTAGTGAAATCATGGGACAAAAACACAACCTCGCTTAGTGTGAGGATCGCAACATGTTTAGCATCGTGTACTTGAAATGTATCCAGGAAAACTTAAGTAGTCATTGCACACTAGACTAATGCCTTTAACCAATAAAGGATGAAGTTAAATTCCCTTGCTTAAGCATATGTTTTTCTAGGTTTTTAGTTTTGAGTGGAAAAAGTGCGTTGAAAAAAGAAAAAAAAGAGAAAAAAAAAAGAAAAAAAAGTTGAAAAAAAAAGAGTGATGAAATGTTTGAATAAAGAATCTACAAAGCTATGAAGACAAAGAAGAACATCATGAAGAAAAGCTACAAAGTATAAAAGATTCAATCAAAAGTAGTATTTATTTTTATTGTAATTTTCTTTTCTAGGTTATTTTATCATATGTATGCTTGGGGATTTAACCAAAAATGACTTGAGGTTAAGAAAGTTTTCTGGGGATGGATTCGGAGGGATGCATAAAATGAGCAATGTTCAAAAGAAGTGGACGAGTGTTTATGAGGATTGTAAGTATTTAGAATTGAGGGGGGTCCTTAGGAAAAATTTTAGACACAAATGCATGCGTTGCGGTCTTGGCATAATGGCTGGGTTCAATTTGGATTGTCTTATATGATATTGGTGTGATAAAATTCAGTTTTGCTTGGGGGCAAGCAAAAGTCAAGTGTGGGGTATTTTGATATGGGCTTATTTAGTCATAGAAATCATTCATTATCTTATTAATTATTGTTGATTTTATATCATTTTATGGACAAAAGGTACTTAATTAGCTTAATATTTCAATTTCAGCAATAAAAGATATGCTCGGGTGAAAAAGGAAGAGGATTGAGTGATTGGAAGCATGGAGATTGAAGACTGAAGAAAGAAGGATGTTGTTGGACAGCTTGACCCCTTGTCAGTGTTTTGGCCATATCTCATGAACTGTAACTCCGATTGACGAGATTCAAAATGTTCTGAAAACTAGACACAATTTCGGACGACTTTCGTGTTTTGAGAAAATGTTGATTCCAAGAGAACTCGACGAGTTGACCCAAAACTCGACGTGTTGTTCAGAATGTTCCCGATTCAAAGATGCCTTGCCGTACACGCTGTATACGCGGATTATCAAAAAAACTCGACGAGTTGGTGGTGAAAACTCGTCGAGTTGGCCCTATTTTCATAATTTATATATATCAATGCTTCTCATTCGAACCCTAACACTTTCTGGAGGCTAGCTGCGATTATTGAAGACCAGAAGGGTTCTTGAAGCTTCAGTTTTCGAGATTGCAACATAAGAGACAATTTAGAAGAGAATCAAAGGAAAATAATCATTCTTCTTTTCTTAATCTTTTTTTTGAACCATGTTTAAATCATTAGATTTTGATTTTAGGTTATTGCTTGCTGTAGATATGAGCTAAAAGCTTTTTACTTCTGTTTGGATAAGATAATCTTATGAACATGGTTTGATTGAGTGGTTGAATTGATATTGATTTGGTTATTCATCTTGTTAAGCTTATTAAAGACCCTTATGTATTGATGATAAATGTTTTCTGTTAATAAGTAAGTGATTGAGTTGTATGAATATCTTCTTGATTACTTGATTCATATAGTTTTGTGAATACAAGATTGTATGCCTAGGAATAGTGAATATGAAACTAGGGTTAACTAGAAAATGTGTAAATCAATGTGTGAGCATGTGTGATGAACAACCATACATGAGTTGATTGAATTGAACAAATTTTATTAACTATTGTTATAAGTCTTGCTTGATACGAACTGAACACTAGGAAACTTGTTAGTTTAATCAACTGGCCACTGTTTGAATTAACTTGTCTACTAAAGGATTGGTAATAGTGAACATGAACCCAATCATATTAGGAATCGGTAACCATTGACATATTGATCCATTGCACTTGCCACGAAATCAACCATATGAATAAGTGAATCAAATCTGAACAGAAGTCTCTTTTATCATTGAATCTAGTTGTCCTTTCTTATTCTTCTTAGTTGTTAATTGTCTTTGTTGGAGTGTTAATTGATTATTTAAGTTTCTAGTCTTGCAAAACTAGATAAACCTCATCTTTTATTACTTGTTTTATTTAGATAATATTAGCATTTATCTTAATTGTTTACCGTTCCCTGTGTTCGATACCCTACTTACCTGAACTAAACTGCTAAAATTAGTTATACTCTAATTATATATAACTAAAAACCATGAATTTTAATATATATATATATATATATATATATATATGATTTAATAATAAGTTGTAAATTTTGAAACAAAAGAGAGAGGGGGGAGATGCGATTCTCACCACACCTTTTGTTACCACGTACGGAAAAACTCAACTGATACAGTTTTCCCACGTCCATCACCACAGTGCATCTAGATGCCACCAAAGCTCACTATACCATGTATTCAGAATATACACATTAGTATTAGGGATTAAAGTTACAATTTGCACATAAATTTAGTTATATTATGCTATTATTGATATTAGGTCATCTTCAATGGTGACTTATTTTATAGCTTTTTACTATTGATTGATCACTTATTTTCATTTAGTACTATTTCAATGGATTGCTTTTTGTGTATTTATATTGACCACTCAATATATATTGAGTGGTCGATATACTAAAAAGTTTTAAACATCTAACTCTTTATACTTTTATCATAATTTATTTATACCTCTTTATATTATATATATATATATATATATATATATATATATATATATATATATATATATTAGTTTTAAATATTTTCCATTTATTTAACTACTTAATTATTTCTATTATAGTTTTTCATTTATAAAATGTTTAGATACTAATTTATAATGATAAGCTTAATTTAAAATATTTCTTATAATATGTTTAAAAAAGACTAATTCAATGTGGAAGATTTTAGTACATTTTAGGTAGATGATGATTAATAAGTTCAATTTATTAAAAAAAATATATTAAAAAGCTTAACGATGTCAAAATTATTAAGATAATAAGGTTGCAAAAATACTGAGTGGTAATATAAATTTACCATTGGAGATGCTTTTAGTGCAATTTAATTGTTTCTATGGTGTATGAAATATCGATCGGTTAACTTGCATGACAATTTTTGCAACCATTAATGTAAGGTTTGTTTGAGCCGACATCTTGCATGATACATTAGTTACATTTTCTAAAGATGATGACAAAATATACCTTACATTTATTAATACGTCTCTCTAACTATTTTCTTAACATAAAATATTTTACATTCATTAATCCCATGAGAAAAAATGTACTTTACATTCAGAAATCTCTCTTTGTCCCACTAAGCTTTATATGAATATTTTCTCTCTTTCACAAGCCACAATTAATTTAGCGTCCTACCCATATGAGCATCTTAATAGAAAAATAGGGGGAATCGTCCCTTCATTCATCAACCACATAGCTACAAGTTAAGTGGATAAATTGTTGTATCCATTTTAGGTTGAACTTGATTATTTTTTTTAATCATGGAACAAAGTAAAGATCTAAGGTATGTTGAAAATCAACAATAAAACATTTGTGATGCCATAGATAGGGAAGGTAGACGGTAGAGAATTGTGGAGAATTGGACGGCGAGGGAGGCGGATTGTAACATCCCAAAAATTTGGTTCGGAATTTTCATTTTAATTCGTTAAGTAAAACCATAATTATCAAATCATTCATTCAAAAATATAAGTCATCGTAGCAAATCGGAGTATCATATCAAAACACATATCATATCAGAGTAAAACATCCCAGACTAAAACAAAATGGTGTGTGCGATGCAGTCATCCCGAGCTCTTCCCTCCGCTACCGGAAGTACCTGAAACCAAAACTGAAAACCATAAGCACGAAACTTAGTGAGTTCCCCAGCCTACCACATACCATACACATAACCACATACTGGGCCCCCGCCCACTGCATCGGGACTTGCCCGACATCGGACTCGCTTCCGCATCGGGCCCCGCCTGGCATCGAGCCCCACTCGGTACACATACATGTTTCTCTTAGGCCCCACCTGTCTCTGGGCCTCGCCCTCTATCCACATACAATAACATAAATATACTAGCACATAAAGAAACATACTCTAATATATTCATGTTCTAAGGCATCGCCTAACTTGGGCCTCGCCCATGTCCTGCTACTGATGAGTCATGGAACCCCGTCCACGCTCCTGCTGAAAGTGGGATACGGGCCCCCGCCCACACTCACTTCTCTCCTACCACGGGCCCCTCCCCTGTTCTTCTAATGATGAGATATGGAACCCCGTCCATACTCAGCTAGTGATGAGATACGGGACCTCGCCCACACTCACCTCCCTACCAGGCACATACAAATATCACACAGACAACAAGTATAATCTTACATGCAAACATTCCTCGGGTACCTCCCGGCATCAGACCTTGGTCCGGAATAACATACACATAAACCTTCCTCAGGCACCGCCCGACATCGAACCTTGGTCCGGAATTACATACTAACATACAAGGCCTAGGGCTAACCCCCGGGTCTTCCTAACATACATATACTAAATGGGTCGGCATTGTGGCCGTAGACCCATGCACATAATGAGGAGACTCACCTCGCACTGCTGAAATCTCGCAGATAAACCTCTGGCTGCTAATTGGCAATTCCCCGAACTGCTGCTCCTTCGGCTCTTCGAGCTATCAGTACCAAAATAACACTTAGCCCAAAAACCAATAATCCTCTTTAGGGTAAAATGACCATTTTACCCCTAGTCCAATTTGGTCCATATCTAAGGCCCAAAACCATAATATAAAAGGCCCAACACTAGGTAGGCTTCCCAACCCCACTAGTAGCCCACTAATGGCCCAATTTGCTAAATTGGGCCCAATCCCTCTAATGGGCCTTACCCTAAACCCAAACATATTCTTGGCCCAAAACATCTGACTTCTGATGGCCCACTAAGGCCCAAAGACCCAAAGTTCACTGCTTGGTCCAACCCGAGGCCCAAAACACACTAAGCCCATAACTGATGAGTACGCGGGGCGTACTCCTCTGTACGCTAAGCATACTGGCTGAATGGGGTGTACGCTGCGCGCACCTGCATGTACGCCCATCGTACTCCTCTGTTAAGCCACTTTTCCCATTAAGTGCTTAATACTCTACTCCAGAAGCTACAATTACAGATCCAAGTCCTCTTCAACATCTTAATCCATAAAGTTGATTACTTGGTGACTTGCAGCCCACCAAATGAGCCCAAACTTGAAATGTGACAACAAACTTCCATGGAAATGACTAGATCTCATGCACGGTCACAAATGAACCTTCAAGATTGAAACTTTACTGCTTATGGGACTCATATGACACTAAGGGTGGCAACCCTAGGCCTAGAAAACGAGTTGAGACATAAAGGTCCATTCTTGGGACCTAAAAGGTCCAAAAACTCCATTAACATAGATCTAAGCATAATTGAGGAAAGTTTCAAGCTTTATACCTCAAGATGATCTGAAATGGAACCACAATCTTGGATCTATTGCTTCTCCTTTTGATCCCCCACCTTGCTATGCTCTTCACTTGCTTGGAAAATGGCTTCACTACTCCAAAATGCTCTCTAATGGCCTCCAAAGCTCCAAGGACACTCAAATGAGGTTTAGGGTTTCGTGAGTGGCTGTCTAAAGATGAGAGGGAGGCTGATATCTAGGGCATAATGTTCTTTATATAGTGCTTAGCCCCCAGAATTAGGGTTTAGAATCTCCGAGCATACGCTGGGCGTACTGTTTGAACCTCCCGCGTTTCACTTATCCAATCACTATGCCGGGCGTACCCCAGCTTACGATGGGCGTACTCACCTAGTTTCCACCTTGCATGCATGGTCTGAAATGCAAGCTTTTCCATTTAGGGACTAATTTTGCCCACAACTTCAAAGTACTATAACTTCTTCAATCTAAGTCCGTTTCCGATGAACTTTATATCCACGAAAAGGTGGCGGGAAACCCTACGCTCTTAGTCATGCCCCAAGCCTAAAACCTTACGAATAAACCCAATACCCATAAAAGACCGAATCGCCCCTACCCTTTGGCCTCCGAGACCACAACCGAGTACTTTCAAAACTAGGTGTTACAACTCTCCCCCACTTAAACTAGACTTCGTCCTCGAAGTCTTCTGCAGATACTTATCTCGGGTACTTCTCATGGGTTATAGTAGCCACTCCAAACTAGCCTGAAAGCTCACAGCCATTCTTATACCACGCTTAACCTTGTCTGCTCAATCCGATCCCCGAAAGGACCGCTACACTTGATCTCATGAGGTCCAACCATTACCCTGCGCAATCGATGGCCTTCCCAAGGCAACTGTACATAAGCGATAACCTTTCTTGTCTCTGCGAAGGACAGATCCTTCGATGTAACAAATCTCCAACCACTCCCCGTGCTGGTCCCTTCGTTGTTACCCACTGAATGCTTCCACTTACTATGTCCAGATGCTGAACGCTCAACTCAGCGTGAAAATCAGATAATCCTTCAAATAGAAGATTCATCCCTGCAATGGTTAGACTCATACGAGAGCTGCGCAATAGAGTCAAACCCTTTACTATGACATTATTTAATCCAGTTGTGAGTGACTTAGCACCTCTCGGTCAACTAGCTTCTCCACTCTAGAATTTTCTTATCACTACCTGTCCGAAGATCCTGTTGTCTCTTATCCACTTTCCGGATGAACCGGGACCACCCTGGTCCCAACTGGTCTGCCATCATCTGGGTTACCGGACTCCCACCGGTTACTGAACCCAAGCTCAATCTCTCAGTCGCTCCCAGCGACTTCCAAAGAAACTTCGACTATCTAAACCTGCTCTATCTACCTTGCCACTCTGGCTCTATAAGTCCTGGGATCGTCGATCCCCTAGCTTGACCTTACGGTATCTACCAGGTCCCACCTGCGCTGCTATAAGTACACGGGCTTTGCCCACGTGTCCCACCAAGCTATATCTGGGAGCGGCCTCCCACAAGTCGCACCTTTCTAGGGCTATGCAGGCCCATCCCTCCTCAAATCTCAGCTTGCTATCCTATCCTGACTCTTATCATGCCGACTAGGAGATACATATGGGTTTTGAGCATTCTAACACTCCTATGGTGTGCATGCAACCCTAGAAACCTTGGATCTATGTTTTCTCTATTATACATGCAAACTTTTATTTTTCCAAGGTTTCATCCTAACTAGCATATCATGGGGTATATGTAATATAAAAAACTAGTAGAATGACATACCTTTCTTGTTGCTTGGATTCCTTAAGACTTTGTGAGCCTAACACCCCAAATGTGATGCCTCAAATGCTTCACACAACACCACCAACTTTTGGAATAACTTGAGAGAAGATTGATATGCACCAAAATCGGCTAGCCCTCACTAGTTTCACTTAAGTGCCGATTTTACAAGGATGATTCTTCTTTATATAGTGTGCATATTAGGGTTACACCATGTAACTCATGTCTTTCCATATTCCTCATGATCCATGGGTTATAACCTCCATGGAGTATCCATGGGTAACCACATGGGTTTAGCCCATCATGAAAAACTATGGATCATAAGCCCACTATATAAGAATGAATGATTTACCAAACCAATCATCATTTATTTAATTAGTCTCTTTTGAGCACAAAATTAATTCCAAACTAATTTTTGATCAATACTAATTAAATAATTCATATTAATATATTAGAACTTATAATATATTAATAAACCATAAATATCCTCTTCTCACAAAAGTCTATCCAAATGTTCCGATGCCATGCAACCCAAATGGACCATGCCAAATCGGGTCAAGTACATACCAAATATAGTTATGGACTTAGACACCTTATCCAACAGTCTTCCACTTGGATAAGTCTAATAACTATAGCTGCAAGTAAGACTTCAGGATCCGACCAACAATATTAGCTCTTCAAAGTATCGTGGAACTAATTTGTGCCATTTTAGATAAGTGATCATATACTCCTCTGTTCTCAAGATATCAGCCGGACAAATACATGGAACAACGTCGTACTTATTGTCCAACAGTTTGTTTCCCGATTTCCGATTTGTTTGACATAGAACTTAATCGAACACATCAATTCAGTTCTGACCGGGCCCGACACATAAGCCAAAACAAAATCATCGAGGGGCCCAAGATATCACTTTTAATCCTCCAAGGACTACAAGGAACAGATAAACTTCGACTCATATGCTTGTACTGACTAATCATCAAATTGTACACAATAGCATGTTTTATAACATCATGTTACTGATGCGTTTTCATACTATCAATGTATAACCAACTCATAGTCAACAACTCATATCTCTTGGTTTGAAGACTTATATGATATTACCGTCTCACGATCACTCGAGATAAATTCCATGAAGCGATACAAGTGAGCGTGGGTTGAATCCAATACTCAGAACTTATGAGCACGCATGAATGTTGCAGCAACAATTGCTATGTCCAATACAATTCAAACAAATCTACAAACCCAATTCATGACAGTCTTATTTCAATACCTACTTCCAAAGTTTGATCGAATGTGGATAGTTTGAATAATATAATTATTCTCGAAGTCAAAACATGCAAAATGAAACAATAGTAAAAGATTGACACAAGACAATACCATACTAGTAAATAAAAACATCTTTTATTTAAACATCAAATGTCAATTACATTTCAACTGTTACAAGTTTCGAAAGCTATCTAATTACTAAAACTAATATCATCCTTCAGCCCAATGCGCCTCGCATGCTGTAAATGCTTAACTCTACACAATCCCTTCGTGAGGGGATCTGCTGGGTTCTCGTCCGATGATACCCTCTTTGCCACGAGGAGTCCTTCTTCTATTCGATGTCTAATGAAGTGGTATTTTATGTCGTTGTGCTTGGATCTGCCGTGATCCCTTGGTTCCTTGGCTAAGGCAACAACACTCTCGTTATGACAGAAAATCTCCATAGGCTCCTTTATAGATGGTACAACTCCAAGGTCTCCAATGAAGTTCTTCAGCCATATTGCCTCCTTTTCCGCCTCGCTTGCTGCTATATACTCTGATTCGCAAGTTGAATCAGCTACTGTCTCCTGCTTGGAACTTTTCCAAGTAATTGCTCCTCTATTTAGGGTAAAGACCCAGCCCGACTGAGAGCGGAAATTATCCCTGTCTGTCTGAAAGCTGGCATCACTATACCCCACTACTCTCAAGTCATCATTCCCACCAAGGGTAAGGACCCAGTCCTTAGTCCTCTGCAGGTACTTGAGAATGTTCTTCACCGTAGTACAGTGAGCCTTGCCAGGATTCCCTTGATATCTGCTGACCATGCTCAAAGCAAAGGCCACATCAGGGCGAGTACAAGTCATAGCATACATGATCGAGCCTATAACGGAAGCATATGGTACTCGACTCATTTCTGCTATCTCAGCCTCTGTACTCGGGCTATGAGTCTTACTCAGTTTGGCATTACTCTGGATCAGTAAGTCACCTTTCTTGGAATCCTACATGCTGAATCTTTTTCAGCGCCTTATCCAAGTAGGTACTCTGACTAAGTCCAATTAGTCTCTTACCCCTGTCTCTCAATATCCTTATCTCTAGGATATAGGCAGCTTCTCCAAGGTCCTTCATAGCGAAACATTTCCCAAGCCAGGACTTAACCTCTTGCAAGGTTGGGATTATTGGATTAGTGTCTAAGTACATAACTATAATTAGTATGTACTTGACCCGATTTGGCATGGTCCATTTGGGTTGCATGGCATCGGAACAATTTGGATAGACTTTTATGAGAAAAGGATATTTATGATTTATTAATATATTATAAGCTCTAATATATTAATATGAAATCATATTATTTAATTAGTATTGATCAAGAATTAATTTGGAATTAATTTTGTAATCAAAAGAGACTAATTAAATATATGGGGATTGATTGTGTAAATCATTCATTCTTATATATGTGGGCTTATGATCCATAGTTCTTCATGTTGGGCTAAACCCATGGAGTAACCCATGGATACTCCATGGAGGTTTTAACCCATGGAGCATGAAGAATATGGAAAGTCATGAGTTACATGGTGTAACCCTAATAGCCACAACATATAAAGACCCCATAGCTCAAGAAATCGGCCCCAAGGGATTCATATGAGAGGGCTAGCCGATTTTGAGCATAAGAACGTTTCTCTCAAGTTATTCCAAGTTGTTGGTGGTGTTGTGTGAACCATTTGAGGTGTTACACTTGGGGCACTAGGCTCTTAAGCTCCATGGAATCAAGCTACATCAAAGAGGTATGTTATCCTAACTAGTGTCTTATATTGTTTATGTAAATTGCATACTAGTTATAGGCGTATTACCTTGGAAACCTTTTGCATGTATAATTAGTGAAAACATAGATCCAAGGTATTTAGGGTTGTATGTGCACCATAGGATGTTGTAGTATACTAAAACCCATCAGTGGTATCAGAGCCAAGGCTTGTTTTCAATTATACTTGATGCAAATGGCTGAATATCGAAGTTTTTTGCTGTCTGGACAGGGGAATCGACGAGTCCATTGAGGGACTCGACGAGTCCATATACAAACTCATCCAACTTGTCGAGTTTGTTCTTGCACTCGGCGAGTTGGACCCCCTGACAGCATATCTTCGAGTTTTTTGGCCGGAATTGGACTAGGAACATTACCCTAAGCCGTTTTTGAACTTATAAACCTGTTTTTGATGAGGTAATGTTCATGATAATCCAATTCAAAAGATATTTGTAATAATTTCAAGATTTGTATTAGTTTATATGTTTATGTTAATTTCTTGAAGATTGATGATATGAATTATCCTATTCTTATGAGTTAGTTTAGATTAATAGAAAAATTATGTGATAATTTGTTTTCAATCCAAATTGATCTAAAAGTTGTTCACAATATGTGTTTTTATAACTTGTCCTCAAGTTATATGAAAAGTCTCATTTATGATTTTTTAGGACTCCTAAGATTTCCATAAGTTATGAAAATGAAGAGTCTCATTTTTTTTAAATGTTTTAAAGTCTTCCATAACTTGTCCTTAAGTTATGGACCTTGAAGAGTTTTTTCATTAAAACTACTTTAAACTCATAGGTTATGGAAACCAAAGGTATTTGAATTATTTAAAACTTGCCCTCAAGTTTTGGAATTTGAAAAGTTTCCCCCCATGAATACTTTAATTCCAAAATTAAACCCTTAGAATTTTAATAGTTTAAAATTCAACCCTTATACTATTATAATAATATAGGTTTAATATATATATATATATATATATATATATATATATATATATATATATATATATATATATATATATATTAAACCCTTAGGAAAATGTGAATTTGGTGCTAACCCATGAAATTACACTTTGTACCTTACCAAGTCGTTGGTGGAGTGTGTGTGGGTAACCGGCACACTAACATGGACTAGTAAGAGTGGCAAAGGGTGACTTAATGTTTATCATAGATCGGTGGAGCGCGTGTGGGTAACCGGCACATCGATTAGGTGATAAAGTTAAGGGTACCAAGTTAATTTGCATGGTTATTCACACCTTGTTTGTGATCCTCGGCATCCCAGTCACAAACATGAGAGGGCACAATCGAGATTTAAACATGTCATTGAAAAGTTCAATGAATCTCAAAATATCTAGGAGTTTCAATCCAATAAAAACCTAATACCTATTTCGTTTTTCATGGTGGACATTGGTGAATCGTCATTCGCCTACCTTCAAATATTTTGTAGTTTGGATTACAGCATCCCTCTTCCAAGTTATAAAATATTGTGTTGGGTCCTAGCCTTAATATTTCATATTGGGTGTTATATTAAGGACTTAAATCAACTAACTTGAATTTCTCCCATTGTAGATGTCTGGTTCAGACAACTATGATCTTCCCAAATCCCTTGGAACAAGCTTTCCTAATGAAGATGATGTCCCACGATTGGATCATGGAAATCATACTTCTCTCCCTCCACCTCCTCCAATTATTCTCCCTAACCCACAAGTTCTTGAAAAGTTCAAGGTCACTCAATCCCTATTGGCAAGCAAAGTCTATATATGCTTACATCTTAGAGATGAAGGTAGATATTGACATGCCAGGAGAGTTGGGTGTCAAAGTATTGAGGAAGTTGGTTGTTGACTAGGTTCTTTAGTCACTTCCCGAGTCGTATAGTGAGTTCCTTTGGGACTACTATATGACAGACCATGACATGACCCTTAATGATCTTACCTATTTGCTTGATGCTGTTGAATCAGCAATGATTTGGAGCACTGGTAAAGCAAATTTGATTGGAAGATCGACTTCCCAAACTTCCATGGACATTGACAATGGTAACATTGGAAATCCAGAAAACACTTTCTCTTCCCAATGGAAAGGGATCGGCCATAGTCAACCTGGTTGACCAAATGGTAAGAGAAAGTTTAGGTCTGAGATAGTCCCGTGTACCATTACTAAAGAGTCCATATGTTTCTATTGCTAAAAGAAGGGGCATTGGTTGCGAAGCTGCCTTATTTACCTGAAGGTTCACTAGGATGGTAAAAGTAAAAGATTTGACTATGCTTCAGGTAAAGTCCACTATCTAACTCTATTAAGTTCCTATTTTGAGATTCTTATTACATGATGTGACTAGGTCGCATTTTGATGCTTTAAGAATCAAAGAAAAGAGAGGAAGCTTAATAGAAGAATATGTTGATTCTAATCGCGAAGATGGATTTCGATCGCATGGTTCGGTGATCAGAATTTTGAGCTGTTGCTTAAGAGTTATGATATATTGCTTAGGAATAGATAACAACATGTTTTTCATATGCATTTGCATTGTAAGGATAAGTTTTTTCCGCAATTTTTAAAATAAAAGGAAATTTTTTTGATTTTATTTATATTAAGTATCCTTACAATGGGATTTGTGAAAATTGTTGTTTATATGATTCCATTGATAGCAATATTGGAAAATGGATTTGATTATTTCGTTTGTGGTAGTGTCATAATTCACCAAATAAGGAAAAATTCTCATCACCCAAGTTTTAGTTGGATAGAAACTTGGAATCATGCAACTTGTATTGTATGATGAATGAGAATTTTCATCTTTGGGAAATTAATACAAATTCCTTGTTCACATGTATATGTGAGCCAAGTGAAGGACTAGGAGATCGGGTACACTTGGTTGTGCGCTGATCAGGTCCACCACAAAGAACGATAAGGCTATTCGTCATGATTTACTAAAGTTTAGTAAATATGATTGTGCTTACAAGTGTGAGTATAATTCTGAAACATTGTAAAAGTTTCAATGTATGGCAGGACGAATGAGAAGAATCAAATTAGGCAGAAAGATAAAAGTTTCTCCAATCTGAAAAGAGGGGAGAGTACTTCAGTATCATGTTTTATGATCATCTTAATGATTATGAAAAACCATATCACAATTGATCCTATAAGGACATCTTAGTGCATTTGTTTGACTAAGAAGAGGAATCGTGAATTGTTGAAATGGTTAAATCAAAGGATGAATCATACTTTGTTCCAAAATTGAGTCTTAGAGTTATACTCCAAGATTGTAACTTGAGTGACATATCTTAAATAAGGTTTATAACACTTGTCAAATGTAGAGTAAAATGTTTTCTACTCTTGTACATTTGAAATTGGTAAGTTGTGATGTCTTGGATAAGACAAAGACCAACTTAGACCAATTGTGTGAAGTGTTTTTTCTTGATAAGAGACAACACTAACTCTTGAATATTTGATTTGTCAAGGAATGGTTCTTGACAAGAGAATCTTATATGTCAAGAGGTCAGTGAGAGTCTTAAAGATCTTGAAAAGTCTCAAGAACTAATCAAGAATAAAACATGTTGTTTATCACTAGCACACGACTTGAGGTTTATAACCTATCGTGTTGACATATTCTTGTTTTTGTGCCCATTCCAGTTAAAGTTGAATATGCTTGTGAGTTCTATGAGTTCTCAATTGTTTGCATAACAACCTGGAAGCAATGGTAGGCCCTTGTGCTACCAGGTGGCAAAAAGTTAAGATTGAACAAGTTCAGTCCATATGAGTTTGGATTTGTCACTAACCTCCTCTTATGGTTATGACAAATTCACATGGATAGGAACACATACACCATAAAATCTAAGTGTCATAAGGTTTCTCTCCGATTCATGAAAATGATGGTGAGGAAACGCTTTCACTAAATACTTTTTAAGTAGATAGAAATTGTGATATTTGCATTCTCAAAGTCGTTAGTGGAGCGTGTGTGGTTAACCGGTACACTAACATGGACTTGTGAGAAATGGCAAAGGTCTAAACAATTGAGACTATGATTACATCATCCCTTTTCATAGTTCTAAAAATTGTTTAGACACACATATGAGCTATCTAAATAAAGGTGTATGATATTAATAAAGTCTTATCAAAGCATCTCGTATCAGAAATCTGAACTTTGGTAAGAAAGTCAATAAAGTATTGATTTCTAGAAGTCCAACTGATTTCTGGATACATGTCAAAGCTAGTGGGAGCATAATTTTTATGCTAGTAATTATTATGCTAGTGGGAGCATAATCAATTATGATAAGTGTTGCAAGTTAGCAATGTTAATTATAGAAAACAAAAAGTTTCAATTGGGAAAAGTTGTTTTGCTATAATTAAGGGAGAGGAAATTATACTTCATTTCAATTCTAAAAGCTTAAATTGAGATTTTAATCATCTTTAGTCAAGGGTATATATATATATATATATATATATATATATATATATATATATATATATATATATATGAATTTTATGTTGGAATGGTTCAACATAAGGAAATTCTATATATATTGCGTTCTCAAAATTCGATTATGATTACGGCATCCCTCTTCATAGTCGAATTATGAAAACATGGCAAATAAAAAATATTGTAGCAAAAGACTGGTGTAGGATCATGTCTTTATGTGAGACATCATGAATCGTGTCCCATGTGCTTTGGATATAGGATCGATTACATGTGCTATAATATTCATCTGTTCTAATGTTTCCAAATGCCCAGGGCATTAAGAGGGAAAAAGGAATAGAACTGGATATGACTAAAATGATTAAGCAATTGTCGAGGAAAATCCGAGGTTTAGCAAAGATTGGTTGCTCATGGACAGTTGGAAGTATGGTGTAAATTTTTGGAAGGAACATATTGACATATTCTGAAAGGAGGCAACTCTCGTTCAGAAGTGATAGTCAAAATGGGAATGTGGAAATGTTTCCATAGGTGGAAGTTATTCATTAAATCTGTATAAGATTAGAAAACTTAATGCAAAAAGGATGTTCAAAGGAATGTACTTTGAATTTGAGACTTCGTTTCCATGGAATTGCTCTCCATTGGAATACTTTGTAATGTCTGTTGCCGAGTCTCTGTGACTTTTGTGCATAGTCTTTACAAGAGGATAATTGCATATAAGTTTAAAATCTAACAGCTTACAGTAAATGACAAGAATTTGGTATTATTACATTTTCGGTAAGGATTTGGGATTGTGAAATGAGCATCATTGGAATCATGTTCAATTGGTCTATTTCACAAAGTAAGGATCATAGATAAACATAGTGTGCATACTTGGAGTATGGCATAACTGTTGTTTGGGCAAACATAGTGTGCATGCATGGAGCATGGCATGACTATTGTTTCAGTTCAAGTATTAAGTTGATTATTCGAAACATTATACAATGAATAATGAGTAATCAATATGGTGTTTAAATAAAAGGTGTTTTATTTACTCTCAAAGGTGCTTGGAGCCATATAGGATTAGTATTATTCTTGTGTTTCACTTTGCATGTTTTGACTTCCTGAATAACTAGGTTATTCAAACTCTCCACAGTCAATCATACTTTGGAAGTAGGTATGAATCAAGACTGTCATGAATTGGGCTTGTAGATGTCTAAAGTGTTTAGACATAGCAAAAGTTGCTGCAACATTCATGAGTGTTCCTGGAATTAGATTCGAGTATTGGATTAAACCCACGCTCATTTGAATTACTTCATGGATTTTATCACGAGTGATCATGAGATGATAATATCTTATATTCTTCAAACCTAGAGATATGATTTGTTGACTATGAGTTGGTTATACATTGATTGTACGAAAACGCATCAGTAACTTGATGTTATAAAACGTGCCTTTGTGTATGATTCAACAAGTGGTTTGTACAAGAATATGAGTCGAAGTTTATCCATTCCTTTTACCCTTGGAAGGATAAAAGCGATATCTGTGGGCCCCTCGATGATTTAGTGATGACAAACGTAAGTGCTCGGCCGTGCCTGGACTGATTTGATTTGTTCAATTAGTCGGTCGTCATAAATCGGAAATCGGGAAACAACAAATGGACAGAGAGGATGATTATAATCCATGGCTCAGTCCATATGATATCTAGAATGGAGGAATATATGATCCCTTATCTAATGGACATGTCATTGATTTGTTCAGAGTTCGACAATGGCTTTTAAGAGCTACGATTGCTAGTCAGGTTGCAGAGTCATACTTGTAATAATAGTTATTAGACTTATCCAAGTGGGAGACTGTTGGATTAGTGTCTAAGTCCATAAGTATAATTGGTATGTACTTGACCCGATTTAGCATGGTCCATTTGGGTTGCATGGCATCAGAACAATTTGGATAGACTTTTGTGAGAAAAGGATATTTATGATTTATTAATATATTATAAGTTCTAATATATTAATATGAAATCATATTATTTAATTAGTATTGATCAAGAATTAATTTGGAATTAATTTTGTGATCAAAAGAGACTAATTAAATATATGGGGATTGATTGTGTAAATCATTCATTCTTATATATGTGGGCTTATGATCCATAGTTCTTCATGTTGGGCTAAACCCATGGAGTAACCCATGGATACTCCATGGAGGTTTTAACCCATGGAGCATGAAGAATATGGAAAGTCATGAGTTACATGGTGTAACCCTAATAGCCACAATATATAAAGACCCCATAGCTCAAGAAATCGGCCCCAAGGGATTCATATGAGAGGGCTAGCCGATTTTCAGCATAAGTACTTTTCTCTCAAGTTATTCCAAGTTGTTGGTGGTGTTGTGTGAACCATTTGAGGTGTCACACTTGGGGCACTAGGCTCTTAAGCTCCATGGAATCAAGCTACATCAAAGAGGTATGTTATCCTAACTAGTGTCTTATATTGTGTATGTAAATTGCATACTAGTTATAGGCGTATTACCTTGGAAACCTTTTGCATGTATAATTAGTGAAAACATAGATCCAAGGTATTTAGGGTTGTATGTGCACCATAGGATGTTGTAGTATACTAAAACCCATCAGGGATGTCATTTCCTATGAGTAGTATGTCATCCACATACAATACCAAAAAGCTAACTATACTCCCATTAGCCTTAACATATACACAGGACTCATCCTCGTTCCTCGAAAAGCCAAACTCTTTGACTTTCTCATCGAAACAAAGATTCCATCTGCGAGATGCTTGTTTTAATCCATAGATGGATTTCTCAAGCTTACACACTCTATTAGGGTACTTTGCATCAAGAAAACCCTCTGGCTGACTCATGTAAACATCCTCAGCCAACTTTCCATTAAGGAAAGCGATTTTGACATCCATTTGCCATATTTCATAATCACGAAATGCAGCTATGGCTAGCATAACCCTAATAGACTTAATCTTTGCTACTGATGAGAAGGTCTCATCATAGTCAACTCCCGGAGTTTGAGTAAAGCCCTTCGCAACCAGCCGCGCCTTATAAGTGTGTACTTTCCCATCCATGTCGGTCTTCTTCTTGAAGATCCATTTGCACCCGACTGTCTTACGACCCGGTACATTGTCAACCAAGTTCCAAACTTGATTGTCATACATGGACTGAATCTCGCTGTCCATAGCCTCTTTCCATTTGGCAGATTCAGGGCTTGCCATGGCTTCCTTAAAGTTGTTAGGTTCATCCAAATTTATTAATGTACTATCACTGATAAATGCATCATCTTCTGTAGTAATATGGAAACCATAATAAAACTCAGGTGTGTTCCTAACTCTCGTGGAACGCCTCAGAGGTACGGACTCATCAATCGGCTCAACAGGAGTTTCCTCCTCAGGTTGATTGCTAATGTTTGAGGTTCCTTCACCGCTTGACTCTTGAATTTCTTCAAGGTCAATTTGCCTCCCATTGTTTCCTTGACTTATGAATTCTCTCTCACGAAAGACTCCTCTCCTTGCCACGAAGACAACATTGTCACTCGGTCTGTAGAAGAGATAACCAAAGGATTTCTGTGGGTAGCCGATGAAAATACACCGCTCACTTCGAGGTTCGAGCTTATCATGAGTCTCGTGCCTCACGAAAGCCTCGCAACCCCAAATCTTGATGTGGTCTAAAGTGGGAACTTTCCCAGTCCACATCTCGTGAGGCGTTTTGGCAACCTTCTTGGTAGGGACTAGATTAAGGATATGGGCGGCCGTCTCTAAGGCATACCCCCATAATGAGATTGGTAACGAAGCTCGACTCATCATGGAACGAACCATGTCTAACAAGGTTTGATTGCGCCTCTCAGCCACACCATTCAGATGTGGTGTCCTAGGAGGTTTCAATTGTGAAACAATTCCACATTCCTTAAGATAGTCAAGGAACTCGATACTAAGATACTCACCACCTCGATCGGATCGGAGCATATTTATCTTCCTGCCAAATTGATTCTCCACTTCCTGTTTAAACTCTTTGAATTTTATCAAAGGTTTCTGACTTATGCTTTATTAAGTAGATATAACCATACCTACTATAATCATCAGTAAAAGTCACATAGAAGCGGTTAGCATCCCTTGTGGCGGTTTTGAAAGGTCCACACACATCAGTGTGTATGAGGTCCAACAAACCTTCACCCCTAGCACAAGTACCAGTGAAGGGTGACTTAGTCATTTTTCCAAGTAAACAAGATTTGCAACTATCATCTGACTTTAAGTCAAATGACTCCAACACTCCAGCCTTTTGGAGTTGGCCTATGCGCTTCTTGTTGACATGTCCAAGACGACAATGCCACAAGGATGCCTTATCCAAACTAGTGGAAGAATCAATATGCAATAAATTATTTCCTAAGTTGTCTACAATCGACATAGTTTCATATACACCATTACAAGGTAGTGCTTTAAAATAAAGAACACCATTATAAAAAGCATTAATACCCCCACATTCATTATCAAATGAAAAAGTAAATCCTTGTTTGTACAAAACATGAAAATAAATAATATTTCTCGCCATTTCAGACGAGTAACAACATTTATTCAAATCTAATACTAATCCACTACTAAGTAATAAAGAATAAAATCCAATCTTGGTGACATGTGAAACTTTCCTATTCCCTATGATCAAGTTTATCTTCCCGTGCTCCACATCCTTACTTCCTTTTAGGCCCTTCAAATCAGAACAAATGTGAATTCCACACCCTGTATCAAGGACCCAAGAATTAGTATGTGGTTAGTTATTAGACAATATAGTGTAAATACCTGCATGGGTGGGTTTCACTTTCCCATCCTTAAGATCCTGGAAGTCCTTGGGGCAGCTTCGCTTCCAGTGCCCTTTTTCCTGACAGTAGAAGCATTGTGCATCCTTCGGGTTGGAACAGGGAGTGGCAGAACCACCTTTGGTTCCACTTGAAGAGGAGCCATCAAGGGACTTTCCCTTGGTACCCTTCGAAGAGGTCTTCCTCTTTTTCCCTTTACCTTGCCCGATTCCCAGAACAGGGGCGGTGGTAGGAGTGGTAACAACATTCTTACCTTTGAGACTAATTTCAGCAGTCCTCAAAAGTCCTTGAAGTTTGCTAAGTGTGACCTCCTCCTTGTTCATATGATAGGTCATGCGGAACTGATCATAAAAGGAGGGTAGGGAGTGTAGAATAATATCTATTGCTAACTCCTCATCAAAGTTCACATTCAACTTAAGCAAACGGTCCACAAATCTTTGCATTTTCTGCAGGTGGCCCGTGATGGATTCTCCATCCTTTATTTTCGTTGTTATCATGGAGGTGATGATTTCATACCTTTCCTGACGAGCACTCTGATGGTATCTTTCCATCAGGTCCTGGTGCATCTCATAAGGGTAGAAATCTTCATAGGATTTCTAGAGTTCTGCTGTCATGGTAGCCAACATGATACAAGACACCTTAATGGCATCCTTCTTATGGGTAGTGTACTCAGCAATCTCCTCTGGAGTAGCAGAAGACTCATCAATAACCTTTAGCTCCTTATCAAGGACATACTCCTTGTCTTCATAGCGAGTGACCATCCATATGTTCCTAATCCAATCATTGAAATTAGTCCCATCAAAGATGACTCTCCTACAAAGATTCATGAGAGAAAAGGAGTCAGTAGGGTTTGAGCCAGAAGAATTGTTGGAAGACATCTGAAAAGGAAGAAAGACAAGTTTAGATTAGATATAGAGTCCTTAATAAGACACCCAAATGAAATATTAAGGCTAGGACCCAACACAATATTTTATAACTTGAAAGAGGGATGCCGTATTCCAAGCTACAAAGTATTTGAAGGTAGGTAAATGACGATTTACCAATTTCCACCATGAAAAACGAAATAGATTATTAGTTTTTAATTCGATTGAAACTCCTAGATCTTTTGAGATTCATTGAACAATGCAATGGCATGTTTAAATATCGATTATGCCCTTCAAGTTTGTGACTGGGATACCGAGGATCACAAACAAGGTGTGAATAACCATGCAAATTAACTTGGTACTCTTAATTTTATCACCTAACCGATGTTCCGGTTGACCACACACGATCCACTGATCTATGATAAACCTTAAGCCACCCTTTTCCACCCTTGTTAAGTCCAAATTAGTGTGCCGGTTAACTACACACGCCCTACTAACGACTTTAGCAAGGTGGAAAGTGTAATTTCATGGGTTAGCATCAATTTCACATTTTCCTAAAGTAACTAAGATTGGGAATTTATAAAATGTTTAGTTACTTTATATTTATCATCATACTTTTAATGAGAATTATAGTCTGTGTCCTACCCGTTCGGCTAACGACCCTCCGCCAGTCAAGGAAGCGGTGGGTGAGAGTGAACACCCATTAAACTGCCATTTTATAGGCAACAACCTTATACCCCCCTTATAGACCGGCCTCGTAAATGAGGCCTACTAACGGTAAGACCGACTTGTTCTTATATATATATATATATATATATATATATATATATATATATATTATTAACTTATAATATTATAAAGTATAAGGGTTGGATTTTAAACTTTTAAAATTCTAGGGTTTGGAATTAAAGTATTAATGTGTGACTTTACAAATTCTAAAACTATTCAAAACCTTTCATTTCTATAACTTATGAGTTTTAATGATTTTAATGGAAAATACTTTTGGAATTCCATAACTTGAGGACAAGTTATGGAGTCCATTAAAAAGCATTTAGATCAACAATTAAACTAACAAGCATGTGAAATAATTTCTATGATCTAACAAAACTCATAAGCATGCATAATTCATATCAACAATTTTCAAGAATCATATGAACTCAATATAAAACTTGAAACTTTGACAATTAACTTTGAAATTGGATAAGCACAATCATTACCTCATCAAAAACAGGTTTAACAATCTAAAAACAGTTTAGGATAATGATCCTAGTCCAATTCCAGCAAGAAAAACTCGAAATTCTGCACTCAGGGCCTCCTACTCGCCGAGTGCAAGAACCTACTTGACGAGTAGGATGAATTTTCACATGGACTCGTCGAGTCCCCCCATGGACTCGGCGAGTTCACTGAACAGTGAGCAGAAAAATCGATTTTTTTAGCAATTTGCATCAAGTATAATTGAAAACTAGCCTAGGCTCTGATATCACTGATGGGTTTTGAGCATTCTAACACTCCTATGGTGTGCATGCAACCCTATAAACCTTGGATCTATGTTTTCTCTATTATACATGCAAACTTTTATTTTTCCAAGGTTTCATCCTAACTAGCATATCATGGGGTATATGTAATATAAAAAACTAGTAGAATGACATACCTTTCTTGTTGCTTGGATTCCTTAAGACTTTGTGAGCCTAGCACCCCAAATGTGATGCCTCAAATGCTTCACACAACACCACCAACTTTTGGAATAACTTGAGAGAAGATTGATATGCACCAAAAACGGCTAGCCCTCACTAGTTTCACTTAAGTGCCGATTTTACAAGGATGAGGCTTCTTTATATAGTGTGCATATTAGGGTTACACCATGTAACTCATGTCTTTCCACATTCCTCATGATCCATGGCTTTTAACCTCCATGGAGTATCCATGGGTAACCACATGGGTTTAGCTCATCATGAAAAACTATGGATCATAAGCCCACTATATAAGAATGAATGATTTACCAAATCAATCCTCATTTATTTAATTAGTCTCTTTTGATCACAAAATTAATTCCAAACTAATTCTTGATCAATACTAATTAAATAATTCATATTAATATATTAGACTTATAATATATTAATAAATCATAAATATCCTTTTCTCACAAAAGTCTATCCAAATGTTCCGATGTCATGCAACCCAAATGGACCATGCCAAATCGGGTCAAGTACATACCAAATATAGTTATGGACTTAGATACCTTATCCAACAGATACGGGCCTTGCCCACGCTCCGCTAACTAGGCTGCTAATGAATGCTACAACTATCCCGTAGACTTACAACCCTTTTCTCACTGTCGGACTGCTGGTGGATGCTACGGCTATCCCGTAGTCTTACATCCTGGCTAAACCCGCGTCCTGCTAGAAATTCTCTGACCTGGTTTCCCAAACCAGCCATCTATTTTCATGAATACACGAACCCTACGTCGGGAAGTTTCCCAAACTTCCAATTCCTGCACTACTCTATCTATATGGTCAATCAGGTTGCTTCCCTACCCAACATGATGAAAACTTAACCCAGCTCACACTTACTTCTGCTTCTGAATACTTGGATGGTTCTCCCCCACTTCGATTTAACTAACTCCTTACATCTCACAGCCTTGGAAAGGATTCCCCATCCTTCTTACCGTCCAACGATCAATCCGCTCGCAATCCGACGCTCACCACTGCTAGTGATCTAACTGACCAGTACCAATCAATACCTCTCTTGAAGTAATAGCGACACATATACTGAGTTCTAGTCACGCTTGCTACAATTACCGCATCCTGAAAACCTTCTCTAAAAGGGAACGACCTATAACTATTATTCTAAAATCCAAGGTATGCAAATGGCATATAACTCAATCATATTCAGGCCACAAAGTTCTGAAATACTTTTACCAATATCGATGCAGTACCATAACAATAAAATCATAAATAAAAGCTGATAGGAAAGCAAAAGATACGCACCTGCAACATCGGAAGCTACTCGTGCCTCCTCTGTGGTCAACTGGAAAGCCCTGCTCCTCACCGTAGGTGTCTCTGCCCGGCCCTGATGGCTATCGGTGATCCTCAACGTCGCAGGGGCAGGTGCTATCACCTGTCCCGTGGTAACCAAGCTCGGACACTGGGCCTTCTTGTGGCCCCACTGACTGCAATGGAAGCAGACCAGGTCTGATCCCTGGGTGGTGGTAGCTGTACAATCTCTTCTAAAATGACCAGTCCGACCACACTTGAAGCAGCCAGAATCACCACCACTACCAGTCCTGCACGCACCCTTGTGCATCCTGCCACACTTGCCACATCGGCTGCGGCTCTGATAGTCCCTCGATCTCGAGTCTGACCCCTTGGGTCTCTTGCCTGAACCTGTGGCTACCTGAATCTCATCCGACTTCCTGTTCCTGAGGTGTTCTAGGTCGATCTCCCTCTCCCAGGCTTGAGCAATCTTATCCTCCATCGTCTTGCAGCTGGACCTGCTCACAAAATTCCTGATGTCACTCCTTAGCATCTCGCGATATCGGTCCTTCTTTATCTCCTCGTCCGCCACATACTGCGGAACAAGAAGAGCCCTCTCCCTGAACTTGGCGGTAATCTCCGCCACAGTCTCAGTCGTCTGCCGTAAATCCTAGAATTCTCGTACTAACTGTTGTACCTCGATCACTGGTGAAAACTCGGCCTTGAACTTGGCCGAGAATTCACTCCACGTCATCGCGTCGAATGCAGCATCATCCCCAATAGTATGTCCAACCTCCTCCCACCAATCCCGTGCTCTGTCCTTCAGAAGACAGGAGGCAAGTCGGACCTTGTCCCCCTCGGGACATCGGCTCGTACGGAAGGCGTTGGTGACATCAGCCAACCACCTACAGCTAGCAATGGTGTCCCTAGCCCCATGATAATCCGGAGCTCCACAAGCTCTGAACTCCCGAAAAGTCAGGGTACGCGCCCCCTTCGTGGCTATTATCTTAGTATGGAAAGCTCCCAACTTCTCATCCAAAATCTCTAGTATGCCCTCCTTGACCGTACCAAAGATCAAAGGAGTCTGGTTTAAAATACTACGCGTAATCTCTGCTGAAATAAACTCTCTCATCTGCTCCCCGAGCTGCTCGGCTCCTGAGCCCGAGCTTGATCCCTCACCGACGCCTGAATCGCCAACTGGTCTACCCCGTAGCGTAACCATGCTGCAACCATACCATAACTACCGTTAGAATACTCATCACTACTGAGGGATCACACACACACACTACAAGTTCCATGGTCTCATCTTGGCCCTTCTTGAATCGAGTACGGATCCTCTGCTTTCAGTAGTACGGGCCCATATTACCTTCCACATCTATCCGTACTTTCCTCAATAATTGCCTTGACTCCACCAAGTCCCTTATGCTAACACTGCTCCCAACGCTAATCTCATCCTAGGCTTACCCTAGGGTAACTCTCCGACCTACTCTCTGCCATCAGCTGCATAAGCAACTCCAGCTATCTCTCCCTAACTAGCTCGCAAATATCATTACATATCACTAAGACTAGATAATTCTTCGAATGAGAGATCCTGCCGTACAACGGTTAAACTCAAATGAGAGCTGCAAAATAGAGCTAGACCGAACCTTCTGAAATTATTTAGTCCTCACAATATGTAACTTAACATATTCGCTTACTAGTCAGTTAGAGATAACTAGAATTTCTAATAGCACAAAGCAAGAAGCATTCGCTTCCTAGATCCTTAGTCCAAATCTAGCATGCAGTTATCATAAGCATATCATATCTGAGCAAACATGTATGGGTATTTTGGGGTACTTACTTGAGCTCGACTCATTGCATGCACCACACCCTTCTCTTTTTCAAATTTCTTTTGTCTTTTCAAATTATTTTCTTTTTTCTAAATTCTTTTTATAAAAATGATCTCCTTTCAAAAAATTTCATACCAAGTCCTCAGTTTGAGTTCAGACACACTCGAAAGTGTGCCCGAATCCCTCAAACCAAGGCTCTGATACCAACTTGTAACATCCCAAAAGTCTGGTCCAAAAATTTCATTTAAATTCGTTAAGTAAAACCATAATTATCAAATCATTCATTCAAAAACATAAGTCATCATAGAAAATCGGAGTATCATATCAAAACACATATCATATCAGAGTAAAACATCCCTGGCTAAAACATACGGTGTGTGCAATGCAGTCATCCCGAGCTCTTCCCTCCGCTACCGGAAGTACCTGAAACCAAAATTGAAAACCATAAGCATGAAGCTTAGTGAGTTCCCCAATCTACCACATATCATAAACATAACCACATACTGGGCCCCCGCCCACTGCATCGGGACTTGCCCGGCATCAGACTCGCTCCGGAATCGGGCCCCGCCCGACATCAGGCCCAGCCTGCCATCGAACCCCGCTCGGTATACAGATCTGTTTCTCTTAGGCCCCGCCTGTCTCTGGGCCTCGCCCGCTATCCACATACAATAACATAAACATACTAGCACATAAAGAAACATACTCTAATATATTCCTGTTCTAAGGCCTCGCCTAACTTGGGCCTCGCCCATGTCCTGCTACTGATGAGTCATGGAACCCCGTCCACGCTCTTGCTGAAAGTGGGATACGGGCCCCCGCCCACACTCACTTCTCTCCTACCACAGGCTCCGCCCCTGTTCTGCTAATGATGAGATATGGAACCCCATCCATACTCAGCTAGTGATGAGATACAGGACCTCGCCCACACTCACCTCCCTACCAGGCACATACAAGTATCACACAGACAAAAAGTATAATCTAACATGCAAACATTCCTCGGGTACCTCCCGGCATCGGACCTTGGTCCAGAATAACATACACATAAACCTTCCTCGGGCACCGCCTGACATCGGACCTTGGTCCGGAATTATATATTAACATACAAGGCCTAGGGCTAACCCCCGGGTCTTCCTACCATACATATACTAAATGGACCGACATTGTGACCATAGACCCATGCACACAATGAGGAGACTCACCTCGTATTGCTGAAATCTCGCAGATAAACATCTGGCTGCTAACTGGCAATTCCTCGAACTGCTCCTCCTTCGGCTCTTCGAGTTATCAGTACCAAAATAACACTTAGCCCAAAAACCAATAATCCTCCGTAGGGTAAATGACCATTTTACCCCTAGTCCAATTTGGTCCATATCTAAGGCCCAAAAACATAATATAAAAGGCCCAATACTAGGTAGGCTTCCCAATCCCACTAGTGGCCCACTAATGGCCCTATTTGCTAAATTGGGCCCAATCCCTTTAATGGGCCTTACCCTAAGACCGAACATATTCTTGGCCCAAAACATCTGACTTTTGATGGCCCACTAAGGCCCAAAGACCCAAAGTCCACTGCTTGGCCCAACCCGAGGCCTAAAACACACCAAGCCCATAACTAATGAGTATGTGAGGCGTACTCCTCTATACGCTAAGCGTACTGGCTGAATGGGGTGTACGTTGCCCGTACCTGCATGTACGCCCAATGTACTCCTCTATTAAGCCACTTTTCCCATTAAGTGCTTAATACTCTACTACAGAAGCTACAATTACAGATCCAAGTCCTCTTCAACGTCTTAATCCATAAAGTTGATTACTTGGTGGCTTGCAACCCACCAAATGAGCCCAAACTTGAAATGTGACAACAAACTTCCATGGAAATGACTAAATCTCATGCATGGTCACAAATGAACCTTCAAGATTGAAACTTTACTAATTATGGGACTCATATGACACTAAGGGTGGCAACCCTAGACCAAGAAAATGAGTTGAGTCATAAAGGTCCATTCTTGGGACCTAAAAGGTCCAAAAAATCCATTAACATAGATCTAAGCATACTTGAGGAAAGTTTCAGGCTTTATACCTCAAGATGATCTGAAATGGAACCATAATCTTGGATCTACTGCTTCTCCTTTGATCCCCCACCTTGCTATGCTCTTTACTTGCTTGGAAAATGGCTTCACTACTCAAAAATGCTCTCTAATGGCCTCCAAAGCTCCAAGGACACTCAAAGGAGGTTTAGGGTTTCGTAGTGGCTGTCTAAAGATGAGAGGGAGGCTGATATCTAGGGCATAATGTTCTTTATATAGTGCTTAGCCCCTAGAATTAGGGTTTAGAATCTTTGAGCGTACGCTGGGCGTACTGCTCGAACTTCCCACGTTTCACTTATCCAATCACTACGCCGGGCTTACCCTAACTTACGTTGGGCGTACTCACCTAGTTGCCACCTTGCATGCATGGGCTGAAATGCAAGCTTTTCCATTCAGGGACCAATTTTGCCAACAACTTCAAAGTACTATAACTTCTTCGTTCTAAGTCCGTTTCTAACGAACTTTATATCCACGAAAAGGTGGCGGGAAACCCTACGCTATTAGTCACACCCCAAGCCTAAAACCTTACGAATAAACCCGAGACCCATAAAAGACCGAATTGCCCCTACCCTTTGGCCTCCGAGACCACAACCGAGTACTTTCAAAACTGGGTGTTACATGGATGGGAGTTGGATTGAATTGATGGTGGTGGATTTTACATGTATAAAATCAAAACCATATTGGTTCAAAGAGAGGGAGGTGCTGGCTAAACAATAAACATAGTAAGAAATTAAGTGAATGAGGGGTTTAGCATTATGAAACCGGCTATTACAAGCCATGGTCCTTGTTTGTCATGGAAATTTTAAACCAAAAATGGATACTTTGCAGGGATGTAGTAACATTATCTCTTAATTAAATAGCTTAATAAATAGTGACAAATCTAGCACCGAAATTCATGTGGTTCTTTATGTAAATGAAACTAAAAAAAGAGGGTAAAATAATACAAGTTGTAATGATCAAAATCCATAGATAAAAATTTCATTTTTAAATTCACCAATCCAAACATCACATGTCTCAAAACCATCCAAAAATACAAACTATCAGAAAATATCGTAGTAGCAGAGATCATAAAATATGGAAATCATGAGGGGGGGGGGAGGATGTTGTGCCATTTGTAACGCCTGTGTTTCTGGGCTTGTCATTAATGTTGATATAGTAGTCTAGGTTAACCTTTGTAACCCGTTTTGAAATAATAGAAGTGTATTATTTGAGTATTATGTGTTTTGTGCTTAATTGTGTGTCTTAATTGAATTAAGTATGAAAATAAGCGTCAAAATGAAATATTAGATAAATCCGATATCTATATATAATGTTGTAGTAGTTGAAACGAGGTTTCCGAATATATAAAGAATGACGAAATCCGAGTTATAACGAAGAAGTTATGATCTGTCGAAGTTTCGCGACAGAACCGACACGACGCGGAAGGACGTAAAATACGAATTTAAGTTAGAGCGATATCTAGCCTTAGTAATCTAAACGAAAGTCATAGAATACGTTAAACCGAGAGCGTGCATGAAAAGAATGCCCAAATCTGACTTCGTATGAGGAAGTTATGATTTTTCTAAGTTTCGACTATGAGATCGAGTGATTTCTAGCCGAAACAATCTAAACGAAGTTCGAATATGAGATCGAGTGATTTCTAGCCGAAACAATCTAAACGAGAATCGAAGATCTCGTCATTAGTAGTGCAACCGTGAAAAGACAGACAAAAACGGACGTCGGATGAAGAAGTTATGATTTTATAACGAAGTTTTCCTGTCCCGGCCTACTAAAAATAATATAATAAAAATAAAGTCCAAATTAGCCGACGGAGTCTAAATGAAAGTTGTAGAGCATAATCTGACCTACGCGTGGATATAAAGAACGTCCAAAACGGAGCTCGTATACGAACGTTATGAATTTTTGAAGATCGTGGCACGCATACCAAAGCTTATCCGAAGGAGTTGCTGACCCTATCCGAACTACGCCCAGCGTAGGGTTGAGTACGCCCAGCGTACACCGAAGCGTGAACCGCCTCGCACTCGAGTGCTCCGATGACGCATGCAGTGACGATTTCCGAAGCGTACGCCCCGCGTACTGAGCATTACGCCCAGCGTAATGCGAGGCTTCAGCCCCTATATAAAGGATGCGAGGGCAGCCGAGATCTTTTGCTCCATTCTTCATTTCTCTCTCATTTTTACCTCGTTTTTCGTGCCAGAATTATCCCGAAGCCCCGGTATCATTCCTGAGCCCCGAAGCAAGTTCCGAAGTCCCGAAGATCCCGAGAAGTAAAGTTTCCGAGCCGAAACTCTGCCCGCGAGAAGCCCGGTTTTCAAGAAAAACATCCCGGTTTTATCGGAAAAGTTTATTTTAAGAGACAAGGTGCTGTCCGATCATTGTCTTATCAAGTGAGTGTATATTCGTTTTCTTCTAACACATAGATATGAAGTATTCTTTATAAAATACGTGCTACGTGTTTATATATTATTTGTTTATTTGAACTATTTGTTGAATGGGTGTTTGTACAGGTTTTAAGCTATATATAAATGTATATATTTTATCTACTAATATGTTGGGTAGAACATGGGTAGACAGTTTGTGTGTGGTGAAATAAAAATGATGAGAGGCCTCGATGTTGTTGTTGATCTAGTCATCTAGCGGAGTATGGATGACGACCACGGACTCTTTCTAGACGGTCCAGTGGAACACTAGCAGGCTCATAACCTGTAGGTGTTGTGAACGATGTGTTCACCGGTGTAGTCTATCCCCCTCATGGTTGCCTTTAGGACATCTATTGCTAAGGAAGCCCCTTTGTAGTAATGTCCGTCCCGATGAAAATCCTAGATTAGGTCCCTTGTAATAGTTGTTGTTTTAGGGACATAAAGTGAGGATAACGGGAATGGGTAATCGGGTTATTGTTGGTTGGTGAAATTAAATATAATTATTTATTGTGGGTCGAAAACCCTATATGCTCACCGGGCTCCCAAGCCTGACCCACTCAGTTTTGTTGTATTATAGGTAGTGGCGCGAGAGCATAAGTTGGATGACTTATCAAGATCTTTTGATATTAGACCAGTTGTTATATATAACTGTTGTATGGTCTATCTTTTGTTGTTTATGCTTTTGGTCTGTTTATCGGAACATGACATCCCGAATATTGTTATATAATGAAAATGCATCTCTTGATGAAATGCTTTGATAAAATTTATTTTATCATATTTTGTTTTGGGAACAAATTCCGCAACTCTTTTAAATCAATGGATTTACTCTGAAATTATTTTAAAAGCATAAATTAAAACGGTCTTTTCTGGCCGTGATTTTGGGGATGTCGCAGTTGGTATCAGAGCATTAGTTTAAGCGAACTAGGAGTTTGTAGGATTTCTAGACTTAAACTTAGAATGCTAAGCGATGATTTTGAGATGCGAGCACTAGTTATTTTAGGAAAATTGCCTAAAATGCTTTTATGTGCTAAATGTTATATGTTTGCCATATATGATATTATTTGTTCGGATCTTTGGTCTGTTGCCGACCGGATCTGGAAACCTTATGTGTTTAGGATTCTAAGCGTGTGACGACGGTATTAGAACTAGCATATAAACGTTTTAGAGTGATTTGGATAATTATCTATCGTGAAGGAGGATCTAAATTCACCTTGTTCGGTGTATAGATCAACGATGGCAAGAACAAGAAGTGGCGCTGGAAACACAAACGAAAACAGGGATCGACCACCTGTAATCGAGCAAATACCTGTTGTAGCTGCTGCACCTGAGCCGGTGACGATGGTTGGTGTACAATTGATGATTCAGACGATGTTGGATCGTCAGATGGAAGAAACTAGACGTCTGCTACAACAAAATCGTGAAGAACTTTCAATCCAAGTTGAGGAGCCCGAAGTAAATGGAGGGCCGTCGGAAGGTGGAAACTTCAGTGGTACCATTGGCCAAGCCAACCCACCAATTGTTAGACAAGATAATCGTGATGGAGGAAATGATGGAAGAGGGTGTAAATACAAGGATTTTATGGCATCTAAGCCACCATGTCTATCCGGAAGCCCGACGCCGGTGCAAGTTATGGACTGGATCTCCGAAATGGAGACAATGTTTGAAAGTTACGAATGCAGCAACAGGCAGAAGACCGCTCTTGCGATCCCTTTGTTGAAATCTGGCGTGTTAAGTTGGTGGAAGCTGTTAGCTGATTCTATGCCCAAGGGAGAAGCGAGCAAAATGTCTTGGGAAGACTTTGTGGAACAACTGAAACTGCAATACTGCTCCGAGCAGGACCTTCTAGAAATCAATAATGAGTTTCAGAATCTGAAAAAGGGAAAAATGAGCGTTACTGAATACGCTGCAAGTTTCACAGAAAAGATGAAGCTTATCCCATACCTAGTTCCAACAGAACTCTCAAAGGTTAATAAGTTTGCCCTCGGACTACCAGCGGACTATGGTCTAATGGTTAAGCAAGCAACCATGTTGAAAGCCGCCATTTGGGCTGCTAAGAATGTTGAGACTCAGATCAGGGAGAAGGGTCTGGAGAGATCAGAAGTTGGTGAGAAGAGAAAGTTGGATGGGCCTTCAGGGTCCAACATGAAAAAGAAATTCTCGAAGTCTAGTTCGAGAGGAGGAGGAGGCGAAGCGAAGTGGTGCGACAAATGCAAGAAGAAGCATCATGGGAAATGTGATGGGGAAGTCACATGCTTCAAATGTGGAAAGTCAGGGCACTATGCCAACGAATGCACCCTCACCAAGAAAGTTTGTTATGGGTGTGGGGAGGAGGGGCACATCTCGAGGGATTGTCCGAAAAAGAAGGAGGCAGCAAAACCCAATATTCCCCCAAAGCCGAAGGCAAGAGCATTCCAGATGACACTGGAAGCTGCCAAAGATGAAGCTGATGTCGCTTCAGGTACTTTTCTCGTAAACAATTTGCCTGCCTAAATTTTATTTGATTCTGGAGCCAACTACTCCTTTATTTCGCATGAATTTGGTAAAAAACTAGTTTTGCCTGTTGATAGACTAGATAATGCTTTATTAGTCGAAGTTGCTAGTGGCAAGTTTGTACCTGTTAGCCATCGTATGAAAAACATCTTAATCGACCTGAATGGGAATAAGTTCCACGATGAATTATTGCCTATTGAGCTAAATGGTTTCGACATCGTGCTGGGAATGGATTGGCTTAGCGCCAATGATGCCAAAATATTATGCCGAAGGAAGATAGTAAAAGTAAACCCGCCTGGAAAAGAGTCATTTATGGTGTATGGGGATAAACGCAGAGTGAATTCTGGAATCATTTCCCTAATGAAAGCCAGGAAGTGTTTGGCCAAAGGATGTACATCATATTTGGCATTCGTGATTGACGCAAAGAAGGAGAAAAAGGAGATGAAGAACATTCCTGTCGTATGTGAGTATCCGGAAGTATTTCCCGAAGATCTTCCTGGATTACCGCCTGATAGACAAGTGGAGTTCAGAATAGACTTGTTACCAGGAACCACACCAATAGCAAAGGCACCGTACCGATTAGCACCAACAGAGATGAAAGAGCTTATGACACAACTTCAGGAGTTATTGGACAAAGGTTTCATTAGACCTAGTTCATTACCCTGGGGAGCCCCAGTGTTATTTATAAAGAAAAAGGACGGGAGTATGAGGATGTGCATTGACTACAGAGAGCTGAATACGGCGACAATAAAGAATAGATATCCATTGCCGAGGATTGATGACCTGTTCGATCAACTACAAGGTTCAAGTTATTTTTCAAAGATCGACCTAAGGTCAGGATATCATCAGCTGAAGGTGAGAGAGCAGGATATCGAGAAGACTGCATTCAGAACGCGATATGGACACTACGAGTTTTTGGTTATGTCGTTTGGACTAACCAATGCTCCAGCAGCATTCATGGATTTAATGAACAGAGTTTGTAATCCGTTCCTGGATAAATCTGTGATAGTGTTCATAGATGACATTCTGGTTTATTCGAAAAGCCAAGAAGAGCATGGAAAACACTTGCGCGAAGTGTTAGAAGTCTTGAAGAAGGAGAAGCTTTATGCTAAGTTCTCCAAATGTGATTTTTGGATTCGAGAAGTCCAATTCTTGGGTCACGTGGTCAACCAAGAAGGAATAATGGTTGATCCAGCAAAGATTGAAGCTGTGATGAAGTGGGAACAACCAAAAATTCCCACGGAGATCCGAAGCTTTTTGGGATTAGCCGGATACTACCAAAGGTTTATCCAAGGATTTTCTTCGATCGCTACTCCATTAACAGCTTTGACTCACAAAGGAGCTACTTATGCTTGGAGTGATAAACACAAAGAAGCATTCGAGTTGCTGAAGAAGAAGCTATGTGAAGCACCGATTCTTTCTTTACCCGATGGAGTTGAAGACTTCGCTGTCTATAGCGATGCGTCCGGTGTTGGATTGGGTTGTGTGTTGACTCAAAGAGAAAAAGTGATAGCATATGCGTCTCGACAGCTGAAAGAGCATGAAAAGAACTACCCCACTCATGATTTGGAGTTGGCAGCGGTAGTATTTGCTCTAAAAATATGGAGGCATTACCTCTATGGCTCAAAGTGCAAACTTTTCACTGATCATAAGAGTCTCCAATATCTCTTTAATCAGAAGGAATTGAATATGAGGCAGCGACGCTGGCTAGAATTACTTAAGGACTACGACTGTGAGATACTTTACCACCCCGGTAAAGCAAATGTTGTCGCTGATGCTCTCAGTCGGAAAGTCAATCTTGAAAGAAAAAGGCCAAGAGCGTTGAGAATAGAAGTTGTCTCAACAATTGTGGAGAGTATAAAGAAGGCCCAAGAAGAAGCTTCTGAAAAGAATGACCGAAAAGAGGAACGTTTGGGCAAAACATTGGTGTTTGGTACAAACAGTCATTGACTAAAGGTATTCCAAGGTCGTATTTGGGTATCTAAGTCAGGAGGAATAAGAGATCTTCTGATGGAAGAAGCTCAAAAAACCATGTACTCAATTCATCCTGGCAGCACTAAAATGTATAGGGACCTAAAACCCTATTACTGGTGGCTGACGATGAAGCTCAACATTGCGAATTATGTGGCGGAGTGTGTGACCTGTGCGAGAGTCAAGGCACAACATCAGAAACCATACGGGAGTTTAGAACCTTTACCTGTGCCTATGGGGAAGTAGGAAGACATTGCTATGGATTTTGTCACTAAACTGCCCAGAACAAAGAATGGTCACGACATGATTTGGGTAGTCGTTGATCGCTTCACTAAGAGTGCGCATTTCATAGCAGCCAATGAGGAATGGTCTATGGATAAGCTTGCGAATTCTTACGTGAAGGAAATTGTGAGGCTACACGGTGTTCCATTAAAGATCGTATCAGATCGTGACAGCCGTTTCACCTCAAGGTTTTGGAGAAGTCTACAAGAGGAATTGGGTACCAAGTTGTGTTTGAGTACAGCTTACCATCCACAGACTGATGGTCAGAGCGAAAGAACAATACAAACACTTGAAGATATGTTGAGAGCATGTACCCTGGAATTCCAAGGTAACTGGGACGAACATTTACCTTTGGTAGAATTTTCCTACAATAATAGTTTCCACTCGAGCATTAAGATGGCACCTTATCAAGCTTTGTACAGACAAAAGTGTCGTACGCCATCTTGTTGGCTTGAGGCTGGGGAAAAACAGTTTATGGGGCCGGAGATAGTCCATCAAACTGCTGAAAAGTTGAAAATAATTAAGGAGAGAATGTTAGCAGCTCAGGATCGTCAAAAGAACTATGCTGACAAGAAAAGAAGACCGATGACCTTTGAAGTTGGAGATTCGGTTTTGCTTAAAGTCTCGCCATGGAAGGGACTTATAAGGTTTGGAAAAAGGGGAAAGTTAAGTCCAAGGTTTATTGGACCGTTTAAAGTTCTTCAGAGGATTGGGAATCAAGCATACAAGCTCGAACTACCAGAAGAACTGAGTGGAATTCATAACACTTTTCATGTGTGTTATTTGAGGAAGTTCACGGGAGAAGTTTCCGACATGATTCCACTTTTGGAGTTGAGAATTGATGAGAACAAAAGATTAATTAAAGAACCGGAGGCAATCGTTGACCGAAAGACTAAGAAGTTACGACGTAAGATGGTCGAATTAGTGCTTGTCCGTTGGAAACATGCGAATGGGCCAAATCTCACATGGGAAACGGAGAGTGACATGATGAGTCGCTATCCGCATTTGTTTGTTGATGTGTGATTCCGGGGACGGAATCATTCTAAGGTGGGGAGAGTTGTAACGCCTGTGTTTCTAGGCTTGTCATTAATGTTGATATAGTAGTCTAGGTTAACCTTTGTAACCCGTTTTAAAATAATAGAAGTGTATTATTTGAGTATTATGTGTTTTGTGCTTAATTGTGTGTCTTAATTGAATTAAGTATGAAAATAAGTGTCAAAATGAAATATTAGATAAAGCCGATATCTATAGATAATGTTGTAGTAGTTGAAACGAGGTTTCCGAATATATAAAGAATGCCGAAATCCGAGTTATAACGAAGAAGTTATGATCTGTCGAAGTTTCGCGAGAGAACCGACACGACGCTGAAGGACGTAAAATACGAATTTAAGTTAAAGCGATATCTAGCCTTAGTAATCTAAACAAAAGTCATAGAATATGTTAAACCGAGAGCGTGCATGAAAAGAATGCCCAAATCTGACTTCGTATGAGGAAGTTATGATTTTTCTAAGTTTCGACTTAGCAGTATGCAGCCCGAAGTTCGAATATGAGATCGAGTGATTTCTAGCCGAAACAATCTAAACGAGAATCGAAGATCTCGTCATTAGTAGTGCAACGGTGAAAAGAAAGACGAAAACGGAAGTCGGATGAAGAAGTTATGATTTTATAACGAAGTTTTCCTGTCCCGACCTACTAAAAATAATATAATAAAAATAAAGTCAAAATTAGCCGATGGAGTCTAAATGAAAGTTGTAGAGCATAATCTCACCTACGCGTGGATATAAAGAACGTCAAAAACGGAGATCGTATGCGAAAGTTATGAATTTTTGAAGATCGTGGCACGCATACCAAAGCTTATCCGAAGGAGTTGCTGACCCTATCCGAACTACGCCCAGCGTAGGGTTGAGTACGCCCAGCGTACACCGAAGTGTGACCCGCCTCGCACTCAAGTGCTCCGATGACGCATGCAGTGACGATTTCCAAAGCGTACGCCCCGCGTACTGAGCATTACGCCCAGCGTAATGCGAGGCTTCAGCCCCTATATAAAGGATGCGAGGGCAGCCGAGATCTTTTGCTCCATTCTTCATTTCTCTCTCATTTTTACCATGTTTTTTGTGCTAGAATTATCCCAAAGCCCCGGTATCATTCCCGAGCCCGAAGCAAGTTCCGAAGTCCCGAAGATCTCGAGAAGTAAAGTTTCCGAGCCGAAACTCTGCCCGCGAGAAGCCCGGTTTTCAAGAAAAACATCTCGGTTTTATCGGAAAAGTTTATTTTAAGAGACGAGGTGCTGTCCGATCATTGTCTTATCAAGTGAGTGTATATTCGTTTTCTTCTAACACATAGATATGAAGTATTCTTTATAAAATACGTGCTACGTGTTTATATATTATTTGTTTATTTGAACTATTTGTTGAATGGGTGTTTGTACAGGTTTTAAGCTATATATAAATGTATATATTTTATCTACTAATATGTTGGGTAGAACATGGGTAGACAGTTTGTGTGTGGTGAAATAAAAATGATGAGAGGCCTCGATGTTGTTGTTGATCTAGTCATCTAGCGGAGTATGGATGACGACCACGGACTCTTTCTAGACGGTCCAGTGGAACACTAGCAGGCTCATAACCTGTAGGTGTTGTGAACGATGTGTTCACCGGTGTACTCTATCCCCCTCATGGTTGCCTTTAGGACATCTATTGCTAAGGAAGCCCCTTTGTAGTAATGTCCGTCCCGATGAAAATCCTAGATTAGGTCCCTTGTAATAGTTGTTGTTTTAGGGACATAAAGTGAGGATAACGGGAATGGATAATCGGGTTATTGTTGGTTGGTGAAATTAAATATAATTATTTATTGTGGGTCGAAAACCCTATATGCTCACCAGGCTCCCAAGCCTGACCCACTCAGTTTTGTTGTATTACAGGTAGTGGCGCGAGAGCATAAGTTGGATGACTTATCAAGATCTTTTGATATTAGACCAGTTGTTATATGTAACTGTTGTATGGTCTATCTTTTGTTGTTTATGCTTTTGGTCTGTTTATCGGAACATGACATCCCAAATATTGTTATATAATGAAAATGCATCTCTTGATGAAATGCTTTGATAAAATTTATTTTATCATATTTTGTTTTGGGAACAAATTCCGCAACTCTTTTAAATCAATGGATTTACTCTGAAATTATTTTAAAAGCATAAATTAAAACGGTCTTTTCTGGCCGTGATTTTGGGGATGTCAAACCATTACATCGGGTATTTGCCTTTTGTACCGGAAGTACCTGAAACCAAAAACACATCTGTAAGCATAAAGCTTAGTGAGCTTCCCAAAATACCACATACACCATACACATACATATAACAACACGTGGTTGTGTCAGGTACGTAACAACCCCAGGGTCCGTATCAACCCTATGTAACAGTAAATAGTTGTGTCGGGTCCGTATCAACCTCCAGGTCCATATCAACCCCGAGTTCATAATGACTCCAGCCCAAAATGGCTCCATGCATATATCATACAATCATATAAGTAATATTCACATAATGGCATACATCCTACACATACAAATCAGTGGGTCGGCCTTGGTGCCTTCGACCTACTAGTGTGGTAAGAAGACTCACCTGTAACTGGAGATAACTGAATCGCACACTCGAGCTGCTGCTAACACGACTCCTCACACTAAACATAACCCAATAACAATTCTAATTAATAATAGGGATTAATCCATAAACGAATATCCAATTCATCCTTTATCTATCTAAGGACAAAAGACCATTTTCCTTTCCCATTCATGACCGAACTAGACAAGGCCGAAAACCCCCAACGGCCTAAGGCCCAAATGGTCCAAGAAGGTTTCCTGGTAGTACGACCTGCGTGCTACCCATTACGCCCCGTGTAAAATATTTGATGCGGAAGGGTTACGGGGCAACGATCCAGTACATGCAGCGTACCCATGGTTACGTCTGACGTACGCATCAGAGATCTAGACCTTCTATTAAGGTCTCAATGCTTTAATACTTAACATCCAAACTTCAGATCTAACTCCAATAAACGTCTAAAATCTAACTCCAATAAACGTCTAAAATCTAAAATCATAAACTTCAGATCTAACTCCAATAAACGTCTCAATGCATGGCAAAAGGAGGCTCAAAATTAAAACCTCAACTTACATTATCATCTAAAGCTCCATAACTCTTGCATGGAAGAAAACTAAGGACAAAGCTAGAATGTTTATGACAATAAACACTCTAAAATGCTTGAAAGGACAGCTCAAAAGGTCTAGAATGAACAATACTCAAGAGATCATGGTTTTTTGGACAAAAGGCCAAAACTTGCACCCTAACTAGATCTAGCAAGGCAAGCATCAAGATTTGCACTTTATACCTTCAGAAGATGCACAAAGATGATAAGTATCTGGATCCAAAGGCTTGAGAGCAACACCACAACTCCAAAGGTTTTCCTTCACCACCAAGAACACCAAAATATCACTAAAGAGCTTCAAATTTTGCACAAAAGGATTAGGGTTTCGAGATGAGGGTTAAGGGGGATGGAGGCTGGAGGCTGGAGGTAAATAAAGGTTTGAGGCCGTAAAGTCCTTTAAATAGGGCCCAAACCCTAAAAATTAGGGTTTGAACCTTAAATGAGTACGCCTAGCATACAAGACCAATATCGGGCCAAAATTAAATGAGCTACGCGGGGCGTGGCTCTATATTTGTTGGAACCTGAAAGTGAACCTCTAGCAATCCTAAGTACATATTCCGAAGTACGTTGGTTCCGAAGGAAGATGTGATTCGGAACCTGTACGGAGCTGGAGAAAAGAAGAGTGAAGTATTTTGAAGAGGAACACATTCCGGAGCTGATCCTGAAGTCTGGAATGTATGTTGATCCGGATCAAACCTTTATCTCCGGAACATTACTTGTCCGGAATGAAGTCCTTATGTCTTTAGTGCATTCATTACTTTTGTCTTGTATGTGATGTAACGTTTCATAGGACTTAGTCTAAAGTTGCTTTAGGACAATCAGAATGTCAGACTTATGTCTTTTGTCCGGTCTTATGTAAACATCTGGGATAATTCGTTGTAACATTCTCTCCTTTAAATAGGAACTTTCAATACAAGTCAACCATAGATCTTTCACTCACTTTTGGCATTTACTCTTATCATATTAAAAACATTCTTCTTGTTCTTCATTTATTAACTTTACTTTGATCATTATCTACTTGTTCTCAATTAATGTGTTGATCATTTGTTGAACTGATTATCTAAGACTTGACTGGTCTTTCCAGTCTTGACTTGAACATCCATTATGAAGTAGACATTGATCTCAAGCATTCACTCAAGGTTTGAATTCTCAAACCTTGTCCCTGCGCATAGATCTTGTTCTCACAATTGGTATCAGAGCTCGAGTGGTTGTCCTTTGAATCCATAAGATCAGATTATAGTTGGTTTGAAATTACCTTGGTATTTCAACCATTTCTGTGTTAAGGATAAAAGTTCTTCTATATACCACTTAAGCTTGAAGATATCTCGACTTCAATGGCTGCTTCAAATCCTCAGCAAATGATTTCGATGCAAATCGCAAATAGCATGGGTGGCCCTACACGTGCCCCATTGCTAGTTTTTGAAGAATATGATCATTGGAAAGTTAGAATGGAAAGGTTTTTATTAGCCAAAGAGAAAGGTGAACAAATCTGGAGATCCGTCAAAGAAGGCCCTCATGTTCCTGTAAGAACAGTTGTAAGAGATGCAGCTGCTCAGCTCATGCGAGAGGATGAAGCTCGTCCAGCCCCTCTAACTACTGATTATATTGAGAAGCTGCATGCTGATCAAGTTACCTTCTCAGAAATGGTGTTTGGTGTTCCTCCATCACTCTTTGAACATATCAAGCTATGCAAATCAGCCAAAGAAATTTGGGACACTCTTCAGGATCTGATTGAAGGTTCCGAAAATATGAAGGACAAGCGCCTCACCTCTGTTGTCAATGACTTTGACACCTTCACCACTACTCCAGGTGAATCTGTAGCCTCAACCTCCAACCGATATCGAATCGTTGTCAACAACATGACTGCTCATGGGATTGTTCGAACTCATCTCGAGTACAATCTCAAGTTTATTAACAGCCTTGGTAAAGGATGGGGAAATGTAAAGTCATGTCTTCAAAGAAATGGTTCCTTAATAAAATTGAAACTCTATCAACTTTTTGATGAGCTTCAAGGACATGAATCAAACGTTGCTCAAACCATAAGGGAACTTTCCGGAGGACCACTTGCTCTAGTCAGTTCTTTTGAATCAACCATTCCGAACCCACCTACTCCGGAACCTTACAAACCCACTGTTCCTTCCTTAACCTCTTTACCCACACACATCTATCCTGACGATGATTCTGAAACCCTAGATTCCGAACTCCGTTTCCAACAAGAATTTGCCTTACTCTCAATGAAATACAAATGACCTTTCAATCCCTCTTACAAGCCATACCAAAACAGATTCAGTGCTCCTCACCAAACCCATCCTCAACCATATTCCTCTCCGGAACCGAAACAGACCTCTGAAAATCCTCCTGCATACAAGCCCAACCTCACTAAACCAAACTCCGCTCCGGAATCTTCTCAAAATTCCAAATCAGACAAACCAAAATCTTGTGTCATAAATGTGGTCATGCAAACCACTTTGCCAAAGATTCTCTAGCTGATGCTCCACAAAAACCAAAAGTCAAAGATTCAGCTTATTATGTCCGAAGAGCACAAGAAATGGCTGAAAGTGAGAAGGCATTTGTTATTACCGTCTCAAGAGATGTCGAAGGATATTGGTCATCCGGAGATGATGATGATTTAGTAACTGGAAGAAACATGTGTTTGATGGCTAGACAAACGGTTGAATGTGACAAAGGTTATTGGTCTTCTGGGTCCGAAGATGAAGATGATGTTGCTGAACCTCACTACTGCTACATGGCCACTAACGATCCACCAGGTCGAAGCATTGTTCAGCAGGTAAAATCCATGATCTCTGATAATAATTTTGATTTGACTTTATGTGAACCTTATCTGACCCAGATCCAAACATATATGAACACCATCTATAAAGCCTATGAGTCTGCCATAGAAGCAAGTGAGAAGAAGGACTGTGAACTAAGTTGTCTTAGATTACATTTTTAGGATAAGAAATTGAAAAATCGAGTCTCTAGAGCATGAACTTGTAATGTCAAAAGATGAATGTATCATTTTGAAAGATAAATCTGAATGAAATATTTTGATTTCGGAAAACAAACGTCTCAATGCTAAAATAGATGCTTTGCATAACTCTGTAGACAAACTTGAAGCTGACATTCAGATGACTCATAATTTTTGTCATCCATGGTCCAAAGCTCCTGGTCTCGGAAGCGAGTTTCCGAAACCAATTGTTAGTCTTCTGAAGGAATTGCAAAATTTGACATTCATGGGAGAAGTTCCGAACATCAAACATTCGGACACCCCTGTTTCTCCCTTGTCACCCCTTCCGGAGGCTAAAAGACCTTTTGAGTCCCTAATTCCTGAGTTCCAACTAATAGTTGTCAAGTGTCCTGATTCCACGCCTCTTCCGCCTCTGATAAAACTGGACCTGAATCGGACCACGAAATATCATTATAGTCTTCCAAATTGTGTAGACTATGTTCCTAAAACTAATCACGTAAACAACTGTGTGATTGAGGAAATTATTCCGGAAACAACTGAAGTCAATGACTCGGAATTTGTATGGGCATCTTTAGATGATAAAGTAGAAGTCTCAAGCCATGTGTCCTCTGATTCATGTGAATCGGAATCCTTAGTTCTTTCAAAAACCAAATTGGTTCCCATTACTCCTGAGTTTACAAATCCATCCAAAGGACAAACTTCTAGATCCTCTCCTCATCCTAAGAGAAAACCAATGTTGAATAGAGAAGATGTTGTAGATCCCAAGGTAGAAGCTAGAAATGCTTACAAAAAGGAAGTTAAGACTAGACAAAATTCCAGGTTCCTTGCTAACTCTAAACCAAATTCATTCGGAATCCTCGTGTCTCCACTCATAGTCAAAATTCTTTTGTTCCCACAAGGATCCTAAAAAGATCTTCCGAACCTCCTGTTCGTTCGGAACCTAAGGCAGTCCTTAACTCCAAATCTCCTCAAGCTCATGTTAATGTCAATGTCAATGTCAAAACCATTCAAAATACTTCACTGGCACCTCGAAATGTTTCATCTGTCTTTATTGCAAAATCTGATGGCACAATTTTTAAACCAAGAATTTCAAAAAACAATGTGTCATCAAACAAATCCACAAGTACAAAAACCACTGTTTCCAAATCTTCAAACAAAAATCTTGTGTGGAAAATCAAAACATCTGTTAGCAAAACAACAATCCCGGAGGTAACAAAAATTGTCAATCCTTCGGATGCCAAAGATCCGAAGAAGTCAGCTCCGGACCCACAAGTAGTTGAATATGACTACTGGATAAATGAAAAGACATTAGCATTCTGTCTTTTTCCAAAGAATTCCACTAATATCACCCAGAAACACAAAGTTGTTCCCAAGTCACAATCAAAGTCCAAAGCCCATGCCTACGTCCCAAAGTCTAACTCGGAGCCTAAAAACTCCGTTGCTCACTAATTTGGCAGGCACTTTGTGCTTTGGAGCAAGAAACAATATGGTATATTGATAGTGCTTGCTCCATGCACATGACGGGGCAGAAGGATTTTCTGCGAGATTTAAAGCTTTCTCCAACCTGGTTACGTGACATATGGCAACAACTCCAATTCTCAAATTCGTGGTTATGGAACTCTCACCAATGGAAATTTCTCTATTTCACATGTTGCTTATGTAGCTGATTTGAAACATAATTTGATAAGTGTTGCTCAGCTCACTGACTCAAGTCGACGTGTGGAATTTTGCAAAAAGTATAGCTATGTGATGACTGAAGACCGAAAATAATGTTTGATAAAGTCCCTTCGCAACAAGAACATGTACCCGCTTGACATCAACATGATTATTGGCAAACCACAACTATGCCTTCTCTCCAAAGCTGTTCCTGACGTCAGTTGGTTATGGCACTGAAGGCTCGCTCATCTGAACTTTCGGTACATGAATGATCTTGTATCTGGCGTAATGGTAAGAGGTTTACCTCTTCTCAAGTTCGAAAATGATCATTTATGTGCTGCGTGTGAGTGTGGTAAGCAATCCAAGAAGGGTCATCCTGTTATCATAGAAAAGTCCATCTCAGAACCATTGGAACTTCTACACATTGATCTTTGTGGACCATCCACTGTAGAAAGTCTTCATCATAAGAAATACATTCTTGTGATTGTTGATGATTTTACAAGGTTCACCTGGGTTTTCTTCCTAAGGCTGAAATCCGAAACAGCCTCTGAGCTCATCAATTTTATCAAAGGAATAGAAGTTCTTATCAAACTCCCAGTCAGAAGAATCCGAAGTGATAATGGTTCGGAATTTGTCAATTCCACCATTGAGAAATTTCTCACAGACAAAGGAATCGATCACAACTTCTCAGCTCCCTACACTCCACAACAAAACGGTGTAGTTGAAAGACGCAATAGAACACTTGTTGAAGCCGATCGATCAATACTGAACTATGCAAACTTACCACTCTATCTTTGGGCTGAAGCTGTATCCACTGCTTGCTTCACTCAAAATCGAAGTATCATCAATCGACGTCTCAACATGACACCATACGAAGCAATGAATCGTCAAAAGCCAACAATCTCATTCTTACATGTCTTCGGATGTAGATGCTTCATCAAAAACAACCGTGATCAGCTTACAAAGTTCCAACCTAAAGCTGATGAAGCCATCTTTCTTGGGTACTCCTCCAAATCAAAGGCTTATAGAGTTCTCAATCGAAGAACTCGTGTTCTGGAAGAAAGTTTTGATATCACCTTTGATGACAACTATGTTCGAAATTCTGGCCCCACTCACGTCACAACTCACATCATGGAGTCTGATGCTCCTCCGCCAGGATGTCCGAACCCTCAAACCATTCTTGAGGTTGATTTTGAAACCCTCTTTGGCCCTTCCGAAACCGCTCTTGATTCCGAATCTCGATCAAGACCTTCTCTAATTCCAATTCCTCCTTCGAAAGCCCCAGTTTCTCACAACCTCTCCGGTTCACTTCCGAGCCTACCTCCATTTGATTCCGAACCGTTTCAACCTTCTCAGGTTGAGGGGCAGAATAATGCAAAATCCCTCTCTTGAATCAAATGTGTTTGGCTTCCAAGATGCAGCTGCCGATTTCGATGACTCTAATCCTCTCAACATTGATGAAAACGAAAATTTCTTTGAGTTCCCTTCTGATGAAGATGTCAACCTCTCCGGTTCAGAAGTTCAGGGGGAGCATCATCCCAATATTCAAATAATTCAGGGGGAGCAAATCAATTCCACTGTTGATGTAGGATCTTCGGCTGCATAAGAACTCCCTTGATTGCATGTTTGGACAAAGGATCATCCTCCGAACCAAGTAATAGGCAATCCGAATGTTGGTGTACAAACTCGCTCAGCTACCAACATCCAAAATGAATGTCATTTTTCAGCATTCATATCCATGGTTGAACCCAAATCCATCAAGGAAGCATTAGAGCATGCTGATTGGATTACAGCCATGCAAGAAGAACTGGCAGAATTTGACCGAAATGAAGTCTGGACTCTCGTACCTCCTCCTCAACATCACCCTATTGTCGGTACAAGATGGGTATTTTGCAATAAGCTAGACGATGCAGGAGTTATCATCCGAAATAAGGCAAGATTGGTAGCCAAAGGTTTTACTCAAATTGAAGGTCTTGACTACGACGAGACATTTGCTCCTATTGCATGACTTGAAGCTATCAAAATATTTCTTGCTTATGCTGCTCACAAAGGCTTCAAAGTTTACCAAATGGATGTTAAGAGTGCCTTTCTTAATGGTGAGCTTGACACTGAAGTATACCTTCAACAGCCCCCCGGATTTATCAATCTTTCCTTTCCAAAGTATTGTTATAAACTTCGAAAGGCTGTCTACGGACTCAAGCAAGCTCCTCGGGCTTGGTACGAGACTCTTACCGATTTTCTCAAACGCTCAGGTTTTCAAAGAGGTATACTTGATCCCACTCTTTTCCGAAGATCAAATGGAAAGCATCTCATGTTGGTACAAATTTATGTGGACGACATCATTTTTGGATCTACAGATTCATTTATGGTTGCTGATTTTGCCAAACTTATGGTCAGTCGATTCCAAATGAGCATGAATCGAGGCCATTCATGCTAAGTCCGGACCCAAAGTTAAGCAACAAGCCAAACGAAAGGCTTCACCTTCCAAGCCTAAGGCCAAAAAGAAATCCAAAGTCAGTGCCCCCTCTCAACAGGAGGGCACCCATGACATTCCGGCTGATTCTGGCCGTCCGCACACCCCTCCTGCCCACTCATCTGAGGTACCCCTTAATGTTTCATCATCACAAGCACACACTCACGGGGAGTCTCTACATAATCCACCCTCACCCTCCCAAAAGGGTGATGCCGGTGTTGAACAAAGTTCCTTGCAACCCCCTGGAACACACCCACGTGTCAAATTCGATATTCCCATTATCTCTTCCACACGCACACACTCCGGAACCATTGTTCCGGAACCTAAGCATCCGGAAGGAGGAGCAGTCTCTCCAACTTCCGATGCCACAACTGGTCTGATACCCGGAAGGCGTACAAGACGACCAGGTTCTAATGATCCTTTATGGGAAGATTATGTGAACAGGGCCGCATCTCGACGTCCGGACCTTTCTCGAGCTCAAGTGGAGTCCACTCTCATCTCCATGAGGAACAGGGCCATCCAAAGCAATTTGCCCTTTGTCCCTCCAACTGACGATGACGCCATCAATGAACTCACTACGGAGCTACCCCCTGTCACCATTCATCAAAGCATCTTCCACACTGATCCGGAAGAAGAAATCTCCGAAGAAGTTATGCTGGAGGAAGAAGCAACAACCGTTCCGGATGCTCATCTCATGACCTCCATTCACTATCAATCCAAAGCATCCATATCCAAGTCTGCCTTTGACTTCGGATCCTCCTACACTACCACTCCGGACGACGGATCCAACTCAAATCTTCAAGAAGACGATGCTGCTACCAAACCGGGTCCATCCTCAAATCCGGACGCTCACCAACCTCCTCCGCAACACTCTGATTCTGATTCAGAATCCTCAGCTGGTGACCATGTTGACCCGTTTGCCCTTTTGGAGATCCGCAACAATGTTTCGGACACTATGAATAAAGTGTCAACTGTAGAAGAATCCGTAACAGAGATGAATTCTAAGTTGGATCAAAAAGTCTCCGGACTTGATTCAAAACTTGATGCTATTCTTCAGTCTCTCTCCCAACAGTCCGGACCATCAGTGGCAGAGAGAGAAGCCCAACTCGATCAGCTGATCTCCATCCGGCTGAAGCACACTGTTGAGCAACTTGACTCCAAGTATGATGTTCTTGTTGAAAACTATCTCAACACCACTCCTCAATGCTCAAGGTTCATGACGATCTTCTGTCTTCCACCAACGATCTAATCAAGCAGACTCATGTTCGTCATGAGAAACAAATTCAAAGACTGGAGAAGGAGATCCGGAAGAAGGATGAGATGAACCTCATCATTCAACAAGTCCTCATCAAACTCCTACGCTCAACTTGGAACATTGTTGATGTTCCGAACAGGAAGTTTGATGAGATGATTGACATCCTCAGCAACACATTCAAGCATCTCTCCGAACAAGCTCCCACTTCCGAAGCCTATGACACTCTTACTCTTCAACTCTCCACAGGGCTTCAGAAGGTGTTCTCCAAACTTGATGATATCAAGGAAGACTTGACGCTTGCACCGGTTTCAAGGTTCACCGATGCAAGAGGGGGAGAAGGCTCAAGTAGGAGATGGCCACCAGCCTCAAAATTCACACTCAGGGATGAGGACCTCGATTCCGAAGAAGAAGATGTTCAATTTGTCTCCGGAATCCTGGGAATCACTGAAGGGAGCGAAGGTGATGAAGATTATGAAGTCTATATTCCGGATGAAGCTCCCAAAGGAGTTCTTGGTCTTCAAGCTCCAAAGCTGACTGCTCCGAAGGTGTTAACAGAGGAACAAAAGAGGATCTGGTCCGCAGTCTCCTGGCCATCCTCTCTTCCGGACGCCTTTGAAATGGCCGTCAAAATGGCTAAGGCAAAATCATTCCTTACTGCTCAAGCCTTCCGAGCCACTCCCTCTGTGATGTCTCCCACTCCCATTCCTGAACCAAAAATAGCCCCAATTGATCAAGTCTCTCCTCTCCGGACTCCAGATGAAATTTCGGAAGAACCGCTTCCAACTCCCACTCCGGAATTCATCATCGATGAAAATATGAAGTTGGTCATTGATGCACTTCAGAAAGATAAAGGGAAGAAACCGATGACTTCCGAACATCAAGCCTTCCACTCCGGACCTCCTCTCAAACAAAAATATGGATGGTCTGAGGAGGAAATTCACAAGGCATTGGAGGACAGCATCCAGATTCAAGCTTTAAAAGACCATCCCGATCCGATGCATGGCATCTCTCCTCTATGTCGAGAAGGCATCCTTCAAGCCAAGGAAATCATCCCAACCCTCTACTACGACCTTCCCTCAAATGACTCTGATCAACTGGATCTTCCTCTCTCTCCCTTCAGCAAATTCTACACGAAGTTTGCTCCGCTCCACCCAACCGACAATCCGGAAGTGATCATCCGGACAGAGCGTGAGAGGCTCAAAACCTTTTATGCTAAAAATGCTCAACCCTTCAAGGAAGTATGGACAAGGAAGAGGATCACCAAAGTTCATGGCTTCGGAAGAAAAATATTGGTAAAGTTTGAGCTGAACTGTCCTCTGTTCCGTTTCCATCTCCTCCGGAACAAGCCAACTCCCCGGACTGTTACTGATGCGGATTTTCCTTCAATGAATCCGAACGACATCCTTACCCTAGTTGCTTACTTTAGAGAAAATCAGAAGGATGACATCAGTATGGGTGCCTATCACGCAACTCTCAGCTTTCTCAAAGACTATGTTGCTGAGTTCTGCCGCTGTGATTACGAACTTGCTCACCTCTATGGAACCGAACAATTCGTTGCAAAGATCGACTTTGTTCTTCCGGAAGCTGAAGTTCTTGCAGATGGTCTGATCGAAGAACCGGTTCTAGGGTTTGTCTACACCACCAGAAGAACAAACAAGAAGGATTTCTTCCGATTCCTTGACAAACACCTGGTTCCTACCAAAGCTCTGCAGAAGTTCATATCCCGGGCTTCCAAGTCTGATGCTCCGGAACATGTTAAGGCAAAGTTTGTAAGTAAACTGACTTGGTATATTGCGGTGCGTGAATGGTTGTTCCGAGCATACACCTTCATCAAGGAAGAAATGAACTAAGCTTGATGGATTGCTAAGTTCACTTAGGGGGAGATTGTTGGAACCTGAAAGTGAACCTCTAGCAATCCTAAGTACATATTCCGAAGTATGTTGGTTCCGAAGGAAGATGTGATCCGGAACCTGTACGGAGCTGGAGAAAAGAAGAGTGAAGTATTTTGAAGAGGAACACATTCCAGAGCTGATCCTGAAGTCCGGAATGTATGCTGATCCGGATCAAACCTTTATCTTCGGAACATTACTTGTCCGGAATGATGTCCTTATGTCTTTAGTGCATTTATTACTTTTGTCTTATATGTGATGTAACGTTTCATAGGACTTAGTCTAAATTTGCTTTAGGACAATCAGAATGTCAGACTTATGTCTTTTGTCCGGTCTTATGTAAACACCTGGGATAATTCGTTGTAACATTCTCTCCTTTAAATAGGAACTTTCAATACAAGTCAACTACGGATCTTTCACTCACTTTTGGCATTTACTCTTATCATATTAAAAACATTCTTCTTGTTCTTCATTTATTAACTTTACTTTGATCATTATCTACTTGTTCTCAATTAATGTCTTAATCATTTATTGAACTGATTATCTAAGACTTGACTGGTCTTTCCAGTCTCGACTTGAACATCCATTATCAAGCAGACATTGATCTCAAGCATTCACTTAAGGTTTGAATTCTCAAACCTTGTCCCTGCGCATAGATCTTGTTCTCACAATATTACGCCGAGCGTAAGGGTTGGAAATGCAAATATTTTGGGTTTTAGCTAAAATTTGAAATGTATTTGATACTGAATGTTACAAATCTCCCCCACTTGAATCAGACTTCGTCCTCGAAGTCTGTTGCCACAAATAAATCTGGGTATTGCTCCTTCATCTCATCCTCAGGCTCTCACGTCCACTCAGAGCCTTTCTGGTGCTGCCACTGCACTTTCACCAGGTTCACCACCTTGTTGTGCAGAGCCTTGGTCTTCCTGTCGAGAATCGTAATTGGCCTCCCCACATAATTCAGGCGCTTGTCGACCTGAGTATCATCAAAAGAAATCATCGCCGAATTATCGGCTACACACTTCCGCAAATAAGAGACATGGAAAGTGTTGTGGATCTGAATGAGCTCATCGGACAAATCCAATCGGTATGCAACCTTGCCCACCCGGGCGGAACTCCTGAATGGTCCAATAAACCAGGGGCCCAACTTTCCGCGCTTCCGAAACCGGATGACACCTTTCCAAGGTGACACCTTCAGAAGCACCAAGTCCCCCACCTGGAACTCGAGGTCCGAACGTCGCCGATCTGCATAACTCTTCTGCCGAATTTGCACCACTTGCAACCTGTCATGCGCCTGCTGAATCAACTCAGTAGTCTTAAGCACCACTTCAGTACTCCCCATTACCCGATGCCCGACATCGCCCTAACAAACCGAGGTCATGCACTTCCTCCTATACAACATCTCAAACGGTGGTCGGTCAATACTGGTGTGATAACTATTGTTGTAAGAGAACTCAACTAGTGGAAGGTAAGTATCCCAACTCCCTCCAAAATCTATCACGCACGCCCGGAGAATATCTTCGAGCATCTGAATCGTCTGCTCACTCTTTCCATCGGTCTGGGGGTGGTATGTTGTACATAAATGCGGCTGAGTACCCAACTCATCATGGAACTTCTTCCAAAACCTGGAGGTGAAACGAAATATCGATCCAAAACCACCAAAAATAGCACTCCGTGCCGAAACACCACCTCTCAAATGTAAATGTCGGCCAACTTCTCATTAGATATACTATCGGCAATCGGAATGAAATGTGTGCTCTTGATCAATCTATCAACAACGACCCAGATAGAATCAACTCCACGTGTCGTCCTTAGCAGCTTTGTGATAAAATCCATGGCGATCTCCTCCCATTTCCACATGGGAATGGGTAACGACTGCATCTTTCCGTGGGGCCACTGATGCTCGACCTTGACTTTCCGGCAAGTCAGGAACCGCTCTACAAACCATGCTATCTTCCTTTTCATACAAGGCCACCAATAACTCAACTTCAAATCCCTATACATCTTTGTGGCCCCTGGATGGATTGAAAACTTTGAATTATGAGCCTCTTCTAGGACTTTCTGTCTCACTCCATCAGTAGTTGGAACCCAAACTCTACCACACTGAGTCAACAAACCCCGACTGTCCCTGACGAATAATGGAATTTGTCCCCTGATTCGCTCTGCCTTCCAATTCTCCTTTTTCAATACCTCCACATGAGCCTCCTTGATAAAATCTAACAAAGGAGAAATTATAACCATCCTAAGACACATATCCTCGATAGGTGCACTCATATCCTTACGGCTCAGAGCATCAGCCACCATATTAGCCTTCCCAGGGTGGTATAGGATCTCGCAATCATAATCCTTTACCACATCCAACCACCTCCGCTGCCGCATATTCAAATTTGGCTGATCTGACAAGTACCTCAAGCTCTTGTGGTTAGTGTAGATAGTACACCTAAACCCGTACAGATAGTGCCTCCAAATCTTGAGGGAAAAAACTACAACCCCAAGTCCAAATCATGCGTAGGGTAATTCGCCTCATGAGGCTTCAGCTGCCTTGAAGCGTAAGCAATCACACGTCCTCTCTGCATAAGAACAACTACCAAACCTGATATAGAGGCATCAAAATAAACCACAAAATCATCCATACCCTCGGGAAACGAGAGAATCGGGGCCTCGCATAATCTCTGCCTTAGTGTCTCAAAAGCCAACTATTGATCGGGTCTCCACTAAAAAGGTAACATTCTTCTTTGTCAAGCGGGTCAATGGTACAACAATTTTGGAGAAATCCTAGATAAATCTCCGGTAATATCCCGCAAGACCCAGGAAACTCCGAATCTCAGATGGGATTCTCAGAACCTCCAATCACATCATGCCCTCGATCTTGGCCGGATCAACCAATATACCCTTTTGGTTGATGATGTGCCCTAAGAACTGCACTTTGCATAACCAGAACTCGCATTTGGAGAACTTGGAATACAAAATATCCTCCTTAGAGTCTCCAATATCTCCCGTAAATGGTCCTCGTACTGCTCCATGGTGTTGGAGTAGACTAGAATATCATCAATAAACACGATCACTGAGTAATCCAACATCAGCCTATATACCTAGTTCATGAGATCCATGAACGCTGTTGGCGTGTTGGTGAGTCCAAATGGCATCACTACGAACTCGTAATGACGATAACGAGCCTTGAATGCCATCTTCTGCATGTCCTCATCTTTGACCCTAATCTGATGGTAACCTAATTACAAATCAATCTTGAAAAACCAAGATGCACCCTGAAGTTGGTCAAATAAGGCGTTGATCCTCGGAAGTGGGTAACAATTCTTCACCGTTGGCTTATTCAACTCCCAATAGTTAATCAACATCTTGTGTGAGCCGTCCTTCTTCTTCACAAATAGGATCAGTGTAACATCCTATTTCGGATCGTCCGTGATTTAGGGTTCGTGGGCTGCAACCCGGGCATGAGGAAGCCTCGGGACTGCGACGAGTTGCTAGAAGCGTAGGGCTTCTCGTCACCTTTCCGTGGATATGAGGTTCATTGGAACCGGAGTTATATCGAGGAAACTATGGAAGTTTGAAGTTTTGACAAGATAGGTCCCTTATTTGAGAAAGGTGGCAGCTGAGTACGCTGGGCATACGTGTGTGTACACTTAGCGTACTCATGTGCGTGACTTTTAAGCAGAGCCACCTAGTATGCTGGGCGTACTAGGCGCATAATGAAACCTTAAATGAAGGGGTGTCCCTATATAAAGAATAAGATGGCCTCATTCCTGGCCACCATCCTCAGACAATAAACCCTTTCAAACCCTAAATACTCATCCATGGAGCCTGTGTGTCCATTTGTGAGCTATTGAGTGATCTTGTGTTCTTTGGAGTGAAGAAGGAGCCTTGAAGAAGATGGAGTGGGATTCCAGACGTTGGATCTGAGCTTATCTGAGTTGGAAGCTTCATGTTGAGATATAAAGCTCAAAGCTTTCTCACTCTTTTGACTTGTGCATCATTTTAGTTTATTTTAGGGTATTAGTCCCAAAGTTGGATACTTTATGAGATCTCGAGCTCCAGAGATTATTATCAACCTCTTTAGGTGTCTTTAGTGGTGTGGAGTTATAAAAATCGAGACTTGGACGTTTGAATCAAACCATGCATGAGATATGTGCATTTTGATATGGGAAAATGAGAGTTTTGAGTGTTTGTGACTTTATCAGCCATGCAAAGGCTTAAATTCACAAGCTTTATGGAGTAAGCGTCATTAGGGAGTCCAGATCTGAGATTTAAGTTAAGGTCTTAACGGGTTAAGACCAAAGGAGTAGGAAGAGTAAACCTGGACTTACGCTGAGCGTAATTCCAGTACGCTCCGCGTACTGACCAAATGTCTCCGATGGCCAATCTGGATTCGTGCGTACGCTGAGCATACCAAGGGAGGTATGCCCCGTGTAACCTCACTGTGGACTTTTGGGCTAAGTCTCATTTTGGGCGTTAAGTGTTGGGTCTGGAATTTGGGGTTGTTGCATTAGAGTTTTGGACCAGAGGAATATATATATGTGCCTTGGGCCCTTGAGTTGGGCTTGTCACTTGGACTTGAGAGTTGGGCCTCGGGAGAGCCCATTCATTATTGGGCCTTGGTGGGCCCAATGAGTTTTAGGTTATTGATGGGCTAGTTAGTGGACTACCTTTAGACCTAAAGAGTGACAGTTTGGACTTAGATCTTAATTGGGTAATTGTGGATTTTGGTACAGTGTTAGAGGCCGGTGTGCAGCAGCAACATCTATAGGAGCTGTTCATCATCCGAGATGAGTCTTCTCACTATACTTACCTAGAGTGGTAACCTTTGTGTGACCAGAGGTTCTTATGTGCTTATTTGAGTTATGTGATATTATGCATTTTGTCTGTGTGATATATATGCTATATTCTGTGTTTTACTGAGATAGGACCGGAGGGTCCAACCCGAGTTGTGGGTCCGGAGGGTTCCCACTGAGACAGGACCGGAGGGTCCAACCCGAGTGTTGAGACCGGAGGGTCTTCACTGAGATACCGGACTGGAGGGTCCACCCGAGTTGTGGGACTGGAGGGTCCCACTGAGACACATTGACCGGAGGGTCTTATTGAACTATAGCCATGAGAGGCTAATGAGATATGTGTGGTATTTCGGGGAACTCACTAAGCTTCATGCTTACCGTGTTATGTGATATGTGTTTCAGGTTCTTCTTAGGATCGCAGGAAGGCGTCGGCTTGATTGTACACACTAGAGAAAGAGTTATGTTTTGAGGATCGTGGATTATTAATCAAACAATTATGGAGTTGCGTTTTGTAAATTAAATGAAAGGGGTTTTTGTGAAATGTGTAACGCCCCGATTCTCAGGTATTGTTTAAATAATATTTATTGGGTTAAGCTCTACTCAATGAGTTGGTTGACCTACTCGTCGAGTAGCAGCGTGGTGGGATCGCGTGTTAAGTGACCTACTCGACGAGTCCATGTTGGGACTCGGCGAGTAGGAGCTGGCAGATGAAACCCTAAATCCCGGGGTTTGCACCTCTATTTAAAGGAGCCTCAGCCTCCTTTGGCCTCTTTGCAGTCTTTGAGAGCTCCTTAAAACCCTAATATGCGTGTGTGTGTGCCCATTGTGTGTTTGAAGCTTGAAAAGAGGATCTTTGGAGGGAGAAGGAAATCGACGAGTCACCACGATGACTCGGCGAGTTGGATTGTACTTCAAGGAACTCGGCGAGTAGCCGAGGGTACTCGGCGAGTTGGGGTCAACATGGACTGTTGACCTTGACTGAGGACATTGACTTTGACCAGGAGTTGACTGGTGGGTTATGGAGTACCTTATAAGGTTAAGGACTTATGAGTATATTGTACTATGATCATAGGTGGTGGAGCCTGTGTCATGTGATCCGAGAGTTGGAGTGTATCTTCCGAGTCGACATTTGCAAGGTGAGTTATCCTCACTATATCGATAGGGTCTACGACACCAAGGCCTACCCTTTAGTTGTTATTGTTGTGGTATGCTACATGTGGTTATGATCTGCTAGATCGGAATTAGGGTAGACAGTATGTTATGCTATTATGATCCGTAAGGATTGGTATGTTAGTGACCTACTAGGTCGGTACTCTAGTTACGAGAGAATTCTATGATTGATAATCAGTGAGATAGATATGTTGATGTTTGTATATGCCAGTATATGATAGTTATGCGCACATGGTTATTTGCTTGTTGGTTGGGTTGAGGCGGTCCTGCTTTGTGCTGAAGGCCAACATACCCTATGAGCGGTCCGGGGAGACTGCAGGCCTACGTGGCGGACCAGTCATGCCGAAGGCTCGGGATAGATTCAGATAGACTGTAGGCCCAGTAGGGCGGTCCAGTCAGGCCGATGGCCCAGTACGCATGTGGATTGATTGATTGTTACTGATATGGCATTGTCAATGTGGTACTGGTATTTTGGGGGTAGCTCACTAAGCCCTCGGGCTTACAGTTTCTAGTTTATTGTTTCATGTACTTCAGTAGATCATGGCAAGGCGAAGGCGTGACCGTACCGCTCCTCATCCTTATGTTATGATTTTGGGACACTCTGATGAATATTGATCTGAAAACATTTTGTAAACGATGCTATTTGATTTTTATTTATGATTGAAAAAGTTTAAATTTGGCGTAAAATTTATGGATGTTACAAGTTGGTATCAGAGCCTTGGTTTGAGTGAATTGGAGGAACACTCGTGTGAACCCAGTGTCAAATCAAGGAGATTTTCGGAAAGTAAGTTTTAAAAATGGTTTTCAAAATAAAGGATGGAGGATGCAGAGGGTACAATCAGCCGGAGCCTGTAAGTAAACCCCAAAATACCATACAATTATTTGATATTCTGATATGTTAGAACAACACGCTAGTGCTAGGCTAGGGATCTTCAGGAGTCGCATGATAGATTTGCCTGATTATATGATACCTATTAGCCTAGGGTTTCTTGTATATGGAATTGACATTACAACTGTAGATGTTTAGTATATGCATCACGGCTGTGTATAGTCAAGATCTTATAGCATGAGAATGTCTGATTCGACCTTAGAGTAGGATTGGATATTCGAAAGTCTATAGGGTCCAACGTTATGTGCGGCTAGCATACACTAGCGCTGCAGGGGCTGATGGAAATTCCATGGAGGTGCGAGTTGTGCAGAGCTGTGGGATCAGTTGTGAGATAGGCGATGTCCCCTAGTAGTGAGGGTTGAGCGCACATTATGTTGAGTATAGTATTAGGGCGTTGTGGTGATACTTGAGACAAATATGGGTAGGTGTGGAAGGTAGTATGGGTCCGTACTACTGGAAGCACAGGACCCATACGCGTAGCAAGGAAGTCACAACCCCTAGGATTTGTGGGTTTTTGTCTCCCGATATTATGTTGTTTATCAGATGTCTTGAGTGTACCTTTCAGTATGGTGGTGACGAGACGTTTTGCTGCGGGGTCCGGATCAGGATCGGGATCCGGATCAGGGTCAGGGTTGGGAGACGGAGGGTCAGAGGTGCCGGTAGCACCTGAGCCCGTGGTTCAGATAGGGACTGAGGAGCTGGATGTCAGGATCCGGGAGATTTTGCACGATGAGGTCATTGCGGCTTTCCGAGCGCAGCTACCAGAGATGTTTGGGTCGATCAAGACCGCGATGGTTGAGTATTTTGATGAGCGATATGCAGCTCTGGCAGAGACAGCAGCCGCTGCAGCCATTTCGGCTGTAACTGCGGCAGAGGCTGGAGGAGGAGCCGACAGGGCTTTCCAGTACCGGGACTTCGATAATACGAAGCCCCCGACATTTGATGGTACTCAGGATGCGATCAGAGCTATGTGGTGGTTGTCTGACGTGGAGGGCTGTTTCTTCACGTGATCATGTCCTGCTGACCAGAAGGTCAGGTGTGCTCTGAACCTGCTTAGGGTCGGGGCAAATGACTGGTGGAGGTTGATGACAGGTTCATATTCTGATGATCAGCGGGCTGCTATTACTTGGGAGCAGTTCCGGGATATGTTTCGCACCCGCTACGTTCCGTGCGTGGAACGGGAGCGGCTTGCTCAGGAGTTTTTGACATTGAGACAGGATGGGGAGTCTGTGATGGAGATTACCCGGATGTTCACTGAGAGGGCTATGTTTTGCCCGACGTTTGCGTCAGAGCAGTCTCAGATGACTTGTTATCTGAGTATGCTCAAGACGGATATACGGCAGTTTGTGGCTACACAACGTTCTGAGACCCTCCTGGATCTACAGAAAGCCGCGAGGCGGCGTGAGTTGGAGATAGAGCTGCAGCTGAAGGAGCAGCGTCAGGCACCGGCACAGTCTCAGCCGGCGCCTAAGCGGTCTAAGACCGCTGATACTCGATCTGGGAGTCAGCAGAGCCGCACTTGTGGAAAGTGTGGCAGGGGTCATTCGGGAGTTTGTCGAGCGGGAGGTGGGTGCCACAAATGTGGCAAGGAGGGGCACTATACCAGGGACTGCCGTCAGTCCGCCCCTCCAGCAGATATGAGGATTTGTTACCACTGTCATCAGGTTGGTCATGTGAAGACCAACTGTCCGCAGCTCGCCGCCAAGCCGGCGCTGGGTTCCGCGCCAGCTACTGTGAGGATTGGAGATGGGAGGCCAGTCAAGGTGGAGCCTCCGAAGGCTCAGGGTTGCGCCTTCCAGCTCACGGCCGAGGAGGCCAAGGCAGCACCGGATGTGGTTGCTGGTACGTTTCTTTTCTCTGTCTCAGTTATTGTATTGGTGTTATGCTTATTGATTGTACCTGTGGTTAGGTACATTTTTAGTGAATTGTTTGCCCGCTTTGGTATTATTTGACTCGGGGGCGAGTCGGTCGTTTGTATCTCAGACCTTTTCTAGAGGGTTCAGTGTGCCGATAGATGATCTTGAGTGTCTGTTGCGAGTTTCGATCGCCAACGAGCACGGGATTTCTGCTTCTTCGGTCTACCGGGGATGCGAGTTGGAGATTTTCGGGGTGTCCTTCCCGATAGATTTGATTCCTATCCCCAGAGGGGATGTATGCGTGATTGTAGGGATGGATTGGCTTAGCCGCTTTGGCGCCATGATCGACTGTGAGGGACAGCGGGTGGTGGTTCGAACCCCAAGTGGGGGAGAACTGGTAGTATATGGTGAGGGCACCAGGTCGGTATCAGGGTTTTGTTCGGCAGCCAGGGCTCGACAGTATATTCAGCACGGGTGTGCCGGTTATTTGGCGTATGTGGTAGATACGCGGGTTAGAGAGCAGCTCTCAGTTTCAGAGGTCCCGGTGGTTAGAGAGTTTGCTGATGTGTTTCCGGAGGAGTTACCCGGAGTGACTCCGGTGAGGCTGGTTGAGTTCAGGATTGATCTAGTGCCAGGTGCGGCCCCTATCGCCAAGGCGCCGTACCGTTTAGCACCGCCGGAGATGCAGGAGCTATCATCTTAGTTGCAGGAGCTGCTGGGTAAGCATTTTATTCGTCCGAGTAGCTCACCCAGGGGAGCACCGATCCTCTTCGTCAGGAAGAAGGACGGTTCGCACAGGATGTGCATTGACTATAGGGAGCTGAACAAGTTAACGGTGAAGAACCGTTATCCGCTCCCGAGGATAGACGATCTTTTCGATCAGCTGCAGGGTGCATCTTGGTTTTCTAAGATTGATTTGAGATTAGGATACCACCAGGTCAGGGTGAGGGAGGAAGACGTGGAGAAGACCGCGTTTCAGACTCGTTATGGTCATTACGAGTTCGTGGGGATGCCGTTTGGGCTCACCAACGCGCCAGCGGTGTTCATGGATCTGATGAACCGAGTCTGCAGACCGATGCTCGATCGCTCGGTCATTGTGTTCATAGATGATATCTTGGTATATTCCAAGACCCGAGAGCAGCATCAGGAGCATCTCAGGGAGCTGCTGGTGGTTTTGCGGCGAGAACGGCTGTATGCCAAGTTCTCGAAGTGTGAGTTTTGGTTGCGAGAGGTCCAGTTCCTCGGACATCTCGTTAACCAGGATGGGATTTTGGTCGATCCGGCCAAGGTGGAGGCGGTTATGCAGTGGGAGACTCTGAAGTCTACCTCGGACATCAGGAGTTTCTTGGGTTTAGCAGGGTACTACCGGAGATTTATTCGAGATTTCTCCAAGATTGCAGTACCCCTCACTCGTCTTACGAGGAAGGGGGTGGATTTCCGGTGGGGCTCTGAGTAGCAAAGGGCGTTTGAGACCCTCCGACGATGTTTGTGTGAGGCGCCAGTGTTGACGCTCCCCGAGGGAGTCGAGGATTTTGTGGTATTTTGTGATGCATCCATCACAGGTCTGGGGCAGTCCTCATGCAGAGGGTACGGGTGATAGCCTATGCATCGCGGCAGCTGAAGCCGCATGAGACGAGATACCCTACGCACGATCTTGAGTTGGGAGCGGTGGTTTTCGCCCTCAGGATTTGGAGGCATTATCTGTACGGGGTCCGGTGTACTATATACACGGTTCACAAGAGTTTGAAACACATCATGGATCAGCCGAACCTGAACATGAGGCAGCGCAGGTGGCTGGATGTGGTCAAGGATTATGATTGCGAGATCCTTTACCATCCTGGTAAAGCGAACGTGGTTGCAGATGCTCTGAGCCGCAAGTCAGCTGTGTCCTCGACCCCAACCAGGTGTATGAGGATAGCGGTGGATTCCCCGCTGGTGGGTTTGGTCAGGGATGCTCAGATTGAGGGTATGAGACCAGAGAACTGGAAGTTGGAGTGGATTAAGGGCGAAATCGCCCAGTTTGTTCAGGATAGCAGCGGATTGTTGACCCGTTACGGTCGGGTTTGGGTTTCGATGTCCGGAGGGGTCCGGCAAACAGTAATAGAGGAGGCTCATAAGTCTCGTTTTTCTATTCACCCGGGAGCCACCAAGATGTACCGTGATTTGAGTTCGAGTTATTGGTGGCCTGGCATGAAGCGAGATATCGCTTGGTTTGTTGAGAGGTGCTTGACCTGTAGGATGGTCAAGGTCGAGCATCAGAGGCCGCATGGTAAGCTGCAGCCTCTGGAGATTCCCATGTGGAAATGGGAACGGGTCGCGATGGATTTCATCACGAAGTTGCCAAAAACGGGAAAGGGGTTCGATGCTATATGGGTAATCGTGGATCGATTGACCAAGAGTGCCCATTTCCTAGCCATACGGGAGAGTTCGTCGGCAGAGAAGTTGTCCGACCTGTACGTCCGCGAGACTGTCTCTCGCCATGGGGTTCCAGTTTCCATTGTTTCCAATCGGGATGTCCGATTTACTTCCCGTTTTTGGCAGAAGTTCCATGAGGACCTGGGTACGAGACTACATTTTAGTACGGCGTTCCATCCGCAGACTGATGGGCAGAGTGAGCGGACCATCCAGACCCTCGAGGATATGTTGAGGGCGTACGTCATAGATTTCGGTGGGAGTTGGGATTCCCACCTACCGCTTGTAGAGTTCGTCTACAACAACAACTATCATTCCAGTATTGGTGCCCCGCCTTTCGAGCTGTTGTATGGGCGGAAGTGTAGGACCTCAGTCTACTGGGGCGAGGTTGGGCACAGGGTGATGGGTCGGACAGAGGTAGTTCTGCAAACTACCGAGATGATACAGCAGATTAGACAGCGACTGCAGACCGCTCAGAGTCGGTAGAAAAGTTATGCCAACCGACGCCGATCTGAGCTGGAATTTCAGGTGGGTGACATGGTTCTCCTGAAGGTCTCACCCTGGAAGGGAGTGATCCGCTTCAGAAAGAGGGGAAAATTAGGTCCCCGTTACATTGGGCCGTTCAGGATTGTTGCCAGGGTTGGTAGGGTGGCTTATAGGCTAGAGCTTCCGGAGGAGCTTAGCCGGATCCACAACACATTTCATGTTTCGCAATTGCGAAAATGCATTATGGACCAGGAGGCAGTGGTATCGTTGGATGACATTCAGGTCGATGAGCGCCTGAACTATGTGGAGAGGCCTGTGGCTATTTTAGAAAGGAAGAAGAAGATTCTACGGAACAAGGAAATACCTTTAGTAAAGGTACAATGGGAACATCGGAGGGGATCCGAGTGGACATGGGAGCCGGAGGCGGAGATGCGCGAGCATTACCCGTCATTGTTTATTCCAACGGGCTTCGAGGGCGAAGTCTAGTTCAAGTGGGGGAGATTTGTAACGCCCCGATTCTCAGGTATTGTTTAAATAAGATTTATTGGGTTAAGCTCTACTCGACGAGTTGGTTGACCTACTCGTCGAGTAGCAGTGGGGTGGGATCGCGTGTTAAGTGACCTACTCGATGAGTCCATGTTGGGATTCGGCTAGTAGGAGTTGGCAGATGAAACCCTAAATCCCGGGGTTTGCACCTCTATTTAAAGGAGCCTCAGCCTCCTTTGGCCTCTTTGCAGTCTTTGAGAGCTCCTTAAAACCCTAATACGCGTGTGTGTGCCCATTGTGTGTTTGAAGCTTGAAAATAGGATCTTTGGAGGGAGAAGGCTTGGAGGAGAAGGAGATTGGAGCAAGTAGAGTGTGGGAATCAACTCCTATCTCAGTTATCATCTTCTGGAGGTAACCACATCGCCTTTTTCCTTGTGAATCTCTTCTATTGGTTGAGTTTTAGGGTTTTTGGTGAGATATTAAGTTGGAAAGATGAGCTATGGGCTAGATCTGAGGTTGTAACTTCAGATCTGGACCCTCCTTGGATTCTAGAAGCATAAAGTTTCAGTTCTGGTCAGGATTAAGGTCCCTCTTGGGCATGAAGTTCCATTAAGAACTTAAAATAGGCATTTAGAGCCTTTAAAGCCATGCATGCACGTTAAGTTTGCAACTTTACGTGATAAGCATGCCTTAGAAGCTTGGATCTGTGATTTAGAGCCGCTGCATGGCTCAAAACAAGTCTGTATGGAAAGAGGACTGAATGGACTCGGCGAGTCGCAAGGTTGACTCGACGAGTCACATGAAGATGGCCGTGAACTCGACGAGTTGGATGAACAACTCGGCGAGTCCGATGAAGATTACCATAAGACTCGACGAGTTGAAGTACAACTCGGTGAGTCGGATGAGTTTTCCCTAGAATATGTATGCGTGTGTATCCGTCGAGTTGAAAGGAGGGAACTCGACGGGTGGCCTTAAAGTTTGATCGAGAATCGAAGGAACTCGACGAGTCACCCCGATGACTCGGCGAGTTGGATTGTACTTCAAGGAACTCGGCGAGTAGCCGAGGGTACTCGGCGAGTTGGGGTCAACATGGACTGTTGACCTTGACTGAGGACATTGACTTTGACCAGGGGTTGACTGGTGGGTTATGGAGTACCTTATAAGGTTAAGGACTTATGAGTATATTCTACTATGATCATAGGTGGTGGAGCCTGTGTCAAGTGATCCGAGAGTTGGAGTATATCTTCCGAGTCGACATTTGCAAGGTGAGTTATCCTCACTATATCGATAGGGTCTACGGCACCAAGGCCGGGCCTTTAGTTGTTATTGTTGTGGTATGCTACATGTGGTTATGATCTGCTAGATCGGAATTAGGGTAGACAGTATGTTATGCTATTATGATCCGTAAGGATTGGTATGTTAGTGACCTACTAGGTCGGTACTCTAGTTACGAGAGAATTCTATGATTGATGATCAGTGAGATAGATATATTGATGTTTGTATATGCCAGTATATGATAGTTATGCACACATGGTTATTTGCTTGTTGGTTGGGTTGAGGCGGTCCTGCTTTGTGCTGAAGGCCAACATACCCTATGAGCGGTCCAGGGAGACTTCAGGCCCACGTGGCGGACCAGTCATGCCGAAGGCTCGGGATAGATTCAGATAGACTGTAGGCCCAGTAGGGCGGTCTAGTCAGGCCGATGGCCCAGTATGCATGTGGATTGATTGATTGTTACTGATATGGTGTTGTCAATGTGGTACTGGTATTTTGGGGGTAGCTCACTAAGCCCTCGGGCTTACAGTTTCCAGTTTATTGTTTCAGGTACTTCAGGAGATCATGGCAAGGCGAAGGCGTGACCGTACCGCTCCTCATCCTTATGTTATGATTTTGGGACACTCTGATGAATATTGATCTGGAAACATTTTGTAAACGATGCTATTTGATTTTTATTTATGATTGAAAAAGTTTAAATTTGGCGTAAAATTTATGGATGTTACAAAATGTGTTTTGAGAATTATGTGATTTTAAAATCAAAAATTTGTTTGAAAATTTACGGTGTTACAAGTTGGTATCAGAGCCTTGGTTTGAGGGATTCGGATGCTCCTTCGGGTATGTCTGGACTCAAACTGAGGATTTGAGAAATTTTTTCAAAAGAAATGATTTTTCTAAACTGAGTAAGATATTTTAAGAGAAAACGAGAAGGACCAGTGTGTACAATCAGCCAGAGCCGAACGGTGGTTTCCCGAAATACCCTTAACTATTTACTTTCCGAGATATTTATGAGATACTTATGAGATATTAGAAATGCATGCTAGAGAGTAGGCTAGGTATTTCATATTCTAGGGCTAGAGTTGCCTGATTTGTGATGCCTTAGCCTAGGAGATGCTTTTGATCAGTGTTATCTGTTATTTACTCTAACTATGTGCTGAGTTTTGAGTCGAGAGATAATCTAGGAGAGATACCTAGATGTGCATTTGAGGAATCTACTGAGAGAGTAATGAGATACAGCGAGAGGTAGGGTTGGTTGAGTTCGATGATACCTTTTGAGTGGTTTTACGTGTTGGTGGAGAAAAAGAGATAACGAGCTTTCAGTTTCATAGTTTGGAGGTAAACCCCGTGGGGTAGCATTGGGTTGCAACCTTTTCACCAGAGTACTTGGGCAGTATGTTTGCTGCGAGGTATTTCTTATACCATAAGAGAGTCATTAGTGGGACTAAGATGGAAGAGAACAAGGAGGTGCCTTATTGAGGGAGGCATACCTTTAGCAGCAGTTTCAAGTGATCAAGAGGAGTATACTGGGGCGGGGGCCCTCGTTGTCCACAATGTGTATCGACTGTGAGAGCAAGGTCTCTATTTTATGATGATCGACGCGATGGAGTGTTGGTCGAGGGGTTAGAGACGCGGTATGTGATAGTGAATTACTGCCAGAGTAAGAGTCGTGACTAGTTCAGTACAGTTGGGGTATCCGGCGGTGTGTCAGTATGAGATTTCGGGATGACTAGAGGCAGTCACGTTGGGAGGGTTCATAGGATTTCATCTGCGATTCTAGATATTTGGGGTTGCTTGGTCTCGATCGGAAGGATCATTGGGTGTTACGTTGTACGATTCCACGAGTCAAGAGTGATGTATCTGGTGGAACAGCCTATGGAGTAGACTGTTGGTATGCCAATTGGTGATAGGTTCGAACCCTGAGTGGGGGAGAGCTGAGTATTCCATTGAGAGGTCAGCGATCTGTTCAAGGGCGGTCAGAGCACTGGTTATGGAGATTTGCGGTGCGGACACACGAAGACTTGGGTTATTGGTGGATGAGGCATGGTGTAGAGCGGGATGATGCATGTTATACGTGTTCTTGACATTAACGATTCCTCCGTGTTTCAAGTTGTGAGTTGGAGTATTCCGAGGATTGCGAGTTGTGCGAGTGGAGGATCAGTGGTCGACGTAAGACATTATGAGATTCTGAGAGGGTGTGTTGCGGTATCCGAGTATGATGCTGTGAGTGTAAGATCCGTGGAAGAGACAAAACATCGTGAGGTTCTGTGATGGTGTACCGGGGTATCTGAGTATGACGCCCTAAACTTTTGGGATTATTTGAGACTTGAGTTTGTGAGATGGCAAGTGGAGTACCGAGTGGCTATTGTTCCAGTGGGAACCCTTCAACAAATTGTCATCAGACGAAGCTACCCAAATGTGAATTTTAGCAGGAGAAAGTGTCTTGTTGCGGAAATGGTCGTTACGAGTAGAGATGCTTAATCTGGGTGGGTGCGTGTACCTATCTACGGTTGGACCACAGAGCATGAGCTAGTGGACTCAGTATGGTGAGGACTTGAGGATGAGAATATGGGGTGATAAGAGAGTGAACAGATCCGAGAGGGAGTAATCACTTAGGACTGACAGGGGAGACCGTGAATAGAGCCCATGGAGAGTAAGAGAGAGTATCGTATGATTACGGGGAGCCGTAACATACTTGAGTTAGAGAGAGTATCATATGATTACGGGGATCCGTAACATACATGAGTCAGAGAGAGAGTATCCTATGATTACGGGGAGCCGTAACATACATGAGTCAGAGAGAGTATCGTATGATTTCGGGGAGCCGTAACATACATGAGTCAGAGAGAGAGAGAGAGAGTATCATATGATTACGGGGAGTCGTAACATACTTGAGTCAAAGAGAGAGTATCTTATGATTACGGGGAGCCGTTGTAACAACGTAAATTTTCAAACAAATTTTTCGTTTAAAAATCACATAATTCTCATTACACATTTCACAACAATCCCATTTATTTAATTTACAACACACAACTCCATAATTATTTAATTAATAATCCAGGATCCTAAAAACATAACTCTTTCTCTGCTGTGTACAATCAAGTCGGCTCCTTCCCGCGGTCCTGAAAAGAACCTGAAACACATATCACATAACATGGTAAGCACGAAGCTTAGTGAGTTCCCCAAAATACCACACATATCTCATTAGCCTCTCTTGGCTATAACTCAAATAAGACCCTCCGGTCAATGTGTCTCAGTGGGACCCTCCGGTCCCACAACTCGGGTGGACCCTCTGGTCCTAACTTAGTAAAGCTCATCATAATACACATCATAAATCAAAAAGACATAATGCAGGATATCACAATACTCAATACAAGCACATAAAATCCTCTGGTCACACAAAAGTTACCACTCTAGGTAAAGTATAGTGAGAAGACTCACCTCGGATGATGAACAGCTCCTATAGATGCTTGCTGCTGCACTGGCCTCTAACACTGGACCAAAATCCACAATTACTCCATTAATATCTAAGTCCAAATCCTCACTCTTTAAGTCTAAATGTAGTCCACTAACTAGCCCATTAATGACCTAAAGCTCATTGGGCCCACCAAGGCTTGATAATGATTGGGTTCTCCAGAGGCCCAACTCACAAATCCAAGGGACAAGCCCAACACAAGGGCCCAAGGCATAATATAATATTTCTCTGCTCAAAGTATCTAATACACAAGCCCAAAGATCCAGGCCCAACCCTTAAGGCCCATTATAAAATTCAGCCCAAAAAACTCATAGTGAGGTTACGCGGGGCGTACCTCCCTTGGTACGCTTAGCGTACACTAGCACGCGCGAATCTGATCGGGGACACCAACCCAGTACGCGGGGCGTACTGGAATTACGCTGGGCGTACGCCCAATTTTGCTTAGTCCATTCTCTTGGTCTTAACCCGTTAAGACCTTAGCTCATTTCTCAGATCTGGACTCCCCAATAGCTCTTACTCCATAAAGTCAGTGATTTTAAGCCTTTGCATGGCTGATATGGTCATAAACACACAAAACACTCACTCTCTTATCTCAAAAATCTCATTTCTCATGCATGGCTTGATTCCAACGTCTAACGCTTGATTTTTATGACACTACACCACTAATTGCACTCAAAAGGGTTGATCATAGTCTCTGGAGCTCAATATCTCATAAAGTCTCCAACTTTTGGGAGAAAAACCCTAAAATACTCTACTATCATGCACAAATAAAAAGAGTGAGAAAGCTTGAAGCTTTATACCTCAATATGAAGCTCCAAACACAGATTTGCTCAGATCCAAGGGCCTGGACTCTCACTGCTTCTTCTCCAAAGCTTATTCTTCACTCTAAGAACACACAAAGTCCCTCAAAGGTTCTCAACTGCACTCACAAGCTCTATGAATGAAGATTTAGTGATTTGGAGGTTTGGTTGTCTGAGAATGGTGGCCAAGAATGAGGCCATCTTATTCTTTATATAGGGACACCCCCTCACTTAGGGTTTTCCTTATGTGCCTAGTACGCACAATGTACCCTCTGGTACGCCGAGCGTACTAGGTGGCTCCGCTTAAAAGTCACGCACATGAGTACGCTAAGCGTACACACACGTACGCCCAGCGTACTCCGCTGCCACCTTGTTCAATTAAAGGACTTATCTTGCCAAATCTTCAAACTGTCATAGCTCCCTTGTTATAAGTCCGTTTCCCATGAACCTCATATCCACGGAAAGGTAACAAGAAGCCCTACGCTTCAACTCGTTGCAGCCCCAAGACTTCCTCACGCCCGGTTTGCAGCCCATGAATCCCTAAATCACGTACGATCCAGAACAAGATGTTACAACTCTCCCCCACTTGAATTTGATTTCGCCCTCGAAATCGCTCCTTATAAACACATAGATCGAACCCAATAAGAACTCCCAATCCCAAAAATGGAAAGACCCTTCTGCCGCTGTGGTATTCGTTCTGTCTCTTCAGAACTTGAAAACTCTAGTGGTCCGTCTCCCTGCCGGACCACCCTCGCAAGATATCATCATGTTAATCGCTCATCGAATAATAAACTCTAGGAACACTCTACCAATTATGTTTCTCTAATCGACCCCGGTCGTAACTCAAAAGGAACGGAAATGTCATATCTCACCAAGGACCCACCGCCTGAGAAGCTACTAGAACTCTTCTGAAGGAATGATCCTCAAACTCCCATAATCATAAGCCCCGGTTCCTCTCAAATGTTCCTTCCGACACTGAACACCAGGTCAACTCCCGACTGTACGGTTGGACCTCCAAGGGCTACTCATTGCTCGTCCAACCAGTTATTCTTTATAACTCCCTTTCACACTAGCCATCTCAGCCCTTCATGTAACACGCGAAGTGACGAAGTTCGCCTTACCTCAAGCGAACACTACACTCCCCTCCTAAAGTCGCCTCTCTTCCGACCTCTGTCGTGTACTACTTACTAGTTCCGTGTGTCTCGTGGTCCTTCCCAAACCAACGAACTAGCTCACTCAAGTCTAAAACTTCAGACGGAAACGCATCTCCCCCAGAATGAGATCCACCCAAAATCTCAAACTGCTCGTCCTCCACACAGATAGAAACAAACTCACCCACCAGAGTCTGGTCCGACACAGAATTGGAACCACTCGTACCAATCTAGCACTCAACTCATAACCCATGTTCCACGTATACGCATGAATTACACCTCGATCCGTCCGATTCGCGACAACCCCGCTTTAACTCAAAACACAACGGTTTTCGACAACTGTCGAGATCCCATTCTCGCCCTTGGTTCGGCCCCCAGGTTCTCACAGACTCTTCTGGTAAGGCTACCCATGCCTAAGAGCCACTCTGTGTAATACCCTGACTAATAAGGTTGCGGCTCCCCGCAGTTATACTACACTTTCTCTCACTGACTATCAAGTGCTACGGCTCCCCGTAGTCCTATGGCACTCTCTCATTGTCTCGCCAATGCCACGCCCCCCCGCAGGCTTGCGATATTCTCTCTTTCTCTCTCTCTCTCTCTCTCTATCTCTCTCTCTCTCTCTCTCTCTCTCTCTCTCTCTCTCTCTCTCTCTCTCTCTCTCTCTCTCTCTCTCTCTCTCTCTCTCTCTCTCTCTCTCTCTCTCTCTCTCTCTCTCTCTCTCTCTCTCTCTCTCTCTCTCTCTCTCTCTCTCTCTCTCTCTCTCTCTCTCTCTCTCTCTCTCTCTCTCTCTCTCTCTCTCTCTCTCTCTCTCTCTCTCTCTCTCTCTCTCTCGCTGACTCACGAATGCTACGGCTCCCCGCAGTCTTACGGTACTCTCCCTGACTCATGTATGCTACGGCTCTCCGGAGTCACATGGTACTGTATCTCTGACTCACGTATGCTACGGCTCTCCACAGTTACGCGATACTCTTGCACATATGCTAAGGCTCTCCGCAGTCACACGATACTCTCTCTCTGACTCAGTTATGCTACGGCTCTCCGCAGTCACACGATACTCTCTCTCTAACTCACATATGCTACGGCTCTCCGCAGTCACACGATACTCACTCTCTAACTCACGTATGCTACGGCTCTCCAAACTCACACAATACTCTCTCTCTTTCTCTCTAACTTACGCATTCTACGGCTCTCGGCAGTCACACGATACTCTCTCTCTCTCTCTAGCTCATGTATACTACGGCCCTCCACAGTCACACGATACTCTCTCTCTCTAACTCATGTATTGTACGGCCCTCCGCAGTCAGACGATACACTCTCTCTCTAACTCATGTATGCTACGGCCCTCCGTAGTCACACGATACTCTCTCTTACTCTCCCTGGGCTCTCCCCACGGTCTCCACTGACAGTCCTAAGTGATTACTCCCACCCGTATCCGTTTACTCTCTTATCACCCTATATTCTCATCCTCCAAGTCGTTACCACACTGAGTCCACTATCAAATAATCCACGGTCCAACATAGATAGGTACACTTACCCACCCATGTTAAGAATCACTTCTCCTGACGACAAACGTCGTGGCAAACACTTTCTCTTGCTGTAATTCACATTCTTGGATAATCCCGTTCGATGAAAATTTAGCTGAAGGGTCCCCACTGGAACAATCGTCTCTTGGCACTCCACTTTCCATCTCACAACTCGAGTCTCAAAATAGTCCAAGATTTTTAGGGTATCATACATGGATATCTCGGTGTCCCATCACAAATCTCACGATGTCTTGCTACGACCACTGATCTCCCTTTCGCACATCTCGCAACCTCGAAATGCCTCAACTCTCAATTTGAAGCACGGAGGAATCGTCAATGACTGAAAACACATTGACAATAATCCGAAACCTCATCCTCCCCCGAACACATACAACATGCATTATCTCGCTCTGCCCCTTGCCTCATCCACCAATAATCCAAGTCCCATGTGTTCGTACCGCAGATCTCCATGACCAGTTCTATAATCGCACTCGAACAAATGTCTGACCCTCTCAATAAAATACCCAGTTCTCCCCCACTCAGGGTTTGAACCATCACCACTTGGCATTCCAACAGTCTACTCCACAGACTGTTTCACTAGGTACATTGCACTTGTCCCTTGGAACGTACTTCATAACACTCGATGGTCCTCCCAATAGAGACCAAGCAACCCCAAATATCCCAAATCTCAGATGAAATCCTCGGAATTCCCCCAACATGACTGCCTCTAATCATCCTGAAATCTCATACCAACACACCGCCGAATTTCCCAACTGTCCCGAATTAGTCACGACTCTCAATCTAGAAATAATGTGCTATTACACACCTCAAATTCGATCCCTCAACCATCCTTCCATCGTGTGGATCCTCATGGACAAGAGACTTCACTCTCACAGTCGATACACAATGTAGGAAACTAAGGCCGCCTCCCCGGTGCACTCCTCTTGATCACCTGGAACTGCTGCTAAAAAGTATGCCTCACCCATGAAGGCACCTCCTTTATCTCTTCCATCTCAGTCCCCACTAATGACTCTCTCATGGTATAAAAATACCTCGCAGTAGACATGCTACTCAATTACTTTGGTGAAAAGGTCGCAACCTTATGCTACCCCATGGGGTTTACCTCAAATTCTGAAACCGGAAGCTCGATATCTCTTTTGCTTGTCCAAGGAAACGGGAACAGCGTAACTCTTGTAACAGAAAGTGACATCTCAACTATCAGCCGATTACTCAACTCAGGCCACAATTCTCCATAAAGTCTCATCTCTAATCATCCCTGAGTCGATTTCCCTCTCCTGGTATGTCCCACTGAAACTCGTTCAACATGGCCCTCTGGCCCCACACTCTATCATATCCGTCCTCAGTCTAAACAATCACAACGGGATAACTGGTAAAGTCAGAAGTACTATCCGCAACGAATCATGGTGCTCGAACCATGTTATCTCTTCTCAATCTGCTGCGAATCATGGTACTCGAAGCGTGTTATCTATTCTCAATCTGCTGCGAATCATGGTACTCGAACCATGTTATCTCTTCTCAATCTGCTACGAATCATGGTACTTGAACCATGTTCTCTCTTCTCAATCTGCTACGAATCATGGTACTCGAACCATGTTCTCTCTTCTCAATCTCCTACTTAGAACCTTTGGAATTCTACCTGTTTCGAGTATGGGTCCTCTGCTTTCAGTAGTACGGGCCCATACTACCTGCCACATCTACCCATACTTTCCACATGGATCGTCCCAGATTTCCTAAGTAGCTGCTCAACCTTCTCGATCACCAATCCCGTTACACATGTTCGCCCTCCAGCGAAGAACTCCTTATGATGCCAGCCATCTACCTCCTGAATATCGTCATATTCACTTAGTAGCTGTCTCTCATCATCAAAAGTTCCAAAAAGCACAAAGCAAGCAGCATTCGAGCATCGAATCACTTTAGCACACAACTCCACTTGTTATATACGCAACTCTGAGAGGCATTACCGTACTCAGGCATCCCTACCTCTCGTGGGTATCTCACTACTCTCTCAGTAAACTCCTCAAATGCAGATCTAGTTATCTCTACTACATTATCACTCAACTCAGAACTTTCTCTAGGTGATTCCTGATAAATACTCTTGCTCAGCTCATACTCAAAACCACATCACAGATAGCAGCAACTCCTAGGCAAAGCATCACAAATCAGGCCAATCTAGTCCTAAAATATGAAATCCCTAGCCTACCCTCTAGCATGCATAATATCTCATAAATATCTCATAACACAAAAGTATGGATATTTTGGGAAATTACCGTTCGGGCTCTGGCTGATTGTACACACGGCTCCAACTTGTTTTCTCTTAAACTCTTTCTCATTTTATAAAAATTTATCTCTTTTGAAAATTTTTCTCAAATCCTCAGTTTGAGTCCAAACACACCCGGAGGTGCATCCGAATCCCTCAAACCAAGGCTCTGATACCAAATTGTAACAACGTAAATTTTCAAACAAATTTTTTGTTTAAAAACCACATAATTCTCATAACACATTTCACAAAAATCCCATTTATTTATTTACAAAACACAACTCCATAATTATATAATTAATAATCCAGGATCCTCAAAACATAACACTTTCTCTGGTATGTACAATCAAGCCGGCGCCTTCCCGCGGTCCTGAATAGAACCTGAAACACATATCACATAACAAGGTAAGCACGAAGCTTAGTGAGTTCCTCAAATTACCACACATATCTCATTAGCCTCTCATGGCTATAACTCAAATAAGACCCTCCGGTCAATGTGTTTCAGTGGGACCCTCCGGTCCAACAACTCGGGTGGACCCTCCGGTCCAAACTCAGTAAAGCTCATCATAATACATATCATAAATCACAAATACATAATGCAGGATATCACAATACTCAATATAAGCACATAAGATCTTCCGGTCGCACAAAAGTTACCACTCTAGGTAAAGTATAGTGAGAAGACTCGCCTCAGATGATGAACAACTCCTATAGATGCTTGCTGCTGCACCGGCCTCTAACACTGGACCAAAATCCACAATTAATCCATTAAGATCTTGTAACATCCAGATTTCTAGGTATCATAATTTAAGTATTATTTTTTAGTTAAGAAGAGGGACTCGACGAGTTGACGACTAAACTTGTCGAGTAGGATCGCGACTGATGACTCAGATTAATGAATGGACTCGACGAGTCGGTGAGTCGACTCGACGAGTCCGCGCTGTGGACAGAAACCCTAAATCTTTGGGCCTGTGCCCTATTTAAGGGACCTTATGGCCTTCATTGGCGGCCACACACACACCTGAGGAACCCTATCGACTCAGAGAGCTTAGAGAGAGAGAAAGAGGGCTACTTACACCACCATAGTACATTCTTGCAAGGAAGGAAGGGAGATTCAAGCTAGGCTGATTAGAGGGGGCTCAGAACTTCTTCTATTTCATCAAAGGCTTCTGTTTGAGGTAAGAATCCATGCTTATTTTCGAGTATATAGTAGATTTCTGGAATCTAGGGTTTCCTTACCCCTTTTTGTTGAGATTATGGAGCATGGGGAGTCCCATTGAGGCATAAGACATTAGATCTGGACCTTGAGAGGTCCAGAGACTCCCAATCATCCAGCTTTATGCAGTCCCATTGGAGTTTTGAGTCTAGGTTGTCATCTTAAGAACTATTTTATCAAATAGAGCTTGATGTGTGGTGCATGGACATAAAGATTGAACCTTTACTTGACTTTTGGGTGCTAGAAGGCCAGATCTATAAGTTAGAGAAACAGATCTGACCTCAGAAGGTCAAATGAGTATTGCCATGGAGGAAACTCGCCGAGTCCATGAGAGAACTCGACGAGTCGGATCGGGTTGCCCCGTGATTCGTGATTAGTGGTAACCCATCGAGTGAAAGGTTAACTCAATGAGTCGAGTGAGGCCTTAGGAGAATTTAGAGGATACGCATGGACTCGCCGAGTCACCCGAGTGCACTCGACGAGTCTGGTCAAAGTTGGACCGTTGACTGGAGTTGACTTCAGTTGACCTTAGGGTTTGGTCAAACTGATTCAAGAGAGGCCAGGGAAGGGTAGAATGGTCTTCTACCCATTCTTTAGAGATGAGAACATAAACATAGTATTGATTAGAGATATTATCATTTTGATAGGAGGAGGCTAGATTAGGGATACCGAGAACGAGAGTATACTAGACATCATACGAGGTGAGTCTTCTCACTATACATTACCTAGAGTGGTATCTATGTGCAGACCGGAGGGTCTTATGTGTTATGTGTATGTTTGAGATTATGTGCATTGTGATATATGTATGCTATGTGTTATATAGACCGGACCGGAGGGTCCAACGATTTAGACCGGACCAGAGGTCCAACGAGCTAGACCGGACTGGAGGGTCCAACGAGCTACGGGACTGGAGGGTCCCGCTGAGACACATTGACCGGAGGGTCATACCGAGTTATAGCCTTGAGTGGCTTATGTGATGTATGTGGTATATTGGGGAACTCACTAAGCATTTATGCTTACCGTGTTATGTGATATGTATTTCAGGTACTAGCGAGGATCGCGGGAAGGCACCGGCATGATCTGTACACACTGATAGAGTATTATGTGTTTGAGATTATGGGATATATTTTAGTGAGATAACATTTGATACATTTGAGTTTTGAGATTACTTTATGAGATATGTTATGTTTGAAAAATGAAAAATTGTTTTGAAAATTCACGTCGTTACAAGTTGGTATCAGAGCCTTGGTTTGAGGGATTCGGATGCACCTTTGGGCGTATCTGAACTCAAACTGAGGATTTGAGAAATTTTTTCATAAAAGAAACAATTTTTCTAAAAAGAGTAAAAGATTTTTGAGAAAAGCAGAACGGAGCAGCGTGTACGATCAGCCAGCGCCCGAACGGTGATTTCCCAGAATACCCTTACATTATGTGTTATGAGATATTATGTGATATGCTATGCATGCTAGAGTAGGCTAGGTATTCATATATAGGACTAGGGTGGCCTGATTTGTGATGCCTTAGCCTAGGAGAACACTGCTACTATGAGTTACTTCGAGAGTGAGTAGGTAGCAGCGAGGAGCTTATGAGTGGTCTACTGGAGGGTAGCCTGTATTCAGCGAGATATAGTGTACTTGTGATCTGGGATCCTAGGAGGAGGACTTGGGGTGAATACTAATGCGGTGTGGAAGGTAGTATAGGGCCCGTACTACTGGAAACACCAGATCAGTGAGCAGTCCAAGTAAGAATCCTTAGGGTACTAAGGAACAAGTAGGGTTGAGTATCGAGTGCGAGTATACTCGAGCGAGTCTCTGATTTCTTTTGTGTTGTGTTTCAGAGACATCATGGTTGGGACACGCCACACACCAGAGGGCAGCAACGTTAGCGACGAGGAGGTTCGTCGGATGATTCATGACGAGGTGGCCGCGGCGATCCGGGAGGCCATTCCGGAGATGTTTGGGTCTATCAAGACCACACTGATTGAGACGTTCGACGAGAGATATGCTGCTGTTACTGAGGCAGCTGCTGCTGCAGCCACTGCAGTTGTCGTTGCCGCGAGGCCACGGGGGGTGACTCGTTGCTATACCGAGAGTTCAACAACACGAAGCCACCAGAGTTTGATGGGACTTAGGATCCGATAGCCGCGATGAGATGGATCTCTGACATTGAGGGATGCTTCTACACATGTTCTTGTCCGGAGCATCTGAGAGTACGGTTCGCGCTGAACCAGCTTCGCTTGGGAGCGAAGGACTGCTGGAAGTTTGTGACGGCCGATTTAACTACTGCAGAGCTTACCGTGGTGACTTGGGAGAAGTTCACCGCCATGTTTCGAGATGAGTACGTTCCCCCGGTGGAGAGGGAACGGTTGGCCCAGGAGTTCTTGTCCCTCAAGCAGGGGACGGAGTCCGTGACTGTGATCACACGAATGTTTCATGAGAGGGCGTTGTTCTGCCTTGAGCACATGTCCACTGAGCAGGCACGTATGAGCCGATATATGAGCATACTGAGGAGAGACATTCGTGAGTTCGTGGTGAACTCGACATACCAGACATTTTCCGAGCTCCAGGCAAATGCCCGGAAGAGGGAGATCGAGCTAGAGACTCAGGCTAGGGAGGAGGCCGAGTCTCAGAGGAGGGATAGGCGGTCAGTACAGTCTCAGCCGGCAGCCAAGCGGGCAAAGCCCGCTGATTCAAGAGCTGGAGGTCCGAGGGGCCGCACTTGCGGGAAGTGCGGCAAGAGCCATGAGGGAGTGTGCAGAGCAGGGGTGTGCTACAAGTGTGGCAAGGAGGTGCATTTCGCGAGGGATTGCCCCAATGGGTTTATAGTTTGCTTTAAGTGCAACCAGACTGGCCATCGGAAGGCCGAGTGCCCCCAGCTACTTCAGGGATCAGCAAAGGGATCTGCACCTGCTGCTAGAGCTACCGAGGCCTGGACAGCGAAGGCCGAGGCACCGAAGGCTCGCAGGAGAGCCTTTCAGTTGACAGCGGAGGAGGTCCGCGCAGCGCCCGATGTCGTGGCTGGTATGTATTCTTTTATTTATGTATACTGAGTATGAGATATTGTGCTTATATTGTGGTATGCATAGGTACTTTTCTTGTGAGTTCTGTACCTGCTTTGGTGTTATTTGACTCGGGTGCGAGTCGATCTTTCATGTCATTAGCGTTTAGCCAGCACATCAGTATCCGACGAGAGGCGTTGAGTCGACCTCTACAAGTTTCTATAGCTGACGAGCGGGCGGTTTATGCTACCGATGCGATTCGAGGATGTGTACTTGATATTTTCGGTGTTGAGTTCCCGATAGATCTGGTACCGATTGCGATGGGGGATGTCTGTGTCATCGTGGGCATGGACTGGTTGAGCCGATTTGGAGCTGTTATAGACTGCAAGATACAGTTGGTGACCATACGAGACCCTAGTGGGGGAGTACTTACGGTGTATGGCGAGGGTAACCGATCTGGGTCAGGATTTTGTTCGGCTGCCAGAGCGAGACAGAGTCTACAGCAGGGCTGTAGAGGGTTTGTAGCCTATATGATGGATACACGAGTTGCCGCAGAGAGGCCGAGTTCTGTCGGTGAGGTACCGATAGTGCGAGCGTTTCCAGATGTTTTCCCCGAGGAGTTGCCGGGTGTGCCTCCGGAGAGGCAGGTGGAGTTCCGCATCGATTTGGTTCCGGGGGCAGCGCCTATTGCCAACGCACCTTATCACCTTGCACCACCGGAGATGCAGGAGTTATCCTCACAACTTCAGGAGCTGTTGGGGAAGGGATTCATCCGACCGAGTAGCTCGCCGTGGGGAGCGCCGATCCTTTTCGTCAAGGAAAAGGATGGTTCACACCGGATGTGCATTGATTACCGGGAGTTGAACAAGTTGACGGTCAAGAACCGTTATCCACTACCGAGGATCGATAAACTGTTCGATCAGTTGCAGGGAGCGTCTTGGTTTTCCAAGATAGACTTGAGGTCTGGATATTACCAGATGAGGGTGCGTGATGAGGATATCCAAAAGATGGCGTTCAGGACTCGTTATGGGCATTACGAGTTCGTGGTGATGCCTTTTGGGCTCACCAATGCATCAGCAGCGTTCATGGATCTCATGAACCGAGTATGCAGGCCGATGTTGTATCGATCGGTGATTGTGTTCATCGACGATATTCTAGTGTATTCGAGATCCAGAGAGCAACATGAGGAGCATCTGAGGGAGATCCTTGGAGTGTTGAGATCGGAGAGGCTTTATGCCCAATTCTCCAAATGTGATTTCTGGTTACGAGAGGTCCAGTTCTTGGGACATCTCGTTAATCAGAATGGGATATTGGTTGATCCGGCCAAGATTGAGGCTGTCATGAGTTGGGAGGTGCCGAGATCCCCCACCAAGATCAGGAGTTTTCTGGGGTTGGCCGGCTACTATCGGAGATTTATCAGAGATTTCTCCAAGATTGTCGTTCCCCTCACCAGATTGACCCGGAAGGGCGTTGCTTTTATTTGGGGTCCCAGCAGGCCTCATTTGAGACTCTTCGCCAGAGATTACGCGAAGCCTCGTTGTTAGCCCTTCTGGAGGGAATGGAGGATTTCGTGGTGTATTGTGATGCGTCTATATCGGGGTTGGGTATGGTGCTTATGCAGAGAGGGCACGTGGTATCATACGCATCGAGGCAGCTGAAGTCTCATGAGACGAGGTATCCCACCCACGATTTGGAGTTGGGGGCAGTGATGTTCGCCCTCAGGATATGGCGCCATTATTTGTATGGGGTTCGGTGTACCATATACACGGACCTCAAGTGTTTGAAGTATCTTATGGATCAGCCCAACCTGAATATGCGCCAGAGGAGATGGTTGGATGTGGTAAAGGATTACGACTGTGAGATCCTGTACCACCCGGGAAAGGCTAACGTGGTAGCCGATGCTCTGAGCCGCGGGGTGGAGAGTTCCCCGATTCGAGATATATGCATGAGGATGACGGTGATGACTCCGGTATTGGATACCATTCGAGAGGCCCAGGCAGAGGCTGTGAGACCGGAGAACCGCAAAAGAGAGCGGGTAATTGGGCAGGTATCCAAGTTTGTGACGGATAGCCGAGGGCTTATGACCTTTCTTGGTCGGATTTGGGTGCCGTATACGGGCGGGGCACGTAGCACTCTGATGGAGGAAGCGCATAGATCGAGATTCTCGATCCATCCCGGGGCCACTAAGATGTATTTGGACCTGAAGAGAGACTACTGGTGGCCCTGTATGAAGAGGGATGTTGCATGGGTAGTAGAGAGGTACTTGACCTGTCGTCGGGTTAAGGCCGAGCACCAGCGTCCACACGGCAAATTGCAGCCATTAGAGGTTCCCCAGTGGAAGTGGGAACATATTTCTATGGATTTTATCACCAAATTGCCGAGGACCGCGAGAGGTGTTGATGCAATTTGGGTGATTGTGGATCGGCTGACGAAGAGCGCTCACTTCCTTGCTATCAGTGAGAGCTCTTCTGCAGAGAGGCTGGCAGAGATATATGTGGGGGAGGTGGTGTCGCGGCATGGAGTGCCGATCTCGATTGTGTCAGACCGAGATGTGCATTTCACTTCCAGGTTTTGGAAGAAGTTCCATGAGGAATTGGGTACGAGATTGCACTTCAGTACTGCTTACCACCCATAGCCGGATGGACAGAGTGAGCGGACGATACAGACGCTCGAGGACATGCTTCGGGCATGTGTTATGGACTTTGGTGGAAGTTGGGACACATACCTACCTTTGGCTGAATTTTCTTACAACAACAGCCACCATTCGAGTATAGGTATGCCTCGCTTTGAGCTTTTATATGGGAGGAGGTGTCGAACTCCCATCTGCTGGGGAGAGGTAGGGCAGCAAGTGATGGGTAGCACTGAGATAGTGCTTAAGACGACTGAAAAGATACAGCAGGTCAGACAGAGATTACTAACAGCCCAGAGCCGCCAGAAGAGTTATGCGGATAGGCGGCGATCCGAGCTCGAGTTCCAGGTAGGAGACTTTGTACTCCTGAAGGTATCTCCTTGGAAAGGAGTGATCCGATTCAAGAAGAGGGGCAAACTGGGCCCCCGATACATTGGTCCTTTCAGGGTGATCGCCAGAGTGGGCAAGGTAGCATACCGTTTAGAGCTACCTGTGGAGTTGAGCCAGATTCATGATACCTTCCACGTATCCCAGTTGAGGAAGTGTATAGCCGATGAGACGGCAGTAGTGCCGCTAGAGGATATTCAGGTGGATGCGAGCCTGAATTACATTGAGATGCCGATCGCGATCTTGGATCGGAAGATCAAGGTTCTGAGGAACAAGGAGGTGCCTCTTGTTTAGGTCCAGTGGCAACATCGGAGAGGGTCCGAGCTGACTTGGGAGTCGAAGACGGTGATGCGGGAGCAGCATCTAGAGTTGTTTGCAGAGTAACACTTCGAGGGCGAAGTCTGATTCTAGTGGGGGAGAATTGTAACATCCGGATTTCCAGGTATCATAATTTAAGTATTATTTTTGAGTTAAGAAGAGGTACTCGACGAGTTGACGGCTAAACTCGTCGAGTAGGATCGCGACTGATGACTCGGATTAATGAATGGACTCGACGAGTCGCTGAGTCGACTTGAAGAGTCCGCGCTGTGGATAGAAACCCTAAATCTTTGGGCCTGTGCCCTATTTAAGGGACCTTATGTCCTTCATTGGCGGCCATACACACACCTGAGGAACCCTATCAAACCAGAGAGCTTAGAGAGAGAGTGAAAGAGGGCTAATTACACCACCATAGTGCATTCTTGCAAGGAAGGAAGGGAGATTCAAGCTAGGCTGATTAGAGGGGGCTCAGAATTCTTCTATTTCTTCAAAGGTTTCTGTTTGAGGTAAGAATCCATGCCTATTTTCGTGTATATAGTAGATTTCTGGAATCTAGGGTTTCTTTACCCCTTTTTGTTGAGATTATGGAGCATGGGGAGTCCTATTAAGGCATAAGACATTAGATCTGGACCTTGAGAGGTCCAGAGAGTCCTAATCATCCAGCTTTATGCAGTCCCACTGGAGTTTTGAGTCTAGGTTGTCATCTTAAGAGCTATTTCATCAAATAGAGCTTGATGTGTGGTGCATGGACATAAAGATTGAACCTTTACGTGACTTTTGGGTGCTAGAAGGCCAGATCTATAAGTTAGAGAAACATATCTGACATCAGAAGGTCAAATGAGTATTGCCATGGAGGAAACTCGCAGAGTCCATGAGAGAAATCGACGAGTCGGATCGGGTTGCCCCGCGATTCGTGATCAGTGGTAACCCGTCGAGTGAAAGGTTAACTCGACGAGTCGAGTGAGGCCTTAGGAGAATTTAGAGGATACACATGGACTCGCCGAGTTACCCGAGTGCACTCGACGAGTCTGGTTAAAGTTGGACCGTTGACTGGAGTTGACTTCATTTGACCTTAGGGTTTGGTCAAACTGATTCAAGAGAGGTCAGGGAAGGGTAGAATGGTCTTCTACCCATTCTTTAGAGATGAGAACATAAAGAGAGTATTAATTAGAGATATTATCATTTTGATAGGAGGAGGCTAGATCGGGGATATCGAGAACGAGAGTATACTAGACATCTGTAAGTCCCGAATCTGCTTGTGTATCAATCAGATTCGTTTGATGGTGCGGAATCCCAATCAAACGGATGATGCCAGATCAAATGAAGAAGAAGGAGAAGAAGAATAACTTGAATCTTGAATGTATTGAAGATATGAATGATGCTCCTTACACAAGATTCTCTCACACACACTATTCTTCTCTCTAACTTTCTCTCTCTACAATATGCGCTCCTTCTCCCTTGCCTTACATGCACTCCTCACCCTATATATAGTAGACATGTTCACGGACGTGAACGGGTTTACAGCCGTAAACCCGTTTACGGCCGTACACACCAACCTGGCCGTGAACACAGCCGCAAACACATATTACACTTTAGAAAAATACAGTTGTTTAGAAAAGCAAAGTATAAACCATAAATTTAGACCCAACAATCTCCCCCTTGGTTTATAGCTTTCTTTTCTAACTTACCCAACAAACTCCCCCTAAAAAAGTAGCTGACTTTTCTTGTCAATCTTCATTTGGAGTTTGGCTTCAGCTTTAATCTTTGATATCTTCACGACTTAAAGATGAACATATGAATCTTCAATAAATGACTTCATCTCGAGCAGTTGGGCTTTTCTTCAGGATTTGACTCTGAACGCACATTGGGTGAGGAGGCTTCTTGATAAGATTCTTGAAGGATGGCGCTTTCAGCTTGAGAATCTTCAGAGAGAATAATAGAGAAAACTAATCTTCTAGATCACTTCAGCAGGTTCAAGAATAGTAGCAAATTGATTGAGGAGGCTTCAATGCAATCTGTCACATAATCTTCAAGTCAGATTCACCTTGCTTCTGGGGTTGAAAGATTGAATGTTGGAAGAATAATCTTCATTTCTTGCTCCTTCGAATGAGAATTCTTCGATGATCACGGATGAAGCCTTGGCTTGGAAATTTTCGATTCAGTCTCCATGAGTCTCATCTACATCTGAATTCACTTTTCAAGACAAAACAAAACTAAAAGAAAACTTAGCACACAATATTTTTGGATTTTTTATATTTTCTGAAAATTAAAACAGAAACAAAAATATTTTTGGATTTTTTGATTTTTCTGAAAAAAATAAAAACAGAAATAACACTATTTTTGGATTTTTAATTTTTGGATTTTTGTTTGATTTTTGAATTTTTTTTAATTCTCCCCCTAAATTTGTGCATAGAGGAAAACTATGAACAAATTTAACAAAAACAAAAATATTTGGGATCAAAGTTGTCAAGCAATCCAATATCGTTTATCAGCATATGCCTGCACGTCTAGATCTTGTCAATCACCGGTATTGTGGTCCACTTAAACACAAAGGATGTTGACAATTTGGACATATTATAAGTGACAAGTCATTGTGATATATATTCCTAAATGGACATTTAGCTGACGACGACCAAGGATATTGTTGTCCACTTAAATTAAGCAGCGAGATCTACAGACAACCTCTAAATGGTTCAATTTTAGTTGCACTAGAACGTGTTCCCCACTTCCCGATATACCCCGGTAATCAAGAACTTCCAAAGAACTCCTTACTTTAGGTGAGTATTCAATCATTAAGAAAGAAGTCAGATATAGAAGTGCATATGTTGTATCCCAAGTCAGATGTCTTCCAATCACACAGAGGGAACAACATATGACTAACATAGATAGGGGTTTAGAGAGATAGTAGAGTGCATATGCTGTGTCCCAGGTCGGATCTTCCGATCACGCAGAGGGAACAACATATGACTGACAGATAGAAAGCAAGAAAATAATTTCCTACAGAATTAAGGACATGAGTCCATACATCAAGGAAATGTTCAGCCATAGTTCTACATAATTAACTTTTAGTGTATCTCGCAGGCTCCCATGTTTATCTCACTGCTCAATCTACCCGAGCGTCGTATGGTCAGTCCAAATGAAACTATCTAAGTCTATATTGTCTAGTCCTTTCATGGTCAATCAATTTCTAGTACTTTTGAATCCTTTGTGCCTACCAGCACATTGAATACAGAGTCTAGACAATTCGGCTTAAGTGCATTAGACGCATCATAAATTGCCCTTTAGCACTATACTTCATATCACTTCCCAAAACAATCTACTAAAGAAAGACATATAAGGAAATAAAAAATTATCTTCAAAATGAATCAGTTTAAGATAAGCTCAGGAGTATAGAGAAGAAAACTCAAACCGTAAGTCACCGATTGAATTTGCATCCAGAAGGTCTGAGAACAACACGCATAATCTCATAACAGATCCGAAAATTCTTCACATCGTTAAGCACAAACCCCATGAGTGATCCCTTCCTTTCTTCCTTTCCCGCAGAGGACACATACTCTCAAACAATGTTCTGAGAGTTGTACAGTTGAGAGATGCCTCCTATCATGTGCCTGGAACAGCCACTACCAACAAACCGAAGTCTGATGATATGCCTCCATAGCTGCTCCGACACAGAGCGGGATCAGTCCATTTTGAAACTGGGTTGACCTTTGTCATCCTTGCACGGTACTCTCTCCCATGACATGTCCTGCTTATCATAAACAGAAGATGTAGAAATATTATAAGCATTAGGAGATTTGGGAGATTGAACCTTTGGTACCCATCTGTAGTTGGGTTTAACCCATTTCTTTTTTGATCCGATGGGTGCCTCGGCACTTGATTTTGAACTTGAAGTCGGCTGCCGAGATGACTTCGACCTCACCGGTCTTGGCTTCACAGGAGCATTTATTGAACTTTACTTCTGGGCCGACATTCCCTTCTTTCCCTTGGGATTTTGATTCTTGGCCTTGTGGGTTTGATTCTTGGCCTTCTGGGCATTCCAGTCGCCATTGTCTGAACGTTACCTTGAGGGTTTCTTTTGGAAAATCTCCCTCTTGGCTCGTTCTGTCACCCTTGTGCATAGTAGGGAACGTACGTGCGATTTGGACAATGTCTGGCAATGTGTCCAGGTGTTCCACAGTGAAAACATGTCCTTTTCTTCACTGGGAAGTTGTTTCTTCCTACCCCTGGTGGTGTGTCCTTGCCTCGTCTCTGATTGTTCCCACAAGCACAATTACAACAAGCACTCTGTTTCGCTTGTTTTGGTGGCCTGTACTTCTCAACAGCAGGTTGATCAGAAGCAACAGAATTCGAAGCAACAGATTCAGAGTTCAAGGAGATATTGGTTTGTTCAACAGTTTTCTCCTTGTTCTCATCTTCCGTTACTTTACCTGCACAAGAAGTAGAAGCATTAGAATCGTTCAGCTCAACACTTTCTGGCACATTCACGTCAGAATTATCAAAGATATCATCAAATATATCGAAAAAATTTAAGTCATCAGACTTTGATACAATTTTATTATCAGACATACTCTCTTCAGCTGCTTGCTTTGATTGACTTAAAGATTGATCTGCATGGAAAGTAGAAACATTAGTATTTTCAACATTAATACTACCTCCTGACACAAATCCATATTTAAGATGTGGCTATTTGTCCTTTTCCTCTTTTGTCAATGGCTTAAACTGATAATTATGATTATAAGGAGGAGGCACTTTGTCATATTGTAAACCCTTTTGCTGATTCTCTTTGAATTTCAAATTATGTTCTATCATGGATGCAACTACTTCACTTGACACATCAAATTTTCTAAAAGAAAAATTTGCATTTTCAAATTTTTTTTTCAATGTGTCAAGCTCAGCAGTTACCTCAGCAAGTTGTTCAGTCACATATCTATAACACGCACTCTTATTGCTATACTCTTCCTGAAGTTTTCTAAAGTCTTTGGTTTTTGCTTCTAATTCAGCCTTCAGGGGTTTCTGACCTTTCCTAAGTTGATATCCTTCGTATTTTAGGTCCTCGTTCTCTCTTCGTAATAATTCGATATGCTCAAGTAAATTTTTAACTTTATCATTGCATGTTTGAGAACAAGAAATTTCATTGACTTTGGTGTTTGAAGAACTCATTGTTTGTTAAAAAAAATGCCCTTTGAGTTAAAACCTCAAAAGTCAACCTTAAAAGTCAAAATTTAAAAGTCAAACTTAAAAGTCAAACTTAAAGAGTCAAACTTAAAAGTCAAACCGAAAAGCTAAATTTGAAAATTTAAAGGTTAAACACGAAAGTCAAAGTTTAAAGTCAAAGGTCAAACTTTAAAAGTCAAAGTCAAAATTTTAAGTAAAAAGTCAAAATTAAAAGTCAAAAATTAAAAACTAAAATTTTGGGTTGAAAATTGAATATAAAATAAAAAGGAAATTGATTTTGCGGTTAAAAGTTTCAAAAATGAGAAACTTGGTTGCAGCAGCGAAGCCTTTTGAATTAAGTCGCGAAGGATTTGAACAAGGTGCTAGCTAGTTGAGTTGGTAAGGCGCTGAAGTGAGAAATCCGGAGACCCGGGTTCGATCCCCGGCACCCCCAAAACGTTTCTTAATTTTTTTAGATGTACGGATGCTGCCTGCGAAGATCCGAGGACGTGGTGCGAGGCCGAGAACGAAGTTGCTGAGCCGTAAACTCCGAAGCCGCAAACTGCCGAGCCATAAACGTCTGAAGCAAGGTTGGCCGTGAACCGAGGGCCGTACACGTGCGAGGCCCAGGACCGTAAACCCTCTGACCACAAATCGAGGCCATAAACTCCGAGAAACCCTAGCTGCTGGCCGTACACGCCGCCACCCCCTCGCTAGTTACGACCAAAAACAACGTTTTTCACCCTTTTTGCTCCAAAACTCGATCAAAAATTCGTTTTTATCAAAAACATGAAGAACAAACCCCCCTTATTTTGCCAAGATCTATCTAAACATATAGAAATCCTTCAAAAATATGATCAAATAAGCTCCAGATCTGACAAAAATGACTGATACAATCCAAACTCTGATACCACTTGTAAGTCCCGAATCTGCTTGTGTATCAATCAGATCCGTTTGATGGTGCGGAATTCCAATCAAACGGATGATGCCAGATCAAATGAAGAAGAAGGAGAAGAAGAATAACTTGAATCTTGAATGTATTGAAGATATGAATGATGCTCCTTACAAAAGATTCTCTCACACACACTATTCTTCTCTCTAACTTTCTCTCTCTACAATATGCTCTCCTTCTCCCTTGCCTTACATGCACTCCTCACCCTATATATAGTAGACATGTTCACGGCCGTGAACGGGTTTACGGCCGTAATCCCGTTTACGGCCGTACACACCAACATGGCCGTGAACACAGCCGCAAACACATATTACACTTTAGAAAAATACAGTTGTTTAGAAAAGCAAAGTATAAACCATAATTTTAGACCCAACAACATCATACGAGGTGAGTCTTCTCACTATACATTACCTAGAGTGGTATCTATGTGCAGACCGGATGGTCTTATGTGTTATGTGTATGTTTGAGATTATGTGCATTGTGATATATGTATGCTATGTGTTATATAGAACGGACCGGAGGGTCCAACGACTTACGAGGCCAGAGGGTCCTCGAGTAGACCGGACCGAAGGGTCCAACGATTTAGACCGGACCGAAGGGTCTAACGAGCTAAACCGGACTGGAGGGTCCAACGAGCTACGGGACTGGAGGGTCCCGCTGAGATACATTGACCGGAGGGTCATACCGAGTTATAGCCTCGAGTGGCTTATGTGCTATATGTGGTATTTTGGGGAACTCACTAAGCATTTATGCTTACCGTGTTATGTGATATGTGTTTCAGGTACTAGCGAGGATCGGGGGAAGGCGCCGGCATGATCTGTACACACTGATATAGTATTATGTATTTGAGATTCTGGGATATATTTTACTGAGATAACATTTGATACATTTGAGTTTTGAGATTACTTTATGAGATATGTTATGTTTGAAAAATGAAAAATTGCTTTGAAAATTCACGTCGTTACAGATCTAAGTCCAAATCCTCACTCTTTAGGTCTAAAGGTAGTCCAATAACTAGCCCATTAATGACCCAAAACTCATTGGGCCCACTAAGGCCCGATAATGATTGGGCTCTCCCGAGGCCCAACTCTCAAGTCCAAGTGACAAACCCAACACAAGGGCCCAATGCATAATATAATATATCTCTGCTCAAAGTCTATAATACACAAGCCCAAAGATCCAGGCCCAACCCTTAAGGTCCATTATAAAATTCAACCCAAAAAGCTCACAGTGAGGTTACGCGGGGTGTACCTCCCTTGGTACGCTCAGCGTACACTAGCATGCACGAATCTGATCGGGGACACCAACCCAGTACTCGGGGCGTACAGGAATTACGCTGGGCGTACGCCCAGTTTTGCTTAGTCAATTCTCTTGGTCTTAACCCGTTAAGACCTTAGCTCATTTCTTAGATCTGGACTCCCTAATAGCTCTTACTCCATAAAGTTAGTGACTTTAAGCCTTTGCATGGCTGATATGGTCATAAACACACAAAACACTCACTCTCTTATCTCAAAAATCTCATTTCTCATGCATGGATTGATTCTAACGTTCAAGAATTGATTTTTATGACACTACACCACTAATTGTACTCATAAGGGTTGATCATAGTCTCTGGAGCTCAATATCTCATAATGTCTCCAACTTTTGGGACAAAAACTCTAAAATACTCTACTATGATGCACAAATCAAAAGAGTGAGAAAGCTTGAAGCTTTATACCTCGATATGAAGCTCCCAACACAAATATGATCAGATCCAAGGGCCTGGACTCTCACTCCTTCTTCTCCAAATCTTCTTCTTCACTCCAAGAACACACAAAGTCCCTCAAAGGTTCTCATACGCACTCACAAGCTCTATGAATGAAGATTTAGGGTTTTGGAGGGTTGGTTTTCTTAGAATGGTGGCCAGGAATGAGGCCATCTTATTCTTTATATAGGGACACCCCTTCACTTAGGGTTTTCCTTCTGTGCCTAGTACGCCCAGCGTACCCTCTGGTACGCCCATCATACTAGGTGGCTCCGCTTAAAAGTCACGCACATGAGTACACTAAGCGTAGACACACGTACGCCCAACGTACTCCGCTGCCACCTTTTACAATTAAAGGACTTATTTTGCCAAATCTTCAAACTGTCATAGCTCCCTTGTTATAAGTCCGTTTCCCATGAACCTCATATCCACGGAAAGGTGACGAGAAGCCCTACGCTTCAACTCGTCACAGCCCCGAGATTTCCTCATGCCCAGTTTGCAGCCCACGAATCCATAAATCATGGACGATCCAGAATAGGATGTTACAAATCTCCCCTCTTGAATTTGATTTATCCCTCAAAATCGCTCCTTATCAACACATAGATCGAACCCAATAAGAACTTTCAATCCCAAAAATAGATAGACCCTTCTGCCCCTGCGGTATTCGTTCTGTCTCTTCAGAACTTGAAAACTCTAGTGGTCCGTCTCCCTGCCGGACCACCCTCGCAGGATATCATCATGTTAATCGCTCATCGAATAATAAACTCTAGGAACACTCTACCAATAATGTTTCTCTAATCGACCCGGTCGTAACTCAAAAGGAACGGAAATATCATATCTCACCAAGGACCCACCGCCTGAGAAGCTATCAGAACTCTTCTGAAGGAATGATCCTCAAACTCCCATAATCATACTCCCTAGTTCCTCTCAAATGTTCCTTCCGACACTGAACACCAGGTCAACTCCCGACCGGACGGTTGGACCTCCAAGCGCTACTCATTGCTCGTCCAACCAGTCATTCTTTATAACTCCCTTTCACACTAGCCATATCAGCCCTTCATGTAACTGTTGGATTAGTGTCTAAGTCCATAACTATAATTGGTATGTACTTGACCCGACTCGGCATGGTCCATTTGGGTTGCATGGCATCGGGACAATTGGATAGACAAGATGAGTAAAAAAGGGATACTAGTGATTTATATTAATATATTATAAGTTCTAATATATTAATATATAATCATATTATTTAATTAGTGTTGATCAAGGAGTAATTTATAATTAATTAAGTGATCAAAGGGAACTAATTAAATATGGACTCTTAGATATATATGTGTAGTGGGCCAAGATTATTTAGGTTGGGCTAAGCTTTCATGGATAGTCCATGGATTGTTTAACCCATGGATCCTATGGAAATGAAAGGTCATGGATATTAGGGTTTAACCCTAATCCTCCACACTATATAAAGAGTCCTATGGTTCATGAAATGTGAGCTAAAATGAACACTAGTTGATAGTGAGGAGGGCAAGCCGAATTTCATAAGGAGAGAACCAAGTATCCTTTATGCTCTAGTTATTCCAAATGTTCATGGTGTTGTGTGAACCATTTGAGGTGTCACACTTGGGGCACTCGGCTTTTAAGCATCAAGGAATCAAGCTACATGAAAATGTATGTCTTCTAACTTGTTTTATTACCCAAGTATCAAAGATTGTATGCTAGATAGGGTAATACCTTGGAATAATCATATTTGCATGTATAATAGAGAAAACATAGATCCAAGGTATTTAGGGTTGCATGTACACTTAGGAGTGTTAGAATGCTCATAACCCAACAGTGGTATCAGAGCCAAGGCTTGTTTTCTTGTTATACTTGCAAAAATGGCTGAAAAATCGAAGTTTTGTGCTGTCTGCACAGCAGACTCGTTGAGTCCATGAAGGGACTCGCCGAGTCCAAGGCTAAATTCATCCAACTCGCCGAGTTGGTTCGTACACTCGACGAGTTGGACCCCCAGACAGCATATCTTCGACTGTTTTGGCTGGAAATGGACTAGGAACATTACCATAAGTTGTTTTTGAACCTATAAACCTGTTTTTGATGTGGTAATGTTCATGCTAATTCAATTTCAAAGATAATTATCAATAGATTCATGTTTTGTATTAGTTTAATGATTAGGCTAATTACATGAAAAAGGTTTGAATGAATTATCTTGTTCTTATGAGTTGCTTAGATTAATAGGAATGTTATGTGAATTTGTTGTTTTCAATCCAAATTAATCTAAGAGTTGATTCTAAAATGTGTTTTTTTTTGTAACTTGTCCTCAAGTTAGATGAAAAGTCACATTTAAGATTCATAAAACTCATAAATATTTCCATAGGTTATGAATAAAGAAAAGTCACATTCTTTAATGGTTTGAAGTCTTCCATAACTTGTCCTCAAATTATGGAACTTGAAGAGTTTTTTGAATTAAAACTACTTTAAACACATAAGTTATGGAATTGAAAAGTTTTTGAATAATTCAAAACTTGCCCTCAAGTTTTGGAATTTGAAAACTTTTCTTTCATGAATACTTTAATTCCAAATTAAGCCCTTAGGATTTTAAAAGTTAAAATTCAACCCTTATACTTTATAATATTATAAGTTGATATATATATATATATATATATATATATATATATATATATATATATATATATATATATGTATAAGAGCAAGTCAGTCTTATCGTTAGTAGGCCTCATTCACGAAGCCGGTCTATAAGGGGGGGGGGGGTATAAGGTTACTGCCTATAAAATGGCAGTTTAATGGGTGTCCACTCTCACCCACCGCTTCCTTGACTGGTGGAGGGTCGTTAGCCGAACGGGTAGGACAAGGACTATAAATACTAAGTAACTAAACCTTTTATAAATTCCCAATCTTAGTTACTTAGGAAAATGTGAATAAGGTGCTAACCCATGAAATTACACTTTGCACTTTGCTAAAGTCGGTTAGTGGAGCGCGTGTGGTTTACCGGCACACTAGCTTGATTTAACAAGGTAGGCAAAGGGTTTCTTAAAGTTTATCATAGGCCAGTGGAGCGTGTGTGGTTTACCGGCACATCGGTTGGGTGATAAACATTTAAGAGTACCAAATAATTTGCATGGTTACTTCACACCTGGTTTTGTGATCCTCGGCATCCCAGTCACAAAACCTGAAGGGCACACTCGAGATTGAAACATGCCATTGAAAAGTTCAATGAATCTCAAAAGATCTAGGAGTTTCAAATCCAATTAAAACCTAATAAATTATTTCATTTTTCATGGTGGAAATTGGTGAATCGTCATTCACCTACCTTCAAATATTCTATAGCTTGGATTACGGCATCCCTCTTCCAAGTTATAAAATATTGTGTTGGGTCCTAGCCTTAATATTTCATATTGGGTGTTATATTAAGGACTTTAAATCAACTATCTTGAATATCTCCCAAAAGATATCTAGCTCAGACATCTATGATCTTCCCAAATCTCTTGGAACTTCACTTCCTCCACCTCCTCCAAATATTCACCCTAACCCACAAGTTCAAGGTCACTCAAGCCCTATTGGCAAGCAAGGTCTATGTATGCTCACATCTTAGAGATGAAATCACATATTAACAAGCCGGGAGAGTTGGGTGTCAAAGTCTTAAGAAAGTCGGATGTTCAATCACTTTCTAAGTCACATAGTTAGTTCCTTGGGACTAATATGAAACAGACTATGACATGACCCTTAATGATCTTATCTATTTGCTTTGTACTGCTGAATCAGCAATGGTTTGAAGCACTGGTAGATCAAATTTGATTAGAAGATCAACTTCCCAGACTACCATGGACATTGACAATGGTAACATTGAATATCCAGAAAAGCTTTCTCTTCCCAATGGAAAGGGATCGGCCATAGTCAACTCGGTTGACCAAATGGTAAAGAGAATGGCAAGTATGAGATAGTCCAGTGCACCATTCCTAAAGAGTCCATATGTTTCTCTTGCCAAAGGAAGGGGCATTGATTACGAAGCTGCCTATTTACCTGAAAGATCATAAGGTTGATCAAGTCAAGACTCGACTTCAGGTAAAGTCCACTATCTAACTCTGTTAAGTTTCTATTCTAAGATACTTGTTACATAATGTGACTGGGTCACATGTTGATATTTTAAGAATCACAGAAAAGTGAAGAAACTTAAAGTAAGTATATGCTGATTCTGATCGCGAAGATGGATTTCGATCGTATGGTTCAATGATCAGAATTTTGAGCTGTTGCTTAGGAGTTATGATATATTGCTTAGGAATAGATAACAACAAGTTTTTCATATGCTTTTGCACTGTAAGGATAAGTTTTTCCGCAAAATTTTAAAATTAAAGGAAATTTTTGATTTTATTTATTCTAAGTATCCTTACAATAGCATTTGTGAAAAACTGTTGCTTATCTGATTCCATTGATAGCAATATTGAAAAATGGATTTGTTTCTTTCATTTGTGGTAATGTCTAATTTACCAAATAAGGAAAGATTCTCATCACCCAAGGTTTCAGTTGGATAGAAACTTGGAAATCATGCAAGTTGTATAGTATGATGAATGAGAATTTCCATCTTTGGAAAATTAAGATTAATTCCTTGTTCACATGTATATGTGAGTCAAGTAAAGGACTAAGGGATCGAGTACACATTCTTGTGCACTGGTCAAGTCCACCACAAAAGATCGATAAGACTATTCGTCCTGATTTACTAAAGTTTAGTAAATATGGTTATACTTACAAGTTTAAGTATAATTATGAGACATTGGAAAAGTTTCGATGTATAGCAGAATGAATTGAGAAGAATCAAATTAGGCAGAAAGATAAAAGTTTCTCAAATCTGAAAAGATGGGAGAGTACTTTAGTATCAGGTTGTGTGATCATCTTAAAGATTTAGAAATCATATCACAATTAGTCCTCTAAGGAAATCTTAGTGCATTCTTATGACTAAGAAGAGGAATCAAGAATTGCTGAAATGATTAATCAAGAAGATGAGTCATACTTCGTTCCAATACAAGTATTAGAGTCATACTCCAAGACTGTAAGTTGAGTGACATATCTTAAAGAAAGGTTTAAATCACTTGTCAAATGTAAGAGTAAAACTGTCCTACTCTTGTACATTTAAAATTGGTAAGTTGTGATGTTTTGGATAAAACAAAGACCAACTAAGGCCAATTGTGTGAAGTGTTTGTCTTGATAAAGAATCCGCACTATCTCTTGAATATTTGACAAAATAGTCTTATATGTCAAGAGGTCAGTGGGAGTCTAAAAGATCCTGAAAGATTTCAAGATCTAATCAAGAATAAAAAACCTGTAGTTTAACACTAGCACACGACGTGAGGTTTATAACATATCGTGTTGACATATTTATATTTCTATGCCCATTCTAGTTGAAGTTGGCATTGCATATGAGTTCTAAGAGTTCTCAATTGGTTGCATATCAACTTGGAAGCAATGGTAGGCCCTTGAGCTGCCAGGTGGCAAGAAATTAAGATTGTGTTCAGTCCATATGAGTTTGGATTTGTCATTATCCTTGTCTTGTGACTATGGTTTTGACAATTCACATGGATAAGAACACATACACCATAAAATCTAAGGGTCAAAAAGTTTCTCTCCGATTCATGAAAATGATGGTGAGGAAACACTTTCACCAAGTAGATTTTAAGTAAGATAGCAATTGTGATCTTTTCAATCTCAAAGTCGTTAGTGGAGCACGCGTGGTTAACCGGCACACTAACATGGACTTGTGAGGAATGGAAAAGGTCTGAACAATTGAGACTATGATTATGGCATCCCTTTTCATATTTCTAAAATTGTTTATACACACCTGTGAGCTATCTAAGATAAGGTGTATGATTTTGATAAAGTCTTATCATAGCAATCTTGTATCAAAAATCTGAACTTTGGTAAGAAAGTGTAACATTCGGATTCCCAGGTATCTTATTTTAAGTATTTATATTGAATTTTAGAGAGGGACTCGGCGAGTAGGCGCTCAGACTCGCCGAGTAGGATCGCGCATTTCGTGTCTGATTTAATGAAGGACTCGACGAGTCGATGCGTGGACTCGGCGAGTCCGCACTGTTTAGTGAAACCCTAAATCCCCGGGCCTGTGCCCTATTTAAAGTCCTTTATGGCCTCAATTTGTGGCCACTTCATCCCAGAGAAGCCCTAGAGAGAGCAGTAGGGGATTTGAGAGCAAGAAGAGGTTAATACATCACTTTTGGTGTAGTTTTGCTAGAAGGAAGAAGGAAACACCCATCTAGAGCGTGAAGGGGGCTTGGATCTGGGCTAATCATCTTAAGAGTTCATCTTTGGAGGTATAATCCTTTATATTTCATGTTGATATGATTGATTTCATGATTTTAGGGCTTTTACCTCCATTTTATGTAAGATCTAGAGAGTATGAGGTCCCCTTTGTGTTAATAGCATCAGATCTGGACCATGAGAGGTCCATAGAGTCACTATCCCTCAGCTTTATGCAAGCAAATGAGAGATTGGGGACTAGGTTGCCGTTTTTAGAGTTATTTCTCCATTTGTGACTTGATATGGGTTGCATGCACATAAAGGTTGCACCTATACGTGACCTTTGAGCACTTGAAGGCCAGATCTATAGTTTAGAGAAGCAGATCTGACCTCAGAAGGTCATTTGAGAGTTGTTATGGGAGCAACTCGCTGAGTCCATAATTGGACTCGACGAGTCGAGGCGGGGTTGCCCCGCGATTCGTGACAGGTGTGACCCGTCGAGTGGAAGGATGACTCGATGAGCCAAGAGAGGCTGAAAGGATTCAGAGGACCTGCATGGACTCGCCGAGTCGACCTTGTGCACTCGACGAGTCGGGTCAAAGTTCGACCGTTGACTTTCGTTGACTTTAGGGTTCTGGTCAAGACTGATTCAGGAGAGTTCAGGGAAGGGTAGAATGGCCTTCTACCCAATCTGTAGAGATGAGATCATGAGAGAATATTGATCGGGGATGTTATTTGAATAATAGGAGGAGGCTAAGTCGGGACGTTGAGCACGAGAGTTTATTCGACTTCATTGAGGTGAGTCTTCTCACTATACTGTACCTGGAAGGGTACATATGTGTGACCGGAAGGTCTTGTATGCTATGATGTATGTGCAATATGCGGTTATGTGATGTGTATGTGCTATGTATGTTGCGTATGGTAAGGACCGGAAGGTCAGGATGATATATATGTATGTGCTATGTATGTTACGTATGGTAAGGACCGGAAGGTCAGGATGATATGGACCGGAAGGTCAAGTGGTTACGGACCGGAAGGTCGATACGGGTAGGACCGGAAGGTCTATCGGGATTTGGGGACGGAAGCCCCCTGAGACACATGGATCGGAAGATCCTACAGAGTTATGGCCTGGAAAGGCGTATGTGTGGTATGTGGTATTTGGGTAACTCACTAAGCATTTATGCTTACAGTTGTTATGATATGTGTTTCAGGTACTAGCGAGGATCGCAGGAAGGCGCCGACATGATCCGTACACACTTATGGATTTTATGATATTGAGATTCTGGGATATGTTTGTTATGACACAGTGAATACATTATGTTTTATGATTATAGTGTGATTGAAAGTATGAATTAAAAATGAAAAATTGTTTTGAAAAATTACGTCGTTACAAGTTGGTATCAGAGCCTTGGTTTGAGGGATTCGGGTGCATCTTCAGATGAATCTGAGCTCAAACTGAGGAATTAAGAAAGTTTTTCATAAAATAAACAATTTTTCTAAAAGAGTAAAAGATTTTGGGAAAGACAGAAAGGAGCAGTGTGTACGATCAGCCAGCGCCCGAACGGTGATTTCCCAAAATACCCTTACATTATGTGTTATGAGATATGTTATGATATGATATGCATGCTAGAGTTGGCTAGGTATTCATATTAGGACTAGAGTGGCCTGATTTTGTGATGCCTTAGCCTAGGAAGGATTTTGCTACTATGTGATGCTTGAGAGCGAGTAGGTAGCAGTGAGGAGCTGATGAGAGGTCTACCGAAGGGTAGCCTATGCCAGTGAGATATAGAGTACTTGTGATCTGGGATCCAAATAGGAGGACTTAGGGTGAATATTGATGCGGTGTGGACAGTAGTATAGGGCCCGTACTACTGAAGACACCGGAGCAGTACGCACTCTAAGTAAGAATCCTTTGGGTACTAAGGAACAAGTAGGGTTGAGTTATCGAGTGCGAGTATGCTCGAGCGAGTCTCTGATATTATTATGTTGTATTTCAAAGGCATCATGGTTGGGACACGTCACAGACCTGAGCCGAGTGGCGTGAGTGACGAGGAGCTTCGTCAGATGATCCACGATGAGGTGGCAGCGGCGATTCGAGCCGAGATTCCGGAGATGTTTGGGTCTATCAAGACCACATTGATTGAGACTTTTGATGAGCAGTACGCAGCGGTGACTGAGGCTGCGGCTGCTGCAGCTACTGCAGCTGTGGCTGCTGCCAGGCCTCAGGGGGGTGACTCGTTGTTGCTTCGGGAGTTTAGCAACACGAAGCCACCAGAGTTTGATGGGACGCAGGATCCGATCGCTGCGATGAGATGGATTTCTGATATCGAGGGATGCTTCTACACGTGTTCATGTCCGAAGCATCTGAGAGTACGGTTTGCGTTGAACCAGCTTCGCTTGGGAGCGAAGGACTGGTGGAAGTTCGTGACGGCGAGCTTCACTCTTGCAGAGATTTCAGCGGTGACCTGGGAGAGGTTCACCACCATGTTCAGAGACGAGTATGTTCCCCCGGTGGAGAGGGAATGGTTGGTTCAGGAGTTCTTGACCCTCAAGCAGGGTACTGATTCGGTTACAGTGGTTACCAGGAAGTTTCATGAGAGGGCGATGTTCTGCCCTGAGCAGGTGTCTACTGAGCAGGCACGCATGAGCCGGTATTTGGGCGTTTTGAGGAGGGATATTCTGGAGTTCGTGTCGAACTCGACTTACCAGACATTTGCTGAGCTCCAGGCAAATCCCCGAAAGAGGGAGATTGAGTTGGAGACTCAAGCCAGGGAGAAGGCCGAGTCTCAGAGGATGGATCGGCGGCCGGCACAGTCTCAGCCGGCAGCCAAGCGGGAAAAGTCCGCTGATACGAGATCTGGAGGCCAGAAGGGCCGCACTTGTGGGAAGTGCGGCAAGGGACATGATGGGGTCTGTCGATCGGGTGCTTGCTACAAATATGGCAAGGAGGGGCATATCGCTAAGGATTGCCCCAAGGGATTTATGGTTTGCTTTCAATGCAACCAGACTGGCCATCGGAAGGCCGAGTGCCCGCAGTTATATCAGGGATCAGCACAGGGATCTGCACCTGCTGCTAGGGTTACCGAGGTTCGGCCAGCGAGGGCCGAGGCACCGAAGGCTCGCGGGAGAGCTTTCCAGTTGACAGCGGAGGAGGTCCGCGCAGCGCCCGATGTTGTGGCTGGTATGTATTCTTTATTTATTTATGCTAAGTTGAGATATTGTGCTTATATGATGATATGCGTAGGTACTTTTCTTGTGAGTTCTATACCTGCCTTAGTGTTATTTGACTCGGGTGCGAGTCGATCATTTGTGTCGATAGCGTTTAGTCGGCACATCAGTAGCAGACGAGAGGCGTTGAGTCGACCTCTGCGAGTTTCCATAGCTGACGAGCGAGTGGTGTATGCTACGGATGTGATACGAGGATGTGTACTCGAGATCTTCGGTGTTGAGTTCCCGATAGATCTGGTCCCGATAGCGATGGGGGACGTGTGTGTCATAGTGGGTATGGATTGGTTGAGCTGATTTGGGGCTGTTATAGGCTGCGAGCGACAATTGGTGACGATACGAGACCCTAGTTGGGGAGTACTTACGGTGTACGACGAGGGTACCCGATGTGGGTCAGCGTTTTGTTCGGCTGCCAGAGCGAGACAGAGTTTACAGCAGGGCTGCAGCGGGTTTGTAGCCTATGTGATGGACACATGAGAGGCCGCTGAGAGGCCAAGTTCGGTGGATGTCGTTCTGATAGTGCGTGAGTTCCCGGATTTTTTTCCCGAGGAGTTGCCGGGTGTGCCTCCCGAGAGGCAGGTAGAGTTCCGCATCGATTTGGTTCCGGGGGCAGCGCCTATCGCCAAGGCGCCTTATCGCCTTGTGCCGCCAGAGATGCAAGAGTTATCCTCGCAGCTACAGGAGCTGCTGGGGAAGGGGCTTATTAGACCGAGTAGCTCCCCTTGGGGAGCACCGATCCTTTTTGTCAAGAAAAAGGATGGTTCACACCGGATGTGTATTGATTACCGGGAGTTGAACAAGTTGACGGTCAAGAACCGTTATCCATTACCGAGGATCGGCGATTTGTTTGATCAGTTGCAGGGAGCATCTTGGTTCTCCAAGATTGATCTGAGGTCTGGATATCATCACATGAGAGTGCGTAATGAGGATATCCAGAAGACGGCGTTCAGGACTCGTTATGGGCATTACGAGTTCGTGGTGATGCCTTTTGGGCTCACCAATGCACCAGCAGCGTTCATGGATCTGATGAACAGGGTGTGTAGACCGATGTTGGATCGTTCGGTGATCGTGTTCATTGACGATATACTGGTGTATTCGAGATCTAGAGAGCAGCATGAGCAGCATCTTAGAGAGATCCTCAGGGTATTGAGGACGGAGAGGCTTTATGCCAAATTTTGCAAGTGCGAGTTCTGGTTACGGGAGGTCCAGTTCTTAGGGCATCTCGTCAACCAGGACGGGATTTTGGTCGATCCGGCCAAGATTGAGGCAGTGATGAGTTGGGAGGTGCCAAGATCTCCCACCGAGATTAGGAGTTTTCTGGGATTCGCCGGCTACTATCGAAGATTTATCAGAGATTTCTCCAAGATCGCCGTGCCTCTCACCAGGTTGACCCGGAAGGGTGTTGCTTTTTCATGGGGTCCGGAGCAGCAGACCTCGTTTGAGACACTTCGCCAGAGATTATGTGAAGCCCCGGTGTTAGCCCTCCCAGAAGGGATGGAGGATTTTGTGGTGTATTGTGACGCATCGATATCGGGGTTGGGTGCGGTGCTTATGCAGAGAGGGCATGTGATAGCGTATGCATCAAGGCAGCTGAAGCCTCATGAGATGAGGTATCCCACCCACGATCTGGATTTGGGGGCAGTGGTGTTCGCCCTCAAGATCTGGTGTCACTATTTGTATGGGGTTCGGTGTACCATATACACGGACCACAAGAGCTTGAAGTATTTGATGGATCAGCCCAATCTGAATATGCGCCAAAGGAGATGGTTGGACGTGGTAAAGGATTATGATTGTGAGATCCTGTACCACCTGGGTAAAGCTAATGTTGTAGTTGATGCCCTAAGCCGTAGGGCGGAGAGTGCCCCAATTCGAGACGTTTGTATGCGACTGACAGTGATGACTCCGGTGTTGGACACCATTCGGGAGGCCCAGGCAGAGGCCGTGATACCGGAGAACCGCAAGAGGGAGCGGGTGATCGGTCAGGTGTCCGAGTTCGTTACCGATAGTCGAGGGCTGATGACCTTTCAAGGTCGGATTTGGGTGCCGTATGCAGGCGGGGCACGTACCATTCTGATGGAGGAGGCGCATAGATCGAGGTTCTCGATCCATCCCGGGGCCACGAAGATATATTTGGACCTGAAGAAAGATTATTGGTGTTTTGTATGAAGAGGGATGTCGCGTGGTTTTTCGAGAGGTGCTTGACCTGTCCCAAGGTTAAGGCCGAGCACCAGCATCCGCATGGCAAGTTGCAGCCGCTTGAGGTTCCCCAGTGGAAGTGGGAACAGATTTCCATGGATTTCATCACCAAATTACCGAGGACCGCGAGGGGTGTCGATGCAATTTGGGTGATCGTCGACCGGCTGACGAAGAGCGCGCATTTTCTTGCTATCAGTGAGAGCTCTTCTGCTGAGAGGTTGGCGGAGTTGTATGTGAGGGAGGTGGTACCGCCTACCACCCACAGACGGACGGGCAGAGTGAGCGGACGATTCAGACACTCGAGGACATGCTTCGAGCATGTGTGTTGAACTTCGGAGGAATTTGGGACACGTACTTGCCGTTGGCTGAGTTTTTCTACAACAACAGCCACCATTCGAGTATTTGCATGCCTCCCTTGGAGCTGTTATATGGGAGGAGGTGTCGGACTCCCATTTGCTGGGGAGAGGTAGGACAGCATGTGATGGGTAGCACTGAGATAGTGCTTCAGACGACAGAGCAGATACAACAGGTTAGACAGAGGTTATTTACGGCTCAGAGTCGTCAGAAGAGTTATACGGATAGGCGACGATCCGAGCTTGAGTTCCAGGTGGGAGACTTCGTACTCCTGAAAGTGTCTCCTTGGAAAGGAGTGATCCGATTCAGGAAGAGGGGCAAGCTGGGGCCCCGATATATCGGGCCATTTAGGGTGACCGCGAGAGTGGGCAGGGTAGCTTATCGGTTGGAGCTACCTGAGGAGCTGAGCCAGATTCATGATACCTTCCACGTGTCTCAGTTAAGGAAGTGTATAGTCGACGAGTCGACGGTGATGCCATTGGGAGATATTCAGGTGGATGCGAGCCTGAATTATGTTGAGAGGCCGGTGGCGATTATGGATCGGAAGATCAAGGTTCTGAGGAACAAGGAGGTGCCCCTGGTGCTGGTCCAGTGGTAACATCGGAAAGGGTCCGAACTGACTTGGGAGCCGGAGTTGGAGATGCGGGAGCAACATCCAGAGTTGTTTGCCGAGCAAGACTTCGAGGGCGAAGTCTGATTCTAGTGGGGGAGAACTGTAACATTCGGATTCCCAGGTATCTTATTTTAAGCATTTATATTGAATTTTAGAGAGTGACCCGACGAGTAGGCGCTCAAACTCGCCGAGTAGGATCGCGCATTTCTTGTCTGATTTAATGAAGGACTCAACGAGTCGATGCGTGGACTCGGCGAGTCCGCGTTGTTAAGTGAAACCCTAAATCCCCGGGCCTGTGCCCTATTTAAAGGCCTTTATGGCCTCCATTTGCGGCCACTTCATCCCAGAGAAGCCCTAGAGAGAGCAGTAGGGGAGTTGAGAGCAAGAAGAGGTTAATACATCACTTTTGGTGTAGTTTTGCTAGAAGGAAGAAGGAAACACCCATGTAGAGCGTGAAGGGGGCTTGGATCTGGGCTAATCATCTTATGAGTTCATCTCTGGAGGTATAATCCTTTCTATTTCATGTTGATATGATAGATTTCATGATTTTAGGGCTTTTACCTCCATTTTATGTAAGATCTAGTGAGTATGAGGTCCCATTTGTGTTAATAGCATCAGATCTGGACCATGAGAGGTCCATAGAGTCACTATCCCTCAACTTTATGCAAGCAAATGAGAGATTGGGGACTAGGTTGGCATTTTTAGAGTTATTTCTCCATTTGTGACTTGATATGGGTTGCATGAACATAAAGGTTGCACCTTTACGTGACCTTTGAGCACTTGAAGGCCATATCTATAGTTTAGAGAAGCAGATCTGACCTCAGAAGGTCATTTGAGAGTGTTTATGGGAGCAACTCGCCGAGTCCATAAGTGGACTCGACGAGTCGAGTCGGGGTTGCCCCGCGATTCGTGACAGGTGTGACCCGTCGAGTAGAAGGATGACTCGACGAGCCAAGAGAGGCTGAAAGGATTCAGAGGACCCGCATGGACTCGCCGAGTCGCCCTTGTGCACTCGACGAGTCGGGTCAAAGTTCGACCGTTGACTTTCGTTGACTTTAGGGTTCTTGTCAAGACTGATTCAGGAGAGTTCAGGGAAGGGTAGAATGGCCTTCTACCCAATCTGTAGAGATGAGATCATGAGAGAATATTGATCGGGGATGTTATTTGAATAATAGGAGGAGGCTAAGTCGGGACGTTGAGCACGAGAGTTTATCCGACTTCACTGAGGTGAGTCTTCTCACTATACTGTACCTGGAAGGGTACATATGTGTGACCGGAAGGTCTTGTATGCTATGTTGTATGTGCAATATGCGGTTATGTGATTTGTATATGCTATGTATGTTGTGTATGGTAAGGAACGGAAGGTCAGGATGATATATATGTGTGTGCTATGTATGTTACGTATGGTAAGGACCGGAAGGTCAGGATGATATGGACGGAAGGTCAAGTGGTTACGGACTGGAAGGTCGATACGGGTAGGACCGGAAGGTCTACCGGGATTTGGGGACGGAAGCCCCCTGAGACACAGGGATCGGAAGATTCTAGAGAGTTATGGCCTGGAAAGGCGTATGTGTGGTATGTGGTATTTGGGGAACTCACTAAGCATTTATGCTTGTAGTTGTTATGATTTGTGTTTCAGGTACTAGCGAGGATTGCGGGAAGGCGCCAGCATGATCCGTACACACTTATGGAGTTTATGTTATTGAGATTCTGGGATATGTTTGTTATGACACAGTGAATAGATTATGTTTTATGATTATATTGTGATTGAAAGTATGATTTAAAAATGTAAAATTGTTTTGAAAAATTACGTCGTTACAGAAAGTCAATACAATATTGATTTCTAGAAGTCCAGCTGATTCCTGAGTACATGTCAAAGCTAGTGGGAGCATAAGTGTTATGCTAATAATTTTCATGCTAGTGGGAGCATGATAATTATGATAAGTGTTGCAAGTTAGCAATGTTAATTATAGCAAACAAAAGTTTCAATTCATGAAGTTGTTGGGGTTGAAAAAGTTGTTGTGCTATAATTAAGGGAGAGGAAATTATACTTCATTTCAATTCTAAAAGCTTAGATTGAGGTTTTAATAATCTTTAGTCAAGGATATATATGAATTTTGTGTTGGAATGGCTCAACATAAGGAAATTCTATATATGGGTCTATTATTTGCATTCTAAAATTCGATTATGATTACGTCATCCCTTTTTCATAATCTGAATTATGAGAGCTTGGAAAATAGAAATATTGTAGCAAAAGGACTGGTCTAGTATCATGTCTTTATGTGAGACATCATGAATCGTGTCCCATATGCTTTAGATATAGGATCGATTGCATGTGCTATAATATTCATCCTTTCTAAAATTTTCCAAATGCCTGGGGCATTAAGAAAGGAAAAGGTCTAGAATTGGATATGACTAAAAGGATTAAGCAATTGTCGAGGACAATCTAAAGTTTGCCAAAGATTGGTTGCTCAAGGACAGTTGGAAGTATAGTGTTAAATTTTGGAAGGACCTTATTGACATATTCTGAAAGGAGGCAACTCTTGTTCAGAAGTGATAGTCAAAATGGGAATATGGAAATGTTTCCATAGGTGGAAGTTATTCCATTTGTGTAAGGTTAGAAAAACTTAATGCAAGAAGGATGTTTCCATGGAACTGATCTCCATTGGAATACTCAGTAATGTCTGTTGACAAGTCTTTGTGACTTTGTGCATAATCATTACAAGTGGATCAATGCATATAAGTTTAGAATCTAACAGTTTTCAGTAAATGATAGGAATTTGGAATTCTTACATTTTCGATAAGAATTTGGGAGTGTGAAAAGAGAATCATTGAAATTATGTTCAATCGATCTAGTTCACAAAGTAAAGATCATAGACAAACATAGAGTGCATACTTGGTGTATGGCAAAGCTATTGTTTAGAAGAACATAGTGTACATGCTTGGAGCATGGGACAACTAGTGTTTTTAATTCAAGTATAAAGTTGATAAAAACCGAAACAATGAATAATGAGTAATCAGTATGGTGATAAATAAAAAGTGTTCTATTTATATTCATAGGTTTTGATACCATACTAGATTCAATTATTCTTGTGTTTCATTTTGCATGTTTTGACTTCCAGAATAAACTAGGCCATTCTTCCCGAATGACTAAGTTATTCAAACCATCCACAGTCGGTCATATGTTGGAAGTAAATATGAATCAAGACTGTCATGAGTTGGCTTGTAGATGTCTAAGATGTTGGACATAGCAAAGAGGTGCTACAACACTCATGAGTGCTCATAAGTTCTGAGTATTGGATTCAACCCGCGCTCATTTGAATCACTTCATGGATTTTATCACGAGTGATCATGAGACGATAATATCTTATATTCTTCAAACCTAGAGATATGAGTTGTTACTATGAGTTGGTTGTACATTGATTGCGCGAAAACGCATTGGTAACTCGATGTTATAAAACGTGCTTTTGTGTATGATTCAACAAGTAGTAGAACAAGCCATATGAGTCGAAGTTTATCCATTCCTTTTACCTTCGGGATAAAAGCGATATCTGTGGGCCCCTCGATGATTTAGTGATGACAAATGTAAGTGCTCGGCCGAGCCTGGACTGATTTGATTTGTTCAATTAGTCAGTCGTCATAAATCGGAAATCGGGAAACAACAAATGGACAGAGAGAATGATTTATAATCCATGTCTCAGTCCATATGATATCTAGAATGGAGGAATATATGATCCCTTATCTAATGGACAAGTCATTGACGAGATCAGAGTTCAGTTACAACGTCAGAGTTCGACAACGGCTTAAAGAGCTACGATTGCCAGTTGGTTCTTGAAGTCATACTCAATAATAGTTTTAGACTTATCCAAGTGGGAGACTGTTGGATTAGTGTCTAAGTCCATAACTGTAATTGGTATGTACTTGACCCGACTCGGCATGGTCCATTTGGGTTGCATTGGATCGGCACAATTGGATAGACAAGATGAGTAAAAAAGGGATACTAGTGATTTATATTAATATATTATAAGTTCTAATATATTAATATATAATCATATTATTTAATTAGTGTTGATCAAGGATTAATTTATAATTAATTAAGTGATCAAAGGGAACTAATTAAATATGGACTCTTAGATATATATGTGTAGTGGGTCAAAATTATTTAGGTTGGGCTAAGCTTTCATGGATAGTCCATGGATTGTTTAACCCATGGATCCTATGGAAATGAAAGGTCATGGATATTAGGGTTTAACCCTAATCCTCCACACTATATAAAGAGTCCTATGGTTCATGAAATGTGTGCTAAAATGAACACTAGTTGATAGTGAGGAGGGCAAGCCGAATTTCATAAGGAGAGAACCAAGTATCCTTTATGCTCTAGTTATTCCAAATGTTCATGGTGTTGTGTGAACCATTTGAGGTGTCACACTTGGGGTACTCGACTCTTAAGCATCAAGGAATCAAGCTACATGAAAAGGTATGTCTTCTAACTTGTTTTATTACCCAAGTATCAAAGATTGTATGCTAGATAGGGTAATACCTTGGAATAATCATATTTGCATGTATAATAGAGAAAACATAGATCCAAGGTATTTAGGGTTACATGTATACTTAGGAGTGTTAGAATGCTCATAACCCAACAGTAACACGCGAAGTCACGAAGTTCGCCTTACCTCAAGCGAACACTACACTTCCCTCCTGAAGTCGCCTCTCTTCCGACCTCTGTCGTCTAATACTTACTAGTTCCGTGTGTCTCGTGGTCCTTCCCAAACCAATGAACTAGCTCACTCAAGTCTAAAACATCAGACAGAAACACATCTCCCTCAGAATGAGATCCACCCAAAATCTCAAACTTCTCGTCCTCCACACATATATAACCAAACTCACCCACCAGAGTCTGGTTCGACACAGAATTGGAACCACTCATCCCAATCTAGCACTCAACTCATGACCCATGTTGCACGATTATACACATGCATAACACCTCGATCCGGCCGATTCACGACAACCCTGCTTTAACTCAAAACACAACGATTTTCGACCTCTGCCGAGATCCCATTCTCGCCCTTGGTTCGGCCCCCAGGTTCTCACAAACTCTTCTGGTAAGGCTACCGATGCCTAAGAGCCGCTCTACGTCATACCCTGACTAATAAGGCCGCGGCTCCCCGTAGTTATACAACACTTTCTATCACTAACTATCAAGTGCTAAAGCTCCCCGTAGTCCTATGGCACTCTCTCATTGCCTCGCGAAAGCTACGGCCCCCCGCAGTCTTGCGATATTCTCTCTCTCTCTCTCTCTCTATATATATATATATATATATATATATATATATATATATATATATATAGATATATATATATATATATATATATATATATATATATATATCTCCCTCTCTCTCTCTCTCACTGGCTCACTATTGCTACAGCTCCCCACAATCTTACAATACTCTCTCTCTCTCTCTCTCTCTCTCTCTCTCTCTCTCTCTCGTTGACTCACGAATGCTACGGCTCCCCGCAGTCTTACGGTACTCTCCCTGACTCATGTATGCTACGGCGCTCCGTGGTCACACGATACACTCTCTCTGACTCACGTATGCTATGGCTCTCCGCAGTCACAGGATACTCTTGCATGTATGCTACGGCTCTCCGCAGTCACACGATACTCCCTCTCTGACTCACGTATGCTATGGCTCTCCGCAGTTACACGATACCCTCTCTCTAACTCACGTATGCTACGGCTCTCTGCAGTCACACGGTACTCTCTCTCTAACTCATGTATGCTACGGCTCTCCGCAGTCACACGATACTCTCTCTCTAACTCATGTATGCTACGGCTCTCCGCAGCCACACGATACTCTCTCTCTCTCTAACTTACGTATGCTACGGCTCTCTGCAGCCACTCGATACTCTCTCTCCAACTCACGTATGTTATGGCTCTCCGCAGTCATACGATACTCTCTCTCTAACTCACATATGCTACAGCCCTCCGCAGTCACACGATGCTCTCTCTTACTCTCCTTGGGCTCTCCCCACGGTCTCCCCTGACAGTCCTAAGTGATTACTCCCACCCGTATACGTTTACTCTCTTATCACACCATATTCTCATCCTCAAGTCGCTACCACACTGAGTCCACTATAAAATACTCCACGGTCCAACATAGATAGGTACACTCACACACCCATGTTAAGCATCACTTCTCTTGACGACAACTGTCGTGGCAAACAATTTCTCTTGTTGCAATTCACATTCTTGGATAATCCCATTCGATGACAATTTAGCTGAAGGGTCCCCACTGGAATAATCGTCTCTTGGCTCTCTACTTGCCATCTCACAACTCAAGTCTCAAAATAGTCCAAGATTTTTAGGGTATCATACATGGATATCTCGGTGTCCCATCTCAAATCTTACGATGTCTTGCTACGACCACTGATCTCCCTTTCGCACATTTCGTAACCTCGAAATGCCTCAACTACCAAATTGAAGCGCGACGTAATCATCAATGACTGAGAACACATTGAAAATAATCCGAAACCTCATCCTCCCCCGAACACATACAACATGCATTATCTCGCTCTGCCCCTTGGCTCATCCACCGATAATCCAAGTCCCATGTGTCCGTACCGCAGATCTCCATGACCTGTTCTCTAACCGCACTCGAACAAATCTCTGACCCTCTCAATAAAATACCCAGTTCTCCCCCACTCAGGGTTCGAACCATCACCACTTGGCATACCAACAGTCTACTCCACAGACTGTTTCATTAGGTACATCGTACTTGTCCCTTGGAACGTACTTCGTAACACTCGATGGTCCTCCCAATATAGACCAAGCAACCCCAAATATCCCAAATCTCAGATGAAATCCTCGGAATTCCCCCAACATGACTGCCTCTAATCATCCCAAAATCTCATACCGACACACCACCGAAGATCCCAACTGTCCCGAATTAGTCATGACTCTCAATCTAGAAATAATGCGCTATCACACACCTTGGCTTCGATCCCTCAACCATCCTTCCGTCATGTGGATCCTCATGGACAAGAGACTTCACTCTCACAGTCGATACACAACGTAGGCAACGAAAGCCGCCTCCCCGGTGCACTCCTCTTGATCACCTGGAACTGCTGCTAAAAAGTATGCCTCACCCATGAAGGCACCTCCTTGATCTCTTCCATCTCAGTCCCCACTAATGACTCTCTAATGGTATAAACATACCTCACAATAGACATGCTACTCAATTACTCTGGTGAAAAGGTCGCAACCATATGCTACCCCACGGGGTTTACCTCCAACTCTGAAACTGGAAGCTCGATATCTCATTTGCTTCTCCCAGGAAACAGGAACAACACAACTCACAGAAAGTGACATCTCAACTATCATCCGATTACTCAACTCAAGCCACAATTCCCCATAAACTCTCATCTCTACTTATCCCTGAGTCTTGCGACTCCAATTGGCATCTCACCAATGAAAATCTCTCAGTACTAACTCGATTTCCTTCTCCAGGTATGTCCCACTGAAACTCGTTCAACATGGACCTCTGGGCCCACACTCTATCATATCCGTCCTCAGTCTAAACAATCACAACGGGATAACTGGTAAAGTCAGAAGTACTATCCGCTACGAATCATGGTGCTCGAACCATGTTATCTCTTCTCAATATGCTGCGAATCATGGTACTCGAACAGTGTTATCTCTTCTCAATCTGATGCGAATCATGGTACTCGAACCATGTTATCTCTTCTCAATCTGCTACAAATCATGGTACTCGAACCATGTTCTCTCTTCTCAATTTTCTACGAATTATGGTACTCGAACCATGTTCTCTCTTCTCAATCTGCCACTTAGAACCTCTAGAATTCTCCATGTTTCAAGTATGGGTCCTCTGCTTTCAGTAGTATGGGCCCAAACTACCTGCCACATCTCCCATACTTTCCACATGGATCGTCCCAGATTTCCTAAGTAGCTGCTCAACCTTCTCGATCACCAATCCCGTTACACATGTTTGCCCTCCAGCGAATACCCTCATCCATCAGTGTAGTCATCTAACTCAAGTTACTCCCTAGGCTCTTCCTAGGTTCTCACACTCCTCTGCCATCAGCTGCTGAAGATCTCCTTATATTGCCAGCCATCTACCTCCTAAATATCGTCATATTCACTTAGTAGCTGTCTCCCATCATCAAAAGTTCCACAAAGCACAAAGACAGCAACATTCGAGCATCGAATCACTTTAGCATACAACTCCACTCTATATACGCAAATCTGAGAGGCATTACCGTACTCAGGCATCCCTACCTCTCGTGGGTATCTCACTACTCTCTCAGTAAACTCCTCAAATGCACATCTAGGTATTTCTACTAGATTATCACTCAACTCAGAATTCTCTCTAGGTGATTCCTGCTAAATACTCTTACTCAGCTCATATTCAAAAGGACATCACAGATAGCAACAACTCCTAGGCTAAGGCATCACAAATCAGGCCACTCTAGTCCTAAAATATGAAATACCTATCCTACCCTCTAACATGCATAATATCTCATAAAATATCTCATAAATATCTCATAACACAAAAGTAAGGGTATTTTGGGAAATCACCGTTCGGGCTCTGGCTGATTGTACACACGGCTACAACTTGTTTTCTCTTAAACTCTTTCTCATTTTCGAAAAATTTATCTCTTTTGAAATTTTTTCTCAAATCCTCAGGTTGAGTCCAAACACACCCGGAGGTGCATCCGAATCCCTCAAACCAAGGCTCTGATACCAACTTGTAACAACGTAAATTTTCAAACGAATTTTTCGTTTAAAAATCACATAATTCTCATAACACATTTCACAAAAATCCCATTTATTTAATCTACAAAACACAACTCCATAATTATTTAATTAATAACCCAGGATCTTCAAAACATAACACTTTCTCTGGTGTGTACAATCAAGCCGGCACCTTCCCGCGGTCCTGAAAAAGAACCTGAAACACATATCACATAACACGGTAAGCACGAAGCTTAGTGAGTTCCCCAAAATACTAGACATATCTCATTAGCCTCTCATTGTTATAACTCAAATAAGACCCTCCGGTCAATGTGTCTCAGTGGGACCCTCCGGTCCCACAACTCGAGTGGACCCTCCGGTCCTAACTCAGTAAAGCTCATCATAATACACAACATAAATCACAATGACATAATGCAGAATATCACAATACTCAATATCAACACATAATACCCTCCGGTCACACAAAAGTTACCACTCTAGGTAAAGTATATAGTGAGAAGACTCACCTCGGATGATGAACAACTCCTATAGATGCTTGCTGCTGGAGCGGCCTCTAACACTGGACCGAAATCCACAATTACTCCATTAAGATCTAAGTCCAAATCCTCACTCTTTAGGTCTAAAGGTAGTCCACTAACTAGCCCATTAATGACCTAAAACTCATTGGGCCCACCAAGGCCCGATAATGATTGGGCTCTCCCGAGGCCCAACTCTCAAGTCCAAGTGACAAGCCCAACACAAGGGCCCAAGGCATAATATAATATTTCTCTGCTCAAAGTCTCTAATACACAAGCCCAAAGATCCAGGCCCAACCCTTAAGGCCCATTATAAAATTCAGCCCAAAAAGCTCACAGTGAGGTTACGCGGGGCGTACCTCCCTTGGTACACTCAACATACACTAGCATGCACAAATCTGATCGGGGACACCAACCCAGTACACGGGGCGTACTGGAATTATGTTGGGCATACGCCCAATTTTGCTTAGTCCATTCTCTTGGTCTTAAATCGTTAAGACCTTAAGTCATTTCTCAGATCTGGACACCCTAATAGCTCTTACTCCATAAAGTCAGTGACTTTAAGCCTTTGCATGGCTGATATGGTCATAAACACATAAAAACTCATTCTCTAATCTCAAAATTCTCATTTCTCGTGCATGGATTGATTCCAACGTCCAAGGATTGATTTTTATGACACTACACCACTAATTGCACTCAAAAGGGTTGATCATAGTCTCTGGAGCTCAATATCTCATAAAGTCTCCAACTTTTGCGACAAAAACCTTAAAATACTCTACTATGATGCACAAATCAAAAGAGTGAGAAAGCTTGAAGCTTTATACCTCAATATGAAGCTCCCAACACAGATATGCTCAGATCCAAGGGCCTGGACTCTCACTCCTTCTTCTCTAAAGCTTCTTCTTCACTCCAAGAACACACAAAGTCCGTCAAAGGTTCTCAAACGCACTTACAAGCTCTAGGAACGAAGATTTAGGGTTTTGGAGGGTTGGTTGTCTGAGAATGATGGCCAGGAATGAGGCCATATTACTCTTTATATAGTGACAAGCCCAACACAAGGGCCCAAGGCATAATATAGTATTTCTCTGCTCAAAGTCTCTAATACATAAGCCCAAAGATCCAGCCCAACCCTTAAGGCCCATTATAAAATTTAGCCCAAAAAGCACACAGTGAGGTTACGCGGGGCGTACCTCCCTTGGTACGCTCAGTGTACACTAGCATGCACGAATCTGATTGGGGATACCAATCCAGTACGTGGGGCGTACTGGAATTATGCTGGGCGTACGCCCAGTTTTGAATAGTCCATTCTCTTGGTCTTAACCCGTTAAGACTGTAACATCCCGAAAAATACGAGCTAAAAATTTCATTTTTAAATTAGGTTAATTCATAAAAACATCGTTACAAAACATTCATAATATTAATTTATGTCTGAGAACCGGTAACATCATAGTAAAATATTCATAGTACATCCCAGGAAATCCATAGTGCCGAAAACATGAGAGTTTGTGTGATATGCCGCTACCGCGCGAGCTCCTTTCCCCTAGCTGAAGAGATACCTGAAAACAAAACTATAAAACGTAAGCACGAAGCTTAGTGAGTTCCCCCATAATGCCACATACCATGCAATCATATAATGAGTAACTAAGGGATACGGGCCTCGCCCACACCCATAGAGATACGGGCCTCGCCCACACTTTACTTTCTGAGAGGTACGGGCCTCGCCCACACTCTGCTATCCATGGAGATACGGGCCTCGCCCACACTCCGCTACTAAACCATAACATACAAGTATCACACAGACAACAAGTATAAGCAATTCTATCATACTGGCATATAACACAATCAAACTCAGCTATGAGATACGGGCTCCGCCCACACTCCGTTACTAACATATCGTCTATACGGGCCGGCCTTGGTGCCTTAGACCCGTCCCTACTGGAAAGAAACTCACCTCGAGAGTAGCTGCCGAACACCTGCTCAGACTACGCCTGGCTGCCGCACCGATAATCCCTCCGGCTATAAATCCGTAAACATGGATTAGGTACTCATAAATACCCCTAAGGTCAAATGACTGGTCAAAGTCAACTCCTTGGTCAAAGTCAACCTTCTGATTGACTGGACTCGCCGAGTCCATATGGCGACTCGCCGAGTCCTTCTATGTCTAGCCCGACTCTTACTCATCGGGTCCCTGTTCCCACTCACTGAGTCAGCCTGACTCGCTAGACGGGGTCAACTAACAAACCCGCGACTGGACTCGCCGAGTCCAAGGGGGTGACTCGCCGAGTCCGACGAACAGATCTCACAAATCGCTCCAATCTTCCATCAGAACATCAACCTTGGAGATTTGGAGATTCTGGGACTATAGCTACACGTTAAATTGCTAATTCCACGTGCGACTACGGAGGGTTGGACCTCCTACACTTAAACCCTTCTTATCTTAGTGACTGATCATATGACTCGCCGAGTTGGAAGAACAACTCGCCGAGTATCAGGCAATCTTCATAGGACTCGCCGAGTTGTTTATCCAACTCGCCGAGTCTAAGGCCATCTTCATGGAACTCGCCGAGTGCACTTTGGCACTCGCCGAGTACCCTTCGACTCTTCACCCATTCTGGCCAAATTTGAGACATGTAATGGTTCCAAACCATAAATCTAAGCTCCTAGGGCATAAACACACGGAGTTTGGGAGGTTTAAGGGCTTGCAATCCACATATAAGGGACAAAAAGGGAATCTATTTTACTAAGGATCAAGAAGGAGCTTTCTTACCTGGTTAGGAGCTTATCCCAGGGTAGATTTCGGATCTATCACACTTCCTTGCACCCTCCAACTTCCTCCTTCTTCTTCTAAGCTTCAAACTTCCTTCACCAAGACAAAATCACTCACAAGGGTCCAAATGGACTAGGGTTTCGCTCTACAGTTCTTCTGGAAGAGAATGGGACGAAATGGGTGTTTTAGAATGGGAAAAATAAGGTGCAATGTCTGAAGATAGAGTTTCATTCAGACAGGTGGACTCGCCAAGTCCATGCATCGACTCGCCGAGTTCACCACTCAAATCCCGTGTCCACCCTGCTGCTACTCGGCGAGTCGGGACGCAGACTCGCTGAGTTCGTGGCAAAATTAAGATAAAAACTTAAATAAAATCATACCATGAACCAGGTTTTACAAAGACCTTAGCTCATTTCTTAGATCTGGACTCCCTAATAGCTCTTACTCCATAAAGTCAGTGACTTTAAGCCTTTGCATGGCTGATATGGTCATAAACACACAAAACACTCACTCTCTTATCTTAAAAATCTCATTTCTCATGCATGGCTTGATTCCAACGTCCAAGGCTTGATTTTTATGAAACTACACCACTAATTGCACTCAAAATGGTTGATCATAGTCTCTGGAGCTCAATATCTCATAAAGTCTCCAACTTTTGGGAAAAAAACCCTAAAATACTCTACTATGATGCACAAATCAAACGAGTGAGAAAGCTTGAAGCTTTATACCTCAATATGAAGCTCCCAACACAGATATGCTCAGATCCAAGGGCCTGGACTCTCACTCCTTCTTCTCCAAAGCTTCTTCTTCACTCCAAGAAGACACAAACTCCCTCAAAGGTTCTCAAATGCACTCACAAGCTCTATGAACGAAGATTTAGGGTTTTTGAGGGTTGGTTATCTGAGAATGGTGGCCAAGAATGAGGCCATATTATTCTTTATATAGGGACACCCTCTCGCTTAGGGTTTTCCTTTTGTGCCTAGTACGCCCAGAGTACTAGGTGGCTCCACTTAAAAGTCACGCACACGAGTACACTAAGCATACACACACGTACGCCCAGCGTACTCCGCTGCCACCTTTTTCAATTAAAGGAATTATCTTGCCAAATCTTCAAATTGTCATAGCTCCCTTGTTATAAGTTAATTTCCCATGAACCTCATATCCACGGAAAGGTGATGAGAAGCCCTATGCTTCAACTCGTCACAACGCCAAGACTTCCTCATGCCCGTTTTGCAGCCTACGAATCCCTAAATCACAGACGATCCAGAACTGGATGTTACAGCCGTCACATACGTGAGTTAGAGATAGAGAGTATCGTAAGACTGCGGGGAGCCGTAGCATTCGTGAGGCAATGAGAGAGTGCCATAGGACTACGAGGAGCCATAGAACTTGTTAGTTAGTGATAGGGAGTGTTGTATAACTACGGGGAGTCGTAGCCTTACTAGTCAGGGTGTGACGCAGAGCGGCTCGTAGGCCTGGGTAGCCTTACCAAAGGAGTCTGTGAGAACCTGGTGGCCGAACCAAGGACGAGACTAGGGTCTAGGCAGTGGTCGGAACCCGTTGTGTTTTGAGTTAGAGAGGGACTGTCTTGAATCGGACGAATCGAGGTGTAATGCATACGTATAATCGTGGAACATGGGTCATGAGTTGAGCGCTAGATTGGAATGAGTGGTTCCAATTCTGTGACAGACCAGACTCTGATGGGTGAGTTTGGTTCTATTTGTGTGGAGGTCGAGCAGGTTGGGATTTCGGCTGGAACTCATTCTGAGAGGGGTGTGTTTCCGTCTGATATTTTAGACTTGAGTGGGCCAGTTCATTGGTTTGGGAAGGACCACGAGATGTTTGGAACTAGAAAGTAGTAGACAACAGGGGGTCGGAGGTGAGGCGACTTTTGAAGGGGATTGTAGAGTTTTCTTGAGGTAATGCGAACTTCATGAGTTCGCGGGTCACATGATGGGCTGAGATAGTTATTGCGAAAAGGAATTATAAAGTTCCTTTTGGGTCGTGTACCGCAGCGGCAGAAGGGTCTGTCCTTCTTCGGGGTCGGGAGTTCCTGTTGGGTTTAGGTGTCTTTGGAAGAGATTGTTGTTTGATATGAGGTCATTTTGGTGGTGCTTCTCGGGTTATTGGATTCGGTCTATCAGTTTATAAGGAGCGATTTCGAGGGCAAAATCTAATTCAAGTGGGGGGGGGGGGGAATTGTAACATCCTGCTTCGGATCTTCCGTGATTTAGGGTTCATGGGTTGCAACTCGGGCATGAGGAAGCCTCGGGACTACGACGAGTTGCTAGAAGAGTAGGGCTTCTCGTCACCTTTCCGTGGATACGAGGTTCACTGGAAACAGAGTTATAGCGAGGAAACTATGGAAGTTTGAAGTTTTGACAAGATAGGTCCCTTATTTGAGAAAGGTGGTAGCTGAGTACGTTGGGTGTATGTGTGTGTACGCTTAGCGTACTCATGTGCATGACTTTTAAGCGGAGCCACCTAGTACGCTAGGCGTACTAGGCATATAATGAAACCCTAAATGAGGGGGTGTCCCTATATAAAGAATAAGATGGCCTCATTCCTGGCCACCATCCTCAGACAATAAACCCTCTCAAACCCTAAATACTCGTCCATGGAGCTTGTGTGACAGTTTGTGACCTATTGAGTGATCTTGTGTTCTTTGGAGTGAAGAAGGAGCCTTGAAGAAGAAGGAGTGGGATTCTAGGCCTTGGATCTGAGCTTATCTGAGTTGGAAGCTTCATGTTGTGGTATAAATCTCAAAGCCTTCTCACTCTTTTGATTTGTGCATCATTTTAGTGTATTTTAGGGTATTAGTCCCAAAGTTGGAGACTTTATGAGATATTGAGCTCCAAAGATTATTATCAGCTTCTTTGAATGTCTTTAGTGGTGTCGAGTTATAAAAATCGAGACTTGGTTGTTTGAATCAAACCATGCATGAGATATGTGCATTTTGAGATGAGAAAATGAGAGTTTTGGGTGTTTGTAACTTTATCAGCCATGCAAAGGCTTAAAGTCACAAGCTTTATGGAGTAAGAGCCATTAGGGAGTCCAGATCTGAGATTTGAGTTAAGGTCTTAACAGGTTAAGACCAAAGGAGTAGGAAGAGCAAACCTGGACGTACACTGATTGTAATTCCAGGACGCCCCGTGTACTGACTAAATGTCCCCGATGGCCAATCTGGATTTGTGCGTACGCTGTGTGTACCAAGGGAGGTACGCCCCGCGTAACCTCACTGTGGATTTTGGTACAGTGTTAGAGGCCGGTGTGCAGCAGCAACATCTATAGGAGCTGTTCATCATCCGAGATGAGTCTTCTCACTATACTTACCTAGAGTGGTAACCTTTGTGTGACCGGAGGGTCTTATGTGCTTATTTGAGTTATGTGTTTTACTGAGATAGGACCAAAGGGTCCAACCCGAGTTGTGGGACCGGAGGGTTCCCACTGAGACAGGACCGGAGGGTCCAACCCGAGTTGTGAGACCAGAGGGTCTTCACTGAGATACCGAACTGGAGGATCCACCCGAGTTGTGGGACTGGAGGGTCCCACTGAGACACATTGGCCGGAGGGTCTTATTGAGTTATAGCCATGAGAGGCTAATGAGATATGTGTGGTATTTTGGGGAACTCACTAAGCTTCGTGCTTACCGTGTTATGTGATATGTGTTTCAGGTTCTTCTCAGGATCGCGGGAAGGCGTCGGCTTAATTGTACACACCAGAGAAATTGTTATGTTGTGAGGATCCTGGATTATTAATCAAACAATTATGGAGTTGAGTTTTGTAAATTAAATGAAAGGGATTTTTGTGAAATGTGTTATGAGAATTATGTGATTTTAAAATGAAAAATTATTTGAAAATTTACGGTGTTACAATCAGTGCTCCCTAAGGCTAGCTACTTGGTCGAATAAATCCCTTGTCTAATAGCTCCTGAAGCTGCATAGACAACTCTTGCATCTCTTGTGGTGCCAAGCGATACAGTGCCTTGGCTATTGGGACCGCACATGAACTAAATCAATCCGAAACTCGACTTGCCTCTCAAGAGGCACTCCTGGAAAATCCTCAAGAAACAAGTTAGGGAAATCCCAAACAATGGGCACCTCACTCAATGTCATCGTGCCCTCAACCCGAGTATCTGCCACGTAAGCCAGAAACCTAAAACAACCCTGCAGAACATATCTCTTGGCCCTTGAAGCTGAATAGAGAGCCAACCCATGCGAAACTCCCTTGCTAGGAATAACCAGTTCTCCCCCACGTGGGTACAAACTCTCACCAGTTGGCACTCACAATCAATCATGGCTCCATTGGGACGCAACCAGTCCATCCCAATAATAACTTTCAAACCTCTCTGAGGAATCATAACCAAATCAATAGAGTACTTCTCGTTGAACAAGTTCAAGACACACCCACGATGAACCCTCAAACCACTCACAGAACGATCGTCAGCAATCTCGACCTCAAATTGTAACACTTGGATTTGGGTATGTTCCTTATTTTCCCTTTTACATTTAATTGTTGCATTATTGGTCCTTCGAGTAGTACACGGGGCATACCACATGGTACGCTTAGCATACTTATGCGAAGTTTGATCGGGACTCTGGGCACGTACGAGGGGTGTACGCCTATGTACGCGAGGCATACATGTAACTTAATGAAACCCTAATTTAGGGTGTTTCACCCAATATAAACAGCTTAAGTCCTTAGGGATGGCCTATTTGCCAGCCTATAGACCTCCAAAAACCTTAGAAATAGACCCTTAGCCTCCATTGTTATGTAATTGATCTCTTGAGAAGAAATTGGTGCTTATTTTGCACATTTTGAAGGAGTTGAAGAAGGTTGAAGGTGTATTGCTTTGTGTGAATCTTTGAGATCCAGAATCATCCCTCAATTTGCAAGTCCTTTGAGGTATAAAGCTCATACCTTGGTTACTCCTGTTAGATTAGGTGTCTAAGCCCATAACTATAATTGGTATGTACTTTACCCGATAGTATCATGGTCCATTTCAGGTTGCCTTCACCAAAACAATTTGATAGGATGGATATTTGAGAAAGAGGTTATTTGTGATTTATTAATATATTATAAGAATAATATATTAATTGAGAAATCATATTATTTAATTGGTATTGATCAAGAATTAGTTTGGAATTAGATTAGTGATCAAAAGAGACTGATTAAATTAATAAGGGCTGATAATGTAAATCAGTGAAACATATGATTTGGGCTAATGATCCATGATTATCTAGTAATGGACTAAGTTCATATAAGAGTCCGTGAAGTGTTGTTGGATTAAAAGCCTAAGTGTATGAATTAGGGTTAAGAAGTCACTCTTGGAATTCTACACTATAGATGTGTTCCCTTAGCTCCAAAATCGGCACTCATATATTCGTAGAAGTGGCTAGCCGATTTTGGTGTCTCCTAACCCTCTCTCATATTCGTCTAATTGTTCTTGGTGTTTGTGACTTGTTTGAGGCATCACACTTGGGGTGCTAAGCTTTTAAAAGGCCAAGTTCTACAAGCTATTACAAGAGGTAATCATCTAACCTTTTTATTTTTATGATTCATATATCAAAGTTGCATGCTAGTTAGGCTTCATGCTTTGGAAAAGAATATTGCATGTATAATTAAAGAAAACTTAGAACCAAAGTATTAGGGTTGTATATGCACCGTAGGGATGTTAGAGTACATAAAACCCATCATTGGTATCAAAGCTATGGGTGTTTTCTGTTATATAGATGCATCGGTTAATTGTTCAAAGCTAAAGAAAATGGAAATATGCTTTCTTCCAGGGTGAACTCGACGAGTCCACTTATGAACTCGACGAGTTCATGATGAGCTAGACGAGTCCATTGTCTGACTCGACGAGTTGGACAGTATGTTGGCAGATTTTCAGGTTTTTTTGGCCAAAATTAGATTAGGATCATTGCCTTAAACTGTTTTATATCATAAAATATGTTTTTTCTTATATGGTGGTGATTATCCTCATCCAATTAAAAGATACATTGTCAAATTATAAAATATATACTAGATTATATGATAAACTAATTATTTGTATTATTTGATTTGAACTGTCTTGCTATATGAGTTGCATTAGGTCAAACTGGTAAAAGATAAAGATATATGATTATTTTATTAGTTTAAAATTTGATCTAAATGTTTTGAAGAGTTACAAAACTGGCCATCCACTTTTTGAACTCAAAAGTTATTTTTAAGGAGTTACAAAACTTGCCATCAAGTTTGGAATCCAAAAGTCTTGAAGAGTTTCACAACTTGCCCTCAAGTTATGGAATTTGAAAAGTCTCATTCATGAACATTAACTCCTTAAGTTATGGAATTCAAAAGGTTTTGAATAGTTACAAAACTTGTCCTCAAGTTTTGGAACTTGAAAAGTCACTTACGAAACTTTAATTCTAAGCTCTAGAATTTTAAAAGTCCAAAATTCAACTCTTATGACTTTTATTAAATTAAGTAAATGTTTAATTAAAAGAGAGAATTAATAAATCCATAATGAGATGGTTTAAGTTTAATTAAATTAAAAGTCTAATTTATTAATAGATTAAACCACTTAGTATTTTTTAAATGTGTAAAATACACCCTTATACTATATAAAATAAAAAGTTTAATATATTATATATGTATAAGTTAAAAGTCAATCTTACCGTTAGTATGCCTCATTCACGAAGCTGGTCTATAAGGGGTGTTTAAGGAAGCGGCCTGTAAAATGACCGCCATTAGGTATACACTCTTACCCACCACACCCTTGGCCAGTGGAGGGTCGTTAGCCGAACAGGTTTGATAGGACATTTAAATCCTCATTAAAAGAATAATGAAATATAATGTAACTAAACCTTTTATAAATTCCCAATCTTAATTACTTTAGGAAAAATGTGAATTTGGTGCTAATCCATGAAATTGCACATTGCACCTTATTAGTCGTTAGTGGAGCGTGTGTGGTTAACCGGCACATTGATTAGGTGATAGATGTCTTCGAGAGTACCAAGCTAATTTGCATGGTTATTCACACCTTGTTTGTGATCCTCGGTATCCCAGTCACAAATTTGAAGGGCGTAATCGAGATTAAACATGCCATTGAAAAGTTCAATGAATCCCAAAAAATCTAGGAGTTTCAATTCATTTAAAACCTAATGTTCATTTTCGTTTTTCATGGTGGAAATTGGTAAATCGTCATTTACCTACCAACAAATATTTTGCAATTGGATTATGTCAACCCTCTTCCGAATTGCAGAATATTGTGTTGGGTCCTAGCCTTAATATTCCATTTTGGGTGTTATATTAAGGACTTAATTCAACTAACTTGAATTTCACCCTTTGTAGATGTCTAGTTCTAACGAATATGGTCTACCTTATCCTTTAGGAAAAAGCTTTCCTTATAAAGATATTTTCCACAAGACGATCGAGGTGAAAGATTAATCCCTTCTTCGTGCTGTAGTGGAACTTCTCTTCCTTCACCTCCTCCAATTATTCTCCCTGGCCCACATGTCCGACGACTTGAAAAGTTCAAGGTCACTCAGGCCCTATTGGCAAGCAAACATGAAGATGGAAAGTCTGTATGTGCTCACGTTTTAGACATGAAGTTGCATATTGACAGGCTGGGAATGTTGGGTGTCATGTTCCCTAGGAAGCTGGCCGTTGACTTGGTTCTTCATTCACTTCCTAAGTCACATAGTGAGTTTGTTAAAGACTACTATGTGACAGATCATGACGTGACCCTTATCGATCTAATATATTTGCTTATTGCTGCTGAATCAGCAATGGTTTGGCGCACTGGTAAAGAACACTTGATTGGAAGATCCACTTCCCAAACTTCCATGGAAATTAACATTGGCTACATTGGAAGTCCAGAAAAGCTTTCTCTTCCTAATGGAAGGGATTGGCCAAGGTCAAACCGGTTGACCAAATGGTAAAGAGAAAGGCTAAGTCTGAGATTGTCCCGTGTACCATTCCAAGAGAGTCTGTTTGTTTCTATTGCCAAGAGAAGGGGCATTGGTTGCGAAACTGCCATGTCTACCTGAAGGATCGCAAGGATGGTAAAGTCAAAATGTATGACTCTACTTTAGGTAAATCCACTATCTATTGATGAGAATAAATCTCAGATCGATTAGATCTTTTACAGGAAAAATATGAAGATCAAACAAAACAAACACAATAATGATATGAACACAGTATAGAATCAATGTTATGCTTATGATTCAAATATAGTCACACCTTAGCAGAGCTCGATGAAGAACTTCCACTATAGAGGCGAGCTAGGTTTTACAAAACTCAATGAGAAAAATAATGAAAGCGTTGAATTACAAAGACTGCATGCATGCAGCTTAAATACTAAACCCTAGAATAAAACATGCACGGTTGGACAGGCCCAAACCGGCAACCAAAACTGGGCTAAGGACCGAGCCTATGACGCAACACTATAAGCCCAACAATCTCCCCCTTTGCGTCAAATGAGGCGAGAGATCATTTCCTTTGAGTAGGCTTCACAGTCTTGACAACCTTGAACAACCGAGGAATGATTGCAAGAAGTGTCTGCTGAAATTGAATGTACCATCTCAGCATATCAGTAAACATCTTCTTGTCGGCTGTAGTGTTCTGACTACACCTCTGAATAATCTCCAAAATGTGCTCCAAGCAAGCAGTTGAGAAGAGGTGTTTGTCAACAAGAGCGAATAGACATTTCTGACCTTCGCCCCTGATAAACATCACTGTGTGATACTTTGAATCAATTTTGCCCTTGACCATCGTATTGACATCGCCTGCTCTGCCCATTGGTTTGATCGTGGTTTGCTTGTGAATGGCAGAGGCGATCTCTTGGTCCATTTTTGCTACTTCGTGAATGTAGCATACAAGCATTCGCTTGACATGGTCAATGATCGGCTGATACTCCTGTGGATTTGACAGCAAGATATTGTTTAGGAGTATCCAGTCGTGGGGATTGAGGTTCGGTAGATCAGCAAGAGTGAAGTGGTGAACCGAGCCTTCAGATCCTCGAGTCACTCTGAACTTGACATTCACAAACTTCCCGGCTGAGTAGGGCTTCAGAACCTTGACAGTTGTGATTTTCTGCGAACTCCAGGTCAAGTACTGAGGTTGAGCGAACTCTAGGTAGAACTCCAACAGATCTCGATCCACCTTCGGGTCTGGAGAAGGAATAGGAACAGTGGAGTTGAAGCAATGGAAGATAAATGCCTTTCGAGTGATTGGCATATCAAATTGAGTGTCCTTCGAGTTTTCAAGGCCGAATGACATTACAGGTTCTAGCCAATGAGTACTCGGTTCATCTATAACTTCTCTCTGGAGCGAAGTAATAGTCCATTCAGGAAAGAGTGACTTCTTTTTCTCCAAGAGATCCTTTTCTTTCTGCTTCTTTTCAAGCTCAACTGATTCCCTCATAAGCTTTTCTTCCTTATCAGTCATTTTAGTCTTCTGAAAAGGCTTTTTGGGATCTTTTACAAAAACATCATCTTCATTATCAGTGTCATCCTCCCCAATTTTCTTCTTATTCTTGTCTCTATTACTGATCGAAGCTTCATTAACCTTCGGTGCAGCAGTTGATTTCGGTTCAGGAGGAGGTTGAGTTTTTGCTACCTTCTCTCCCCCTTGTTTCAGATGGACACCAGTCACCGAAACACCCTCAATACGACTAAGGATGTCCAATGCAGGCCTGAGTTTGTCAGCCAAATACCTGCGGATGGTAATGGTTATGATGGGATCATGGGCTTCAAGGAGGTGAAGTAAAATGGAGTGAACATCGCCAGCAGAGCTTCGAATAACCTCCCTCTCAGATTTCAAATCATTGAGTTCAACTGTGGCAGTGCGAAGCTTGAGGTTCTGCATCTTCAGCTGAGAAGTCCTTTTGTCGAGCTCATCCATGATACGCTTTTCGACAGCTAGTTCGGCTTCCAGCTGAGTCAGACGGTCCTTGACATTACCATGAAGTTTTTCATTAGCAGTTTCAATGGCTTGTCGAGCGGCTTGAAGATTAGATCGTTTGGTTTCAAGAGAGCGCTGGAGATTATGGACAGAAGCATTCACTGTTTGAGCATTCTTTTGAGCAGCAGCTTGTAAAGAGTCAAGGAATAACTGAGCCTCAGAAATCAGTTTTTCGACTTTTTCGGTCGCATCTTTACATTCTTTTGTTGAAGCCTCAACAGCAAGGGAGGCTTTCTGGCATTGGGAAGAGGAGGCGACAATAGCCTTAGCTGCAGCAGTGAGAGATGCATCGTGCTCTTTGACAATAGAAGAGAATAACGACTTCAGAGCAGCATCGGAGTAAGCACCAGTGGAAGAGGAGGAAAGCAGTTGATCCAGTTTGTCATTGACTGCTTTGAGATAACGTTTGGTGACAGGTGCATCTTCGTCGTCATCACTTTGTACACGGTAAGGACTGAAATAAGTGGAATCAAATTCCAAGTCCTCACCGCGTAGAACTGGGGTGGTGTCAGTAGATTGGGTAGGTGATAAGGGTTTGGTAGTGGTAGGAGGTTCGGTTGTTACAGGTGGTTCGGTTGTAACAGGTGGTTGGGTTGTAACAGGTGGTTCGGTGGGAGCTGTAGAATGAGCCCATGTAGTAGTGGTGGTAGTGGTAGTGTCTATGAAGATTGGAGCATGGATGGGAATAGTGGTTGATGGTTGAGAGGTAGGGATAGGAAATATTGGAGAGATGGATATTGGGATGGTAACGGGTGGAGGAGAAGGAGGTTGGGAGCGAACTGGAATTTCTGGGGTAGGCGAGCGAGGCGGGGTATCACCACGACCCGAAGCCTCATCATCAGAGCTTTCGCTTTCAGAATCTGAAGGAGGGGCAGATTTGTGTTTAGGAGGAACATACTCTGAGTCTGAATCGCTTGAAGATTGGAGTATGAGTCTCCGAACGGGCTTCTTCTGCTTCTTCGGTTGAGGCTGTGATGAAGCAGCTTTCTCTGACTTTCGCTTCTTGGGGGTTTGACCCTTGGTTGGTTTAGCGACATTCCCTTCTTTCTGGGTTGCGGTTCGCTTTCCCCTCTTTGCTGGCTTATCAGCCTCTTCAATAGAGCGAACCATGGCTGGCGTGAGCTCCCTTGGACCCAAAGAAGGAATCTCCCTGTATTGTTGCAGAACATTGCTTGTTGCAAACACACAGGCAAGCATGGTGTCTGGGATGGATCCAATGAAGGAGTACTTGGTGGGATCAGTGACGATTATCTTGGTGGTGTGAATGGTGGCAATGGAGGAGAGAAGAGAGTCTGCCATGATTGGAATGTGGAGACGATCCATTGCCCACTTTGTGATGATTGACCAGAACCTTCCACAGGAGATCTCTGAGTGTCTTGATGAAGAAACCAAGCTTTGAACCAGTTGTTTCCAGAGGATGGCTCCATAATCTAAATCTATCCCGTGATATAGACCATAAAGCACAGTCATAAATGACTTGCTTGCTCCATCTGAGCCGGCGCTTCACTGTGAAAGTCCTTTGAACAATAGAGTGAATAGGCCATTCCATTGAGGAGGAAGACAGGACTTCTTGAACTTGGTAATGGTGGCTAGGGTTTCAGTGTACCCCATTTGATAAAACATTGAGAACAGTTGACCAGTAGTGATCGATTCAGGGTTCTTGAGAGAGACCAATTAGGGCACATAAGCGGTTCTTGGAAATAGAGGTCTTCTCATTATGGATTTCAAAGTGAATCCTCTCAGCAACCTTGTCGTAGTAAGCAGTTGAATAGACAAGTGAGAGGCAGGACATGGGAACACCTTCGACTTTTGACAGGGCGTCGACAAGAGGCGAGTATTTGAGACACTCGACGACATACAGCATGTAGGGTTGATAGATGAAAGGAGTGAGATCTATGATCAGATTTTGTTGAGGTTTGATGATGAGAAGGGTTTGGTGAACAGATGTGTCATGAACTGAAGAGGAGTCTGCCATTGTTGAAGCTTTAAGAAGAAGAAGATGAACAGTGAGAGAAATCGCTCTTTGCCTTTGAGAGAGTATGTAAGTGATAAAAGGGTAAAGTGGAGCGTGCCTGATCCTTTTATACATACTAGTAGGAGAGAGAAAAATCTGGCTGATATCTTGGATTTATTTGAAATGGTGCCTGATGTGACGGAGTGAACAGTTGGTATACCCGAAGATGACGCAGGAAAGAGAGAGGACATTTCCTTTTTACACGCCATTCCATAAAAAGTGCTTTTTCAAATCGTCAAAACGATTGGATAACTGCTGACTCAGCTTAACTTTATCCCAAACGTCACCCCATATTTCACATGAATCGTCATTGCCTTTTAACTTTATCGATTAATGGAATACTTGAAGAAACGAGGCTGGAACAAGTAGAGCATCATTAATAGAACCAGATTTTGGAAAATCAAAGATTTTCGTGCATAGAGTGTAAAAGATAAAGAAATAAAGCAAACATTTTGTGGGTAGTGGTGATGTCTAGTTGAGACATAAAGCAATTGATTATGGGCACGAATCTCTTCCTTCAAAGTCAAGAGAGACTTAAAAGTGCTTGTGTGGTTTCCCATTAAATAACGATCAATAACTTGTTAAGAAGCATTGAAAGGCATCTTGTTAATTAAAGCTTATAAAGGGTGGCTTTCGCTTCAATTCATGATTTCGATACTTGATATAAGACCGAAACTGAACGAAGTACTTGTGAGATCAATGTGATCTGTTGAACAAGTAGGTAGGGAAGATTTGTATTGACTGTTGGATAGGTGAGAAATCCCAAAAAAACTAACTGGATCCTTGGGGGAAGAAAAGTTCTTGGTAATAGAAATTTTCAAAAGAATCACTCAAAATAAAAAGAGATTTCATTTAAAATTTGTAACATAGTGATCATGTACCGTCAACTCATTAATGGTGTTGAATGGTGGGTTTCACTTAGTTCATAGTGACACGAAACTAAGATCATTAACACAGATTTGTGTATAACCATAAACCTCAGTGGTAAATTCTGAGAGTCTGAAGGGTTATATTGGTGAGATGAAGTGTGATGAAGAAAAATGATAGAGGTGGTATGAGAAACAAATATACCTCTGCTATAAAAGAAGGACTAAGCAGAAAACTCTAAGCTCAATATGAGTAGAGTAAGGTAGCTCATGATTAGAGTGAACATAGCAGCCTAGCTTGGGAAAACATGATTTGTATGTATCATGTTATTAAGGCTTCACTCAAAATCTGTCGAGGCTTTGGTCAACATGCACCAGCATGCTTCTAGGGACACGTAGAAGGTGTATAAAAAAGAAATTATACCTTCTGGATCTTCATCATCGAGAGTAACACTTATGCAAAAGAAATCATTAGATTAAAACGGAAAGTATTTTTGTATTTTGTGAAAATTATTCAATTGAACGAAAAAGAGAAATATTTTTGGATTTTATGAATATAAAAAGAAGTATTTAAAAGAATGTACAAAGGAATACAATCAGAATGCCTTGATAAGAAAAAGAAGCGAACAAGTTCAGAAGGACCGAACCCGAAATAGACCGAACGCTCGGTTCATTTCGGTTCTTGGTCAAGCTTCACCCGAAATAGACCGAACCCGAAATAGACCGAACGTTCGGTTCATTTCGGTTCGCTCTTTTTCGCTTCTTACCTTTATTGGAGCGAAGGCGATTTTGGTACTGATTCTGCTTCCATCATTCCTAGGCCTTGCAAAATCTTGTTGAAGCTTGCTTCAGGTAAAGCCTTAGTGAATATATCTGTCAGTTGATCAGTTGCCCTTACAAAATGAATTTCCACGTTACCATCTTCCACGTGATCTTTAATAAAGTGATACCTCAATGCTATATGTTTAGTCTTCGAGTGTTGCACTGGGTTGTGGCAAATCCTAATTGCACTTTCAGAGTCGCAATATAGTGGGATTTTCTTCATGTTCAGCCCGTAATCTCTAAGCTGACTTTGTATCCATACGACTTGAGATGTACATGATGCTGCAGCGATGTATTCAGCTTCTGCAGTGGAGAGAGAAACACAAGTTTGTTTCTTTGATTGCCAGCTAACCAATTTACCGTCGAGAAATTGGCATCCTGCAGTGGTACTTTTACGATCTAATCCACAGCCACCTAAGTCAGCGTCTAAGAACGCTTGGACAAAGAAACCTGAGTTGGCTGGATACCACAGACCGAGAGAGGAGGTTCGCTTCAGATAACGAAAGATGTTTTTCACAACTTGCAAGTGAGGTTTGCGTGGGTTAGCTTGGAATCTGGCACAATAACAGACTGAAAACATGATGTCGGGTCTACTAGCTGTGAGATACATCAGAGACCCAATCATTTGACGGTAGAACGTCATTTCAGCGGCTGACTTCTCCAAAGAGGGTGTAAGCTTTGTCCCAAAGGCCATTGGAACTTTAACTTTGGAGTCTCCCATCATACCAAACTTAGGTAGTAGTGTCTTGGTGTATGCCTCCTGATTGATAAAAATGCCTTCGGGTCCCTGTCTAATATTTAAGCCAAGGAAAAAGTTAATTGGACCCATTGAGCTCATCTCAAATTTAGTTTCCATCAACTTCCTGAATTCAGCTGTTAAGCTAGGATTCGTGGAGCCGAAGATGATGTCATCAACATAGATTTGGACTATCATAAGGTGGTTACCCTCTCTCTTACGAAAGAAGGTTGGGTCAAACGAACCTTGTTTGAATTTAGACATTTTTAAGAATCGAGTTAGAGTTTCATACCATGCTCTGGGAGCCTGCTTTAGTCCATATACCGCTTTGTCAAGTATGTAACAGTGATCTGGATACTTCTCATTCACGAAACCTGGCGGTTGCTCAACATACATAGTTTCTTCAAGTTCTCCGTTGAGAAAGGCACACTTGACGTCCATCTGATAGACTTCAAAGTTTTTGTGTGCAACATAGGCAAGAAAGATACGAACATACTCTAATCTTGCAACAGGAGCGAAGGTGTCTTCATAATCAATACCTTCTTCCTGACAATAGCCTTTCACAACCAACCGAGCTTTGTTACGAATAACGTTCCCTTCCTTATCCAACTTATTTCTGAATACCCATTTGAGACCAACAACCGAAGCATCCTTAGGATTTGGAATAAGGCGCCATACTTTGTTTCTTTCAAACTCGTTTAACTCATCTTGCATAGCTTGAACCCAGTCACAATGATCAAGTGCTGAATTAACAGTGTTCGGCTCGACTTTAGAGACCAATGAATTGAACATGCAAAATTCTACTTTAGAGAAGAGTGTTGTTCGTTTCTCTTTTAGTTGAGAGCGTGTAAGAACTTTTTCCGTGAAGCCACCAATAACTTGAGATTGAGGATGATCCTTGGTCCATTTGACGAGTGGAGGATAATTAGGATCGAATGAAGGATCCAGTTCGGCATTCACTTCTACTTCAGACTCCGACAGATTGTCATTATCGTTATTGTTTACATTCTCCCCCTCGAGTGAAGATGCGTCTTCTGTTGCAGGATTAGAATCCTTCTCGACGAGAGGAGATAACACCTCAAATTCGGGCTCAGAATTGTCCATTGAAATTTGACTTTCGGTTGCCGAGCTCTCCCCCTGGAACGATGGATCAGGGTTTGGAATATCAGTCGAACCCTCCCCCTGAGCATGAGAGCAATCCTTTTGAGGTTCACTTACGTCTGGCCGCTCAGTTGCTTTAGGTTGATCAGCAGCCATCTTTTGAGCAGCATCGTCGATGATTTGTTTTAGATTATCAACCTTGTTGTCTTTCGCCGTTGATTCAGAATCAATTTTCGTTTGAGGCTCATCGAAAAGAAGCATATATTGCTCGAAAAGATTTGAAATAGAGGTTGTAACCTGCCTAGTCTTTGGAAAGATTTCCTGTATTGCACCTTCGGTTGTCTTCATCTTCTTAACATATCTATCCTCAAAGGTGACATAGTATGTTTCTTCAATCTTCTTAGAGCGCTTGTTTAGAACTCTATATGCCTTAGAATTTAGGGAGTAACCTAAGAATATTCCTTCATCAGCCTTAGCATCAAACTTGTTTCTAGTCTCTTTAGAGTTGAAGACGAAGCATCTTGAACCGAACAAATGAAAGAATTTTACATTCGGTTTGCGATTGTTCAAGATCTTGTAAGGAGTGATAGAGAATCGCTTGTTTAGATATGATCTGTTCTGAGTATAGCAAGCAGCAGCAATTGCATCAGCCCAGAAATATAAAGGCAAGGATGCGAAGCATAACATCGTTCGAGCTGCTTCACACAAAGATCGGTTTCGCCTTTCCACGATACCATTCTGCTGTGGAGTATATGGGGCTGAGAAATTATGAGTCGTTCCCTTCTCAGCAAGAAAATATTCAAAATCTTTGTTTTTGAATTCAAAGCCGTTGTCGCTTCTTACGTTACGAACAACTTTCCTTAGTTGAATTTCTACCTGTTTTATGAAGAGCTTGAGCTTTGGAGTGGCCTCAGATTTTTGCTTCAAGAAGAACACCTATGTGAATCGAGAGAAATCGTCCACTATGACCAGAATATACTTGTTTCCACCAATACTTTCAATGGAAGAGGGACCACACAGATCGATATGTAACAGCTCCAACGGTTCTATCACCTTTGTGTTGATAATAGAAGGATGACTTTGTCTACTCTGCTTTCCCATTTCACAGGCTGCACATAGATGTTCTTTGTCAAATTTGAGAACTGGAAGACCTCGAACATTATCTCCTAAAACCAGCTTGTTGATATCCTTGAAATTAAGATGAGAGAGTCTTCGATGCAATAACCAGCTTTCATCTGAGTGAGCCTTCGTAAGTAAGCAAACTGCTGGTTTACCTCGAATTGGGTTGAGGTTTAAAGGGTACATTTCCCCTTTTCACTTCGATTTCAGCAGAATGTTATTGGACTTCTTCTCGACTATTTCTGAGCCTTCATCATCAAATGATACCTTCAATCCAGTTCCAATTACCAGCTGTGATACGTTGATAAGATTGTGTTGGAGCCCTTCAACATATGCGACCTTTCTTATCGAGAAATCATCATTCGTAATCATTCCATAGCCTTTGATAGTGCCATATGAGTTGTTGTCGTACTTCACAATTCCACCATCCTTGAGAGACCGAAACTCCTTCAGTTCTTCCTTCCTTCCTGTCATGTGACGCGAGCAGCCACTATCAATATACCATTCTTCGTCAAACTGCTCGTCACGGATAACCTGCAAAATATTAAGCAGATTTAGGAACCCAAAGTTTCTTGGGTCCTTGTGAGCCTTTTACACGACAGGGAATAGTAAGAGAGATATCACCAAATAAGTATGTTTAATCAAAGTTGTTTCATCTTTTCTTTTTATAGTGAAAACTTTAATTTTGTTTGACTTTGATTCAGTACGCGTAGGATTTGAGGTGTTGACGTCTGCATTCTTTTGGATCTCTTTTGGACGTCTGTCATCTTCCGAAAATAGCTTTCCTTTACCCTTTAAATCTTTTGAAGGATAAGAGTTAGAATGAGAGGAGTTGGGTTTAGAAGTGACATTGGATCTTCTGTTCGTCTGATTGAACTTGTAGGGTTGAGGACCGAAACCGCTCTTTCGGTTGCTATCGGGTTGAGGACCGAAAACGCTCTTTCGGTTGATGTTGTTCTGAGGACCGAAACTCTCCTTTCGGTTCCTTTCAGTCGAGGGACCGAAACTAACCTTTCGGTTCCTTTCAGTCGAGAGACCGAAACTACCCTTTCGGTTCCTTTCAGTCGAGGGACCGAAGCTACCCTTTCGGTTCCTTGATTCCTCTTGTGACTTATGCTTCCTTTCGTTCCTTACATAGTGAGGATTTTGTGATATCCAAAACTGTTTTCTTTCTGAGAGATTCTTCTTGTATCTCAGATTTCGTTGGTGTTTTCGATCTGCCACCTGTTTTGGATTTTTGTGGATGTTTGCCTTTTCCTTTGAAGTACGAGCATAGTTGTCGCTCTTTGTTGAAGATGTTTCACTAGTAGTTTGCACTGATTCGCCCAATGATGTTTTGGTTCCACTTGTGCTTGGTACATCATATCTTGTAGGCTCATTTAGTGGTTCTGGCACGTATCTACCTTTCACTCTCCATGAGGTCTTCTGAGATAGACCTTTTGTCTCATCAGCGTTGTCGATTGGTGCTGACCAGAAGAACTCATCACATCCAGCTGCATTATCTTCTTCCACCATGGCTGTCAGTTATGCGGTTTGTTGTGGAGTGACTCCTGGAATTGTGTAGACTTGATTTGGAGTGGTTTGTACCTTCTGATACACAACAACTTTTCCTTTGAGAATTTTGGTCTTGTTTGTTGATGAGCGAGCGAACTCAACAAAATTTTCAGAAATCAGATTTTTGCGTGTTTCAGGTTCGCTCTTGACTAATTCTGAACAATCCACCAAATCCTCTACAGATATTTCACTCAGATCATCATCCTCATTAAGTTCAGATGCATTTTCAACATCAATTTTATTTTCTGAACTTAATTTGGCATTCAATGAGTCAAATTTCTGTACGGTTTCGGTTCTTAACTTCAATCTATCATTCTCATCTAACAGGTTTTTGAGCATGTCCTTATGGTCTTTGGACTTTATGTAGGATTCAATTTTGTCAAGACCAATTTTGTATGCAGGTGATACCTCATCAGAAGATACAACGTTTTCACAGTTGTAAGCTTCGGCATCGACTTCATCCTCCTTTAACTCAAGGAAGGGTAAAATCATGCGATGTATCTTCTTTCCTATTTCACAATCGAGATGCAACTGAGTGATATTAAAATAAAGTCTTTTAGCAATCAAACAAAAAACATTTCGTTGTTTCAAAAGTTTAAGATTGTCTCGTTGTAAATAACTCGATTCATCCTTAGACCTAATCAACTCTTTCTCCTTCTGCTCAATCCACATCCTCCTTTCCTCACTCTTCGACTATATCCTGCTAATTTGATCAGTCAGGTTAGAATTTGTGACACGGGTTTGGGTAAGACTGCTACTTATACTTGAAAATTTAGATTTCAAGCTATTCAATTCCTTTTCATAGTTAGTAACAGGTATATTTAGAGAAGCAAGAATATTTTGTACCTTCTTGATCAACTCATCACATTCGTTGATCTGTGCACTAAAAGGTTTCGCAGCAAAACACCTGTCCTCTCGTTCCTTCTCGCCTTCTACCCCACCATCAGTTATATATCCACTCATCTGAGATACACCTTCGGTCACCATTAAACACATTCCAGTAGCAGGTTCTTCTTTCACCAAGATCGCCTTGCCATGAGTGGGTTTTCTTACTTCTTCATCCTCTGAATCCGTGGACCATATTTCCACGCCACCGAATTCATCACGGTTGCCTGTATCCTGTACAAACAAAGCATTCATAGTTTTATTGTTAGCAACTGACTTTCCTTTCTTGATTTCCTCCAGTCGTCTCAGGAGGCTCGCTTCCTCATCATCCTCATCTGTCTTTTCTGCCTTCTTTTTCAGCATACAGTCTTTGGCGAAGTGATTCTTGCGTCCACAGTAATGGCAATCAAATCCTGAGTCTCCACCAATTTTTACTTCTTTCTTGGACTCTTCTGACTTTGACCCTATCTCCGGTTCCTCCTTAACCTTTTCAGCGCTGTAACTTCCCTGCCAGTTTCGGTTCTTGTTGGCTAGGAATTTTCTTTTAATGAACTTTCTAGGATTGGACACCATCAGGGCATACTCTTCACCGGTTAGATCGTAGTCGGCAAGATCCAATTCCTCTTCTTCTTCAACAGAACTTTTCCCTTTAGAAACAAGGGCTAACGAACCCAAACTAGAAATCACATTCGTTTCCTTAGACAGTGCACTTTCATGGGATTTCAAAATTCCCACCAGTTTCGCCAGAGAATACGATTTAAACTGTTCATGTGCTTTAACAGTGGATACGACAGCCATCCATTCAGGTCTTAGACCGTTCATGAATGTAACCTTCTGTTCAATAACCTTCCTTTCGATCCCATGCTTTATCATCTTACTTAAGAGATGATTAAAGCGATCAAAAGCCTGAACCAGTTTCTCTTCGGGCTTCTGTTTGAAATCACCAAATTCAGAAAGCAAAAGAGTTTGAATCGAATGTTCCAAATCTTCATCAGTGGAATACAATTCTTTTAGCCTGTCCCAAATCTCTTTAGCAGTAGCGCAATAACTCACTAAACGGAACGTATCTGACTGCAAAGCAAACCTAATCATCCTCAAGGCCTTGATGTTGCACTGAAACTTTTCCTTCTCGTCTTGAGGTATATCTTTCACATCACCAATGAGTTGATTATATTCCTTTTGAGTTTTAACAACTCTAGGAGTACTTGCATGAACGAAAGGGCCAACAGTGATTGCCTCCCAGATTAAGTAACCATTATCTTCAGATCCAATCACGTAGTCTTCGAAGTGAAGCGTCCAAACTTCATACTCTTAAGTATACAAGATTGGAATCCTTGTTGTTGAACCGATGCTGTTAGAGATGTTGATTGGATTGGTTTGAGAATCATCCATGGACATTGTGACGGCGTTTGATCAATTACCTGTTTTAAGACCAGACTTGTAATTTTATCAATTAGAGTAAGATTGACGATTAATGAGATACGTCAATATGGAATGACGGCTCAATTAATATCAATCAATGCGGAATAAAACCCTAATAACTTCTTCGACAGAAGAGATGTGTATGAATTACACAGTCTCCTGCTCTGATACCAATTGATGAGAATAAATCTCAGATCGATTAGATCTTTTACAAGAAAAATATGAAGATCAAACAAAACAAACACAATAATGATATGAACACAATATAGAATCAACGTTATGCTTATGATTCAAATATAGTCACGCCTCAGCAGAGCTCGATGAAGAACTTCCACTGTAGAGGCGAGCTAGGGTTTACAAAACTCAATGAGAAAAATAATGAAAGCGTTGAATTACAAAGACTGCATGCATGCAGCTTAAATACTAAACCCTAGAATAAAACATGCACGGTTGGACAGGCCCAAACCGGCAACCAAAACTGGGCTAAGGACCGAGCCCATGACGCAACACTATAAGCCCAACAACTATCTAAGTCTATTAACTTCATATTTGTAGATTCTTAATACATCATGTGATAATATTGCATTTTGATGTTTTGAAGGATCGAAGAAAAGAAAGGAAGCTTAAAGGAAGAGTGAGTTGAGTCTGGTCACGAAGAGATGGATTTCGATCGCGTGGTTCGATGATCAGATTTTTGAGCTGCTGCTTAGGAGTTTTGATAGATTGCTTAGGGATATTTAGCAACATATTTTTCATATGTATTTGCATTGTAAGGATAAGTTTTCTGCAATTATGTAAATAAAGAAAATTTTGTTTTTATCTTATTTTATGGTTCCTTGCAAAGGCATTTGTGAAAATTGTTGTTCATATGTTTCTATTAATAACAATATTGAAAATGTTTTGATTCGTAGTTATGTCAATTGTAGTAGTGTCACAATTTTTTAAGTAAGGAAAGATTCTCATCGCCCCAGTTTCAATTGGACAGAAACTTGGAATCATATGACTTGAATGATGTGATGTATGAAAATCTTGATACTTGGGAAATTAGGACTAATTCCTTGATTACATAAGTATGTAAGTCAAGTGAAAGATAAAAGGATCTAGTACACATTGATATGAACTGGTCAGATTCCCCACAAAGGACGATAAAAGTCTATTCGTCATGATTTACTAAAAGTTTAGTAAATATGGTTATTCTTACAAGATTAAGTATAAATCTGATACCTTGAAAAGATTCAAAGTATAGCAGAACGAATAAGAAGAATCAAATTAGCCAGAAAGATAAAGGTTTCTCTAATCTGAAAGGAAAGGAGGGTACTTTAGTATCATGTTTTATGATCATCCTATTGATTATGGAACCATGTCACAATTTATCATCTAAGGACACCTTGGTGCATTTTTATGGCTAAGAAGAGGAGTCGGGGTTTGTTAAAATGGTTAAATCAAGAAGATGAGTCATACTTCGTTCTAAAATCGAGTCTTAGAGTCATTCTCCAAGATTGTGCCTTGAGTGGCATAATCTTAAGTAGGTTTATAACACATCATGATATGTGGAGTAAAAATGTTTTACTCTTGCACATTTGAGATTGGTAAGTTGTGATGTCTTGGATAAGACAAAGACCAACTAAGACCAATTACATGAAGTGTTTATCTTGATAAGAAGTTGCACTAACTCTTGAGTATTTGGGTGTCAAGAAATGTTTCTTGACAAAGAATCTTATATGTCAAGAAGTCAGTGGGAGTCTTAAAGATCTTTAAAAGGTTCAAGAACTAATCAAGAGTAAACCTATTGTTCATCACTAGCACATGACTTGAGGTTCATAACCTATCGTGTTGACACATTCTTGTTTCTGTGTCTATTCCAATTGAGTTTGACTATGCATGTGAGTTCTTTGAGTTCTCATTTGAATGCATAAGGCAAAGCACCTTGATTAATGGAAAGTACATTGATCTGTATGGGTGAGCTGCTCAACAACTTGGAAGCAATGATAGGCCCTTGTGCTACTAGATGGCAAGAAATTAAGATTAAACAAGTTCAGTCCATATGAGTTTGAATTTGTCATAAACCTTGTCTTATGATAGTGGTTGGAAATGACAAGTTTATATGGATAGGAACACATACACCATAAAATCTAAGTGGAAAAAGTTTTCTCTCCACTTCACGAAAATGATTGTGAGGAAACGCTTTCACTAAATAGATTTTAGAAGATTAGAGTTAGTAATTGTGATAATTGTGTTCTCGAATTCGATTATGATTACGACATCCCTCTTCACAGTTCGAATTGTGAGAAATCGCAATTAGTTTGAACATTCGAGACTTATTGACTATAAGTTTCTGAAAGGTACAAACATACGCTTGTGCTATTTAATTTGAAAGGTGTATGAGCTTGAGAAGTCTGGGCCAGGACTTATCGAAGCATCACATACCAGAAATCTAAACTTTTGGTATGAAAGTCAATAAGTATTGATTTCTAAAAGCCAACTGATTTCTGGATCCATGTCAAGGCTAGTGGGAGCATACGTGTTGTGCTAAAGTAAGCAAAATTGTTATGCTAGAAAAGGCATAATTGTTAAGCTAGTGGGAGCGCAATTATTATACTAAGTATTGCAAGGTTGTAATACTATTTATAGGAAAAAAAGGTTACAAATTTGCAAAGTTGCAAGTTTGGATATTGTTTCGCTATAAAAGAAATAGGGAGAAAAATACTCGTACTTCATTTCAAATCTAAAAGTTTAGATTGAAATTTTAATTTAGTCATAGACATATATGAATGCTATGTTGAAATGTTTCAACATTGAGAATTCTATGTATGAAAATATTATAACAAGAGACTGGTAAGTATCATGTCTTTATGTAAGACATTATGTATCGTATCCCATATGCTTCGGATATAGGATCGATTACGTATGCTATAATATTAATCTGTTCTGTTTTTTCCAAATGCCTAGGGCATTAAGAGGGAAAAGGACCAGAACCGGATATGACTAAAGTAGTTAAACAATTGTCAAGGACAATCTAAGGTTCGCCAAGGATTGGTTGCTTAAGGATAGTTGGAAGTATAGAATAATTTTGGAAAGGACCATATTGACATGTTCTGAGAAGAGGTAACTCTTGTTCAGAATTGATAGTCAAATGGGGAATATGGAAATGTTTCCATAAGTGGAAGTTAATCATAAATATGTGTAAGATTAAAAACCTTAATGCAAGAAGGATGTTCAAAGGAATGTACTTTGAATATGAGACTTCGCTTCCGTGGAATTGTTTTGTTATCTATCTCCATTGGAATACTTTGTAATATCTTTTGCCAAAGTCTCTGTGACTTTTGTGCATAGTCATTACAAAAGGATCGTTGCATATAAGTTTAGAATCTAACAGATTACAGTATATGGCAAGAATTTCGTATTCTTAAACTTAAGATAAGGATTCAGAATTTTGAAAAGAGTGTTATTGGGAATGTTTACAATTGATCTATTTTACAAATTAAGGACCATAGGTAAACATTGTGTGCATGCTTGGAGCATGGGATGACTATTGTTATAAATCAAGTATTAAGTTGATTAGTCGAAACATTATACAATGAATAATGTGTAATCAATATGGTGATTAAATAATAAGTGTTTTATTTATATTCAAAAGTTTTGAAACCATATTGGATTCGATTATTCTTGTGTTCCACTTTGCATGTTTTACTTCCCGAATAACTAGGTTATTCAAACATCCACAATCAATCATACTTTGGAAGTAAGTAATGAGGTAAGATTGTAATGAATCCGACTGTAAATTATCTAAGTGTTTAGACATAGCACAAGTTTTCTGCAGTGTTCATGAGTACTCCTATAATAAGATTTGAGTACTGGTTAAAACCCACGCTCACGTGAATCACTTCATGGATTTTATCATAAGTGATTGTGAGACGATAATATCTTATATTCTTGAAACCAAGACATGAGTTGTAGTTTACAAATCGGTTGCACATTGATGATGCGTAAACGCTCCAGTAACTTGGTGTTATAAAACATATTGTTGTGTGTGATTTCATGAGTAAATTGAGCAAGCATATGAGTCAAAGTTTATCCATTTCTTTTACCCTAAGAGGGATAAAAGCGATATATGTGGGCCCCTCGATGATTTAGTGATGACGCCCTAAGCGCTTGGCCAAGCCTGGACTGATTTGATTTGTTCAATTAGTCAGTCGTCATAAAACGGAAATCGGGAAACAACACAAGAACAGAGAGAATGATTATAATCCATGTCTCAGTTCATACGATATCTTGTAGAATGGAGGAATATATGATCCATTATCTAATGGACGCATCAGAGTTCGACAACGACTTTTAAGAGCTACGATTGGTAATCGGATATTGAAGTCATGCTTAAAATTATAGTTATCAGACTTATCCAAGGAGGAGACTATTGGATTAGGTGTCTAAGCCCATAAATATAATTGTTATGTACTTGACCCGATAGTAGCATGGTCCATTTCGGTTGCCTTCACCAAAACAATTTGATAGGATGGATATTTGAGAAAGAGGTTATTTGTGATTTATTAATATATTATAAGAATAATATATTAACTGAGAAATCATATTATTTAATTGATATTGACCAATAATTAGTTTGGAATTAATTTAGTGATCAAAAGAGACTGATTAAATTAATAGGGGATGATTATGTAATTTAGTGAAACATATGATTTGAGCTAATGATCCATGATTATCTAGTAATGGACTAAGTTCATATAAGAGTCCATGAAGTGTTGTTGGATTAAAAGCCTAAGTGTATGAATTAGGGTTAAGAAGTGACTCTTGGAATTCTACACTATAAATGTGTTCCCTTAGCTCCGAAATCGGCACTCATTTATTCCTAGAAGTGGCTAGCCGATTTTGGTATCTCCTAAACCTCTCTCATATTCATCTAATTGTTCTTGGTGTTTGTGACTTGTTTGAGGCATCACACTTGGGGTGCTAAGCTCTTATAAGGCCAAGTTCTACAAGCTATTACAAGAGGTAATCATTTAACCTTTTTATTTTTTTTATTCATATATCAAAGTTGCATGTTAGTTAGGCTTCATGCTTTAGAAAAAGAATATTGCATGTATAACTAGAGAAGACTTAGATCCAAAGCATTAGGGTTGTATGTGCACCATAGGGATGTTAGAGTACATAAAACGCATAAACCCCTTGGTTAAATCTCTTTATGTTAGGGTTCTATGCTTCTTTGTCCCTTTTTGGTTAAATCTCTTTATGTTAGGGTTAAGTCCGTTTTAGAAGCCAATATTATAGATCTAGACGTTTGAAGAGCTCCATAAGCTTAAAGGTGCAACCTTTATGGGGTTTATGGCCTCATGCATACATTAAGTCACCCTTTAAGTCCTTTTGAGCTTTAATAGCTTCATTAAGCAATGAATTCACGTAAAGTTGGCAACTTTACATGATAAACCCTCTCAAGGAAGTCAGATCTAAGTTCTAGAGTGAAGTCTTAATGGATTAAGAGTTGGAAATGGAAGTTAGCCATACAGGAGGAGTACGTTGGGCATAAATGCATGTACGCTTAGCGTACAAGCCGTCAAGCGAGTATGATGCGCATACGTGCTGAGTACGCTTCGCGTACTTAGTCAGTTGGGCTTCAGACGCTTTGGGCTTCGGTTTGGGCCATATTTTGGGCTTGGATGCTTGGGGTTTGGTTGGGCCATCAAGTTTTGGGCTGATGCTTATGTTGAATTCTTGGAAAAGGCCCATGAAAGGGATTGGGCTCAATCTGGAAAATTGGGTCATGATTGGGCCTTGGATGATTAATTAGGAATTGGGCCTTTTTGGATTGTGGTTTTGGGCCTTAGTTTTGGACCAAACTAGGAAATGGATAAAATGGTCTTTTTACCCTAATGTTATGGATTGGGATCCAATTACTAATTAGATGATTATTTTGTTATTGATAGCGTGGGTATTTTAGTGGGCCAACAGCCGGAGATTTCTTTCTGTGAGATTCGACAGTGCGAGGAGATTTCCTCACTAGGTTTAGTGGGTCTAAGGCACCAATGTCGGCCCTTGTTTATTATATTAGGATATCAGGTGTCTGCATGACTCTTGCATGTGTTATGTACTCGTATGCTTATCGGGCGAGGCCCGATGACTATTCTGTATGCTATATGTTTTTGTGATTATTGCATGTGATATGTGTTTATATGTTTATATCCATTGTATATGTACCGGGCGGGGCCCGATGCTGCGTGGGGCCGGATGACTGACATATCTATATACCGAGCGAGGCCGGATGACTGACATATCTATATACCGAGCGGGGCTCGATGCCGGGCGGGGCCCATTATGTGTATATTATGTATGTTATGTGGTATTTTGGGGAACTCACTAAGCTTTGTACTTACAGTTTTCAGTTTATGTTTCAGGTACTTGTGGTTCCAAGGGGAAGAGCCCGGGATGATTGCAGGGCACACACCAACTCGTTCCGCTTTTTGTTATTTACTCTGATATGACATGATATTTGATACATTTGTTTATCTATATTTCAATGATGATATTTTGGGATATTGGTTTTTATTGAAATTAGAAATGAAATGTTTGGGTCTTATTTTTGGGATGTTACAAGTTGGTATCAGAGCCTTGGTTTGAGGGATTCAGACATATCCTCGGGTGTGTCTAACCTTATGTTGGGTTTTCTACGCATCAAATACACTCTAAAATAGGTAACAGAAAAAACAAAACAACGATATACCTAAGTGCACATGCAACCTATGGATCTATGGTTTCATGCTAATTACATCTACCCTAGAAAACATGAAACATAAGGAAGAAAACATACCTCTTATGTAGCCCTCGATCTCCATGCTTGAGATCTTGATCCTCCATGAAGTTGCTTGGATGAAAGGACCCAAACCAAAATCCCTCTAACGGTATCACATCCAATGACACCAAAGAGTGGAATAATAAATAACTAGGAGAATGGTCAATTGCACTAACCCAAAGGGGGTTAGAAATCGTCCCTATGGGAGGAGGAAGAAGGGTTGGCGAAACTTCAAGCCAAGGTGTCAGGAAAAATGAAATCCCTAAGGCCCTATTTATAGCATTGGATCCCTTCCAGGGTTTTGTACTCCTTCCCATGTGGGATGGAGGCCCAACAACGAAATTTCACTCGTTTCCCATGTGGGATGGAGCGATTTTCATCCAACCTTAATCCCATAAGGGTTGTGGAACATTCCTGATTAACCAACTATCGATTAATGAACATTCAACCCTTTAATTAATTAAACTGTTAATTAATTCCCAAAATATATTTCCAATTAGTTTCTAATTAATTGTTAACCATAATAGATAATAAACCAATTTCTCATTTATTTATTCTACTCAATTTGGGTCTTGAGGGAAGGCCAAAAGGACCCTGTTACTATTAGAAATATTACCAATAGTTAATGACCTTGGACAATTCATCAACTATACATGGACCAATATTTTCTCCAATAATCAACAGAGAGTTAGCCATCCAATGCAACTACTGAACTCTTGATCTAATCAAGATTCAACCCTTAGATAAGTGATCGAATATCCATTCGTTCTAGATATCTGTATGAATTCGAGACATGGATAATGGTCACTCTCGGAATTTAAGATTATGTTTCTCGATATAGATTTGTGACGACGGCATCTGACTACTAAATTAAACACATCAATTCCAGTCAGGGCTCGACCAAGCACTTTAGATGTCAGCACCAAATCATCGAGCAGCCCATAGATATCACTTCTCTTATTAAGGCAGAAGGAACAAGTAAACTTCGACTACATAGTTTTTTTCTATTTCATCATGTCACACACAGACATACCCTTTATAACTACCAGTTACGGATAACGTTGGATTAGACCAATGCATAACAGAATCATAGAGCAAAGCCCCACATGCATCTAGGTTTGAAGAATATAAGATATATCATCTTGGAATTACTCGTGACTAAATCCATGAAGTAATCTCTAAGTGTGGGTTGGTCCAATACTTAAATCTCTATTAAGTACTCATGAGTGTTAGCGCAATATCTATGCTATGTCTAATCATTATGGACAGTCGACTAATACTCATGACAATCTTGAATCACTACTTACTTCCAAGAGTATCACCGAATGTGGACGTTTGAGTAAATTAATAGTCGGGAAGTGGGTTCCAGACATGCAAAAGGAGAACACAGTGATAAGCTAATTGAAATGACTGAACTCCATCATATATTAAGATCTCCACTTAATAATCGCCAAATCGAATTAACACTTATACTTCTTTAAGTTCTCATGTTTAAAACAAACTAAACTAAGCATGTTTAAGCCAATTCATTTGCAAATCTAATGCCTCTCGACTTTGTCTGACTGTCAGACTTGTCAGTAACATTGGCTTATGGAATGAATCGACAAGATTATCTTTCAATATGACATATTGACTATGATTTCTTTACATTTGACTCACTATAAAATCTGTTGATACTTACTGAGTATGTGTATTGTGAGCTTGTGTGACTTGGGATCCATACTCGAGGTAAGTTCACCCATAGTGTCACAAGAATCATCATAAGGACCATCAATGATTGAATTTCAACAAGGATGTCACTAATGAATTTCTTTTAGTCACATTGTTTTGTTTGCAATTTCACCAACTGCAATGTGCTCTAAATATGTTAAATCCACTATGGTTTATTTCTTGGTACTCTTCCAAGTTAAAACATTACCATTCATAAAAGCACGAATTCCGACTGCGAACGGAATCGTCTTTATCAGTGTGGAATTTAGCATCAATGTAACTTTTACAATGATCTCTTCCATACTATCAAGATCATTTTTTTTGTCCTCCTAGGACACTTAAGAATGCTCTTGATCTTGATTCATTGATTCTTGACAAATTGATCTAATCCAACTTGTCATGCTCAAGGCATACGAGTCATTAGATCTAGTACATGTCATGACATATATGATCGATCCCATAGAAAAAGCATATGGGACACGACTCATAACCTCTAGTAGAACTAGGACATTAGCATCGCTCAATGTCATGCCATATTTCATTATGAAGGAACCTTTCCAAGTTCTACATGTCGAGTTTCCTCAACATTCCATGTACTTTGGCTCAATTCAACGAATCACTTAGATCTATCTCTATAGATCCTTATTATGTATGTGTTCTGTGTCTCCCATGTTTATCATAGTGAAACAACTCTCATACCAAGCCAAGTTTTTTACACTTGCTAAGTTAGAATATAGTTTCTTATGAATCATACATTATCTATGTACAATACAAGGATGACTACAGTGCTCCCACTAGCACTGATATATATATATATATATATATATATATATATATATATATATATATATATATATATATATATATATATATATATATATATATATATATATATATATATATATATAAATATGGTTTATCTATGTTTCTTGGAATTCAAACTCCTTAAAATTTCTCATTGAAACAAGGATTCCAATTACTCCCACTAGCTTTGACATATATATGGCTCATCTTTATTTCTCGAAATTCAAACTCATCGAACTTTCTCATTGAAATAATGATCCCACTCGCGAGATGCTTATTTCGGTCCATAAATGAACTTAACAACCTTACATATCCTTCACAACCTACATTGGTTTGATTATGTGTTTTTTCCTATCCATGCTTGTCTCTTCTTGCAGATCTACTTACACCTAATCGTTAAGTCCAAGTGCTAGATTTACCAAATTACAACAAACATGGACTGAATCTCGCTGTCCAAGTCTTCTTTCCATGTTATAGCCTTTAGGGCCTACCATAGCTTCCGATAGTTGGTACACTCTGATTGCTTCATACCAGTGACTCATTTACTTCAGTAATATAAACTCTTATGTAACTAGGTTCATGACGTCCTCTATCAGATCTATAAGGAAAAAGTGGAAATATGTCAGTTTCCTTAATAGCTCTTTCAATTCCAAATTGAATGCTATGTCTAACTGTAGGCTCTTCGTTGGTTGACTCTCGAATCTTATCAAGAGTAATGTGGCTCCCACTAGCCCTTTTGGAAATCAACTCCCTCTCTTGGAAGACTGCCCTTCGAGAAGCATACACTTTGTTCTCAGAAGGATTGTTAAACAATTATCCAAAATGCTTGATGGGTTCTCCTACGAGATAACATATCTCTATTCTAAGTTCTAGATTGTCGAGCGCTTCACGACGAGGTTAAGCCTCATAATCGTAGACTTTCATATGTGGTGGTGAGGACTAAATCCCACTTCACATACGATAGAGTGTTTCATGAACCTAATTAGTTGGCACAAGACCAAAGACTTATCGTAACACTATTCATGGTACAATCCACGAATTGTTAGTATGCATAATGCGACTCGTCTAATACAAAATCAATGAATGATTTGTTTCTCTATCCAACTAACATTTCCTAGTGGTAGTGTTTTGGTAGTGATAGATCATGAAACTCTCTCACGATTCCTCAGATGATCGATAAAGTTTTAGACTGAGATGCTCACCATAAGCGTCTCATCCTATTGCCCAATTGATTCTTAACTTCGCTTTATGAGAGCTCTAAACACCTGAAAGGTTCTAGACTCATATTCATACGAAGTTGGTCTCACCATGTATCGTGGTTAATCTGAAAGGTCCATTAGTGCAAACTAATTCCCACCGATATTCACATCACCCAGTGATGTATTCATCATCTATCTTGATAAACAAGATTTGCATTTATCATAAGAATCGAGGTAAAATGATATCCAAAATCTGATCCAACTGATACTTGGTAATGCATTTGTCATTTATGTATCCAAGACTATGATTCCAAAAATACATTTCACCCAAACCTTTTGGATGTATTTGAATTAGTACGTATTGTGGTCAATCTGAACGATCCACTAGGTAAACTAATTTCAACATATATTCACAATAATACATCTTATTCAAATATTCGAATCAACTTTGAACTATTGCTACTATACTAGTTTCATAGATTTCATGACTTTCCTTTAACATGCTAGAATGCTCTACATTTAAATAAGTCAGAACAATCTTATGAATCATAGTATAAACAATTTCAATTATAATACCATTGACTAAACATTTTAAAAGAGTTGTCTTTTGATCCTATGAATAGCAACAAGGGCTTGGCATTAATGATCAAACTACCTTCTCCATGGTTCAGTCTTTTTACTTCATTTTAGTCACTGCACATTCTTGCAAATGTCAGTACTTAATCCTTAGTAAAATACTCAAGGTTTAGAAGTAATGTTTTTATGGCATTATAAATCCATATATTTGATTTAACACCAAACATGGGAGAACTAGTTATCTTTTGATCCTATGGAAAGTAACAAGTGCTCGTGATCCATGATCAAATTTCACTTCTTCATGTTTCGGTCCTTTCACCTCAAATATACATTTTGGGCATGTATGCTTTCTATGTCCTTTCTTGTTATGGAAACGAATTGCTATCAGAACATGTCTTAGAATAAGCCTTCCTTTGTCCTAGGTATTTGGGCCTAGATTAGGCAAACCAACACTAATCGTCTTTTAACACATGGGCAATTAGCTTTCTTCTTCTAGACACTTCTATTCATGATAGAAAATTTGTTGGAGTGTTTTTGAAGTTTGAGTTTCTATGATTGGCAACGTTAGTTCCAAAAGGAAACCTCAACATACTACACAACTCCTTCATGGTCATTCCAAATTGTTCATATCAAAATCAATATAAATTGATTATATGTACATGTCATCTAGTCGACTAACCATAGTAAACTCCTAACTCAAGGAAATTCCATTTTACTTCAATATGTCAATTTACAATGTACATTAATAATTGCCCTTTCTAACATTTTAGAATGCAATGTTTGAAGTAACCTCGGAAGAGCTTTATCAAAGGCATGCTCTTTCCTTTCGTTTATGAGAACTATTCCCAAACTACGAATTTGACAAGATTGATCATCCTTATAGCTAATCCTTTCAAAGGATTATAGTAGTAGATTTTAGTGGATAAGGTTATAGACATCATTCAATATCAATTTTCCATTATAGTTTGTTTTACTTATCCTTAGAAAATAATCACCCTAAACAAAATTATTTTAGAAGGCTAGGATCCATATTTAGCTCCAAAGGGATGCCATAAACACACCATAAAGTTATTTAGGTAGGCAAAGCCCTTTGCAAATTTCGGTCACTACGAAATTCCTAGATCTTTGGGATTCATTGACTATCAATGGCATGTTAATCTCAGATTATGTTCATCTCAAATTCAATGACGGGGTCGTCGCGGATCACTGAACAGATGGTGAATCGACCATACAAAATCGCATGGTCCCCGGCTCAAGTTACGCTTGAGATTCGCAAGTTCCACATCATTCTCTACATATACTCTAAAATTTACGTGTCGGTTAACCATGAGAGCTCCATCAACAAGTTATAAAGAGAATGTGTAACTTATTTGGATAACATAAGATTCACATTAAATAGATTGTGAATTAACCATGCAAAATCACATGGTCCCCGACTGAAGTTACGCCTGAGATTCGCGAGTTCCATATCATTCTCAACTATACTCTAGATTGATGTGTTGGTTAACCACACAAGATCCATCTATAGAATATAAAGAGAATGTGAAATTTTCATGGATAATATGAGACTCGTATTCTATTAATAAAACAGGATTTTGTTTTATACTTGTATTTAGAATACTTTTAGATTGACCGTTATCACTATCAAACCCTTTTGGTAACTCTATTCTCAAAATGCAATAGGGCGGTGAGGGTGGTAAACGCGAAGCATATTAAAAACCGACCTCATTAGGAATCATAGAGACCTCCTTAAACCCCTACATTAGAATGGGTGAGCCTAGTCATGCTAAGACTGACAATGTTAATATTTAAAACACGTGAGGGCGCATGTTGTAACTTTCTTATACTAATAATAGACACAATTCTAATATATATAAGTACAAGGGGTAAATTTAGAACACTATAAATTTAGTTGTCAATTATTAATTCTAATTAATTGCGAGGACGAAATGTAGCAATTATTAAATCATGAGTGGTTAATATTCAAATTTATAAATCTCTATTATAAATAATATTAAACATTTAAATTCACTATTTAAATAATAAATACATAAATAAATATTCAAATTTAAATCTCTATTAAATAATATTTAACATTTTCCAGATTTAAAACAATTTAAATTTAGTATTTATCCATATAAGATAAAACTTCTAATTTGAAAAGTGGAAGGAAAAATCGGAAGCCTAATTTTGCCGCGCTCACGTCGTGAGCACTATGCCCTCACGTCGTGAGCCCTATCCTCTCACGTCGTGAGCAGCGATTAGGTTTTAACTCTTACGGATTTTTCAATTATTCTTCTTTCATTCAATTTCAAACAAGTATTTACATAAACTATGGACCTAGGGTGAATGTAACCATGAACCAATGGATCTGGTTGAAACATCCCAAAAATACGGTCCAAAAATTTCGTTTTAATTTATAAATAAAGCCATAGTAATCCAAATCATCTCATAAAAACATAAGTGAAAATATCTCAAAACAACATATCACACACTGTATCAAAATCATATATCCAAATATCAGAGTCAATCATCCCAGGCTAAACGTTGTAGTGTGTGCGACGCAGTCTTCCCGAGCTCTTCCCTTTGCTACCGGAAGTACCTGAAACAAAACTGAAAACTGTAAGCATGAAGCTTAGTGAGTCTACCCAAACTACCACATACCATACACATAACATGAAACTAGGATATGCGGGCCCTTCCCACATTCAATGAGATACAGGCCCCACCCACACTCAACTACTATGAGATACGGGCCCCGCCCACACTCAGCTACTATGAGATACGGGCCCCACGCACACTCAGCTGCTATGAAATACGGTCCCCGCCCACACTCAGCTACTATGAGATACGGACCCCGCCTACACTCAGCTACTAATCAATAAAATACATACAGGTATCACACGGACAACAAGTATAACTAAGCATATGAATCTGTACCATATCAACTACTATGGGATACAGGCCTCGCTCACACTCAGCTACTAATCATATCACATATACGGGCTGACCTTGGTGCAGTGACCCGTTCCTACTAGAGGAAACTCACCTCAATGTCGTGAATATCTGAAAGTCCCTACTCTGCAACCGGCTCTACTCACACCCTATACAGAATAACCTCTTAGATAACATTCCATACTCAAAACCCTTTCACGGTTGACTCAACTCGCTAAGTTGGTCCTTTAACTCGTCGAGTTCCATAAATCATGAATCCTGAACTCGCGACCCCACTCGACGAGTTCTTTCACAACTCTTCGAGTTCTTCCTATCTATAGCATCGAGATTTCTCCTAGTCAACTCGTCGAGTCATACTTCAACTCGTCGAGCTTTTCCTTAAACAGAATCGGGACAAACCAACTCAACTCGTCGAGTCTCTCTCTGGACTCACCTGTTCCTCAGTTTGTTTGGGCCATCTTAATAGGTTAAGCCCCAACTCTTTAGATCTAAGCTTTATAATTCTCAAATACACTGAAAATGTCCTTTTAAGGATAAAGTTTCCAACTTTAACCGTTAATACCTTTACTTAATGGGTTTAGCCCAAACCCTAACTCCTTAGGACCTAGATCTTGGTCCACAAGCCATACATACTCCAAACTAAAGCCTACAAACAGAGATCCAGACCCTAGTCACTACATGGACACGTAAAGCTTCCAACTTTCTCTACATGCATGGCCTTTTGGAGCTTAAAAGGCCAAAAAGACACCCTATGGCTTGCTTGGGGCTTTCATGGTCACAAAGTTTGCACCTTTATGCCATGAGAGCCCTCTATGATCCCATATCAGAAGGTATACTCACTTGGGACGTCCATATCCCAAATATGAAGATCCTTGGACCAAAAACCCAATAAAATGAAACTCAGGAGATCTAAGAAACTACTAATCAAGTTAGAGACTTGATTACCATAAAATGATGAGGATGAAAGGAAGTCTCTGGATCTAATATCTTCTCCTTGAAATCCTCAAGCTCTCCTCTTGTTCACAAGCTTCAAAACACACAAGGTTCACTAAAAAATGGCTCACAAGATCACAAATGAATTTGGGTTTCTGAAACTAGGGTTTGGGACTTGGAGGCTAGAAATAAGGCCAACAAGTGGGGATTAGGATGCTTAAATAGGGTACAAAACCCCGAAATTAGGGTTTCATCCTGACAGCCCTACTCGTCGACTAGAGGCGATCAACTCGTCGAGTAGGTGACTTAAAACCCCGTGACAAATCTGGTTCCTACTAGACGAGTTTGGGGCTCTCAACTCGTCGAGTTGCTCTATTAAAGTGAATAATTATGATTAAATCCGTACTAGGAACCAAGCGTTACAATTCTCCCCAACTTGTCTTAGACTTCGTCCTCGAAGTCTACTGCGTCGGGAAACAACTCCGGGTAGTTCTCCCTCATCTCCTCCTGGGGCTCCCAAGTCCACTCTGAGCCCTTACGGTGCTGCCACTGCACCTTCACAAGCTGAATAACCTTGTTCCTCAAGGTTTTCATCTTGCGATTCTGAATCGCCACAGGCCTCTCAATGTAGTTCAGCCTGTCGTCAACTTGAATATCTTCTAAAGGCACAATCGCTGAATCATCCACTAAGCACTTCCGCAACTGGGAAACATGAAAGGTGTTGTGGATCTGGCTGAGCTCTACTGGAAGATCCAATCGATACGCCACCTTGCCCACCTGGGCTATAAACCTGAAATGACCGATGTACCTGGGGCCCAGCTTTCCCCGCTTCCTGAACTGGATGACACCTTTCCAAGGTGACACCTTTAGGAGAACCATGTCGCCCACCTGAAACTCCAAGTCAGAACGGCACTTGTCGACATAGCTTTCCTGCCGAATCTGAGCAGTCTGGAGCCTGCTCCGGACCTGCTGGATCCTCTCAGTAGTCTTGAGTACTACTTCAGTACTCCCCATGACTCTCCGACCGACCTCACCCCAACATATTGGGGTCCTGCACTTCCTCCCGTAGAGCATCTCGAAGGGAGGTCCATCAATGCTAGAGTGGTAGCTGTTGTTATATGAAAATTCCGCTAATGGAAGATACGTATCCCAACGTCCACCGAAATCCAATACACATGCGCGTAGCATGTCCTCGAGAGTCTAAATCGTCCTCTCGCTCTGTGTATCCGTCTAAGGGTGGAAAGAGGTAGTGAAGTGGAGACGAGTACCCATCTCGTCGTGAAAGCGCTTCCAAAATTTGAAAGTAAAACAGACGTCTCGGTCCGACACAACTGAAACTGGCACTCCATGACGTGCCACCACCTCTCGAACGTAGATCTCGGCTAGCTTCTCTGCCGATATACTTTCCTAGATCGGGATGAAATGAGCACGCTTGGCCAACCGATCCACGATGACCCATATAGTATCCACTCCATGTGCGGTCTTAGGAAGCTTCGTGATGAAATCCATAGTGAAATCTTCCAATTTCCACACGGGGATCTCCAACGGTTGCATCTTACCGTGAGGTCGCTGATGCTCGGCCTTGACTTTCCTGCAGGTCAAGCACCGCTCTACGTACCATGCTATGTCCCGCTTCATGCAGGGCCACCAATAATCAGGGCGAAGATCCTGATACATCTTCGTCGCCCGGGATGGATGGAGAACCCCGACTTGTGAGCCTCATCCATCAGAACCTTTCGTACCCCGCCATAGTAAGGAACCCAGACCCTCCGATACAGGGTCAACAATCCACGGTTGTCATAATCAAATGAGGCCACCTGGCCTACGACCCATTCACACTTTCGGCGCTCTTCCTTCATGCCCTCGACCTGCGCCTCCCGGATCTGCTCCAACAATGGAGTAATCACTGTCATGCTCAGACATATGTCTCGAATCGGAGCCGCTACTACCTTGTGGCTCAGAGCATCGGTCACCACATTGGCCTTGCCCGGGTGGTAAAGGATTTCATAGTCATAGTCCTTCATCACATCTAACCACCGACGCTATCTCATGTTCACATTCGGCTGATCCATGAGGTACCTCAAACTCTTGTGGTCCGTGTAAATGGTACAACTCACCCCATAGAGGTAATGCCGCCAAATCTTGAGGGCGAAAACTACGGCCCCCAGCTCCAAATCATACGTCGGATTGTTGGGTATAGATGTTGTATCTTATGGGCCCTGTATTGTGTATGTTTTGTAACATGAAATGGACTTGTCCATCCGGTAGTTATTATTAGGGTTAGAGTACTTATAGGGCATGCATGCACCGTAATTCAAAAACGTTTTGATTATTATTGTAACCCTAATCACGCCTCTACAGTAGCAATTCTTAGTCAACTTCTTCTGAGGCGTGACACTTAATCATTCAGCATTATTTGGATCATCGTTGTGTTCTTGCTTTTACTTGTTTTGAATCTAAACGTTCTTTTCAATGATTAACATCCTAACACGGATAGTTCGCCTCGTGAGGCTTCAACTGCCTTGAAGCGTAAGCTATCACGTGACCCCGCTGCATCACTACCACATCCATGCCCATGATCGAAGCGTCACAATAAACCACGATGTCATCGACGCCCTCTGGCAAAGTCAGAATTGGTGCCTCGCACAACCGCTGTCTGAGAGTCCCGAAGGCTGCCTGCTGCTCAAGCCCCCAACGAAATGGCACCGACTTCTTGGTCATTCGGGTCAATGGAACAACAATCTTGGAGAAATCCTGGATGAATCTCCGATAGTAACCCGCCAGACCAAGAAAACTCCGAATCTCAGATGGAGACCTTGGAACCTCCCACTACATCACGGCCTCTATCTTGGCCGGATCGACCAGAATACCCTTCTGGTTGACAAGGTGCCCCAGAAACTGCACCTCGCACAACCAGAACTCACACTTGGAGAACTTTGCGAAAAGTCTCTCCCTCCTCAGTGTCTCCAGCACCTCCATCAGGTGCTCCTCGTGCTGCTCCTGAATCTTGGAGTAAACCAAGATGTCATCGATGAAGACTATCACAGACGGGTCCATCATCGGTATGAACACACGGTTGATGAGATCCATGAACGCGGCAGGAGCGTTGGTGATCCCAAACGGCATCACCACGAACTCATAGTGACCATAGCGAGTCCTAAAAGCTGTCTTCTGCACATCCTCGTCTCTGACTCGCATCTGGTGATAACCCGATCACAGATCAATCTTGGAGAACCAAGATGCACCATGTAGCTGGTCAAAAAAATCATCAATCCTCGGGAGGGGATAACGGTTCTTCACCGTTACCTTATTCAGCTCCCGGTAATCTATACACATCTGATGTGACTCGTCCTTCTTCTTCACAAACAGGATCGGGGCTCCCCATGGCGAACTACTCGGCCTGATAAATCCCTTGTCTAGCAGCTCTTGCAGCTGCATAGACAACTCCTGCATCTCGGGAGGAGCCAACCGATATGGTGCCTTGGCTATCGGATCCACACTAGGGACTAGGTCAATCCTGAACTCAACTTGCCTCTCCGGAGGTATCCCAAGAAAATCCTCTGGGAATACGTCCAGGAACTGTCGCACGATCGACACATCATCCACTGTCGCCTTACCCTTATCCCGGGTATCCATGACATAAGCGACATAACATGCACAACCCTGTTAAAGGTAGCACCTTGCTCTCGCTGCTGAACATAGGGTTGGTCCACCCTGCGGCCTCTCGCCCAGAATCACTAACCCTCCCCCACTAGGAGTCCGAACCCTCACTAGCTGCTACTCGCAGTCGATCACTGCTCCATTGGGACTCAACCGGTCCATACCCACAATAACCTTATTCCCTCTCAGGGGAATGGGGACCAAATCTACTGAAAACTGCTCATTAAACAACTATAGTGTACACCCCCGATGAACTCTGGCAACCCGCACGGTCCTATCGTCTGCTATCTCTACATCCAGTGGATAGTCTAGCTCCCCCGAAGCTCCAACAAATCACTTGCTAAGCGCGAGCGATACAAAAGATAGGGTAGCCCCCGAATCGAACAATACCAGGGAAAATATACCGTTCACTAAGAACGATCCTATAATGAAACACATAAACATGAGTGAGAATAAATATAAGTAAAGAGATAAGGAGAAGATACATACCCGTAATGACATCAGGAGCTGCACGTGCCTCCTCTGCTGTCAACTGGAAGGCTCTGCTCTTCACCACTGGAGCCTCTATCCGGCCATGTCGGCCGTCCGTAATCCTCAACACAGCAGGAACGGGTGCTGCCACCTTCCCTGCTGCTAAACTCAGACACTGGGACATCTTGTCGCCCCTTTGATTGTACTGAAAGCAAATTAGATCAAATACTATGGTGGTGGTGGTAGCAGTACAGTCTCTGCTCATATGTCCAGTTCGGCCGCACTTGGAGCAGCCCGAACTACCCGCCCTGCACATGCCCTCGTGCATCCTACCACACTTGCCGCAGCGGCCTCAGCCCTGCTGGCCCTTCCCTCGGGAATCTACCTTGGGCTTTTTGCCCGAGCCCTCCATGCCAGACACCGCCTCTGGCTTCCTCTTCCTCTCCGTCTCTAAATCAATCTCTCTCTCACGAGCCCTAGCAATCATATCCTCCAGCGTCTTTTAGCTGGATCGGTTTACAAACTGGACGATATCACTCCGCAACAGGTCATGATATCGGGCCTTTTTCATCTCCTCGTCTGCCACGTACTGCGGAACGAGAAGGTCCCTCTCCCTAAATTTGGCGGTGATCCCTGCCACTGTCTCAGTTTTCTACTCGAGATCCTGGAACTCCCTAGCAAGCTGTTGCACCTCGATCATAGGTGCAAACTCGGCCCTGAACCTAGCCGAGAAATCACTCCAGGTCATCTAATCTAGAACTGTATCATCTCCAATGGCTCGTCCATCCTCCTCCCACCAGTCACGTGCCCTTTCATTCAGAAGACAAGAAGAAAGTCGGTCCTTGCCCCCTCGGGACAGCGGCTCGTACGGAAAGCGTTGGCGACATCAGCCAACCATCGGCTGCTAGCAATGGGGTCCCGAGCCCCATGGTAGTCTGGAGCTCCGCAAGCTCGGAACTCCCTGAAAGTCAGCGTGTGCGACCCCATCATGGCCGCCACCTCAGTGCGGAATGCACTCAATCGCTCATCCAAAAGCTCCAAGATACCCTCCTTGATCGTACAGAAGATCACAGGAGTCTGGTCTAAAATATTGTGCGTGACCTCAGACGATATGAACTCTCTCGTCTTCTCGTCGAGCTGCCCGGCTCCAGAGCCCGAGCCTGATCCCTCTCTGGCTCCCGAAGTGCCTACTGGTCTAGTGCGTAGCGTAACCATTCTGAAAATACACCATAACAAACATAAAATACTCATCATAACTCGAGGGATCACACACACTACAAGTTCCCTGGATTCATCTCAGCCTTCCTTGATTCGAGTACGGATCCTCTACTTTCAGTAGTACGGGCCCATGCTACCTTCCACATCTATTCGTACTATCCTCAAGAACTTCCTTGACTCCACCAACTCCCTTCTACTACTATTGTTGATCTCATGCTAATCTCATCCTAGGCTTGCGCTAGGTTAATCACCAACCTACTCTCCGCCATCAGCTGCATAAGAAGTCCCTGCTATCTCCCCCTAACTAGCCCGTGAATACTATTACATATCACTAAGACTAGATAATTCTTCGAATGAGAGGTCCTACCCTACAACGGTTAGACTCAAACGAGAGCTGCGAAATAGAGCTAAACCTAACCTTCTGAAATTACTTAGTCTTCGTAATATGTAACTTAACATATTCATTTACTAGTTAGTTAAAGATAACTAGAACTCCTAAAAGCACAAAGCAAGCAGCATTCGAGCATTGAGTAAACATGATCAAGCATATCCTACTCAGGCCATCATATTACTGACTAATCAGTACTAGCATACAGTTAAATAAGCTCATACAACAGGCATATAAGGCATCCTTCCTAGATCCTTAGCCCTAAACTAGCATGCAATTCTCATAATCATATCATAACAAGAACTTGTATGGGTAATTTGGAAGTACTTACTTAGGCTCGGCTGATTGCATGCACCACACCCCTTTTTCTCTTTTCAAAATCCTTTTTACTTTTAAAAATTTCCTTTTTATAAAAATGATTTTCTTTTGAAAATTTTCATACCACGTCCTCAGTTTGAGTTCAGACACACCCAAGAGTGTGCCCGAATCTCTCAAACCAAGGCTCCGATACCAACTTGAAACATCCCAAAAATACGGTCCAAAAATTTCGTTTTAATTTATAAATAAAGCCATAGTAATCCAAATCATCTCATAAAAACATAAGTGAAAATATCTCAAAACTTCATATCACACTGTATAAAAATCATATATCCAAATATCAGAGTAAATAATCCCAGGCAAAACGTTGTGGTGTGTGCAATGCAGTCATCCAGAGCTCTTCTCTTTTCTACCGAAAGTACCTGAAATAAAACTGAAAACTGTAAGCACGAATCTTAGTGAGTCTCCCTAAATTACCACGTACCATACACATAACATGCAACTAGGAGATACGGGCCCCGCCCACACTCAGCTACTATGAGATACGAGCCCCGCCCACACTCAGCTACTATGAGATACGGGCCCCTCCCACACTCAGCTGCTATGAGATATGGGCCCCGCCCACACTCAACTACTATGAGATACGGGCCCCGTCCACACTCAACTACTAATCAAGAAAATACATACATGTATCACACAGACAACAAGTATTACTAAGCATATGAATCTGTACCATATTAACTACTATGGGATACGGGCCCCGCCCACACTCAGCTACTAATCATATCACATCTACGGGCCGGTCTTGGTGCCATAGACTCGTTCTTACTGGAGGAAACTGTAACATCCCGAAATTCAGGTATATCTATTTAATCCTTCTCCTTTTCAAAATTGTCAAGTTTAACTCTTAAAGGAAAAATTATGGCAAATGAGTACGCTGGGCGTACTGAAGAGTACGTTGCGCGTACTCGTGCGCTTAATTTGGACGCGGACTCGCGTAGGTACGCTGGGCGTACCCAGGGTTACGCTGGGCATAGCGGGCCCATATGCAAACCCTAATTTGTGGCTTGTGCACTATAAAAGGAATGATAAGGCCTTATCCTTAGCCACCATTTCAGATAGTGAAACCCTAATAGAGAGCTACCATTCGTTCCTAGCTTGTGTGTGTGTGTTCTAAGCCTCAAAGTGTCATTTCAAGGTGGTGAAAGAGAAGAGGAGGCCATTTTAGGAGCTAGAAGTTGGTGGACAAGAGTAGATCTGAGTTCTACAAAGATTGGAGCTTCTTTCTGAGGTAAAAAGCTCAAAGTTTTCCTTGTCATTTGTGATTTGTGCTTCTTGGACCAATTATTAGGGTTTTTGGTCCCAAGGTGGAGACTTTATGAGCAAATGGTCTCCATTGGCCTAGATCTACCATATTTCAGAGTAATATGAGTTGTATGTTCATAAAAATCCAATCTTGGACGTGAATATGGAGCCATGCATGAGATCTAGACTTTATGAGGAAGAAGGAAAGATGTTAGAGTGATTAGGGACCTTTGCAGCCATGCAAAGGCTTAAAGGTCTCGACTTTGTGGATTAAGTGATCTTAGAGAAGTCAGATCTAGAGTTTGAGTTTATGTCTTAACCGTTTAAGACCAAAATCCAAGAAAGGCTGAAATTGAGACTTAAGTTGGGCGTAAATCTCAGTACGCGCCGCGTAAGGGTCTGAGACCCCGATTCTGGATCGTCGGAGTACGCCCCGCGTACAAGAGCTGGTACGCGCCACGTACTGCCCCTGTTAACTTTCGTTGACTTTTAGGGTTTTGGTCAACATTTGGACTTTTGGGTCAAGGAGGGGTAAAATGGTCTTTTACCCTTCTGTGGTATTGTAGAAGGGATTTAATCTAGCCTTTGAGAGCCAGTATTTATTTGAGGTTATTGTGTATGTGATTAGGCGGGGGCTAGATCACTATATTCGTGTGCGAGATTATCCGAGATACCCGAGGTGAGTCTTCTCACTATACATTACCTAGAGTGGTATTTATGTGTAGACCGGAGGGTCTTGTGTGCTATGTGTATGTATGAGATTATGTGCATTGTGATATATGTATGCTATGTGTTGTATAGACCGGACCGGAGGGTTCAACGATATAGACCGGACCGAAGGGTCCAACGATATAGACCGGACCGAAGAGTCCAATGATACAGACCGGACCGAAGGGTCCAACTAGCTATGACCGGACCAGAGGGTCCAACGAGCTACGGGACTAGAGGGTTCCGCTGAGACACATCGACCGGAGGGTCGTACTGTAGCCTCGAGTGGCGTATGTGTTGTATGTGGTATTTTGGGGAACTCACTAAGCATTTATGCTTACAGTTGTTGTGTTATGTGTTTCAGGTACTAGCGAGGACCGTGGGAAGGCACCGGCATGATCCGTACACACTGAGGGGATTTATGTATTTGGAGATCTTGGGATTTGTTTATTGTGATAACATGTGATACATTGGATTACAATGATATTTTATGAATGAAAGTATGTTTTAAAAATGAAAAATTGTTTTGGAAATTTACGTTGTTACAAGTTGGTATCAGAGCCTTGGTTTGAGGGATTCGAATGCACCTTCGGGTGTATTTGAACTCAAACTGAGGATTCGAGAAAGTGTTTCATGAAATAAACAATTTTTCTAAGGAAGTAAAAGAATTTGAGAAAAGCAGAAGGAAACAGTGTGTACGATCGGCCAGCGCCCGAACGGTGATTTCCCAAAATACCCTTACATTATGTGTTATGAGATATGATATGATATGTTATGCATGATAGAGTGGGCTAGGTATTCATATTAGGACTAGAGTGGCCTGATCTGTGATACCTTAGCCTAGGAGATTACTGCTGCTATGAGATGCTTGAGAGTGAGTAGGTAGCAGCGAGGAGCTGATGAGGGGTCTACCGAAGGGTAGCCTATGCTAGCGAGATGTAGAGTACTTGAGATATGGGATCCAAGGAGGAGGACTTGGGGTGAATACTGATGGAGTGTGGACGGTAGTATAGGGCCCGTACTACTGAAGACACTGGGTCAGTGCGCAGTCCAAGTAAGAATCCTTAGGGTACTAGGGAACAAGTAGGGTTGAGTTATCGAGTGCGAGTATACTCGAGCAGGTCTCTGATATTTTATGTTGTATTTCAGAGAGACATCATGGTTTGGATACGCCATACACCTGAGGGCAGCCGTGTCAGTGATGAGGAGATCCGCAGGTTGATTCACGAGGAGGTGGCTGCGCCCATTCGAGCTGAGATACAAGAGATGTTTGGGTCTATCACGACCACACTGATCGAGACTTTTGATGAGCGGTACGCTGCTCTTACTGATGCTGTTGTTGCTGCGGCCACCGCAGCCGTCGCTGCTGCCAGGCCGCATGGGGGTGACTCGTTGCTGTACCGAGAGTTTAGCAACACGAAGCCACCAGAGTTTGATGGGACGCAGGATCCGATTACTGCAATGAGATGGATTTCTGATATGGAGGGATGCTTCTACACCTGCTCGTGCCGGAGCATCTGAGGGTTCGGTTTGCGCTGAACCAGCTTCGCTTGGGAGCGAAGGACTGGTGGAAGTTTGTGACGGCAGACTTCACTACGGCAGAGCTTACTGCGGTGACCTGGGAGAGGTTCACCACGATGTTTCGAGATGAGTATGTTCACCCTGTAGAGAGGGAACGTCTAGCCCATGAGTTATTGTCCCTCAAGCAGGGAACTGAGTCTGTGACGGTGATTACGAGGATGTTTCATGAGAAGGCGTTGTTTTGCCCTGAGCACGTGTCGACTGAGCAGGCACGTATGAGCCGGTACTTGAGCATACTGAGGAGGGATATCCGTGAGTTCGTGGCGAACTCGTCATACCGGACATTTGCTGATCTCCAGGTAAATGCCCGGAAGAGAGAGATTAAGCTGGAGACTCAGGTCAGGGAGGAGACCGAGTCTCAAAGGAGGGACAGGCGACCGGCACAGGCGCAGCCGGCAGCCAAGCGGGCAAAGCCCGCTGATTCGAGATCTGGGGGTCCGAAGGGCCGCACTTATGGGAAGTTCGGCAAGAGCCACGAGGGAGTGTGCAGAACTGGGGTGTGTTACAAGTACGGAAAGGAGGGGTATTATGCGAGGGATTGCCCCAAGGGGTTCACGGTTTGCTTTCATTGCAACCAGACCGGCCATCGGAAGGCCGAGTGCCCACAGCTACTGTAGGGATCAGCGCAGGGATCTGCACCTGCTACTCGAGCTACTGAGACCCGGCCAGCGAAGGCCGAGGCACCGAAGGCTCGCGGGAGAGCCTTCCAGTTGACAGCGGAGGAGGTCCGCGCAGTGCCCGATGTCGTGGCTGGTATGTATTCTTTCATTTATATATGCTGAGTTTGAGATATTGTCCTTATATTATGGTATGCGTAGGTACTTTTCTTGTGAGTTCTGTACCTGCTTTGGTGTTATTTGACTCGGGTGCGAGTCGGTCTTTTGTGTCGTTAGCGTTTAGTCAGCACATCAATACCCAACAGGAGGCGTTGAGTCAACCTCTACGAGTTTCCATAGCTGACGAGCGAGCGGTGTATGCTACGGATGTGATTCGGGGATGTGTACTCGAAATCTTCGGTGTTGAGTTTCCGACTGATCTGGTCCCAATTGCGATGGGGGATGTGTGTGTCATAGTGGGCATGGATTGGTTGAGCCGTTTGGGGATGTTATAGACTGCAAGCGACAGTTGGTGACGATACGAGACCATAGTGGGGGAGTTCTTACGGTGTACAGCGAGGGTACCCGTTTAGGGTCAGCATTCTGCTCGGCTGCTAGAGCGAGGCAGAGTCTACAGCAGGGCTGTAGTGGGTTTGTGGCCTATATGATGGACACACGAGTAGCAGCGGAGAGGCCTAGTTCTGTTGATGATGTGCCGATAGTGCGTGAGTTCCCGGACGTTTTCCCCGAGGAGTTGCCGGGTGTGCCTCCCGAGAGGCAGGTGGAGTTTCGCATCGATTTGGTTCCCGGAGCGGCGCCTATCGCCAAGGCGCCCTATCACCTTGCGCCACCAGAGATGCAGGAGTTATCCTCACAGCTTCAGGAGCTGTTGGGGAAAGGATTTATCAAACCAAGTAGCTCACCTTGGGGAGCGCCGGTCCTTTTTGTCAAGAAAAAGGATGGTTCACACCGGATGTGCATTGATTACCGGGAGTTGAACAAGCTAACGGTCAAGAACCGTTACCCCTTACCGAGGATCGATGATTTGTTCGATCAGTTTCAGGGAGCGTCTTGGTTCCCCAAGATTGATCTGAGGCCGGGATATCATCAGATGAGAGTGCGTGATGAGGATATCCAGAAGACGGCATTCAAGACTCGTTATGGGCATTACGAGTTCGTGGTTATGCCTTTCGGGCTCACCAATGCACCGGCAGCGTTCATGGATCTCATGAACAGGGTGTGCAGACCGATGTTGGATCGTTCGGTGATCGTGTTCATCGATGATATATTGGTGTATTCGAGATCCAGAGAGCAGCATGAGGAGCATTTGAGGGAGATCCTCGGAGTTCTGAGATCGGAGAGGCTTTACGCCAAATTCTCCAAGTGTGATTTCTTGTTACGAGAGATCCAGTTCCTGGGACATCTCGTTAACCAGAATGGGATATTGGTCGATCCGGCCAAGATTGAGGAGGTGATGAGTTGGGAGGTGCCGAGATCCCCCACTGAGATCAGGAGTTTTCTGGGGTTGGCCGACTATTATAGGAGATTTATTAAAGATTTCTCCAAGATTGTTGTTCCTCTCACCAGGTTGACCCGGAAGGGCGTGGCTTTCAGTTGGGGCCCGGAGCAGCAGGCCTCATTCGAGACACTTCGCCAGAGATTATGCGAAGCCCCAGTGTTAGCCCTTCCGGAGGGGATGGAGGATTTTGTGGTGTATTGTGACGCGTCGATATTAGGATTGGGTGCGGTGCTGATGCAGAGAGGGCACGTGACAGCATACGCATCGAGGCAGCTGAAGCCTCATGAGACGAGGTATCCTACTCACGATCTGGAGTTGGGAGCTGTGGTGTTCGCTCTCAAAATCTGGCTTCACTATTTGTATGGGGTTCGGTGTACCATATACACGGACCACAAGAGCTTGAAGTATCTGATGGATCAGCCCAACCTGAACATGCGCCAGAGGAGGTGGTTGGATGTGGTAAAGGATTATGAGTGTGAGATCCTGTACCACCCGGGCAAGGCTAACGTTGTAGCCGATGCCTTGAGTCGTAGGGCAGAGAGTGCCCCGATACGAGATGTTTGTATGAGGTTGATGGTGATGACTCCGGTGTTGGACACCTTTCGAGAGGCCCAGGTAGATGCCATGAGACTGGAGAACCGCAAGAGAGAACGGGTGATCGGGCAGGTATCTGAGTTCATTGCCGATAGCCGAGGGCTTATGACCTTTCAGGGTCGGATTTGGGTGCCATTTGATGGCGGGGAACGTACCATTTTGATGGAGGAGGCGCACAGATCGAGGTTTTCGATCCATCCCGGGGCCACTAAGATGTATTTGGACCTGAAGAGAGACTATAGGTGGCCCTGTATGAAGATGGATGTTGCGTGGTTTGTGGAGAGGTGCTTGACCTGTCGCAGGGTTAAGGCCGAGCACCAACGACCGCATGGCAAGTTGCAGCCACTTGAGATTCCCCAGTGGAAGTGGGAACAAATTTCCATGGATTTTATCACCAAATTCTCGAGGACTGCGAGAGGTGTCGATGCAATTTGGGTGATCGTTGACCGGCTGACGAAGAGCGCTCATTTTCTTGCTATCAATGAGGGCTCTTCTACGGAGAGGTTGGCAGAGTTGTATGTGAGAGAGGTGGTGTCGCGGCATGGAGTACCGATCTCGATCGTGTTGGACCGAGATGTGCGCTTCACTTCCAGGTTCTGGAATAAATTCCATGAGGAGTTGGGTACGAGGCTGCATTTCAGTACCGCTTACACCCACAGACGGACGACCAGAGTAAGCGGACGATTCAGACGCTCGAGGACATGCTCCGAGCATGTGTGTTGGACTTCAAGGGAAGTTGGGACACGTATCTGCCGTTAGCTGAGTTTTCTTATAACAACAGCCACCATTCGAGTATTGGTATGCCTCCCTTCGAGTTGTTGTATGGGAGGAGGTGTCGGACTCCCATTTGATGGGGAGAGGTCGGACAGCCCGTGATAGGCAGCACGGAGATAGGGCTTCAGACGACCGAGCAGATACAGCAGGTTAGGCAGACGTTGTTGACAACTCAGAGCCACCAGAAGAGTTATGCGGATAGGCGGCGATCCGAGCTGGAGTTCCAGGTGGGAGACTTCGTACTCCTGAAGGTGTCTCCTTGGAAAGGAGTGATTCGATTCAGGAAGAGGGGCAAGCTGGAACCCCGGTACATTGGGCCGTTCAGGGTGACCGCGAAGGTGGGCAGGGTAGCGTACTGGTTGGAGCTACCTGCGGAATTGAGCCAGATTCATGATACCTTCCACGTGTCTCAGTTGAGTAAGTGTATTGCCGACGAGACAGCGGTTGTACCGCTAGAGGACATTCAGGTGGATGCGAGCCTGAATTATGTTGAGAGGCCAATCGCGATTGTGGATCGAAAGATCAAGGTTCTGAGGAACAAGGAGGTGCCCCTAGTTCAGGTCCAGTGACAACATCGGAGAGGGTCCGAGCTGACTTAGGAGCCAGAGTCAGAGATGCGGGAGCAGCATCCGGAGTTGTTTTCGGCATGAGACTTCGAGGGCGAAGTCTGGTTCTAGTGGGGGAGAATTGTAACATCCTAAAATTCAGGTATATCTATTTAATCCTTCTCTTTTTCCAAATTGTCAAGTTTAACCCTTAAAGGAAAAATTATGGCAAATGAGTACGCTGGGCATACTGAAGAGTACGCTGCGCGTACTCGTGCGCTTAATTTGGATGCGGACTCGCCTTGGTACGCTGGGCGTACCCAGGGTTACACTGGGCGTAGCGGGCCCAGATGCAAACCCTAATTTGTGGCTTGTGCACTATAAAAGGAATGATAAGGCCTTATCCTCAGCCACCATTTCAGAGAGTGAAACCCTAATAGAGAGCTACCCTGCGTTCCTAGCTTGTGTGTGTGTGTTCTAAGCCTCAAAGTGTCATTTCAAGGTGGTGAAAGAGAAGAGGAGGCCATTTTAGGAGGTAGAAGTTGGTGGACAAGAGTAGATCTGAGTTCTACAGAGATTGGAGCTTCTTTCTGAGGTAAAAAGCTCAAAGCTTTCCTTGTCATTTGTGATTTGTGCTTCTTGGACCAATTATTAGGGTTTTTGGTCCCAAGGTGGAGACTTTATGAGCAAATGGTCTCCATTGGCCTAGATCTACCATATTTCAGAGTAATATGAGTTGTATGTTCATAAAAATCCAATCTTGGACGTGAATATGGAGCCATGCATGAGATCTAGACTTTATGAGGAAGAAGGAAAGGTGTTAGAGTGATTAGGGACCTTTGTAGCCATGCAAAGGCTTAAAGGTCTCGACTTTATGGATTAAGTGATCTTAGAGAAGTCAGATCTAGAGTTTGAGTTTATGTCTTAACCGTTTAAGACCAAAATCCAAGAAAGGCTGAAACTGAGACTTACGTTGGGCGTAAATCTCAATACGGGCCGCGTAAGGGTCTGAGACCCCGATTCTGGATCGCCGGAGTACGCCCCGCGTACAAGAGCTGGTACGCGCCACGTATTGCCCCTGTAAACTTTCGTTGACTTTTAGGGTTTAGTTTAACATTTGGACTTTTGGGTCAAGGGGGGGTAAAATGGTCTTTTACCCTTCTGTGGGATAGTAGAAGGGATTTAATCTAGCCTTTGAGAGCCAATATTTATTTGAGGTTATTATGTATGTGATTAGGCGGGGGCTAGATCAGTATATTCGTGTGCGAGATTATCCGAGATACCCGAGGTGAGTCTTCTCACTATACATTACCTAGAGTGGTATTTATGTGTAGACCGGAGGGTCTTGTGTGCTATGTGTATGTATGAGATTATGTGCATTGTGATATATGTATGCTATGTGTTATATAGACCGGACCGGAGGGTTCAACGATATAGACCGGACCGAAGGGTCCAACGAGCTATAACCGGACCAGAGGGTCCAACGAGCTACGGGACTGGAGGGTTCCGCTGAGACACATCGACCGGAGGGTCGTACTGTAGCCTCGAGTGGCGTATGTGTTGTATGTGGTATTTTGGGGAATTCACTAAGCATTTATGCTTACAGTTGTTGTGTTATGTGTTTCAGGTACTAGTGAGGACCGTGGGAAGGCGCCGGCATGATCTGTACACACTGAGGGGATTTATGTATTTGGAGATCTTAGGATTTGTTTATTGTGATAACATGTGATACATTGGATTACTATGATATTTAATGAATGAAAGTATGTTTTAAAAATGAAAATTTGTTTTGGAAATTTACGTTGTTACAGAAACTCACCTCAATGTCGTGAATAACTAAAAGTCCCTTCTCCGTAACCGGCTGTACTCACACCCTATACAGAACAACCTCTTATATAACATTCCATACGTAAAACCCTTTCACGGGTCAACGTTGGTCAAAGTCAGAGTCAAAGTCAATATCTTGGGTTGACTCAACTCGTCGAGTTGGTCCCTTAACTCGTCAAGTTCCATAAATCATGAATCCTGAATTCGCGACCCCACTCGAGGAGTTCTTTCAAAACTTGTCGAGTTCCTCCTATCTATAGCATTGGGATTTCTCTTAGTCAACTCGTCGAGTCATCCTTCAACTTGTCGAGTTTTGCCTTAAACAGAATTAGGACAAACAAACTCAACTCGTCGAGTCCCTCTCTAGACTCACCGAGTTCCTCTCTGGACTCGCCGGCTTCCTCAGTCTGTTTAGGCCATCATAATAGGTTAAGCCCCAACTCTTCAGATCTAAGCTGCATACTTCTCATATACACTGAAAATGTCATTTTAAGGGTAAAGTTTCCAACTATACCCGTTAATACCTTTACTTAATGGGTTTAACCCAAACCCTAACTCCTTAGGACCTAGATCTTGGTCCACAAGCCATCCATACTCCAAACTAAAGCCTAAAATAGAGATCTAGACCCTAAACACTACATGGACACGTAAAGCTTCCACCTTTCTCTACATGCATGGCCTTTTGGAGCTTAAAAGGCTAAAAAGACACCCTATGGCTTGCATGGGGCTTTCATGGCCATAAATTTTGCACTTTTAAACCATGAAAGCCCTCTGTGATCCCAGATCTTAAGGTATACTCACTTGGGATGTCTATATCCCAAAGATCAAGCTTCTTGGTTCAAAAACCCAATAAAATGAAACTAAGGAGATCTAAGAAACTACTAAGCAATTTAGAGACTTGATTACCACAAAATGATGAGGATGAAAGGAAGTCTTTGGATCTACTATCTTCTCCTTGAACCCTCAAGCTCTCCTCTTCTTCACAAGCTTCAAAACACACAAGGTTCACTCAAAAATGGCTCACAAGCTCGCAAATGAATTTGGGTTTCTGACACTAGGGTTTGGGACTTGGAGGCTGGAAATGAGGCCAGTAAGTGGGGATTAGGATGCTTAAATAGGGTGTAAAACCCCAAAATTAGGGTTTCATCTTGACGGCCCTACTCGTGGAGTCGAGGCTCTCAACTCGTCGAGTAGTTGACTTAAAACCCTGCGAAAAATCTGGTTCCCACTCTGGGGCTCCCAACTCGTCGTGTTGCTCTATAAATGTGAATAATTATGATTAAATGCGTTCTAGGAACCAGGCGTTACACTGATACCACTGTTGGGTTTTCTACGCATCAAATACACTCTAAACTCGGTAGCGGAAAACTCAAAACTACGATATACCTAATTATACATGCAACCTATGGATCTATGGTTTCATGTTAATTACATCTACCCTAGAAAACATAAAACATAAGGAAGAAAACATACCTCTTATGTAGCCCTCGATCTCCATGCTTGAGATCTTGATCCTCCATGAAGTTGCTTGGATGAAAGGACCCAAACTAGAATCCCTCTAATGGAATAAAAAATAACTAGGAGAAGGGTCAATTCCACAAACCCAAAGAGGGTTAGAAATCGTCCCTATGGGAGGAGGAAGAAGGGTTGGCGAAACTTAAAGCCAGGGTGCCAGGAAGAATGAAATCCTTAAGGCCCTATTTATAGCATTGGATCCCTTCGAGGGTTTTATACTCCTTCCCATGTGGGATGGAGGCCCAACCACGAAATTTCACTCCTTTCCCATGTGGGATGGAGTGATTTTCATCCAATCCTAATCCCATAAGGGTTCTGGAACATTCCTGATTAATCAAATATCGATTAATGAACATTCAAACCTTTAATTAATTATACTGTTAATTAATTCGCGAAATATATTTCGAATTAGTTTCTAATTAATTATTCACCATAATAATTAATAAACCAATTTCTCTTTTATTTATTCTATTCAATTTGGGTCTTGAGGGCAACCCAAAAGGACCCTGTTACTATTAGAAATATTACCAATACTTAATGACATTGGACACTCTTCCAACAACTTAAAGTAAGGATTTGGTAAAGCTTTCAAAAAGAAATGCATTTTTTTAAGAAAAAAGTTTTCTAAGACAAGAAAAGGGTGTGGTTCATGTAATCAACCGAGCTCAAGTAAGTTTTCCCAAAATACCCATACATATTATCTTATTTGACTGGATTTGTGAATCTGTGAATCGCATGCTAGTTAGGGCTAAGGATCTGCTCAGTTTTTGCATGATAGAATGCTAGGAGAGATGCCTTTGTATGCCACTTATATGAGCTTGTAGACTTGCATGCTAGTACTGACTAGTCAGTGTTAGGATGGCTTCGTTAGGTTATGCTTGGTTCTGGTTACTTGATGCCTGAATGCTACTTGCTTTGTGCTTTCTACGAGTTCTAATTAACTTCAGCTAACTAGTAAGCGAGTATGTTAAATTACATATTATGGGAACTAAATAAATTTAGAAGGTTAGGTTTTAACTCTATTGCACAGCTCTTGTTTGAGTCCAACCGTTGTAGTGTGAGACCTCTCATTCGAAGAATTATCTGGTTTTAGTGATATGTAATTGTATTCGTGAGCTAGTTAGAGGAGGTTAGCGGGAGTTCCTTTTATAGATGATGGCAGAGAGTCGTGTGGAGTTTTCCCTAAGATAACCTAGGATGAGAACTAGTACTGAGAGTCTTGTCTGGATGAGGGATTTATTGTATGGTTATGAAGTGACTTAGAGGATTCAAGGCAATCCTTGAGGATTGTGCGGATAAATGTGGAAGGTAGTATGGGCCCGTGCTACTGGAAGCGGAGGATCCATACTCGATTCGAGGAGAGTTGCGATGAAACCAAGGAGCTTGTAGGATTGTGATCCCTCGATATATTTTGATGCTTATTCTAATGGTTTATATGGTCTATTTTCAGTATGGTGACATTGCGAGGCAGACCTGTTGGCAGTTTTGGTGCTGGAGAGGGCTCGGGTTCAGGTTCTGGAGTCGGGCAACTAGATGATCGGACTAGGGAGTTCATCTCATCTGATATTACATGTTGCATTCTTGAGCAGACTCCTGTGATCTTTGGTACGGTCAAGGAGGGAATTCTGGAGATTCTAAATGAGTGGTAAGCGCCTTTCGTTCTAGATGAGTGGTGGCTTTGGTTGGGGTGCGTTCTTTGACCTTCAGGGAGTTTCGAGCATGTAGAGCTTCGAACTATCATGAACCGAAGGACCCGTTAGCGATCAGGAGGTGGTTAGCGAATGTTGCTAACGCCTTCCGCACCAGCAGTTGCCTCGAGGGGGTAAAGGTCAGACTTCCCACCTGTCTTCTGAAGGACAGGGCACGGGATTAGTGGGAGGAGGTCGGGACCGCAATGGGTGATAAGGCTGTTGATTCGATGACCTGGGATGATTTTGTGACCAGCTTCAGGGCTGAGTTTTCACTGGTGATTGAGGTGCAAAAGCTAGCACGAGAGTTTCAGGATCTCCGCCAGACTACTAAGACGGTGACTGAGATCACCGCGATGTTTCGGGAGAGGGAACTTTTGGTTCCGCAGTATGTGGCAGATGATGAGATGAAGAAGGCTAGGTATCATGAGATGTTGAGGAGTGACATCCAGCAGTTTGTGAGTCGATCCAGCTGCAATATGTTGTAGGATATGATAGGAAGAGCTAGGGAGAGGGAGACTGATCTGGAGATGCAGAAGAAAAGGAAGCCAGACTATGTGTCGCGTGAAGAGAGTTCGGGAAAGAGGCCCAAGCTATCTGATTCCAAGATGAGAGGCCATCATGGTCGGAGCTATTGTGGCAAGTGCGGTAAGATGCACGAGGGAACGTGCAGGGTGGGTGGTTCGGGCTGCTTCAAGTACGGCCAGACAAGTCATATTAGCAGGGATTGAATTGCTACTACCACCACCACCCAGGATCTAATATGATTTTCTTTCATTGCAATCAGAGGGGCCACAAGAAGGCCCATTGTCCGAGTTTGGCTGCAGCAGGACCGGTGTTAGCACTCGCTCCTGCGACTCTGCGGATTACAGACGGCCTCCAGGTCTGGGTAGATGCACGTGCGGTGAAGAGCACGGCCTCTCAGCTGATAGCCGAGGAGGCTCGTGCAGCTCCCGACGTAGTGACAGGTATGTATATTCTCCTTATCTCTTTATTTATATTGAATTGCTTACTTATATTTATATGTTTTATTTTAGGATCGTTCTTTGTGAAAGATATTTCTGCATTGGTATTGATTGATTCGGGGGCTACCCGATCTTTTGTATCGCTTGCGCTTAGCAAGAGGTTTGTTAGAGCTCTGGGAGAGCTGGATTTTCCGTTAGATGTCGAGATTGTAGATGATCGATCTGTACGGGTAACGAGGGTTCATCGGGGATGTACTCTTAAGTTATTCAAGGAGCAATCTGGTCGACTTGGTTCCCATTCCTTTGCGTGGGAACAAGGTTATCGTAGGAATAGATTGGTTGAGCCCTAATGGGGCGGTGATTGACTATGAGCAATAGTTAGTCCAGGTCCAAACCCCAAGTGAGGGAGAGCTAGTAGTTCATGGAGAGAGAGCTCAACATGGACCGACTTTGTGTTCAACAACGAGGGTCAGACGCTATTTTTAGCAGGGTTGTTCTGGGTACGTCACCTATGTTATGGATACCCGGGATAAAGTTAAGGCGACCGTGGATGTTGTGCCGATTGTGCGGGATTACCCATATGTGTTTCCGGAGGATTTGCCTGGGGTGCCTCCGGAGAGGCAGGTTGAGTTCAATATTGATATGGTTCCTGGTGCGGCTCCGATAGCCAAAGCACCATATCGGTTGGCTCCTCCCGAGATGCATGAGTTGTCTACACAGCTGCAGGAGCTGTTAGAAAAGGGATTCATTTGACCGAGCAGTTCGCCATGGGGAGCATTGATCTTGTTTGTAAAAAAGAAGGATGGGTCTCATCTTATGTGCATCGACTACTGGGAGCTGAATAAGGTAACGGTGGAACCATTATCCACTCCCAAGGATTGGTGATCTTTTCGACAAACTTCAGGGTGCATCTTGGTTCTCCAAGAATGATTTGCGATCGGGTTATCATCAGATGAGGGTTAGGGATGAGGATGTGCAGAAGATGGCTTTCCGGACTCGTTATGGTCATTACGAGTTCGTGGTGATGCCTTTTCGGCTCACCAATTCTCCAACCGCATTCATGGATCTCATGAACCACATGTGTCGAACGATGCTTGATTGGTCTATGATTGTATTCATCGATGATATCTTGGTTTATTCCAAGACTCAGGAGCAACACGAGGAGCACTTGAGGGAGGTGTTGGAGACGTTGAGGGGGGAGAGACTTTTATCAAAGTTCTCCAAGTGTGAGTTCTGGTTGCACGAGGTGCAGTTTCTGGGGCACCTTGTCAACCAGAATGGTATTCTGGTCGATCCGGCCAAGGTCAAGGCTGTGATGCAGTGGGAGGTTCCGAGGTCTCCATCTGAGATTCGGAGTTTCCTTGGTCTTTTTGGTTACTATCGGAGATTCATCAAGGATTTTCGTAATGCCTGGATCCTGGTATTTACTTAATTACTATTTATTCAATTTGTAAGAGTAAATCGACGAGTTGGAAGCCCTAAACTCGTCGAGTAGAGATCATATGGGTCGCGTGATTTAAGTGACCTACTCGACGAGTTGAGAGGCCTCAACTCGACGAGCAGACAGACTGGGATGAAACCCTAATTTCAAGGGTTCTGCACCCTATTTAAAGGACTTAATCCTCCCACCAGCCCCTCATCAGCCTCCCTAAAACCCTAAATCGTATTGTGAGCTCCTTGTTGAGAAACTAGAGGTTTTGAGTGGACTTTTGTGTGTTCTTGTGCTTGGTGAAGGACTTGGGGGAACTAGAAGGTCATTGAGCTTGAGGAGAAGCACTAGATCTGGGATCTCGTCTGTCTTTGGAAACTTTCTGAGGTAAAAAGTCTCCAACTTGATGCTTAATGGCTTAGATCTCTCTTAGTCTTGTATTATGGATCTTTTTGACCCCATTGTTGGAACATGATAAATCTTTATAGTCCTGATGCTAAAAACTTCCATTCTCAGTATTATTTGGTCCTTAGATTCATAAAAAGGGTTCTAAACCCATTCATACTCAAGAAAAGACGATATCCATAGAAGTATGTTGCTATATCTCGAGATTAGGTCCATTTGAGGCATGCAAAGCCATCAAGTTGTCGACTTTAAAGATGTATACCATGGAAACATTGTAGATCTATACTCTGGAACCTTAGATATGAGGAAAGGGCTTAATAGACTAAGAACCATGAGGAACTCGGCGAGTTCATGGAGGAACTCGACGAGTTGGGGTCAAACTGTCATGATTCTGTTAAAGGGAAGAACTCGGCAAGTTGGAGGAAAACTCGACGAGTTGCATGGCGATTTTGCGATTATGTGATTCAAGGGAACTCGACGAGTTAAAGGGTAAACTCGACGAGTTGGGTCAACTCAGAGCGTTGACTTTGAGTTTGACTTGACCTAGACTTTGACCATAGCTGATCCTAAAGGGGTTATGAGCCTGAAATGGTATCTAAGGGGTTGTTTTGGTTCAGGGAGTGAGTAGAGCTGATTACCAGGCAGAGACGTTTCAACTATCATCCGACATTTGAGGTGAGTTTCCACCTGTAGGAAAGGGTCGAAGGCACCAATGTCGGCCCGTTTATGTATGTTAGTATGTTCCAGACTAAGGTCTGATGCTGGGCAGTACCCAATGTAGATTTATATGTTTCCAGATTCCGATCCGATGTCGGGCGGTGCACGAGGAATGTTTGTATGCTTGATGTCTTCATGATTCTTGCATGTGTCTGTATTGTATGTTTCCGGATTACGGTCTGATGCCGGGCAATGCCCTAGGAATGTTTGTATGCTTCCGGATTTCGGTTCGATGTCGTGCGGGGCCCAAGGAATGTTTATATGTTTATGTTATGTGACTATTTATATGTATTTTTTGATATGTTTATATGTATATCGAGCTTTGATCGATGCCTAATTTCGGTCTGATGTCGGGCGGGGCCCAAAGCCAGACATTGTCCGATGCCGGGCGGGGCCCATGATATGTTATTATGTGATTATGTGATTATATGTATGGTATGTGGTAGTTCGGGGATACTCACTAAGCTTCGTGCTTACAGTTTTCAGTTTTGGTATCAGGTACTTCCGGTAGCAAGGGGAAGAGTTCGGGATGGCTGTAGTGCACACACCATGATTTTAGCCTGGGATGTTTTACTCTGATATATTTGACAGATGTTTATGATGGTTTGAGATACAATGACTTATGATTTTATATGATGATTTTGATAACTAATTAATAATTAAAAACGAAATTTTTAGACCGTATTTTTGGGATGTTTCAAATTGGTATCAGAGCCTTGGTTTTATGGATTCAGGCATACTCTCGGGTATGTCTGAACTCAAACTAAGGACTTGGTATGAATTTTCAAAAGAAAATCATTTTTATAAAAAGGAATTTTAAAAAATAGGAAAGGGTGTGGTGCACGCAATCAGCCGAGCTTAAGTAAGTTCTCCCAAATTACCCATACATGTTTGTTATGATATGATATGATTATCAAAACTGCATGCTAGATTAGGGCTAAGGATCTAGGAAGGATGCCTTGTATGCCTACTGTATGATCTTATGAACTGCATGTTAGCACTAATTAGTCAGTGATATGATCGCCTGATTAGGATATGCTTGGTTTTGTTTACTCAATGCTCAAATGCTGCTTGCTTTGTGCTTTTGTGGAGTTCTAGTTATCTTTCACTAACTAATAAACGAATATGTTAAGTTACATATTACGAGGACTAAATAATTTTAGAAAGTTAGGCTTAGCTCTATCTCGCAGCTCTCGTTTGAGTCGAACCGTTGTAGGGTAGGACCTCTCATTCGAAGAATTATCTGGTCTTAGTGATATGTAATGGTATTCACGAGCTAGTTAGGGAGGGATAGCAGGGACTTCTTATGCAGTTGATGGCGAAGAGTGGGTCGGAGATTACCCTAGGCATGCCTAGGATGAGATTAGCGCGAATAACAGTAGTAGTAGAAGGGACTTGGTGAAGTCAAGGCAATTCTTGAGGAAAGTACGGATAGATGTGGAAGGTAGTATGGGCTCGTACTACTGAAAGCAGAGAATCTGTACTCGAATCAAGGAGGGCTGAGATGAATCCAGGGAACTTGTAGTGTGTGATCCCTCGAGTTATGATGAGTATTCTGATGTTTGTTATGGTGTATTTTTAGTAGGGTGACGCTACACACTAGACCAGTTGGCAGCTCTGGCGCTGGTTAGGGATCAGGCTCGGTCTCTGGAGCCGGGCAGCTCGATGACCATATGAGGGAGTTCATTTTATCTGAGGTCACGTGCAATATTTTGGACTATACTCTTGTGATCTTCGGTACGGTCAAAGAGGGTATTTTGGAGATTCTTGATGAGAGGCTGGGTGCATTATGTATTGAGATGGCGGCCATGATGGGGGCAAGTTGGACATGCCATTGGAGATGATGCAACTCTTGATGCGATGACCTGCAGTGATTTCTCGGCCAGGTTCAGGGTCGAGTTTGCACCTGTGATCGAGGTGCAACAGCTTACGAGGGAGTTCCAAGATCTCCAGCAGACAACTGAGACGGTGACTGGGATCACCACCATGCTCAGGGAGAGGGCCCTTCTTGTTCTGCACTACGTGGCAGACGAGGAGATGGAAAAGGCCCAATACCATGAGATGTTGTGGAGTGATATCTGCCAGTTTGTGAGCCGATCCAGCTGCAAGACGTTGGAAGATATGATTGCGAGAGCTCGAAAGAGGGAGCATGATTTAGATATGGAGAGGAAGAGGAAACCAGAGGGGGTTCAGACAAGTAGTTCGGGAAAGAAGCCCAAGGTATCAGATCACAGATCGAGGAGCCAGCAGGGTCGCAGCTGCTGTGGCAAGTGCGGCAAGATGCACGAGGGGGCATTCAGGGCGGGCACTGCGGGTTGCTTTAAGTGCGGTCGAACAAGTCATGCCAGCAGGGACTTTACTGCTACCACCACCACCATGACCATATGTGATCTAATTTGCTTTCAGTGCAATCAGAGGGGCCACAAAAGGTCCGGTGTCTGAGTTTAGCAGCAGCAGGACAGGTGGCGGCACCCGCTCCTGCTACATTGAGAATTACCCATGGCCGTCAGGGCCGGTCAGATACGCCTATGGCGAAGAGCAGAGCCTTCCAGCTAACAGTAGAGGAGGCATGTGCAGCTCCCGGTGTTGTGACGGGTGTGTATCTTCTCCTTATCTTTTTATTTATATTGATTAATTGTTTATGTTTATGTGACAACCGTCAATTTTGGTCAAGCAAAGTCAAACAAAGTCAACCAAGTCAACACAACTAGCATTACGATTTTAAGACAAAAACTAGGTTTCTTAATGTACGACTTGCAATTATAATACAAAGTATATATATGTATATATATATATACATATATATATATATATATATATATATATATATATATATATATATATATATATATAACTCTTTCTATTCTCAAACATCTCCCAAATCTCTCTCTACATCTCAAATCTCTCTCTATATCTCGAATCTCTCCCAAATCTCTCTTTATATCTCGAATCTCTCCCAAATCTCTCTCTATACCTCAAATCTCTCTCTATATCTCGAATCTCTCCCAAATCTCTCTCTATATCTCAAATCTCTCCCAAATCTCTCTCTCTATATCTCAAATCTCTCCCAAATCTCTCTCTATATCTCAAATCTCTCCCAAATCTCCCTTGATAACAAAAATAACACTTCTCACCCTGGAACACCTCTTAGTCTGGAACCCTCTCAAGATGCGAAACGCTCTCAAGATGCGAAACCTTCTCAGGATGCGAACCCTCTCAGGATGCGTACCCTCTCAGGATGTGAACCCTCTCAGGATGTGAACCCTCTCAGGATGCGAACCCTCTCAGCAACGAACCCTCTCGCTTCCCATTCCGGATTTTTGACCAGTTTTGCACTTTACTTCATTTTTATGTGTTTTTGACGTGGGATTTCCACCAAAGTCATATTTTTGACATCTTAAACCTCCTAAAATCATATTTTATCCACATCTTGAAGATTTATTAAATATAAATTATACTTTTGCTTAAAATAATATGTAAAGGACATAAAGGTACTTTATGACTTTTTACATAAAGTTATGACACAAGCCGCCTTTATGTCTACTTTATGTCACTATTCAAACTTTAGCTAGTCTCCCTCTTGTCAAGACATTGTCCTTCACATAATTTCTCCTAACAACCCACACACTTACTTTATTTTATTCTATATAAACAATCCCATGAGATTTCTTTCTTCTCATCCAAATTTCCACTTTCTCTCCAAAAGAAGAAGAAATTCTCTCTCTCTCTCTAGCCACGATTTTCCAAGAGGTGTTCTTGAGTTTTCCTCCTTTTTGGTAAGTATCTTCCTTCAACTTCTAAACAATCTACACCTTATATGCATATCGTGAATCATTTACACAAATATGTATATATTTGTCCATAGGATCATCACATCTTCAAGTACCTTTCAAGTGTTCTTGACTTAAAACTCCCCATCTTCCGCCTTTCACACAACAAGAAATCACATAAAACCTAATCTAAACTCAAAGATCAACTTTTCACAAAAAAGTTGTGATCTGTTCACGGACTGTTTTACCCATCTTAAACTTAATATTTTTCAAAATTGTACACTATGCAAGTAGTTAAGGTTTATACCTTTCTAAGGACTACTCGCACGCGTTCATATGATGTTTCTTCAATTTATGGCGATTTTTACATAACTGCCTATCATTTCAGAATATATTTCGGAACAGTTAGTGAAAATGGACATTTTCACACTAGTTAGAGACTACTAAATGCCATAATAAAAATTATGGACAAAGTAGACTCATTTTCTAAACTCTCAAAATTTACAGATACAGATTTCGACTTACGATGATTTTTCTATAATTTTTTTAAATACGTGAAGAGAAGCGTTAAACTAGAAAAATGGTTTATAGATTTATCTACACTTTGTAACATGTTGAGCAGTAAGGGTATTTTCTCAAAAACTTTATTACCGTTTATACAAAAATGTTAAATTGCAAAGGTCTTTCATTAGATACAGAACATACATATAAGCTATAATAGGTATAGTTTATGGAACTTACATACTATTTTACGAAGTCGGGAAACAATACAAAAACAAACATATAAACTATAATAGGTATAGTTTAGGAGACATACATTACGATATCACTATGAAAAGGGTAATCATACGATTTATCATTACAAAATGGCTTTTCTTTATCTTACACGTAACTGTTAATATAGCTTTGTGAGACACACCTTCAAGTACTTATCTAAGTACCAACAAAAGTCCTGATTTTATAACCAGAGTCTCCTGGAGGGAGAGCGTGAATTTGTGTATAGATCTATACGGGACTGATAATCCCGCGCCCTGACTGTTAGCTAGAGTTGGAACGGAAGTTCTGGGGTGACAAATGTCATAACGATTTAGACGCCTGAAGAACGTCATATCAGGCCATCTTAGGTCATCAAGCATGGTTATAATAACTCACAATTTGGTATTAACAATACGATTAGTGTACGAATACATACATAACTTCAAATGATTTTATTTAATAATAAAACTACAAAACAATATTTCACAGTACAGCTGGTGGATCCAGGAACATACATACAAAAGGTTCAATGTTCATTTACAAACTAGTAGGACATAAAGGACCCTCATTGCTAATCCAATGATTCCTTAGTTTATACATTAGGGTTATATATAAATAATATCCGATAGGCGGAAGAATGTGTGATTTCCGCTTTACTTCATGTTCCTTGTTTGGTTGTGGGCTTAGAGCAGAACCACACACTCAACTGTCCGTTCGAATCTTGATTATATATAACTTGTATGCACTAAGTGATCATAGGAGGAACCGGTATGGGTCATACCACTTCATACAAGTACAATACACTATTTTCTAGCACATAAACTTACATTTCTGAAAGGACCATTATTGTTAACTCTAGGACTACCTAGTGAATACATTAGGGTTATATACAATGAAGATCTGATAGGCAGTAGAATGTGTGATTTCCGCTTTACTTCCTGCTCCTTGTTTGGTTGTGGGCTTAGAGCAGAACCACACATTCGACTGTCCGTTCGATCTTGATTCTATATAACTTATATACACTAAGTGGTCGTAGAAGGAACTAGTATGGGTCACACTACTTACATGAATTCATACTGCGTATTACAAATTTTAAAGCATAAGAAACTTATACATTTTGGTCATAAGGTCTAAGACTACATTTCATTTACAAAAGAAAATATTGGATTTTCTGGAAGGACACACTAACGTTTTCAAGGAACAAAGAACATATCTTTTCATACAAAATGCTTATGAACTCACCAACTTAAATGTTGACACTTTTTCAAAACCACTTGTATTCTCATGAAATCAGTAAACAAGTACTCACTCAGGTTTTGAAGATGGGGCGTAGCAGCGTCAAGTCTTAGTTTTTTGCTATAGTTTTGTTGTCAAACAAACAATGATTTGAATACAAATGTAAACACTATATTATCAATACAATGGTTGTTGTTGCTTTGATTACTATTACTCAATTGTTATGATACTGTACATGAAGTCCTCCGCCCCCGAACGTTTCCACCGTCCCGGTTCGGGAGTGTGATAGATTGGTATCAGAGCATTGTTTATAGTGAACTAAGTATATCAAACCACACAAGATATACAACTATAAATACAATGGGGCTGAAACGCTTTGACTAAAAGTATACTTTTAAAATACAAGTATTTTTCTAAGAAGTATACAAACATGCATACATACCAGAAACAGTATCACAGTAAGAACTACATAAAAGTATTTAGATGAAGTTGGACGTTGCGGTTAAGCCTGGATAGTTATGTAATCATATATGGGATAAATATAGCCTGATCAACTATATTTATTTGAGATACGACCAACATGTGTTTGGGAATGATCGTAGTGTTGCAACAAGTCTAAAACTTACCAACTCTATATACAAGAGGAAATCTAGAACCAAACAAGTCGAGAAGGGCCTTCTTACCAGAATCAATCATATGAAAACAAAGGACCCTTGCTGGTAGACCTATAATTGCTAAGTGTATACGTTAGGGTTATATATAACTAAGATTTTATAGACTTAGAATTTGTGATTTCGCTTTACTTCCTGTTCCTTGTTTGGTTGTGGACTTAGAGTAGGATCACTTATTCGAAGGTCTATTTGATCATGGTTATATATAATTTGTATACACTATGTGATTATAGGAGGACCCGATATGGGTCACACTATGCAAATTCCTTAGAAGTATTGCTATAAATTTGATAAATTGAAATTTCTATTGTTTACTTATTTTAGTAGACTTTTACTATAAATCGCTGATAGAACACTATAAAAGTCAGGATATGATGATTTTAGAACTAAAATATATCTTGTTCAATATCACCTTACTCATGACCACTATAGAGGACTCATCATCACTTCCTCTTTAAACCTTATAAAGAAAGATGTCGCCACGAAGATCAAATAGGCGTTTCAACAACACAACACCAACTCCACCACCGCCACCACCTCCACAGTATGACCCTGCTGTTTTCCAAGCAGCAGTAACAGCAGCAGTGGCAGCCGCCATGACACAAATCAACGCAAGTGGTGCTAGTGGGGCGGGTAGTGGTGCCAACAATTCTAACCACGGAGAAAGCCACAGACACCCAAGGGAGTGTTCCTATAAAGACTTCACGAATGCCAAACCGAAGTCTTTTGATGGCACCGGAGGTGTCATGGCTCTGACACGCTGGTTCGAAAAGACAGAATCGGTGTTTGAAATCTGTGCGTGCCATGAAACTAGCAAGGTAAAATTTGCAGCATGTACGTTTATGGACAGAGCCCTCTCCTGGTGGAACGGCTATGTCAAATCGTTGACTCTCCTAGTAGCCAACGTTATGAGCTGGGAAGACTTAAAAATTCTGATGCTAGCAGAATATTGCCCGAGGGGTGACGTGCAAAAGCTAGAACAAGAGCTTTGGGGTCTGACGATGAAGGACTCCGACATTACAGCTTACACTGCCAGATTTAGTGACCTGGCTATTCTATGTCCCAAGATGGTCACCCCGGAAAGTAAGAAAGTAGAACGGTACATCTGGGGACTATCTCCCCAGATTCAAGGAAATGTGATAGCTGTAAACCCACTTACTTTTGACAGTGCCAAACGTCTGGCACAAACACTCGTGGATCATGGAGTTCGCAAAGGCTTCATGACAACCATTCCCAAGCAACCCAAGGAAAGTGGTGACAAAAAGAAGTTTTGGAACAAGTGGAAGGGCCAATCGTCACAAGAATCCTCGAAGAAGCAACAAACTGTGGCAGTCCATGCTGCTACTGTTCCTGCTACTCCAGTACCCTCCAATCGATATGCTGGAACCCTTCCAAAGTGTAACAAGTGCAACTTCCATCACACGGGAGTTTGTCGGAAAATGCATTGCAAGAACTGCAAAAGGAAAGCACACACCGCCCGTTTTTGTAGGGCACCGGCACAACCAATCACCCGAGTCCCTGGCATTGGAGTAAGCCCGACTTGTTACGAATGTGGTGAAACTGGACACTTCAAGAGAGATTGTCCAAGAGCAAGGAATGCTGGTGGTGATGGAAGGATACTTATGATCACTACAGGAGAGACTCACCCGAAACCACCTATAAATATCGGTTCGTTTCCTAACAACAATGTTTAGGCCTTAAATTTTTACTAAAACTAATGTCAATTAAAGTTTATCAACCATAAATCTCGAAACGCGACAAATCATAGTCATAAATTTCCCCTTCACCCGAATAAATCACATCATTCATATGAAAACTAAGGATTCTTACAGGTGATCTATGGTGGCTGGTGTAAACATTAGGGTCATATATAATTAAGATTCTACAGACTTAGAATGTGTGATTCCGCCTTACTTCTTGTTCCTTGTTTGGTTGTGGGCTTAGGGCAGAGCCACTCATTCGACTGTTTTTTCAATCTTAATTATATACGACTAGTTTACACCAAGCGATTATAGAGGGCTCATACTACGAAATTTCATCACTATTTATCGAAGGACTCATACTGCTAGTCCTCACTAATTTCGATACAAAATATTCGCAGTAGTAATAGAAAGGATAAAACTGGAAGCATTAAAGACATATTCATAGAATACCTTTCCATCCATGTCGGTCTTCTTCTTGAAGATCCATTTGCATCCAACTGCCTTTCGACCAGGTTCTAAATCAACCAAATTCCAAACTTGGTTTTCAGGCGTGGACTTGATCCTGCTGTCCATTGCCTCTTTCCATTTTGCAGCTTTAGGGCATGCCATTGCTTCCTTGTAGTTAGTTGGATCATCCAAAATTACCAGTGTACGATCACTGATAAACGTGTCATCCTCTGTAGTTTTATGGAAACCATAGAACTTAGGTGGCATGCTAACTCTACTAGATCGGCGAAGAGGTAATGATTGGTCCATGGGTTTAATAGGAGTCTCATTCTCTAGTTGACCGCTATTATCTTCTAAGGTTCCTTCATTGGTTGACTCTTGAATATCTTCAAGGTCAATGATACTCCCACTGTCATCTTTTCATTTGAGATCTCTCTCGCGAAAGACTCCCCTTCGTGCTACAAAGACCACATTTTCACTAGGTCTGTAAAAGACTTTTGCGGGTTTCCAATGAAAATACATCTCTCATTTCTAGGTTCTAGCTTTTCATGAGTCTCTCGTGTCACGAAAGCTTCACAACCCCAGACCTTGATATGTGCCAAGGAGGGAACTTTCCCTGTCCACATCTCGTGAGGTGTTTTGGCAACCATATTGGTAGGGAGAAGATTGAGGATATGGGCGGCTGTCTCTAAGGCATACCCCTAGAAAGAAATGGGAAGAGAAGCTTGACTGATAATGGAACGAACCATGTCTAACAAGGCCCGATTACATGTCTCAACCACACCATTAAGTTGTGTTGTCCTAGGTAAAAGCAATTCACTAATTTCGAACTATGAAATTTCTAGATGTTTCAAGATTCATTGATTCTTATCAATGACATGTTTAATCTCAGATTATGCTCTTCAATTTTTGATTGAGATGTCGAGGATCACATACAAGATGTGAATAACCATAAAAATATGCTTGGCACTCTCGATGTCATTTAACATCTTCAATGAATGTGTTGGTTAACCACACGCGCTCCGTTAACAATGATAATTTTGGAGATGCCAATTATTACTCTTTACAGTCACTAATAGTTTGTAGGTTAACCACACACACTCCACTAACTACATATAAAGCATAATGTGCAATTTCATGGACTAGCATACTTTTCACATTTTTCTTAAAGTAACAAAGAGCTGGATTTTTTAAAAATAGTTTAGTTACTTTATATCATTATACTTATTAATGAGATTATGTCCTATCAAATCCATTCGGATGACGACCCTCTGTAAGGGTCGAAGGCCTGTTGTAATATGTCGAAGACTTAATGTTATTTTACAAGGCATTTTGTAACGAAGCTTAGATGTTTAGTCCTTGTAATTTTTTTTGTGCTTTCATGTTTCCTATAAATAGGGACATTACTTAGAGATACAACTAGGTCGGTGTATGAACTTGTAAATATTCTCTCTGTAAGAATTGAAAGCATAATAGAGCTGAAACCAAATTATATTTACATCTCGTGTTCAAACTACATTTGTTTTACTCTGATTTGTTTCTTACTTGATTCATCACTTCATCAATTGGTATCAGAGCAGGAATCATAATCTGCGATCTAATTTTCACTCTGATTCAAAAGGTTTTTGAATCAAGTTTCTGATTCAAAAAGTTTCCGCACCTTTTGAAGTGAAAAAGCGTTCTAGATCTTCAGTTGTGATTCGATTCTGCAACTGATTTGTTGAATCGAGTGTTCTATTTTTTATCTCAGTTCAATTCAACAATTTGCTTTCAAATTCTCTTTGATTTCTCAAAAATTCTCAAAATATTTCCTCCGTACACCAATGGCGAACTTCAATCTCAACTCGATGACTTCATTCTCTCATTTGCTAGGATCTTCAACTAAGATTCCTATGCTTATTCCTGAATACTATGATCAATGGGCTGATCGTATGCAAGATTACTTGAATGGATTCGATGAAGAGCTCTGGTCATGTATCTCTAGGAATATTAATCCTCCGACAAATGTTCAGCCAATTGGATTATCGTCTGGAACTTCAAGTGTTGGTGATGAATCTGATCGATTGAAGAAACTTGAGAAAAGATGCATAAGAGAGTTATGCAGTGCATTACCTCCAGTTATATATAACTATGTCAGGAGTTGTACAACTGCAAAAGATATCTTGAATAATCTCAAAGACAAGTTTCAGGGAAGTTTGAAGACAAAAATAAATTTAGTTAAGGAATGTTTGATTGAATTGAAGGAATTCAAGCAAAAAGATGGTGAAACGATTGAACGCTATTATGATAGACTGAATGAGTTGATCTACAAATGCAATCGTTATGGAATCACGAGAACTGCTATGGAATTCAATCTCATCTTCGTTATGGGACTCCGTAAAGAATGGAGGAGTGTTAGCATGATGGTGAAAAATCAACAGAATTTCGACACATCTTCTCTAAATGATTTGTACAATCAACTAAAAACTCACGAAGGTGAAGTGAATGAAATAGCAGAAGAGTGGAAGCTTAGTCTGGGAGGTCCATTAGCACTTGTCTCTAAAGTGTCTGAAAAGGAAGCAGTCGAAAAAGGTGATTTTGATGATGAAGAGGGGTTTATCATGAATTCGGATGATGAGGCAGTAGCTTTTTACTCAAACAACAGAGTCAAAAAATTTTCAAGAAACCGTTCATTCCAAAGGTGAAGCAAAGTGAGGGAAAATGTAGTTTCGTGAACAAGCCTGCTGGAGAGGAGAAAAAGAAAATTGAGAAGAATGATGGGAAGGTTAATAAGGAAAAGAAATTGAAAGGAGATTCAGGTGTAGATTGCCATTATTGCAACGGAACGAATCATCTAGCAAATGATTGCATGCTTCGTAAGAAGGATGAAAGAAAGAACAAAGTGAAGGACGAAGCGTATTATGTGGAGAGATTGGAAGAGGCGCGTTCGAAGGCGAAACATTTGTCATTAGTGGCTAGAGGTGAATAGGAGGAAGAGGGCACATATCAGATCTGGTCTTCCAGATCCGATGATGAAGAGCTGCGTAATCCTACGCATGGTGCCATGTATGCGAAGCTGGAGGAAGATTCTGACGAAGAGGTGACTGGTCATTGCTTCATGACCAAAAGTGCTGATAAATCTCCAATGAATGCCAAGGTACGTACTATTCTTCAGTCTTTCAATATTCCTATAAGTGCATATGATTCTGAATTAATTGCTTGTGATGATACTGTTGCTTATTTCGATGCTTTGGTTATCTCTGCTAGCAATGAGGCTAAGAAATCAACTTCTCAGTTGATAGAAGTACAGAAGAAGTTAGATGCCAAGAAAATTAGAATTGAAAGTTGAGAATTGCAAATTACAAACATTATGTGTGATAGGGATTCGTTGTCTAGTGATGTAAAACTCTTATTAGCTCAACGAAACATATACTGTAACTCTGCTAAAAGACTTTATGGCAAATTGACTGCATTACATCATTCGTGTGAAATTAGCAAGGATCAACATAGGAAATTATTACCTTTTCTAGCATATGAGAGAGAGACATGTAAACACCTCTATATAAGGTGGGTTTACTCCACTTGTAGAGGTGTGCTTGAGAGATGTAAAAGTTGAGTGTGTGAGTGTGTGTTATTTATGTAGATGTAGATCTATGTCCCTTTTTATAACACAATACATATTCAATACATCTCTTGAACACCCAAATCACAATGTTCATTGTGCAATCTTTAATTCTGCATGCCAAACCATGTTCTATAATCACTACAATTGGTATCAGAGCGGGTCTTCAAAGATCAACGTGATTTTTTGAAGAACGATTCTCGGTTTAGCAAAATTTGTCAAAATTGGAGCATTTTTGGTGACTCTCTCTCTCTATGATCTCTCTTAATTTCATTGAATACGTGCGTTGCGTTCTTGAATTTTTGATCACTTTGACTCATTGGATCAATTCCGTTTCAATCCCCATTGCTATGATCCAATATGTTTTCTTTAATTGATCAAGATCAAATTATATTCAAAATCATGTTCGTTACTGTTCATTGTGGGCCAATTGCTGGATCCAGATTAAATTGTTTCAATTTTCTTTACATAAGCCCAAATTTTCGATCATTACTGTTCATATCCAATTCATGAAGCCCAAAAATTCGTTAAATCAGATAGATACATTTGATTCGCTGTTCAACGTTCTTCGTCCTATGCATATAAGAGTTGTACCATCGAAGACTTTTATCTTTGTTCATACTCCAGAATGTTCCTGATGTGTAATCACGTTACTTCATCTTTAGTTGTTTGATTCAGTTCACACTTGATCATCAATTATTCATCGATTATGCAATTTGTTCTGGATTATCATCTGTTCATTATTAATCTCAACTTGTTCTTGATCCTATTCAATTTTTCCACAAAATCAATTTGAAGATCTCTATGATAAGCTGATGTGGATAGATTTGATTGTAAATGGAAATTAAATTTCGAATTCGATTTTGGAATATGAAGAACTGGTTGATTTTGGTTTTGATGAACTCGATGAAGAATAGATGAAGAACTTTATTTTTCTCCGATGGTCAAAGACGAAAGTCAACATTCTGTTTTTGATCTAAAATTGATATTGAGAAGATAATTGTGGTGTTTGTCGGTAATCGAATTCGAAAAGTCAATACACAAAAAGTCAAAACCGGATATTCAAAAATCGATTCAAAGGTTTGAAAACTGAAACTGGTTGATAAGAGATTTGGTCGAAATCTAATGTGTGATTGGAATCGAGTTTGGAGTTAAATTTGTTGGAATCGATCGAATGGTTGATTTGTGAAATCGACTGGAATGATGGTTGACAATGAACGAAGAACGAAAGTCAAAATGGATCTGGAATCGTATTGGAATTTTTGATAGTAAAATCGAAAATTTCGATTTTGAAGAGTCGATGGGTCAAGAAATCGATGTTTGTTAATGGCTTGATACGAAGAATGATGTACCGGAAATTGACAATTTGATGTCAACTGGGTTTTGTAACGAAGGGCAGTACAGGGTATTGATGTCGATTTTGAAGGATTTGCTTTTGTGTCGATGATTGATGACGAACAGTAAGGGATGGGGTCGATATGAGGTTGAATGAAAAAGCAAAGCTGTGGTTCACTGGAAATCGTTTGATGAGTCTGATTTCGAATATTTTTGTTCTTGTGTCGATGAAAAAGGGAATGATTTGGGATTCTTGATAACTTCGATTTTGGAGTACTGTGTTGATAACGAAGGTTTTGGTGTTATGAACGAAGTCTGTACTTGCCTGCTGATGTCGATGATTTTGGGAAGAACTGAATTGGCTATGGATTTGGTGCTCTGATTGAACGAAGGGGAGAGAGAAAATGGGCAAATGATTTCGTACGAAGGGTGATGAAGTTTTGTACGAAGGGGAGAGAGAAAAAGTTTCGTACGTTGAAAGGAAATTGGGAAGATGAAATTTCATACGAAGGGTGGAGATGAAGTTTCATACGAAGGGTGCTGTGATTTCGTATGAATTGGGGAAGAAGAAAGCAAAGTTTCGAAAATGGTCCTTAAACTTTCGTTAGTTTAACATCTTTTTCAACTCTTCAGTATGATTGGGACAACATTTCGTATGTTTTGAAGAAAAGTGCAGAAGTTTCGAAATCAACCCCTGAAGTTTCAAAATTTTGGCGGTTCATACCCAAATTCGAAAAGGACTGATTTTGCTAAGAAATTGAAGAAAATGCATTTCAGGCCCCTGTAGTTTATGCAAATTGACGCTTTCTACCCAACTTTGGAAAAAGGGAGAGTTTTGCATTTTTGGCTGTTTTGGGCGCACCGAGTCACTGCAGAATTTTGAAATTGAAAATTTCTACCCAATTTTGAGAAATTTTGTCAAAGGCGGTTCGTGAACGAAACTAAAAATTGAATATTTTTTGGGTTTTCTGGATTGAAGCACAAAGTTTATGCCACATGTTAAGGGGGAGTTTTGACACGAAAAATTCCGAATAGAGCACGTTCTCTTTCCTTGAAGGTTTTATAATCAAATTTCGATTATAAAAACGGGGAGAAATTTATATGGAAATTCGAACTTGAATTTTTCATATTACGCGACTTTGACGACCGAAGTGACCTTGAATTTTTGGAGTACACGAAATGATGCAATTGGAAGTTTGGAAGTGATTTCGTTTCAAAATGGGTTTGGTTTTATTGAAGATTTTCGGGGTGTGTTTTTATGCTCAACTTTTGGGTGATCAATTTGGAGTTTGAGAAGCTCGTGATCATTCGTTGATGCTCGGTTTGTATGGTCTCACATCCTAGAGCCCAAATTGAAGAATCATGGAAGAATTGAAGATTTGAAGTTCATTTCGACATGTGTCACCCTTGAGGCTCGGATCACATAGTTGCTCGATTTTGGAAGAATTGAAGTGGGTCATCCATTCCTAACATTGAGGGGGAGAATGTTGGGGTGCAAAGTTATCCATGTTTGACTTTGTAATGTGTTGAATTTTGTAAAACCCACTTGCATGTGGTGCATTAGCCTTTTGACTCATGAGATAGAGAGTGAGAGAGAGACATGTAAACACCTCTATATAAGGTGGGTTTAGTCCACTTGTAGAGGTGTGCTTGAGAGATGTAAAAGTTAAGTGTGTGAGGGTATGTTATTTATGTAGATGTAGATCTATGTCCCTTTTTGTAACACAATACATATTCAATACATCTCTTGAACACCCAAATCACCATGTTCATTGTGCAATCTTTAATTCCACATGCCAAACCATGTTCTATAATCACTACAATTCCTGATGATAGATATGTTTATGATTGTGAGAAAAATATTGTTGAATTTGACAAAATTCCTGATGATAAATATGCTTATGGAATTGTCAAAATTGACGAATCTCTGGAATCAAATGAATTAGTTAACATTGTGAATGATACTTTGACTAAATCAGAACAAATCAAAATTTTGAAAAAGACTGAGAATTCAACATCTGATTGTCAATCTAATTTTGCTGATATTGAAGATAACTTTGACAATATTAGTGAAATTAGTGATATTGAGGAAGTTGATTGTTCTCAGTTGTCTGTCATTAATATTGCATCAAAATCTAAAGGAAAAGAAAAGATTAAGGATTTGATGGTTAAGATTGACACGAACAAACCTTCAACTTCGAAAGTTTGTTATCTTGATTTTGTGGATATTCGAGATAGTCAAACTGATAGCAGTGATGATGAAAATGATGAAGACAATTCGCACAAAAATGTCTCATCAAACAAAGGTTCGAAAGAAACTGAAATTCCATGAATAGTCGTTGATCAAGTGTACGGGGATACAGAAAAATTCGACAAAGTATTGTCAGAACAAGGAGCTCATTATTTGGAAACAAACACTATGGTGTATCCAAATTTCAAGTGCACTGATGATGTTATATTCCCGAATCAAGTGTTTGTTACTATTGGGAATGTTGAAAACATTAAACCAGAATTCAACAAAATGGTCGAAAATGATAACAAGATAACAACAGACGAAGGATTCTTTTCAAATCAAAGCACTGTCGAAAATAATCTAACAAAGTATTCGTATGTTTTTCAAAGACAAAAACCTCAACGCAAATGGGTTGAAAAACTAAAAGCTGAGAAAGAAGTTACAAAACAAGTTGTTGTGGAAAATGAAAGTGTTGTCAAATTAAATTCACAAGAATTTAAAGAACAAATAAAAAAATTTTCAAAAGAAAATGAAATTTCAAAAAGACAAGCACGAAAGAAAATTTTCTGGCAAACTGTTGAGTCTCGAAAGAAACAAAACGGTTTGACATTGAAAACGTCTGAAAACATAAAGACTAAATCAGTTGAGAACAAGTCTTCAAATTTAGCATCTTATTCAGACCAAAAGAAAAATCCCGCTCAATCACACAACACAAAATCTGAATTTTATCCAAAAACAAATTCTTCTAAAGTTCAAAATACAACGTTTTCCACAAATGTCAAAAATACATCACAGAGATTTCAGAATCAACCCTCAACAAAACGATTTTCTTCTACTCATCAACAAAGATTTTCTTCAAAACAAAAATTTCACAATCGATTTTCTCAAAATGCAAGTGTTGGAAATAATGATGGCAGTCGATATGCCATGGCATTTCGTCCTAAATCAAATGTTGATTTCGTTCCACAAAAACCAAGTTTTTCCGAATACATCTGAAAAACAAAACCTTAAAAGTTTCGTATACAAAAGGGTTGTCTCGTGACAAAAACATCGATCATTGGTTTGAAGGAAAAGGACGAATATATCAATCAAGGCAATACTCTCAACAACAAATTCAAGAAGCTTATGAGAAGTATGTGAATACTTCGTCAACTGAAAGATCATCTTCAAAAGATTCGAATGTATCAGTAAAGACTTGGCAACCGATTTCGAAAGAGAAACATGTTCACACATAACCTAAGAAGACGAAGGCATATGTCAGTGACAATCACAAACTATAAAAAACATATGTTTCGGTTCCTTTACCTAGTGATGTGGACTTAATTGATAGTTTCAAAACTAAAGTTTATGATTGGCTTAAAAGTTCTGCATTTCATTCTGTTTTTAAAGCTAATTTCCAAGGACCCAAACAGCATTAGGTACCTAAATTCTTTCATTGATCGCAGGTGCTATGTGACGAGCAATATGATGAGAAATGGTATATCGATAGTGGTTGCTCACGTCACATGACTGGATGAAAGGAAAATTTGAGAGATTTTCGAAGCTTGGAAAATACAGGTGTTGTGAAGTTTGGAAACAATCATAAATGTCAAGTGAAAGGATATGGGAAAGTAACGAATGGACAGTTTACTATAAATCGTGTTGCTTATGTCGAAGGTCTTCAACATAATTTGATAAGTGTTTCACAACTCGTTGTGGGCACTGGCAATCAAGTTGTGTTTAACGAAGAAGGGAGTATCATCTCAAAGGTTAAAACGAACGAAGTGTTACTGAAGTCAAAACGCTATGGCGATATGTTTACTCTTGATCTAAAACTGATTGTTGGGAAACCTTCAGTTTCTTTACTTTCAAAAGCTACATCTGATGTTAGCTGGTTATGGCATCGTCGTTTATCACATTTAAATTTTCGAAATTTGAATAAGTTGGTAATAGATGATCTTGTTCGAGGCTTACCGGTTTTAAAATTTGACAATGATACCTTATGTACAGCTTGCGAACAAGGGAAACAGCATAGGAAAGGACATCCAATTGTGATAGATTCGAAAATTGTGGAACCGTTGGAACTTCTTCATGTTGACCTTTGTGGACCATCGACTATTGAAACTCTCAACAAGAAACGGTACATTTTGGTTATTGTTGATGATTTTTCTCGATTCACTTGGGTGTATTTTCTCAGGTTAAAATTTGAAGTCGCTCAAACAATGATTTATTTTATCAATAAAATTGAGATGAGTTTGAAAAAGAATGTTCGAAAAATCAAAAGTGATAATGGCTCTAAGTTCAAAAACAATATGCTGGATTCGTACTTAATGGAGAAAGGAATTTCGCATAAGTTTTCATCACCATATACACCACAACAAAATGGTGTAGTTGAACGAAGAAATAGGTCACTTTGCGAAGCAGCCAAAACAATGCTGACATATGCAAATCTTCCTCAATATCTATGGGCCGAAGCAATGTCAACAGCATGTTTTACTCCGAATCGTTCTTTTATTAATCGACGTTTCAAAATCACTCCGTATGAAATTATCAATAATCACAAACCAAATGTTAAATTCTTTCATGTGTTTGGTTGTAGGTGCTTTATCATGAATCTTAAGGATAATCTTTCGAAATTTCAAGCAAAGGCTGACGAAGGCATATTTTTGGGATATTCGCACAATTCGGTTGCATACAGAGTATTAAATAGGCACACACGAAAAGTTGAAGAGACATTTAATCTTAATTTTGATGATTATTATGTCAAACAAATTGAAAAACATTTTGAACAAAAGCCGATTATTAATGAATCAACTAATGAATCTGCAATTATGAGTTCATCTGATTTTGATTATGATTTAATTTTTGGTGTTCCTGACAGGGATGTGGATGTTGAAGTTCATGCGAATGATAATCATCAATCTGAATCTACGAAGCATACAATTGACTTGGAAATCCCTCAAACAATTGTAGATAGTAATTCAACATCGAATTCTCCAAACTTTGGCGAAAGTATGCACAATAATCCAGTGGAGGGGGAGCACTTGGATTCGAATACTCTGCTTGAGGTGGAGCATTCTTTCGAGGAGGAGAATCAGAGAATGAATGCAGATGTTGAGGGGGAACATCCAGTTGAGGGGGAGCATCCTGTTGAGGGGGAGCATCAGAATGATCTTTCTGTCGAAATTGAACAAAATGACAATGATATGATAAGTCTTTATCAGAATGATGAATTTCACAAAATTAATGATAATCTTTCCGTTGCAGGTTCAGAAAATGAAGAATTATACGAAGATACACATTTGGATTTTGATCCAGCATATCCACCATAAGAGAAATGGACAAGAAATCATCCGAAAGAACAAGTGATTGGGAATCCACAAGAAGGAGTCTTAACAAGAGCTCAAATTCGTGCGCAGAATGAGGTACTGAATACTCATCAAGAATATTGTATGTTCAATGTTTTCATTTCAAAAATCGAACCAAAGACATATAAGGTTGCAATGGAACACTCTGATTGGGTTGTTGAAATGCAATCTGAATTGGCTGAGTTTGATAGAAACAAGGTTTAGAGATTAATTCCTAAACCTGAAAATGTTTCGATTGTCGGATTAAAATGGATTTTCAAAAACAAAACCGACAAGGATGGAAATATTGTACGAAACAAAGCACGATTAGTAGTAAAAGGATATTCGCAACAAGAAGGTATCGATTATGAAGAAACCTTTGTCCCTGTCGCAAGACTCGAGGTTGTTCGAATATTTTTGGCTTATGCAGCTCACAAAGATTTCGATGTTTATCAAATGGATGTGAAATGTGCTTTTCTCAATGGTGAACTCGAAGAAAAGTTTACGTTGAACAACCTCCAGGATTCATAAATGAAGAGTATCCTAATCATGTTTATATTTTAGATAAGGCAGTTTATGGATTAAAACAAGCACCAATAGCCTGGTACACAACTCTTACCTCTTTCTTAAAGCAATCGAAATTTAAACAAGGATCAGTTGATCCCACATTATTTCGAAAGAAAGTTTGGAATCATCTAATGCTTGTACAAATTTATGTCGATGATATTATTTTTGGCTCTACTGACCCTGCTTTGTCTAATGAATTTGAAAACCTGATGAAAAGCAAAGTTGAGATGAGTATGATGGGAAAAATCAATAATTTTCTTGGTTTAAATATTCGTCAAAACAGAGAAGGAAATTTTATCAATCAAGAAAAATATACGAAAAATCTGCTTGAAAAGTTTGGATTGACGAATAGCATGAAATTGCGAGTACCAATGGCAACGGGAACATGGCTTACACCTTCGTTAGATAAACCTGTTGTTGATCTAACTCTTACAGAAACATGATAGGTTCGTTACTTTACCTCAGGGCAAGTCGACCTGATATTATGTTCTCTGTTTGTAATTGTGCTAGGTACCAGTCAAATCCTCGAGAACTACATCCCACTGCAGTCAAGAATATTTTTCGTTATCTCAAAGGCTCAATTTCTTTAGGATTGTGGTATCCTTCGAAAACTGGATTCTTCATACAAGGTTTCTCAGATGCTGATTTGGGAGGTTGCAATCTGGATAGAAAAAGCACAAGTGGAGGATGTCAATTACTTGATGGAAAATTGGTGAGCTGGCAGTCGAAGAAGCAAACTCGTGTTTCGATTTCCACAGCAGAAGCAGAATATGTAGCTGCTGCAGCTTGTACATCACAAATAATTTGGATTCAAAGTCAATTGCATGATTATGCAATTAATATGAAGAAAATTCCCTTATATTGTGATTCTCAAAGTGCAATACGTATTTGTCATAATCCGGTGCAACATTTAAAGACCAAGCACATTGCTCTTCGTTATCATTTCATAAAAGATCATGTGGAGGATGGAAATATTGAAGTGCATTTCATGAAAACTACTGATCAATTGGCTGATATTTTCACGAAACCATTAGATGAAAAATCATTTTTGAGAATTTTAGGAGGACTTGGAATGATCGAAGGGAATTATGTTCCAGGAAACAAGGAATAATGGTTAAAAGGTGTCGATTCAGAGGTGTTGAATAGAATAACAAAGGGATTTCATTCAGCGTGCAGAGGTTACTGTTCATATTCAGCGCTTCGACCCCCTTCGAATTCAACAACATGTAACATTTCATTAGTTGACAAAATTTCGTTAATTTGACAAAATTTTGGTTAGTTTGACAAATTTTCATTTGTTTGTCAAAGTTTCGTTAGTTTGTCATAATTTTCGTGTGTTTGTTACAATATCTCATTAGTCTGTAAAAAAATTTTCTTTTCGAAAAATTCAAAAACCACAAAAATATTTTCATTTGTTTTGTCTTTTATTTTAGAAAAATTCAAAAACAAAAAAAATATTTTCATTTGTTTTGTCTTTTATTTTAGAAAAATTTCAAAAACCACAAAAATATTTTCATTTGTTTTGTTTTTTATTTTAGAAAAATTTCAAAAACCACAAAAATATTTTCATTTGTTTTGTCTTTCATTTTAGAAAAATTCAAAAACAACAAAAATATTTTCATTTGTTTGTTTTTTAGTGTTTTATTGCAGACATCAATGAAGATTTGTATTGGGTAGATGCTTGCAGTTCTAGGGTCAGGTAAATTTTCGAAAACTTTGCGCTAGTTAGGACGTCCCTAGAAGCATGCTACAGCATCTCGACCGAAGCCTCCATAGACTCAATGTGTGTGTACTAAAGCCTTAATGAAACTTTTCATACGAAAATTTCTTCCCAAGTCAGGCTTATATTCACATTAGTCAAATGAGCTACCTTACTCTTCTCAACTGAGTTAAGAGTTTTATGTTTGGTCCGACCATAACAGAGGTACAAGTCGTTTCTCAAACCAATCTTTTTCATCTACAAATTTCTTACACTTACACACACGAAGACATATGTCCAAGAGATCTTTGATACAACCCGTCAAGATTTAGACATATCTACACTCTGTGTTAATGATCTGACATCATGAGGTCGTGATGAAAGTGAAACCCAAAATTCTAATATTGCAAGGAATTGACGAGGAACTATGTTCTAAATTTTAACGAAACATTTGTTTCAGTACCGACTTTCGAAACTCCAAATCATATTCATTTCTTATGAGTGGTCTTGATCAAACTATCGAAACCCACGATGTTTATTACCCAACAGGATCCAGCACAAATATTTTTTTTCATGGATATGATTTCCGTGTGAGTTTCATTCGATTTCTAAGCCACTTTCAAACTTATTCCAAAGCATACTTGTCACTGACTACACTGGTCAAACAGGTAATTTCTGTTACAATTACTCACCTTATGTTTAGGTTGATATGTAACGAAATTAGTAAGCCACCCACGAAGTCTTATAAAAGAATCCCTTCGATACTTCTTTATAAGTATTCGATTGTAATTCACGGGAAAATACACAAGCTGTTGATCATCTCTCTTGATGACTAACGAAGAAACCTTTGCCCAGGGTTTTACCGCCTTCGTGTCAAAAAAAATTGACATCATAGATTCCAAAATTTTTGTTAAATTGCTTCTTATCTCATTCTTTTGGCACACTGCACTCACGAAATCCTTGAGGTTCTGAGTAATACCAACTCAGGCTGATGATTTCGAACATCTGGCACATGACTTCGCTTTTAATCCCAAAAGTGAAAAAGCCTTACTTCCATACGAAGGTTAGTGACGGTTAAAATTCCATTGGGAGAAACAATACAGGTTGTTTGATGTGACGTTTTGTATTTCTTCTGGTTTTCAAGGAGAAGTGACAATTACTTTTTGACGCATGGCTACTTAATCGGAATAGTGGTGCGAGTTTCAAAGTGCCACGTCGGATCTCATTTAATGCACACCCCGCTTCAAATTCAAACTGTAGGGTTACATATAAAAGGGGAATCAAGGGTTTTTTTTATCAGTTTACACTTTCAAAAGGAAAATTCCCAAATTTTCTCTACAAATTCACGTTGTTCTTCAAAGCTTCAACAAACCCTAATCATGGCCACTTCTGCTAATGTCAATGCTCCATCCCAATCCACTGAAGATGTTACTTCACAACCAATCACGAAGATTCAAGGCACGAACTATCAAGTCGAAGCGGATGTTTTAGTTTATCCAGAAGAATTGAAGATATTGGTAGTCGCTTTGAAAAGCTATGTTCTATCGACAACTATGTTCAATTCATTTGTTGTTCCTCTTTCATGGCTTTCACAAGCAGGATCCACTGCTACTTACAGCAAAGCAATGGATATAATTACCTTCCAACTAGTGAATGATAAGAAGATACGGTTGACAAAGAAGTTATTCTGTCAAATTCTTGATATCCCTAATTCTCCACCATATGTTGATCTTTCTTTTGCTCAAGTCAACTACATGTTCAATGAGATGGGTCATCAACCCCCACTCACCAAGATCAGTGATTTCAAGAAGTCTGGACTTCCGACTGTTTGGAATTTTCTATTTGGAACCTTTCTATGCTGCTTGATTGGTCGCAGTGTTGGATTAGATAAAGGTCGAATGGAAGTTTATGCTATGGTTGCTGGAGTGTATTATGATATTTCAGTCAATTACTCTACACAGATGTGGAAGGAGTTTCAGAAGAGTGTTGAAAACACGAATGTTGTTCAAGGAATATCGTGTGCAAGGTATTGGAGTTTGATTCTTCATTATTTCTATGACAAAGAAGGGATTGAGGTGCCTGCTGGTGAAGAGACAGCTGAATTCAAGAAATATCACTTTTCGAAGGAGGTTACTCATGATGCTGAAGTCTTTACACACATTGCAAGGATCCCTGATGCAATGTTAAAGCGTGTTGGTCCAACAAACTTAATACTCGTGCAGTATTTGAAAACAATTGATCCTGATGTTGAAACTGGGAAGTTGTTGCCAAAAGAAGAAGCAGGTCCTTCTAAGAAGTCTAGAAAATCAAAGAAGGATGCAAAAACTACTCCTGAGAAACCTGTTCAGGAGCCAAAGAAAAAGAAGTCACCAAAGAAACAGACGAAGCCAGAAGAACAAGTTTCGACTGTTTTGATTGAGCCGGTAGAGCCTGTTATTGATGAACACACAAAGGCCATCAAAATCTGGTATCTTTCGAAGAATTAAGAAGAAGTCTAGTGGTTCACGAAAGTCTACAGATGGATCTTTTTGGTTTTCTCCTACCATGGTTCGTAAACCATATCTTAATCACCAAGGGGTCCTTATTCGTGAGGTTCCAGCTCCTGTTTCTCCTTCATCAAAGAAACGAAGAGCTGAAGATGTGGCCAAACATATTTCCAAGAAGAAGATGAAGAAACGAAAGTTGGTTCTTCAAGAGGAATCGTCCGAAGGTGAGAAAATTCCTGAAACACCTGAAGCTAATATTTCCATACCAAAATCGACTCCTGAGAAGATTGAGGTCACACCACCCGAAGTTTCCTTAACCAAGTCAGTTTCTGAGGAGGTTCGAACTTCAGACATTACTACACACGTATCTGATACGGATGTAAATGTCACTATGGGTGAAGGAGATTCAAATAAAGAAATTCTTGTTACAACTCAAGGTATTTCTGAACCTTCTGTAATGGATACTTTTGTTTCATTACCTCCTTTTATCATTCCTGTTTCAAACACTACCAATTCACCCACTTTTGCAACCATTCTCAATCAACCATTCACTACTCTGTTCTCATCTCAATCAACTGATCCACCCAAATCTACTGAGGACACTGATACTGAAGAAGGAGGATTTGGAGGTACATTTGAAGAGTTGGAATTTGATGAAGACGAAGAAACTTTTCCAGATCATATGTTAATGACGATGAAGCAGTTCATGATTCTGAATAAAAGGATGAATTCGATCATTCAGTCTCAAGCTGACATGAGGGGAAGTCAATCTGTCTCGAGTTTAGAAATTGATGTTATGATGAAAGCATTCGAAGCCATGATGGTTAGCAAAGTTTCTGGAATGATTCGAGACTCGGAGTCTAGAATCTTGGAGAAGGTGGACCATTATGATCAGAACAATGAGTTACGTATGAACTCTCAATCCGCGAATTTTCTGCGTGAAGTAAAAGAACTAAATAGTGAGGCCAAAGAAAGACATACCTTATTCGTTCTTCACGTGAAGAAAGTTCGTGATGATGTTAATCTCAAGCTTCAAGAAATTCGTGAAGACATGGTCAAAGAGATTGCTACTGCTCAGCAAAACTATGCATCTCTCAATCAGAAGGTGGATATTATTTGTGATGCTGTCACAAAGTATGTTAAGATGTACGAAATTTTGAGTCCTCAAGTAAATCAACTTTCTACGGATAATAGCCAAATTTTTGTGGAGATTAGGACTTTGCTAAAGGAGCTGAAAGAATTATCTGTCAAGCCTGTTTCCTCTTCGATCATTTCACCAGAATTTTTATCTCAAAAGTTTTCTCAATTCGAAGCTGTTTTGCATAAACAGTTGGCTCCATTGTCCAGGTTCTCAAGTCTTCTACCAACAGATGCCCCACCTGTTATCACAGGGGTGCAAGGGGGAGAAAAGAAGGTTGGTGATGCAAAGGTTGGTGAGGTTTCGCATGAAGTTGTTAAGACTGTTGGGAAAAAATTTCAAACAAAGATTCCATCAACAAAGCCAATAGTCTCAAATGTTGGGCCTGTTACTTCAACGGTTGTTACCACGATGCCAATTACAAGGCCAATTTCTAAAGGAATTATGATTGGTTCTTATGCTGAAGGTGGTAGTAGTTCGAAGCCAAAGGATACTGTTGATAGTTCTTCGCACAAAGACAAAGGCAAAACGATTTTAGTTGAAAAGTCGAAAGAAGAGAAGAAAGCTGAGGCTGAAGCTGGAGTGGAGAAACTAAGAGTAGTTCATAGCATTATGAGTCTTCGTGCAAGTGATCCACCTGGAATGAACAAGGGTGATCGAAGCAAGCATTACAACTATGAAACGATCGAAGCAAGAGTTGCATATAATCATATGTATGCCTTTCAGAAGAAGCCAAAACAAAGTTATGCTGTTGTTAATACAGATATGAGTCAACTTGACTTTCCAATCAACGAAATGATGTTCATCATGGCTCAGTACAAGATTGCTGAGAAATTTGACAATGATGATGAATACACATATATGAAACTCAAGTTTCATGCTGTTCTTGGGAAACTTCCAGAGGAAATTTGGTCTCTTGTGAAAATAAAGAAGGTGATGTGCATTAATAAGGATGTTCTGTTCGAGAACATGATGCAGAACTTTCGTTTTCATGTTGCAAGGGCAAATGGTCAAGTATGTGATTTCTCTGTGGCTGATTTTCCTTTGATGAACTTGTATGATCTTGTACAAGTTGCATTGCTTTTGAAAGATAAAGATGCTTCGTATCTTCGAGAAACTGATCCAGAAGTTTTTCGTCTTGGTCTTTCTCACATCAAAATATTCATAGACAACTACTATGAATGTTTGGCACTAACTGATGTGGAGTTGGCAACTACGAAGGGATTGGAAAAAGTTCCCATGGAACCAACGAAGCCCCAAACTGAGTTAAAGAAGTACGCAGATGGGGAGATATGCTTGAAGCCATTTAGATTGGTCTTCGCAGGGAAGGATAAGAATGGGAAGACCAAGAGATTTTTGTTCCATGCATGGGAAGTAGAGAGATATACTACGTCCCAGTATACGAACTTTATTGTTCGTATGAATAGCTGCAAGAAGAATAATGAAGGGGACAATAAAGAGTTGATGAGGATTATTTCCTGGTACTCAGAAATACGAAGGGTGATGCTGTATGCTATACAGATTCTCTCGAATTGAAGAAGGTCGACATTATTACAAAGGGGGAGATTGTAATTGTCGAAGACCTGTTGTAATATGTCGAAGACTTAATGTTATTTTACAAGGTATTTTGTAACGAAGCTTAGATGTTTAGTCCTTGTAATTTTTTGTGTGCTTTCATATTTCCTATAAATAGGGATATTACTTAGAGATACAAGTAGATCGGTGTATGAACTTGTAAACATTCTCTCTATAAGAATTGAAAGCATAATAGAGCTGAAACCAGATTATATTTACATCTCGTGTTCAAACTACAT